>NC_141994.1:33621360-34263633 GCF_049901715.1 Pseudonaja textilis | reverse complement strand
AAGTGGAAACCAGAATGATATTAGAAATAGAGATATCAGGTTGAAATCAGGTTGGGTTGGGACATCCTTAGTTGATGTTATAATCCCTGTTTCCAGTTTCCATTTGACTCTAATGCTGCTGAGCCCTGGAAGAACTCAAAGAACATACTCTTAAAGTCAGGGAGACACTCTTATGTGAGAGAAATTGCCATTTGTTTTAAGCATCTAAGCTGGTCCCAGGATAATAATATCCCCACTCTGTCAGTTACTTTTGGCTTTAAATGTTTACATGGGATCTTCTCTAAGATGTCTTCAGTCATCTCACTTTCTATTTCAAGAGTTTTTATAAGTGTTAGTTGAACTATCTGCAAGAATGGTTAAGCCTTTGATAATTTCCAGCCCTCTTTCCTTCTGATTTATATTTTTCAATTATGTAGAGCTAAGTCAGTTAAAGCATGGGTCTCCAACCTTGGCAAGTTTAAGACTTATGGACTTCAACTCCCAGAATTCCTCCTCCAGTCATATTAGCTCAGGAATTCTGGGAGTTGAAGTCCACAAGTCTTAAACTTGCCAAGGTTGGAGACCTCTGAGTTAAAGGGACAGGGTTATCTACCCACTCCTTCTCTGGTTGTTGATATCATGAATACATTAGAGCAGGGATGTCAAACTCACAGCCCACAGGCTGGATGCATAACATGCTGGCCCCACTCCCACCCGGTTTAGCGAAGGAGAAAAAAGTCCCAATACATCACATGATGATGCCGTGACGATTTGAGTTTGACACCCCTACTTATGAAGCTGCAAATTGATTCATTGCCTCACTCTGCTAAGCAATGACAAGCTGCTGATTTTTCTTGTTGTTCCTGGGAACTCCTGGGAATTAAAGTGCCTCCAATTGACCCTAAGAGTTTTGCTGTTAGAATTCTCAGTTCAGATCAAATATACATTAAAAGATCAAATTAAAAATAGTTAAATAATTGTATAAAGACTAATTTAATTTTGTCCGGATGAATTTTATTATATTAGTATAATTAACCCTTATAAGAATATATACAAAATATATGTACATAACAGTATATATTAAAAAGTAGTTGAACCAATGAAGGAGAATATGAAATGAAGTGGTCCTTGTGGCTCTCTGAACTTGCTTGTTTTCTTGCAGACATTTCATTACCCAAACTAGGTAACGTCATCAGTGCTAGTCTGTGTCTGTGTCTGTGTCTGTGTGGGCGGAGCGATCTTAGGGATTCTTTGGTTGGGCTGTTTACTGATGGCTTTTCGGCAGTTTCTTGATTGCTTACTCGATTGTTGGTCTGAAGTTGACCAACTTCTTACTAGCACTGATGATGTTACCTAGTTAGGGTAATGAAACATCTGCAGGTGCTCAGAGAGCACTAAGGACCCATCAAAGTAGTTGAAATACTGGCATTTAACACTTAAGCATTTGGCTTCTCTGTCACTATTTATCCTTATTTTGCAAAAATATATATGTGTTGGTGGAAAACATTGTACTGTTCTTTGAATATATTTTAATGAAGTTGGCCATTTTCCATGTCACAATGGATCTAATCGTTGCCCTTTGCTGAATATTGAAAGGCAGGTTTCCATAAATGATTTTCAAAGATGAACCCACACTATAAACTATGAAGGGATACTACTTTAAGACTGATAAATGAAATCCGCTGCTATCCTTCTCCTTCTTTTCCACTACCATTGTCTTTTTTAATAAAAAGAGCAAGTGATATAAATATTATGCAATCTGTACTATTAGACTAGAATAATTCAGCACATTTATTATCAGTTAAAAATGTGAATAATATATTCCATCAGAATATTGAAATAGAGACGACTCTTATAATAAACCATGTAAAGCAGGTAAATAATTGCTTGTTTTCTTAAAGACATTTGGTGTTTTTTTTTCCTTTCTTCATAATGTCAGGTTCTTATATGAATCATCTGGAAATGATGTGCCCTGCCTGTTAAAATAATAAAATTATGATTTTAAAATACAACTAGTAGTCTATGTTTTTAAATGCTTTCTTTGCTAGCCAGAAAATTAGCAGAGAAATTTAAGGATGCTTCCTTAACTTCAATTTAAAAAACTGGATGTTTAAGGTAATCTAATTTGAAAGATTTATTTCACAGATGAAAGTTTACTTTCCTTTTTTTAGTTTCTGAATGTTAGTGAGAAGTAATAGTTAACATATTATATTAGATGAGTGGATCCAGACAAAAACTTCCTTCAGCCACAGTAATTCATTGAATGACTTGGCTAGACACTCTCATCTAACTTACTTCTCAGTTTCAATATTGTGGGGAGAAAATGAAGAGAGGCTGCTATTGTATGCTGCCTGAATTCCTGAAGGAATAGGAACCATGATAGGAAAAAAATGTAAAATAAAGCTGTACACTATTTCCCCTTCCTCTGCCTCTTTCTGCCTGCCCGTAGATTCTCCACCATTTCCCTTTGCTGTTTGTGTTGTCTCCCCACTTCTACATGCAAACTAGACCAACCTAGGGGTGGGGTTCAAAAATCCCAGCAACCAGTTCACTGCCCAGTTGCTGGGTGGGCTTGGCCATGGTGGGCATGGCCTACCAGAACTTACAGGAGGGCCGTTTTTCGCCTTCCCAAGGGGCCGCAGGCTTCCCTCAGGCCTCTGGGAGGGTGAAAATGGCCTCCCCAGGCTCTGGAGGCCCTCTGGAAGCCAGAAACAGGCCCATTTCCAGACTTCCGGAAGGGCCATTTTTTCCCCTCCCAGAGCCTCCGCACAGACCCTGCACTTACCTGCATTGAAAATGCCCACGTGGAGCCTCCTGGGAGGTGAGGGACAGAAGGGGCGGGGTTAGTTAAAATACCACTTCAGTAAACCAGATGCAAATTTAACATCTGGTTCACTTGAACCAGTTCAAATTGGTAGAATCCCACCCCTGGACCACTCCCAGCCTATTGTATAACATGACCACATTTCTGATTCCTATCACTAGGAAAACAATAAAGTCCTCACCTAAAAGTTCATCTAGAAAACAGGAGATGAGAAACCGCAGATATTTTATTCTCATCAAGCATGTACCCTTGACTATCTCAACATGCCACCCACTTCACAATGGAATTTTTACCTCAGTTATCTTGTTACAAAATCACAGTTTTGCTTTACATTAAAAAATGCATTATCCTTTATTTAAACACTTATGCCACTTGCTCAAAATCAGTTCTTTTTAAATTTATATATATAGGCTTAATTTCCAAGAAACTTGCAGGGACCACTTTCCATATGGGTCTTAATGTTTCTTTGACATTTGTATTTGCATAATAAACATAGGATTTTTCCTAGAGGAATTATTTCTAAAATATTTCAAAATGAACTGTTTTCAATATACTTAATTTCTCTAAGGCAGTTATTGTTTCGTAATACTATATATATGGCAACTGCTCTGAATAAAATTCTATTGGCTCTTCTATTATTTTACTGGTTCTGTTTGCCTTTTTTGAAAAAAAAACCATCAAAATATTTCAAACAAAATTAAAGTTTTATTTTCTTACTTCAGAATGCGATTTGGATAATCCATCAAGAGACTTAATATGCATTATTATTTGTATTTCTTGTTATAATCATGTTTCAAATTTTCCTAACTAAATGTCAATTTTGTTATAGTTTGTCTTAATAAATATAGATAAAATGAAGATAAACCTTTATTATGAACCATAACATGTTTATGGAAAGAATGCGACTTCATCACTTCTAGAGCACTAGAGCTGAATTGCATTGTCACTTTTTTCCCAGCTGAAAATTAAATATGAAAATCATTGCACTGTATTACATCCAAACATATAATAATTTCATCATTAACATTCCACGTTAGTGAAAGTTTATCTCATAACAACAGTGTGAGAGGAAAGTTTTCTGGCCTTGCTATGTGGCCAAGAGTTTGGTTTTTTAAAAAGTCGTCCCCCCCCACCCATAAGCATAGAGGTTTTTGAGAAAGCTTAGGGAAACTTTGAATGCAATCTATATCCCCATTATTCCCCTTTTCTCAGAAGTACTTACCTCTATGAAAGGATCAGAAATCTGTAATGGAAGGGTTAGTTGTTAATAGGACCTATCTATATGCTTTAGTAATTTGAACCTAAATTACAGCAGTGAGTGGATGATATACTCAAGGGATAGAAGAAAATGTGGGAATCATCAGGTATTACTTAGAAAGAACCTAGTGTGTTGCATTGATAAAGGAGTCATCTTTCTTGATGGATGTTGAAATCAAAGCATTACTCACTGTAGCTGTGAGGAAGATGGTCAGAGCTGAACAAGTTCAGATTCATAATGTATTGCTCAGATACAAGACTCGTATTTTTAGGTATCACTCAGAAATTAATGAATAAATGATGACACTATGCTTCTTACTCAAGCAAAAAGTACCAGAAATGCTAAATATTTGGACCTTAACAACTAAGCCTATATAATTTCATTTTTCACTGACTTGTTTCATTATTACTGGATCCTCCTTTAAAATCACATTTTTTTTTCTTCACATGTGCTGAACAAAAACCTTGTAGAATTACTAAACAACATGACTAATACTTAAGCTGGCGAGGCATTGTAACTGTTATCTGGAAGACATTGGGGAGGGTTGCCATAAAATGAAATTATATAGGAAGGGAATGATGTACATTGTGGCCTTTGTTCCTATTAGAGAAAAAGTTTCTAAATTTAAGAAGTTGGAAATAAACACTGTTCTTGAAATATTGTACTATCTCAATGTACAGCTACATATATTTGGAGTATAGATGCTGATGTATCAGCATGTCTGGAAAAATTTCTTTTGGAACTGTGAATAATAACATTTACTAATGTGTTATTATACTGCAAAATGATTGTATAATGAACAAGGTTGCTGAAGATTGGAACTTTGTAACGGGAATCTCACAAAGGCCAACAGAGTTTTTGGAGGAAAGTCTTGTATATAGTATTGGTTGGTTGATTATTGCTTGATTATTTGAAGAATGCAATTAGAGACATAAATTCATAAGTGTACATTTATTAGATCTGTATGAATTGTTTGTACAGGTGCTTCAGAAACTCTATTTTCTGAGTATGCCTATGCATCCACAGAATATAATTCTGCTGGGATTTCCTCACATCGATAGCAGAGGTGGCATTCACAGGTTTTTCTTCTTGAGCGTTCTCAAATTGACATACTTACCCATTAGTTCACTCAAACATTTATAGATATATACAAAAAATAAAATAAAAAATAAAATAAAATAAATAACCAAATAAATAATTAAATAAATTAAAATAAAATAAAACAAATTTTCAAAAAAGAGGGAGAGAAAGTTCATAGGGTTCCTTGCCCCTGTGGTGGTGCAGGACCCCAGACACGCCAACTGTCCACATACAAATATATATATTTATATATCTATCTATATACAGTTTCTCTATAACACAGATTCCCTCATAAATTGAGGTATCGAAGAATTGCAATGGCAAACAGAGAGGGCACGGACCTTAGATAAGTCCATAAAAGCTAAGGGCCATCAAAGGCCGCAGAGAAGGATGCCACCAGATGCCAAAAGGCACTGGAAAAGCAAATTGAGAGATGTACTAAGGAGTCTGAAAGGATTTCCCAACCTCCTCCCCCAACCCAGTTGCCTCAAATTCCACAAACTCCAGTGGCCCTAGACTTATCCATGCCATCCAGACCTACTACCACTGTGCAGGCCCCATCAGCTGTTCAGGCTTCAAGGCAGGTCCCAGAGGCAACCTTTACACCAACAGCGGCTGGCCTATGTCAGGAGGAGTTCCTGCCAGATGAAATTCCGGAAACAATGAGAGCTTGGATGGAACTGGCAATCCGCAGAGGAATCGCAGCGGGGGTGCAACAATGATGGCCAGACAGAATCCTCTGTCAGAATGTGATTCACAGTCAGTAAGATCCCTATGCAGAACTGACCTGCAATATCCTCAGGTACCTCCCCAAGGGGAGTTTTCTATCATTCCACACACACAGTCACATGGGGTACAGGAAGAGGGAGAAGGAGAGGATCAAATGGAGCAAATAGATACAGTATCAATTCAAGATAGTGAAGCCCTATAAGGCGGATTCCCCAGAAAGAAGAATGTCAGATGACGAGGGCATCAAACCTGACCAACCTATCTTTACGGGGCTGTTCTGTCCACAACTTTTCAAATCTCTCCTTTTCAAGGGCAAGGCCACAGCTCGTCTCGAGAAGGCTCCTTCTATCCAACAACCTGAATCTCAAGAAGAGTCAGATGATTTGATTTTCTCACAACCCATTAATGAGGTTGGTATCATTCCAGTTCCACAAATGTTTTCAGATCTCATCCAGAAACAGTGGGCCTCAGCAGCAGGTTATCCAGCCCCCACAACATTTGATAAAACATCTTTAATCTAGCTTCAGAATTTTCTAATTCCCTGAATACCCCTGAAGTAAATGAGCCAGTAGTGGCCTTGGCATCCTCCTCCACCATTCCCACCGAAGCAGAGGAGGCCCTTAAGCCAGAGGAGAAGAAAGCCGAGATAGCTCTCCGAAAGGCACATCATTCCGATGCATGGGTCATAAGGGCGGCAACAGCCGTGTCCTTCTTCACTAGGTCCTCCCTCAGATGGCTCCGTCACCTGAGGAACACCATACCAAATTCTAATGTCAAGGCACATCAGGACATTGCCAAACTAATGGCAGCAGCAGAGTTTTCTGTGGATGCTACATACAATTTGGTCAAATTTTCAGCTCGAGCCATAGCATCGCAGGTTACTGCCCGTTGCTTGTTATGGCTTAGACATTGGCAAGCTGATACCAAACACAAATGGAAACTGGCCTCTTCCCCAATTTTGGACAATAAATTGTTTGGCGCTGCTCTAGATCTGCTGCTGATTGAGACCAGAAGCAAAAAGAAGATTCTCCCCTCCCTCCTTTGTCGCTCAGACAACAGAACCTTTCAGCCCTTTCAGAGAGGCTCCTATCGTCCCTATTATCCTATCGTCCATTCTCACCTAGATTCCAGACAGTCCCAGGATATAGGGGCACCCCACAGTCGGATAGATCAGAATTTGCTGACAGAACGCGCAGGGGAGCACAAGGGAGAAGATCCTTTAGAGAAACAGGGAGCAGGGTTTCTGATGCCCAAGATAGCTCCAGGGATTTCGCTCCTATTGGAGGACAGTTAAGACACTTTGCAGACCTTTGGGACTCCTCTACATCAGATTACTGGGTCTGTGACACTATCAGATTTGGCCTAGCTCTGGAGTTCCACTCCACTCCCCCAGTCTTTTTCATGAAATGCCGTATCTCCAGGGATCCTATTAAAAGGAACTTGATGGAGACAGCGATCAAGCATTTATTGGAAATCAAAGCCATCCAACCAGTAGCTTGAGATCAACAAGGGCGTGGGTTCTATTCATTACTTTTCATACTCCCTAAAAGTTCGGGGGGATGGAGGGCAATCCTAGATTTAAAAAGACTAAACCATGCTCTAATCTATCGCAAATTTAAAATGAGCACGTTGCAAACTATTCTGCTTAGCATAAGGAAAGGCGACTTTTTAACTTCCATTGACTTAACAGAGGCTTACTTACACATTCCAATTAGACCTTCTCACACCAAATTTCTCAGGTTCTGTTACAACAACCAACATTTCGAATATATCGCCCTGCCCTTTGGGCTGTCATCTGCCCCATGAACTTTTACAAAGCTTCTGGCAGCGTTAACTGCCCGCCTAAGGGGCACTCCTGTCAGACTACAATGCTACCTGGATGACATTTTGATCTTATCTTTCTCATCTAGGCAGGCAGAATGGGATTCTCAAATTACATTGCAAACTCTTCAGCAACATGGTTTTTCCATCAATTGGGCAAAGAGTCAGTTGTATCCTTCAACTCGATTATCCCACTTAGGCTCAGTAATAGACATGATGGAAGGAAAAGTTTTTCTACCCCCGAAAAGACAAGGAGAGCATTAAAATTTTAGCTCAGAATATCAGAAACCTAAAACGGGGTTCTCTAGCTGATTTATCAAAATTACTTGGGAAAATGATCTCCTGTATTTCTATTATTCCTTGGGCCCGGTTCCATGCTAGATTGCTCCAATGGTTACGTACCAAAAATTGGGGCAAAGCAACTCCAAGATTTGAGTCCTAGTACCTGCAGAGTCCTGGTTTCTCTGCACTGGTGGACTGTTCTGTTCATAAACAAGGGTTGTCCATTGAGGGAGCCCCACAGACTCACCATCACTATGGATGCCAGCCTGTTTGGATGGGGAGCACATTTCCAGTCCCTATCGGCTCAAGGGTGTTGGACAGCAACAGAACAATCAAACAGCATAAATTGGTTGGAGCTCAGGGCAGTCCACCTAGTTTGTCACAGCTTTCTGCCACATATTTGGACAAAGAACATCCTCATACTTATAGACAACGTCAATACAAAGGCACATATCAACAGACAAGGGGGCACTCATTTGAAACAAATCATGAGAGAAGCAGACTGTCCCTTTGGGCGGAAAGGAATGTGGCTTCCATCAGGGCAGAGCATATTTCAGAACTAACAAACACACAGGCAGACTGGCTAAGCAGGGCTACAGTCGACCAATCAGAGTGGCTCCTGTACCCGGAGCTGTTTCAGGAGGCGGTACAGAGGTTCAGCCTGCTAGTTATAGATCTGTTCGCTTCTCCCCTGAACTCGCAGCTTCTGAGATTCATTTTGAGATATGCTTCCCACAGGGCAGAGAACATCAACGCCCTTCGTTGCTGATGGCCACAGGGACTCCTATATGCTTTCCCCACCACCGATACCCAAGGTGATCCAAAAGCTACTGGACAAGAAAGTGGAACTGATCTTGGTGGCTCCATACTGGCCCAGGAGGCCGTGGTTCACGGATCTAAGATTTCTCTCCACAGAAGAACCGTGGAGAATCCCACTGCACAGAATTCTGCTCACCCAGGGACCGATCCAACACCCGACTCTCAATGGCTACACCTACCCATTTGGAGGTTCAGCGGAGATATCCAAGAAAGGAGAATCTCTCGACCAGAGTAATCAACACCATTCAAGCTGCTCGGTGACCTTCACGAGCTGCATATATAATGCCACTTGGAATATTTTCTATAAATGGTGCACCAAATCCAAAGTGGATCCATTTTCTCTGTCAGTGCCACAAGTTTTAGAGTTTCTTCAAGATGGGCTTGATAGGGGTCTCACACCAAACACTTTAAGATGACAGGTGGCAGCTATTGCCTCAGTGGTGACCTAGAAAGGTCTAACATCCATCTCACATCACCCAAGGATAAGGAGTTTTCTTTGGGGCGTCACAAATTTATGTCCACCACTGGTGGACATCATTATCCAACCTGGGACCTCAACAAGGTACCCACAGCGCTCACGAAGGGCCCATTTGAACCGCTGAAAACTACCAGTCTCCATTTTCTCACATACAAGGTAGTTTTCCTCACAGCTATAACATCAGCACGACATATCTCAGAAAAAGCAGCTCTATTGGCCCGTAAGGACCTCTGTATTTTACATACAGACAGAGTGGTTCTCTGTCCAGACCCCATATTCATACCAAAAGTCAATTCTGCTTTCCACAGGGCAGAAGAACTTGTTCTCCCAATTTTTTTCTCCAGGCCTTCTCAGGGTCTAGAACATCAGTTGCACCGACTGGATGTCCGCAGAGCTCTTCTTACGTACTTACATTGAACAGCTCCCTTCAGGAAAACTGAAGCCCTCTTTGTATCTTTTCAGCCATCCACTCAGGGCCATAAGGTCTCACCTTCTACTATAGGCAGATGGCTGAAAGCCACAATAGCCAAGGAGTATGGGAATCAATCATTACCCATGCCTAGGGGCATCACAGCGCATTCTACAAGGAGTGTGGCAACTTCAGCGGCCAAGCCACGCAAGCCCCTATAGCAGAAATATGTAGGATGGCAACAGGGTTTCCCCATCTCCTTTCATTAAGCATTACAAAATTGATGTCTTTGCTTCTGCTGAGGCCTCCTTTGGAAGGAGGGTGTTACAACAAGTCCACTCGGACAGTGGGGGGGCTCCAGACCAGATGGAGACCCTCCCATAGGACAAGCCAAGCTTTCATATGTCCCACTCTCTGGATGCTCGGAGCAGCTCAATGGAGAAAGGGTGTTGGTACTTACCTGATACGCCTGTTCCCAGTGAGCTGCGACGAGCATCCAGCCCCACCCAATATCCGTCTGGGGGGATCCTATTCTGGCCAACGACTAATCTGGAAATATGTAAATAATGATAATAATAATGATAATAATGATAATGGTAATAGTAATAGTAGTAATAGTAATAGTAGTAGTAGTAGTAGTAACCACAAACAAGCAAGAGATTCAAGAGGGCGGGGGTTGCATCACCTCATCTTCACCAAAACTGCGGGATGCTAGGGAGGAGCCAGGGAGGAGTAAGAGCATCCTAACAATTAAGCCCAGCCTATCCGAGCAGAGACTAAGCACCTCCCACTCTCTGGATGCTCGTCGCAGCTCACCGAGAATGGGTGTATCAGGTAAGTACCAACGCCCTTTTGCAGTATCCTTCCCCTGCCACGCCCACCAAGCTGCACCACACCCACCCAAGCTATACCACACCCACCAAGCCACACCCACAGAACCAGTAGTAAATTTTTTTGAATCCCACTGCTGATTGGTAGTAAAAGGTCTCTTCTGCTTCAGACAATAGGAACATGCTCTTTAAATACTTCCCTGAGCTTTTGAGACAACAGAGGGTTTGGCAAAGTACTTGTGTGTGTGTGTGTGTGTGTGTGTGTGTGTGTGTGTGTGTTCTTTGAAACATGAACAAATGATTTGCAACAGTAACATTTAAGTTTTTCTTAGGCCAAATTGCATTTCTCACTTGCATATTTCCTATCATGTTTTTGACTACCATTATTTCATTTGACTACCATTATTTCATTTGACTACCATTATTTCACTTATGGAATTAACGATAAATATTCTTAATGCTCATAATGAATGTTAGCAACTCAATTTGGTATAAAGCAAAAGACAGGTGGTAGTCAACAAATTTGAATTAGAAACCAAATTTCTAATAGGTGAATGACTAGAAAAAGATGTATGTACTGTAGAACTATAGCATCCCCCAAGCTAAGTAAGCTTCTGAATGTGCTTCCCTCTTCCCTCCCACTCTTTATAATTGTGCGAATTAGGGAGGAGCTTGCCAGACGTTTACTAATGTTATTTTCTTGGCAAGGTTCAGCCCCCTTTTATTTGACTATTGCCTTGGTAGTACCTCTTCCTCCTGTCTTTCAAAGCCACTCTCTCCACCTTTTACAATATGTGGAAAAGGACAGTCATTTTCTGTTAGCATTTCCTGTTGCTATATGTAATAACATTGAGATCAAAGAATTCATAATACAATAATATTTTCTGTAGCTTTTACCAACATAGCTAAATGTAGGGTATCTGCAAGGTAATTATGGTGCTACAAGAGTGGAAAGGCTTGATTATAGCAACTCATGCTCTTATCATCTTGAAGCTAGACATAGGCAATGTGCTTAATATTAGACTCAAAAACAATTTAAACAAAGTGGCTCAACCCCTTGCTGGAAATAAGAACTATTTCAATCATATAACACCAGTTTGGAGTTCCTGCATTGGCTTTTGGAATTCAGAATGCTGCTTTTACTTTTTCATGGTTTGGCTCTGAAATACCATCACTTTCATATAGAATTGGCCCATCTTGTACACTTATCTTGGAAAAGGATGCTTAAGAATCCCTCCATATTCACTCAAAAGATTGGGAGGCTTTGGAACAGCCCTCTCTGAGATTCGGTTGATATCTGACCTTGATATAATTTAGAAAAACTGTAAAAGCAATGTTTCTGCAGTCATCTGCATTCTTTACTCTGCAAATAAATTAACCAAATTTTAACAATGGCTAGTGAAGCCTATGATTGCAATCTGCAATTATATTGGAAAGAAAATAGAAATGGAGGTCATGAGAATTGAAGGCAGTGTATTACTCAAAGCTTACTGACTAATAAAGAGAAATATATTTATTAAAAACATCATAGCAGCTTATTGAAAATAAAGCTTTTTACTAATATCTTTATATTGCTATAATAATAACTGATTTCCCCTTGAATATTATCTGAATAGTCTAAAATATATATTGCAGAAAATCATATCCACAAAAGAAATGTTTTTATATGTAGATTTACTCAACATGGAATATGAAAATTATTTAATAATTGCTGAAAAGATAATTCATAATCCCAAATATCAGTAGTAAGTTAACTAGTATGATATTTTTCCAGTTCTTATAAAGAATGAATTCAATCAGGTAAAAATTTTGGAACAGTACACAACATGGCAAAGTGAACAGAATGTTAAGCTCTCTGCTATGCTGCTACTTGTAATGAATTAGGTTGATAATTGGCAAATTAATATAGTTTGAGAGAAGGATGATATTACACATTTTCAATAATTAAATTTCTGCCAAATCTGCTAGAAGGTGTTAAGTTAGCTGCCTAAGGAAATTAAAAGAGCTACCGTTTTCTCCAGCATGACAATTGGAGAATCCACAGACGGGTTGGCACATGCTTTTCTGCCCAGAGACTGAGTCCATAATCTTTGCCACAACCCTTGTCAACTGTCACTTTTCCCAGTTCACGACTCAGTCTTGCCCTAAGAAGTTGTGGCAAAAGATTGGCTCTTATTCTTCGATCAGAAATGCTTGAAGATCAATCTGAAAGTTTTTCAGCTGTCAGGTTTGATTCACAACGTTTTTAAAGGCTTTTTTTGGGGGGGATATTTTCATTGTTTGTCTGTAGCCACAGTTAGCCACTAGCCTTGCAGCCTTGAAAGGAGCATTTTCCTGCATGAGGGCAGCCTGCCACTTGCCTGCCAGATTGCTAGCTGGGCGCTGCTGTTTGAAGCGCCGCAGCCACTTCTCAGCTGTTTTTCAGTTTTTTTAATCTTGCGGTTTAGCAGTTTCTTTACGATCTGCTTAATTTCAGTCCCAGGCTGACTGCCAGCCATCTCAGGGACTCCCAGCTGTTAAAATCACCAAATCAGCCCTTCGGTAGCCAGACAGCTTAGAAATAAGTGTGGCTACAGGGATTGTGTGCTGGCTCGCCGCCACTGAGCCCATTGCAACTTAGCCCCATTTTAAAAAGGGAGCAACTGCCATTCAAGCGGGCAGCAGCCTTTTTTCCTTTTGCAGGCAGAACAGCTCCTGGGCTAAGTAAGCTGTCAGAATGGTTGTACAGTTTCTGTCGGCTGACAGCATGGCAGGACAAGAAGTCTCTTCATCTGCTCCCAGCAGGAAGTCCAGCTCCAGAAGAGGCAGATCAGCCAGGCAGGATGCAGCTGACAAGATTAGAGCCAAGGCTATCTACTCTAGAAAAGACGATCAATGGGGGCATGGATTTTACTCAATTGTTTTCCTCATTCCGAAGCCCTCAGGGGATAGAGACCAATTCTGGACCTCAAAAGGTTAAACATCCATTTGACGTACAAAAGGTTCAAAATGCACTCCCTGCAGTCTATTTTGGATGGATCAGGATGGGTGACCTTCTGTCTTCCATTGTCTTGAAAGAGGCATACCTCCACATCTCCATCCATCCCCAGCACCGATGGTTCCTCAGGTTCTGTTACTAGAGTCATCAGTTCCAGTACAGAGCCCTGCTGTTCAGCCCAGCCTCCCTCCCAGGTCCTTCAAAAAGAGCCTGGCAGCACTGGTCGCACACCTGAGATCCATCCCAGTGTGCCTCCAGTGCTGCCTTGACGAGATCCTCATCCAATCGTCCTCATCCCAGCTTGCCCAGAAGGATCTGGAAATGACAATCTGTGTTCTTCAGTAACATGGATTTTCTATAAATTTGCAGAAAAGTCATCTGGTACCTACCACTCGACTGCTCCATTTTGGAGCAGTGATAGATACCAGGCTGTGTGAGGTCTATCTTTCCCAGGAGCTACAGGACAGTATCAAGTCCTTAATCACTCAAAACAGGACGGAACATCTTGTTCTATTGGCAGTTCTCTCTCAGCTCCTGGGAAAGACAGTCTTGTGTATAGCCATCGTCCCATGGGCCCGATTGCCCCCAAGGACTCTGCAATGGTTCCTCCTACCATTCCAGAGAACAGGGGGCAGCAATTCCAATGCCAAAGTCAGGGTTCCATTGGAAATACTCAGGTCCCTCAGATGGTGGGTGTCCCCAGCAATAGCCAGGGATAGAAGAGATCGGCAGGGCAGTGACATGGTCCTCACCATCTCCCTTTGTGTGCCACTATAAGTTGGTCACTTTTGCCTCTGCTGAGGCTGCCTTTGGGAGGCGAGTACTTCAGCGAGTGCATGTAGTTAGGGGGACTCAGGACTACAACAATCTCCGCCCATAGGGACACCGGTATGTCCAATCCGTGGATTCTCCAATCATCGTGCTGGAGAAAGAGCATTGTCTTACCTGAACGCTTCTTCTCAGCATGGTGATGGAGAATCCACTCCCTCCCTGGAAGGCACTCAGGTCCTTCATCCAGCACAGAAATACTGGAAGAGCCAATGCCACCAACAACTCCTTCAGTTTGCCGTGCCTTCGTCGTTAACTGGGAAAAGTGACAGTTGACAAAGGGTGTGGCAAAAATTATGGACTCAGTCTCCGGGCAGAAAGGCATGTGTCAACCCATCTGTGGATTCTCCATCGCTGTGCTGAGAAGAAGTGTTAAGGGAAGACAATACTCTTTTTCTTATGGTTATATTGCACTTGTCTATTATTATTTTTTAACCTCCCCAACCCCCACACTACTGGATAGTATATTTATTTATTGTACTTAAAGTAACAGGGGAGAGAACCAGTTTACTACACACAAAAAAGGAAATTACAAATAATAAAGGAATGAAGAATGACAAATTAAGTCCAAGAACATAATATAAATCAAAGGAGCAATTCAGAAAGAGCTCTTAACCACAGATATATTCCACATGTTCTAGATAACGTAAAATAGAGGAACTAGCTACTGTATAAAGAAGTATAGAGTTACATTACTTTCTAGGCAAGATTTACTCTCTAGGCAAGATTTCCAATCTTGGAAAATAATAATATTAACTCTTTACTGAGGCATCTTGTAGTTGTAAGATGACCGTGGAAGCGAACAGGTTATAGCACTGTTGATCAATCTGAGATAAGATGCCACATTCACTCTGAAGGTCAAATTACAACAAAGACAACATCTCCAAGAAGAAAAGGGAAGGTCAGGAGGAACTGATGGATAAAGTACTGGTAAATGGAGGTTGCGGTGAATGTTTGAGCTGTTTAAAATTTTTTCCAGCTTGAGCAAAAAGAAAATTTTATATATTGAAAGCAATAAAAGTAATAATGAAGTGACATGCTTGAATATTTTTTATCAGCACAATCTTTTGATTCAATTTTAGAGAGTTATAATACTGTAATACAGTGTAGGAATTACAGAAGTTACTAGTATTAAAATATTTGTGTTACCTCAAACCATGGTTAATTATAAATTGAAGTTAGGAAAACACTCACTGCCAACTCTAATGCCCATAAGGCTAATAAAAGTCTAATATTTTTGCAGAGTTTTCTAAACATAAGAGACTTTACAAACAATTTCCTAAATATAGGTAAACAGCCAATACAAAAGGTATGATTATATTTATTTGGTCAATAGGAACTAATGACTTTTTTGGCATATCACAGTGGATAATCTTAATAGTAGACTGATGTTTTTGGACATTGCACCCTACTGTAGATTGGCAAAAGGTATTTTATGGAACTATACGGAGATACATAATGAATCAAAGAGGCCCCACTATACTGCAGAGAACCAGCTGCTTGCTGGTGGTAATGATTGCAGAGGTTAAGCATTTAATTACATTAAGTAAATAAAATGAATGGAAGGCTCTAGTTTGAATTAATCCCATCTCTGATTCCCCAGATAATCAGGAATAATAAGAATTGTGAATTTCCATTGTGGTCTTACTATCTGTGATCAAGCAAAGTTGTATCTTGAGGGTTTGGAGCTTGCAATTTCTATGGTCCCAGTTTGTGTTTCTAAATCTATAAGTAGTAAACATGCTGGAAAAGATAATGGCAAACCACTTGACACCAGCAAAAAAGCCTTGTGACTACATGATTGCGTACATGTAGTCACTAGACACTGAGCTCCATTCAAGATCATATATACTTTATGTTTTACTTAAAGATGGAATATATTATCAAACACCAAATAAATATTAAATTTGGTTCCACATGTGAGGACTTTTTTGTGTGACTTTGTCCCACTGTTTTCTGTTAGCCAGAGAAAGAAAGTATATAATACTAGACCTTAACATTTATCCTAGTTCCATTTTATGGAGTTATTGCAAGACCTTCCAACAAAGCTTCTAAAGAAAAATGGTAACGTTAGGAAAGAATGAAGATTCAGTCTTGTAAACATTCTACTTTGATGTAAGCTTCAGTGAATTTAATAAAAGACATGTCTGTATATATTATTGCATTACTACAAAATATTGGGTTTGCTTAAGTTTGCATACGGTTTGCATACTTTTCTATCCATTGTTTTTTATTCTTTTTTATTCTTTAAACTTGTCAGTAATGTCTTCTTCTTAGTAATGTCTTCTTTGACAGATAGATGCTACATAAATTAAATTAAATTAATTAATATCAACAATAACCTAGATGACATACATCCTGTTCTACACTTTTAGCACTTTCATTTATATTACTTAATTATTAATTAATACAAATTAAGGCAAAAGTTCTAATTGTAATATTGCTGGGGACTGTTTTTGGATTTTACTGTCTTTTTCTAATGTATTCACCTTTCTTTTTCTTTACAGTTCATTGCTTTTGCCTCTTTATTCTTCATCCTGCTCTCGATTACCACCTTTTGCCTGGAAACCCATGAAGCATTTAATACCATCAAAAATAAAACAGAACCTATCAAAGGTAGTGACCCAGTTCTACAATATGAAATAGAGACAGATCCAGCCCTAACATATGTTGAAGGAGTCTGTGTGGTGTGGTTTACATTTGAGTTTTTAGTCCGTGTTGTTTTTTCACCCAACAAACGTGAATTCATAAAAAATCTCTTGAATATCATTGACTTTGTGGCAATTTTGCCTTTCTATCTAGAAGTGGGTCTGAGTGGGCTCTCCTCTAAAGCTGCTAAGGATGTTCTTGGTTTCCTCAGGGTGGTGAGGTTTGTGAGAATATTGCGAATCTTCAAGCTCACTCGACATTTTGTTGGCCTCAGGGTGCTTGGTCATACGCTCCGTGCAAGCACCAATGAGTTTTTGCTGCTGATAATATTTTTGGCATTAGGAGTGTTGATATTTGCCACCATGATCTATTACGCTGAACGAATAGGTGCCAAACCCAATGACCCATCAGCTAGTGAACATACAGAGTTCAAAAACATTCCCATTGGGTTTTGGTGGGCTGTGGTCACCATGACTACTCTTGGATATGGAGACATGTATCCAAAGACTTGGTCAGGCATGCTAGTGGGTGCTCTGTGTGCTTTAGCTGGAGTGCTGACCATAGCTATGCCTGTGCCTGTTATTGTCAACAATTTTGGAATGTACTATTCTCTGGCCATGGCGAAACAGAAGCTTCCAAGAAAGAGAAAGAAGCACATCCCACCTGTTCCTCAGGCAAGGTCCCCTACATTTTGCAAGACAGACTTGAATATGGCCTGCAATAGCACACAGGGAGAAGTCTGTCTTGGCAAAGACAACCGGCTGATGGAACATAATAAATCAGGTAGGACACAATTCCAGGTGCATGTCTGGTATGTCTGGCAATATAAAGAATGAGAAAACATTTAAACTTTCTTCAGCTGAAGAAAATAGACCATGCACTTCTCTCTTCAACCACTATTTGTGTGCCAGTCCCATAAATGGCAAAGTAACTAGATCTCTGAATCTAGCAATCTCTGAATTGCTTTCTATATGGTGTTTGCTAAATGTATTCTGGATGCTAAGTTGCTTTTTGTTCCCTCTTTTTCTTTTCTAGTGGTGGCTTCCTCTGTTTTTGCTTATTGCATTGTACAGATGTTTTGTTCATGCAATTGTGCCTTCATTCTGTTGAATTTTTATCTTATGTAATGTTTCCCTTGTTTGCTGGTGTAACAAAATACTAGCATCAATCTTTATATTATTTAAACATAGGTTAGCTTTGGTCGTCCTATCCCAAATGAATGGCTTTGGGGTCTTTGGATTTGAGCTACATTTAAATTTGTGACTTGCAGTCTCCATTGAAGAACATTAAGTTCATCATTAGTGTCTTAGTCTAACATTATGCTGAGTGACAGATTGGCCTTAGACTGCAGGTGTTGCATATATAAAAGCAATAGTGGAGTATTAGAAAACAGAACTGTGGATATTATGCAAGCTATCTTGTGAAATATACTGTCTCACTGCCAGAACTGAAGAAAGATCATAGTCTCAGTGGCTTTTCCTCATGAGATTGCCACCAACTTTATTTTAAGCAGCAAAATATCTTGGATGAACCCGGAAGAATTCCCTAATTATCAAATGTAGACATATAATATCTGCTGTTGTTAATGCCAATTGATTCCTTTGAGTAGTGGATGAAATGCTATAGAACCAACATTTTTGAAATACTGAAGACACTGAGGCAATATATAATACTGAAGACAGCATCAGTCTAAATGGCCAGTTTGTTTGTTTCTTAGGAAATCATAGATTTTCAACTTTATGAGGAACATTTTTTTTTCATTTCATAACTTACTACTACTTATTGTTCTTTTCCACCTTCAATAGTAAGAGTATAAGGCAAGTTATTTGTGATGTCTCGTTTATTCATTGGCTATATGATGTAAATGGGCATGGTGCTTTGACCAGTGTTATCAGGTGAAGACAGTACAGAAAGTGAGCAGCCATTGTCACCTATGGAAAGGCCCCCACCAATCAGACGCTCTAGTACCAGAGACAAAAACAGAAGAGGGGGAACATGTTTTCTACTGACAGCAGGTGATTACCCGTGTGCTACTGATGGAGGGATCAGGAAAGGTATGGAGTCTTTCATTAGACTATAAATATTATCACTATTCTTCTGAACAAATAATCCTGGAATAAAGCAGATACGAATTCATGCTATAGGAAATACTATAGTCAGATCAATGCATTTTTCCTTCATATTTTCTTTGTTGTTCCTTGTTTCGTATTAGAAATGTCTTTGGCTCATTAATTCATTGAAAAATATGTCACTGTTTCATTCATGATTTCATTTGTCTACCTGAAAGAATGAAGATGTAGCTTAGACCATTTTCATTCAATCGCTTTCTAAACAATTAGAAATTGCTGTGGGATAGCTTAAATGTAAGTTATTGTAAGTACTATTGTAATTTAGTTTATGCTGTAGAAGGATGATTTAATTAACTCTGAGGTAGAAAAAACAAAGTTCTGAAAAAATAAACAAAAATGTTAAGGTACTATTTTTTTTTTACAAAGTGTTTATATTGAAAGAAGGAACATGGTTACTCAAAGCCACTAAGTTAAGGATAGGTCCACTATGTTGAATAGAAAATTGCTTCAGCTACACCGGTGTTACTATATTTTTCCCTGCAGCAAACTAATGAAAGTTCAATGGCATGCCTAGGTCACGTGCATCTTTGAATCACAACCCAATCTTTAAACCCCTCCTCCCCCAAAAGGTTATTTGTTGCTTTATTTGTTTAAAAAAATTACTTTGCATTAGGATCTGCAAGCAGCATTTAAAAATCCATATCCACTTTTGTTCACAGTTTTCCATAACATATGGCATTTTAGTATACACTTTCTATTGCTGTACTTAGTTGTTAATGTAAATTCCCCAAGAAATCATTTTTAAAGCAAATTTCCGTGATGATATTTCATAAATTTCCCAAGTACTTTTTAAAATGTACATTTCCTTAATATTTATGTAACTACCCCTTTTTGTATGCAACATTCAGAAACATAACACTCTTTTTCAGATGCATCTTTCACAAACAAATGGAATTTTTATGCGGATTTTTGACCAGAGAAAGATGGACACTAGCAGACTCAGTTCAGAGCTACTGTCTTTATTGCAACAAAGTCCATACTGGGGAATCTTGCAAATCTGCTCCCACAGATTTCTTTTACATCCCTAGGTATGTCATCCATATTTTATGTGTTTGTTGTGGGAAACCCTGGTGTATTTGCAGCAATTATGGGTGCTATCTTAAAGGGCTATTGCTTCTGAGATCAAATAGCATTTGTATTTCTATTCATCTCATTCTCTATAGTTACTATTGACTAGATAACCCACATAGTTCATTTATAGACCAAAACCAGGAGGTTTTGGACCATGTTCAACCACTGCTGTGGAAGCTCACATTCATTCTCTCTCAACCCAACTTATTTTAGAGGATTATGGTTGTGAAGAGAAATGTCAGAAAGGAGTACTGTGTATTTTGCTTTGATATCCTAGAGAAAAGGAATGATATAAATTTAACAAAAATAAGTAATACATAATTGTTTACATAAGAGTGAGATTAGATTATAGCTAAAGAGACTATTAGTACACATCTTATGAAAATTGTGAGAATTTTCATATTTATTTTGTGTATACTTCAGTTACAATATATATTTTAGTTGCTTTGCAATAGAATCTTTATAAAATAAGTGGAACTTATTCCCAGCTAAATTTATATGAAATTGTAATCCAAATAAGAATGCCATTTGTGTATATTGCATTTACCTGAGAATTAGTTGCTTTGATAAAGAATTCATTGCTGCTTTAAATAGATCAATTATACTTAATGAAGTAGGCCACAGACTAAACTTGTTTAGCAAATTCATGATTCACATATGGCGAAACTACAGTTTGTGAAATATTAGGTGACTCCTCTATTATCTTTGCCCAACTCACATGGGCATAGATTTTAGTGGTGGATCCTCTGGTGTGCTTAAATTAACCTCTAACTTAGATAAGATAATACAACAGGCTCCTACTACAAATGAAGAAAGGGCAAGCACCCAACCTAATGCACACTTCCAACATGGTTTTATGATCCACCAAAAGAGAGTATTTATAACTCTAGATATAATGATTACTTAATAATATTTAAATACTGTTTATTTTAATGTCCTAAATGTACATTCTTTATTTTTTAAATAGCCATTAGAAAATTTTAATACTATGATTTTACTGAATCATTAAACACTAAAAATATACACATATTTTAATGAATTTCAAATCTTGTAAATAGTTCAAATATATCAATTTTTTAAATAGTATTAGATGTAGGATGTTGGATGTCTGATGGGAACACTTTCGCAAATGGAACTTTTTAATAAAATGTAACCTCTGGGGTTATAAATAAAAAAAAAGATTTTATAAATGTAGATATAGAATGTACTAGGTCACAAAAATAGTCTAGTGCCACTATACTTATTAATAAAATTCTCCTGGTATAAACATATATATATGTTTTCTTAAGTTTTCGCGGGTACTTACATGTATGGTATTCAGCTTTGTTCGGGTATTTGTTTGTGAGATTCTGCCGAAACGTTTCTACAACTTTAAAAGCACAACTATAATGACGTGGGAAAATACCAGAACAAAGCTGAATACCATACATATGTATGTATGTATGTATGTATGTATATTACATTATAGGAAAGCCAATTACAGTATTTCTTTTAAATATTATTGATGAAACCAATAGGCATAGCAAGTATATGCCAGTGGTTTTTGCCCTTAAAATGTACAGGAAAATATAAGTTCATTTAATTTTATTGATAAGTATAATGGCATCTTATCTTTTTGTCTATTATTTAAGAAAATATTAGAACTTTTTATAAGTACCCATTGAAAACATATTATTACATTGCATTGTGTTGTTTGTCTATTTTCTGACTTGAACTCAACTAATGTCTGAATTTTCTCATGAAAGGCTATGAAAAATCCAGAAGTTTAAACAACATAACTGGCATGGCAGGCAATGCCTTGAGACTGTCTCCAGTAATATCACCTTACAGCTCACCTTGTCTAAGACGCTCTCGATCTCCCATCCCATCTATCTTGTAAACCAGAGGCTATAAGTTGATTACATTACTGCAATTTAAATGCTGCTTATTAACTAATGGAATAGCTATAGCGTTAATCAAGTTCTACTGCCAGAAGTATAAATCTGTGTTATACTTGTTAATATCCAGCAGTAGCACTTGGATAGTTGAATATCCTAATTTTGCTTGTAAGATCCTCTAAAGTACAGTAGGTTTGTTTCCTCTTCACCGCTATTGTCCTACATTACCACAGCAATAAAATAATCTGAAGAGTGTAAATAAATGACCATATTTTCAGGGAGATATATTTAAATAAATGTGCTTCCATTGATAATTATTCCATTGGACTGTCATTTCTTGTGATTCCAACCTGTTCAGAATATGTCTGAGATCTTGTCATAATTGCATAGGATGTGACTTCAGTCTAATCATGTTCATTGACCATTCTGTTTCCATTACCTGAAATCCATCTTGCAGATTAATTAGAATCATAGATGACCTAGGATTGTGTAGATTTCTTGTTGTTTTAATTGTACCATTTTATTGAAATCAGAGTGATGTTTGATGGGTCTGCATGTGGGATTGGGCAGTTTGTGTTTATTTTGGTTCTCTTTGATTTATTTTAAGTTATTTTTTTCAAAAATGTTATTTCTTGACTGATTTATTTTAGTATTGGGTTAATATATCAGAGTTCTGAATATTTTCGGTTGTTTGCACACAGATAACTACAAAGAGGTTGTCATTACTGGGTACACGCAAGCAGAGGCCAGATCTCTTTCTTAATGGCTTGGGGAAGGCACAAAACATGAAAGAAAGGTAAACACAATCTAGGCTTGCAATATTAAATTAGCAAGTGCTGCTTGGTAGTGCAGTCGTATATCTTCTCCAGGATTCTTCAACATTTTCAGATGCTGAGCGCCAAGTAAACCAATATATATAGCTGTAAGAGGACAATGGTTTCAAAATGGGCTTTTGACCAGCCTTAAACCTCTAACTAAGGCTTTCACAATTTATTTGTCAATATTTCTTTATTTTTTCTTTAAATGCTTTGTCTTATGTGTTGTGCTATTGTTTTTTTTGTCTGTATTTTTCATCTGTCTTCATGTTCCACAGTTGCCTTCTTCAAAGCTACTCTTTTCATGTAAGTTTAGCTGCTAAAAGCATTTGCTTCCTTGCCCCACTTTTTGATACATGTATCTATGCATATGCCAAGTATAGCTTGATAAATGGCCACTTCCTTAACATTTTTCAAAATGTGTGATTTAGCAATGGTTTTTTCATTTCATTAGGATTGCCGCTTCAATCCCACATTTTTACAATCTGCATTCATTTTTATGTTCAAATTTTATTCTCTATAATTGCTCTTTCCTTTATAATGAAAACAAGGTAACATGGTTTAAGCAACATCATGAACTTAGTTGCAGATATGAAGTTTTGGGCTGGTGAGGAAAACACCCAACAATGTGAAAGACTTAGATATCTACAGTTTTTTTTTTAAAGTATTATAAGAGATCATTCAGATTGTTGAAAATTCCCAGATTTTTGTCTGTTTAGGATTGCAAGGAAAACAGGTGCATCTAAACATGTAACATTCTTTATATAAGATGCATGTTATATAAAAATGTACAAGGTTGTATTTGAATACTTATATTTCTTGTATATGGAGATGTACCTTTTGTTTTGGTAATAGCACTTGCAGTTATAGCTGTACAGTGCATATGTTTAATATGAAAATAGATTCATCAAGAAATTAATATCTGATGCTGCTATTATTGGCTACAGTGTTATACAGAATTTATCATGGATTTTTGACTGCTGAAAAAGGGACAATGGAATTTAGCCATACCAAGGACTGTACTGGAAAGAGATTGCTCCTTCTGAATGGGCCCCGATTATCACCTAACTCCTTGAAAAAAGTCTTCTAATTTTCTATGGAAGTCGAGCTTGTTATGAGGATTAAGGACCAATTTTAACAGCTGCTGCCAGCAGATGCAGTTATTAGTCACTATTGATGAGTCAACTGTAAATAAGATGTGTGCATGGAATATCAGCTTTAGACGTCTATGCCAAGGGATGCTGCATCTCTGAAATCCCATGAAAAAAGACCAACACAACTCTTTGTGTATTCTTCTTGGTCACTACAACAGGCCATACTGTGGATCATAAAAGGCACACAATTTAACAATAGTGATGTTAGCACATACGTTTCCTCATAACAACTGTATTTTTGCAAAGTTTGTAACTTAAGAACATTAATGTCATAGGATTTTGCAAGAAGTCTTTGAACTCTCAGTTTGCTGTATCTATATTTTTATGAAACCTAGTGAATGTGCCAAGAGATGGTTTAGTTTTGATCTAGATCAGAGATGTGTGAATGCAAGTGAAAGTAGGAAACTGAAGAAAAAAAATCACAGACTTTGCCAGAATTGTATAGATGCTTTCTGTTGTTGTTTTGATTTACTTCATTGTTACCTCATAGATATTGAAAGAAATAAAATATGGGCAGTTAAATATATTATAGTTTTTTTATTGAAATGATCACAAATCAGTATTAGTAAATATAAAGTAGAAAATATGAAATAGATCTTAAAATGTATATTTTGCATAACAGAGAGATTTACTTTTTTGTGATTTTTGTGATAAAATTGTTCTAGTCTATTAAACGTCTATGATGCTTTGTTGCCAGGTACTATGTGATAACTTATGTTCTCTCCCTACTGTTTAATAAGACCTTCTCCAGAAACTGTTTGTCACCCTATTTTGAATGTAAGAACGTTTCCCACATATAAAACTCTGTATTGTGGACCTTTTTGTGAAGCTGTCAAAAGGTGCATGCAGAAGCCAGTGGCCATGTAACTAACCAAAATGGAGAATAAAATGCAAAAGATCTTGGGGAGGATGTTGGAACACAACTCAAAATTGCTCATATTTTCTTTTCTCTACTGTTTCCTTTTTCTTGTCCTTTCGTTTAAGCAGAATTTGGTCATTCTGATTACAGTGAGTATCTTTTATACAGATTATTTCAGGGTGAAATCAGTGTCCTATAAAACAAGAGGACAAATGCATGAATGAAGAGAGTGCTGTCATGCACCTCTCTTTTAATTACAACCAATCTGTTACCTCTGAAACAAATTGTTCCCTGCTTCTAAATTATGTTCCAATTCTGTACAGTTCATTAAACTGCAATCCTATAGATATATCAAATACATAGCAACTAGTTTCAGTGATATTTAGTAAACTATATTATGATTCTCATAAAATATTTTCATATTCAATACTTTACTTAACTGTGGAAAAACTATCAAAGGGAAAGAGGTTTATTTATATATGCTTAGTATGCTTTCCAATAAATTGTTTATATCCATATATACTCCCTTTTATATAAGAGGAAGTCTAAAGGAACACCACTCTTTTTGTTGGTAACTATGCATGAAGGAGGAATATAACGTACTAACTGTGGCTAACAATAGACAAATGATAAGCACTTCCTCTTGTAATACATGAAGACTAAGTGAAGTTTGGAGAGTCCAAATAGCCAAATAGGCAATCACAGCAATACAACTAAATTAGCACCTGTTTTATACACGTGTTCATGTCAAAGATATGTGCAAGGGGGACAGGATTCAATCATGCTGCTTTGACACTCACCTTATCTGCTTTGACAGCTCTCTTGGAAGCCTCTGGCTGATGACCTATATGTAAAATCACGAAGCATAATATATTATTCAATGTTCATTGCTAAGTTTATTATTACAAAACACTACAAACTAAACTAAAATAAATCTTTCTTTGGATTAATAGGACTGAAATGTGAGGAATTACACTAGTATAAAATTACTGTAACTACTAAGAAAGATGAAAAATGGTACAGTGAAGAACAATTCTCTAATAACCATAATTATTTATAGAAATAATGTGTTTCCTATAACTTAGCCTCTCTTATCTATATGTTGTTCTAGTTTAACATGTTAAATATGGATGGCATATTTGTGTTCTGCTGTAATACCAAATGTATTTTCATAATTTTGTATACATACCTGAATCATACCCGCCCAAAAGGATGGCAATACCGAAAATAAGAAGATCTCTGGCTCCTAAAAGATAGTGTAGATACACATTTTTTTTTTATAAACCCAGTGGCAGTGTTCAGTGGTCAGTTTTCCTATCTGTAAAATTAAACTGCCAACTCAAGCTAAAATAAGCCCTCCATCCAGTAAATTTGTGTATATGTGTGCACGTGTGTAATTATATATTTCAAGAATTGAATTAGTATTTATTAAATTGCTTGTAAAATAAGATGCTCTGCTTATAAGGATATCCTATCTTACAAACTGTATTTTTCTTCTAACAGCAGAATAAAAAAACAGGAAGCAAACAGCAAGGTTGGGTTTACAAAGGAAAGGAAAGGAAATTGTTGGGAAAAGAGAAAAACAGGATGAATACAGAGAAGTTTAGGAAAAGAGGTAAAAGAACAGGAAATAAATAAAAAACCAGCTATGTTTACCCAAAAACTTAAATGTAAGGAGACAAGCAAACAAGCAATCTTTCCCAAGCAACAATATCAGCCGTGATATTTGAAATCCTGCCTATTCATCTTACTCCTATTCTTTCAATTTCTTCTATTCATATATATATTCACTAGTAGTTGCTCTGTGTTTGTGTGAAGGGAAATGTGTCTTCCTATCTGATTAATATATTTCAAGTCTCTCTTTCATTGTGTGTATATACATGCATCTTCTCTGTAATTATTATTATTTTGCTTGAGTTCTGTATTTTTATTCTGGAAAATGAAATATGTTAAAGCAGAACTTGCTTCAAACAATGGAGGAGTGGGAAAATATGTAGCTGAGAGACATATGCAAGATAATTTGGATAATTGGAAACTATAATGTCTCATTAAAGCTGAATTGGACCCTCTGAGTGTGTCATTTTGTAGTTTTAGCTTTTAATGTATTCAAGATCACATTTAGGCCACAGAGTAGACATAATGTTACAAGAAAATATATTTTTCCTTAATGAGAGAATCAAACATTTGATCCCTGACTGATAATCTCTATTGGGTATTTCAGGATCCTAGAAGTTTCTGAAAATGCTTCAATATCTTTCCAAGATACATACATTAAATTATTTTGCAAGTTGTCAAATCTGAAAGCAGCACTATTTCCCACACAATCACCAGATCATAGGAGAATAATTTCAAATCCTTTAGAATATTTTAGCCAACTGTAAAATAAGCTGCTATTATAAAGATCATTGTCATTTCAATTACCAAGTATTCAACCACCTATAATCAGGAGCTAAGTGAAGTGTCCTGTCATCTAAAAACAAAACATTTTAGTAATTATGATTATCCTTAAGGGACCTGAGTTTTCATATTTCATTTCTTTAAGTTATTTTTATAAAAACAAAATTAGCTAAAACAAATTTATGAGTCTATCCAATGGAACTCCATTCTCTCTGAAGCTATTTCTGCTCTGATGTCATAACAATTGTAATTGAGAGATGACAAAATGTATGGTGTGGGAGGAGGGGTAGAAAAACATGCCTGAAGAAGGCAGGCAAATTCATGAAGAAAAATAGATGAGCTCCCACCGGCTGGCATCATGCTGAAAGGCATGCAGGAAAGCCAGAGAAATAAATACAACATTTAGGTTATACAACTGAAGCTTTGAATCATTGTGAATAATTTTGTAGCTCATGTAGATCAAATGCAGTCTTCCCAATGAAATCCTCTCAGCAGGTAAAGCTTTTATTAAAAAAATATACTGGCCTATGATGTAAATTCTGCAAGTTCATCCTAGTATATTAAAATAACTCTGGAACTGTTGTCATGATATGAGGTAGTTAAATCATCATTTAAATATGTCAATTTAAAATGAATCTTGAGGTATATGTATATATTACGGTATTAGTATTCATAAGTATCTCAAAAAACAAACTATAATAAAAATACCCATGTTCTTCACTCATTTAGGAATTCCAAAATGATATGTATTCTACTACCATTGTTTCATTTATTTGTTTATTTGATATATCAAATTTGAAGACCACCCTTCTCACTTTGGGTGGTGGACAAGTACAACATAAAACTCTATAGAAATATATTTACATAGGAGGCAATTAAAACAGGAATTAAACATTAAAGGGGAGGGGGGGCTTTAAAATGCTAATCAATATCACTGCAATTTTTTTTCATGTACTCACCACATAATTTCTTGCAAAATATCCACATTCAGTTTATTAGATTAGTTTGGACAATTTGTAGGCATTATAACACAAATAGTTCTTAAATAGTATTTGTTAGATTTACATTCTACCTTTTCAGCAAGAGCTTAAGATGTCATTCATAGTATACCAATCTTCAATTTTTCTCCATAATAACCACCCTGGGTTAATGGTGGTTCTGAGACAGGATAAAACCTAAAGTTACCCAGTCAGTTTCCACTGGTAATAGATCTTTTCAGTTTATTCCAACCTCTTACCTTTTCCAGTGCTAAGAGGTTCCTGACAGCAAATTTATTAGCAGATACAGATTTGCCTTTTCATACCTTAAGCTCCATTTCATGAAGATACATCTGAAATTGGCCCTGGAACATCTGATACATCTGAATAGACCATGAAAGTTTGCACACTATAAACTGCCCCGATTATTTAAATAGAAATTAGATTTCCTCTGCCCCATTGCATTACTTTAAATAGCTATAATAAAATCCTCTGTAGAGGTTTTGGAATTAATTTGTTCCCTTCTATCAGCTGCACTATAATGATGGAGCACTGATATTTTCCAATTTACTAGGGAAAATAAAAGACTGAAACGTTAATAAGGCATTGCTCCGTAAATCTAAATGTAGGTTTGCCTATAAGTCCACCAATGGATGTGTGTTATTGTCTAAGAAACAATAATAAAAAAGACCATATCAGTAATTTTCAGGCAAAATGTTAAAATTCATGTAGTGGTGCCTGGTGGAAATATTTATTTTTATGAAAATTCTTGAAAAAGGGAGGTTCAGCATAACTTAAATATTGATTTTAAAACTGAAAATTAGCAGTAGAATGCCTGTAGGAGACAGTATTAATTAATAGATTAAAAATAACAAGAAACATCTGGTGTCTAAAGACAGAAATATACACAACTCTAGAAGACAATATAGAAGATGCCATTTAAAACTCTTCTAAAAGCACACACATCAGAGGTGATATTCATCAGGTTCTGACCAGTTCTGGAGAACCGGTAGTGGAAATTTTGAGTAGTTTGGAGAACAGGCAAATGTATAAGAGATAGATAGCCTGTCTCAAGCATTCACCATATGACAAAAAGCTAAAGAAATTCCAGTGGAATAGAATAGGAATTCTTTTATTCTAACTGCAATTTTGTTAACTGAATTACTAATATTAGAAATAAAAGCACAAGAATCCTTGTGTAGCTATTCTTATATATTCTGAACAAATAATCGAAATATAGCATATAAAATAATATAATGTGCTTCCTTAGTTCAGATGAAAATTGAATGCAATTGGTAGAATTATTTTTATCCATTATTTCCAATGGCTGTCTCTGGGCTACATGGGTTCCTTCTAGTAGAGCTATTGGTAATGAATTAAAATGTGCTAATTACAAACCCTCCTGCATTTTTAACTTTGAAATTTTCTTTGCACTTTGCTGCCTTCTGTTTGGTTTGGATGAAGTAATGGTTGAAGTAAAGAAATAAGAGCATTTTAGATTTAGAAGATCATGGTCTGAGGTTTGGATGGCATGTTACTTGTGGCCAAAGTAAAAGTAGATTTTAAAAATCATTATATTAGGAATGCCATACTACAAATATGGAATAAATACAAACCCAGGCTATGGCTGGAAATTCCTCTGTTGGCCTCAATTCAATAATCATTTAATAGAAAAGAAACAGTAGGCAAAGATAAATAGTTAATGTTGCTAGCACCAAAAAAATAGGGACCTTAAGATGAAATCAGAGAACAATTGACTGGAGAGGGATTTAGTTTTCAGTGGTTTTAATATGTACAACTAAGAAAAAGACTGGATTAAATGTTCCAGGAATAGAATGTGATAAAATAGAATTTGCAAATGAATTATTATAAATGATGAACTTGTTATTGCTAAAGTGTATAAACTTTTGTTGAGATTTGAAATGGAGGAAGAACATGCTATAGAACCTATAGTGAAATGGGTCAAGAATTTTAATTATAATATTCAAATAGATAAATGGGATCAATTGTGGTTAAAAGTCTGAAATTCACATTGTTTTATAATTTAAAAGAAACCTTTTAAAAGTGATAGACTATTGGTATATGACAGCAAAAATGTTTAAGATGTAAACATAAACTTTTAATCAGAATTGGAAATATGAAAAACTTGAGGGAATATTTTATCCTGCATGGTAAACTGGAAAAAAACCAGAAGGACATATGATATAAATATATACTGATCAAAATGTTAAAATTTAATATTCAGATGAACTGAAGACTTTCCTTATTAGGATTTATGTATACTCAGCTAGAAAAGGTTCAACTGGTTTTATATATGGTAATACAGTGAGATCATTATATGCAGAAATATGGGAGACAACAGAAGCATCACTGACAGAGGAATGGATTGTGAAGATGGTTGCAGAAATGGCTAAATTTGCTTGTTTGATCAAGTAGGGAACTACAATTATTTTTATACACTAGAAACCCTTTATAGACTTTTGCTGAAAATGGATAAAAATGAACTTCTGATTTCAGCATTTATTGATTTAAAATATTGGTTATGGGAACTATGCTTTGCAACATGGGAGGGAGAGATGGTAATTACTGCATTTGTAACTACTGCAGAGAAGACTGGAAATTGCTTCTTTAGATATCTTGCTTTTACTTGCCTTTTGTTATTCTTCACATAATATTTTTTTCTATTTCTTCTTTTGTACTGTATTTCTGTAGTTATTTTTAAAAAAATCTTTGTAAAATCTTTTAATAAAAATCATTTAAATAAAAGTAAATTTTAATTTGACTTAAATTGGAATGAATTCCTAACAAAATAAATTCCTTTAGGCAGAAAAATTTGTACTTATTGTTCCTCTATATTGAAAGCATCTTGCGTTAGCTCTGAGTTGGTTCTTATCATAGCTAGTAGATATTCATGTGAATATCTGCAGTAATATAACTTATATAATATAAGAAGCCCTTTTTGTTTAGGAGTAAAATCCTAAAACTAAGGAAATCAGAGTAGCAGGGGAAAAAAGATATTAACCCACAATGTAAAATATTGAACAATCACATAGTTTCTACTCAGCTTATGCATGTTTCTTGGCTCATATCTGGGAACACATTTGCATTTATTGGACATCTCAGTAATGGGGTTGGGTGTCAACTTTTTTATAGTGAAGATGTAATGTATTTGAGGGGTTCTGACACATGTCCCATTTTGGTCTAATATTCACATTAACAAAGTTTGGGAAATTAAAATAAGATATAAAATATTAATTAGATCTTGAATTGTGTACCCCCAAATATGGAATTTATTCATTTATGAAGAAATGTATACTTAATGAACATTGAATGCAGCTCAAATATATTTTTGATTTTTTGGAAATAAACTCCAAAATTTCCAGCCTAAAATTTTGGACTAAAATGTTTTCAATCTCAGCTTTCTGACTGACACTTTATGATATAATGGCAAGAGTGATCAATTTCATTCCACAGGGAAAAACTTACTTTTTAAATATTGGTTAATTTCTGGGTTTTTCTATACTCTCTCTTTGTGGATTATTTTGTTGATTTTTTTTTGGTATACTTTTGGTCTGGGATAGTTCTAATTATAATGCATTGCTTTAGTTTTTTATCTGGTAATTTTTGTATATTATGGCAATACAAATTAATTCTTTTATCACTTTGAACAAGTTTTTTTTTAATTGAAGGGAGAAATTTATAGTAAAATGTCTTCTAAGAGTATAACTAGGGCTCAATGATTGCTTAGGTCTTTCTTTTTCAGAATTAAAGAGAAAAATCTATCAGGGTCTTATTCTTAGTTCAGACTCTATAGAAATACATTTGCAGATGCCCATCATCTGCCAATGAATCATCATCTACCAGCAGCTATTTAATCACAATCCTGATTCAGACATAATTTTCAACTGCATGCAATATAGTTAAACCTCACTGCACCAGAGCAGCATACTTGCTTTTATTGTGGAATTATCCCAAAATAATACAGATAAATTTAAAACAATAAATGAAGCTGTTTAGATGTGAAAAACAACCAGCTTTGAGTATATTTTTGAGTCTGGCAATCCATCATCATGTTTTATTTATACATCATGTTTGCTACATCATTAGACTCTCTTTCAGATGAAGCAAGGGAGAACAGCAGATTGTATATATGCCAATATCTCCAGATTGTGCAGCTGCTTTTGTTTTCAATATCTACAAATTTAACATTGACAGATTTTAATTTCATCTTTTTTCTGGTCCTTATATTTAATGTTTCTTCCTTCAGACAATCACTGAAATTGTAATGATACAAAACTATTTCTAAATAATTTTCTGGCTTGTCAAGCAACTTATAATTGGTTCTTCCCATTCCATGAAGGAAAGACTGACTGGAAGATTTACAAAGCATTTTCTTTTTTTAGAAAACAAAACAATAGCTGTTATCTTATAGATGCAGGCAACATATAGCAGGGTATCAAACAGATATTACTGTTACAGATATTAATCTGAAACAGATTAATTCAGGCTATATAGTGCTGTACCTTTTGTGCCATTTATAGAGGGTTTTTTTTAAATCTTCCACCAACCATGCACAGCAGTTGATCTAGGAATAACAGATTTAATAGTGCAGTTGCTACAATTGATTACTAATCTGCTTCTGGGTCCAATTCAAAATTGATTGTCAGATCCTGCATGTCTTATACATCTAAATTCCTACAGCATTATCTTCCCGCTCCAAATTTGGCCAACCTTATGCTATCTTTAAAAGAAGGAATATTCTGTGTCCAGATTTCAGAGTGTGCGAAGCAACAGGGCCCAAATACAGACCTATGGAAAGAGTTCTCCCTGACACTTTCTGCTGAAATTTATTTGAGGTCTTAATTTATTTGAGGCTAAACACAAAATCTATGAATGAATTTCTTTTTCTACAGCCAAAAGCCAACCTGAAACAAGTACATACATTTCTTGCCCCAAAGAACTTGCAATCTAAATGTAGGTAATAGAAAGAATACTGTATGAAAGAATAATAGCAGATGCCAGAGAGAAAAGTGAAAATCTCCCACACCAGATATTATCAACAACAAAGAAAAAAATATCGCCAGCTACAATAAATTCACAAAGAAAGAAAAAGGAATAGAAGCATGCAAGTAATTTAGAAAACATTCCTCATTCATAATCAGAATTGATAGGCAAGCAGAACACCCAGTGGCTTTTCTATGATCTACATTGGGAATACAAACACAATTCTCAAACAGTGTTAGTTATTTATGTTTATGATTGAATATTTTCAGGCTTAAGTGAGAAAATCTTGGCTGAAGGTAACCTGAACTGGCGATATGTGGTTGGCTTATTCATTCATTCGTTTATTTATTTTGATTTGTCAATCACTTACAAGATAATAGGTATAAGTATATACAGTACATAGTTATGACTACATGAAATGGGTACATATAAGACAAATAAAAGAAATAATAGGACAGGGACAGTAGGCACGTTGGTGAGCTTATGCACGCTCCCTACAGACCTCTTAAGAAAGGGGTGTCAATAGTAGACAGTCTAAGGTTAAAATTTTGGGGGTTTGGGAAAGTTAATCAGTTAATCAGTGTAAGGAAAATGTGTTCATTGGCTATAATAATTTGGTAATGAATTATATAGTAAAGAGCCTGGCTTCTCCAGTTGCTTTCTAACCCAAATTCTTGAAGAACTGAGCAGGCAGAACATGGCAATTTCCCCATTGTTAACTGGAATGACTTACCAGGGATGGCTACTTACCTCATTTTTGATAGACTTTAGGTATTCATATAATATACTGACCTCCATCTCTGAATAAATTAAGGATGTCATACCATGTGAACATAGTCTAGATCAGGGGTCTCCAAACTTGGCAACTTTAAGACTTGTGGACTTCAACTCCCAGAATTCCTCAGCCAGCTTGCCAGGAATTCTGGGAATTGAAGTCCACAAGTCTTAAAGTTGCCAAGGTTGAAGACCTCTGAGTTAAAGGGACTGGTCTAGATAACATTAAATAAGGTCAGAAATTCAGATATTTATAATAGTGCTCTTAATGATATATGAGAAAGCACTTATGTCAGAGAAGCTACATGACATATGGTCTTAGTATCAGGACCTGTTCTAACAGAGAGGGTATTACTGAATTTACTTTAGGTCATCAAAATCTAAATTTAAACTATATTTTCTGAAAATGTTGTCTAATTTTTCCCCTTCATGCTGACCCTTCTCATATTTCTCAAAGGAAGTTAATCTACTGGAATAATGAAGATCAACAATTACTAGCAGCTCTGTTTAGAAATAGTTTCATTTAATATTGTCATCATTTACAGAGATTTATGTGCTTTTATAAGAGCAATCCAACAATATATCAAATACTGTACAATTTAATATAGGAAAAACTAGAAAAATATATAGGGACATGTTTTTTTTTGAAAATTTTATTTGGGTTTTCACAAAAACAAAATACAAATAAAACATCTTTTTTGAAAATAGCATGGTCCCAGGTTATCACTTCTTCATACAGACACAAAACTCAATTTCATGCTCATTTTTTTTAATAAAACAAGTTTTATTGATTTTACAAACAAACAAACAAAACAAAACATCATTAAACATTAAAAACATAAAACCTCTTTCCATTGTAGATCTTTACAAGGCAGGTAACATATTGCTTTATATCACGTACTTATAATTTATCCCATTTCCATATAAACACGTAAATTCCCTTTACCAAATTCCACATTGTTTCTCTTTAATCATTATTCAATCATATTTCCTTTCTAATTTATCTGCTATTCAGTCATCACATTTATATTTTCCTCTGGCTTGTTTATAATTATTCTCATCTAGTCTTCCTCCAATATTTTATTATTTAATTCTTAATTAAACACACACACATAAGACATAAACATAAAAACATAAAACTTTCTTCTATAAAGTAACTTGGCCCCAGATTACCTCTTTTTGTATGGACTTCAATTGAATTCATGCTCTTCTTATATATTCTTATATACCATTACCCTCATTGCTCATTTTTATATTCTATTCCATATCTTATTACCATTTTATATTTTCTACATAGTTTTTCCCCTCTTCTAATTTTCTCAACTTTGTTTTAATTATCTCAATTCAAATCATCATATTTATATTTTGTCTGTCCTGTCCAGCCTCAGTCCACTCCTTGTGAAAGTCCCCAACACTTTTGAATGCCCTTTTCCTGACAATCCTCTCCAGGTTGCAGTCATGCCTGCTGCCTGTGCACCTTTTTCTTCCACACTTTTCCCTTCCACATAACTTTCTATTAATGTGCTTTGATACAGCACTTTGGGAACATCCAACTTGTTTTGCAATTAACTGTTGAGGCTTTCCCTCCTTACAGAGGGTGCCAATGATGGTTTTCTGCACAACTGTCAGGTCAGCAGTATTGTGATTCCTACTGAACCAGACTGAGAGACCATTTAAAGGCTCAGGAACCCTTTGCAGGTGTTATGGCTTAATTAGCTGATTAGAGTGGGACACTTTGAGCCTAGAATATTGAACCTTTTCGCAATATTCTATTTTTTTGAGATTGTGGATTTGGGGTTTTCATGAGGTTTAAACCATAATAATCTCAATTATATCAAATAATGGCTTGAACTATCTTGTTTTGCATGTAATGAGTCTATCTCATATTTTAGGTTCACCTTTTAAGTTGCATTCCTGAAATAAATGAACTTTTGCACGATATTCTAATTTTTCAAGTTTCACCTGTATGTTCTCTCATCTGATTCTTATCAGTTACAATCTGGAGAGGCAGATGTTTTTATAACACATCCATGGAACCTGCTCACAGAGAAAACAATTTTCTAGGAAATGTAACTGTTGCCATCTGCCACTAATTCCTGCTTGGCCAGATAGCGTAGGATGGGTCTTCCTCCCTTTGCTTTGTAAAAGTGGGTTTACATTTTTGATACAGTATTGGAGAACTTTCCAAAAGGAACTTAACACTGCTGAGGAGAAAGGGGAAAAAACGGGATTTCCCCTTCTCTCCTCTCTCAAATAAGAAACAGCAGTATGGCAGTCAAAGCAGCTGGTAGCATTCGCCCCTGGGAAAAGGCTAGACAGCACCATTCCAATTTGCTGGAAAATTATGGACACTTTCCAGTTTAATTTGGATCCAACACAAGCAATCTCTATATTCAGTTTATATCACTAGCCAAAAATATAGCTTACAGCTTATTTATTAAACATAAATAAACAATAATATGAGCTAACTGGCAAAATAAGACAAGGCAAGCAAAACTAAGGAAAGAGAGAAAAATGAACCATGGGGAAGAATTCATAGTAACTACTCTATGTTAAAAGGCTCACTGGAAACAATAGTGTGAGTAATTGGCATGAATAGTTCAAAAGGACTGGCTTTTGGTTGTTCCAGATTTTATCTTTTAAGTGCACAGAGGCAGCAGAACAAAAATAGAAAGCGGGGATTCCTCTTTTTTTTTTTTAATGTGCCACTAAGAAAACAATTTGGTAGACGTATATTAGGCTTTTCTATGGACAACACAATTAGTGCTGGGCTATTTGCACTTCACCTTGGCCCACTCGAAGAAAGAAGCAACTGCAGATCTGAAGAAACAGTAAAGCTTTAGATTTCTTAACAATGACCAAAATAAAGGACATAAATCTGATCATTTTATATAATAGAAAATATGCCCCTATGTGAAAGATAATTATAAGAACGATATATTACATCTACACAAAAAACAAATACTTTGCTCGGTTGTCATTTAAATGTATACATAAATCATTCTAAATCCTGATTTAGAAGCTTAGGTTTCATTGACAAGTAGCAATCTAAAGGAACTATTGCTTGTATGAATTTTTTAAACCCATCTTTTAAGCAACTTGATGCTTCTGAATCATAACTTCCAGTAGCAGAAGCTAGTAAAAGCTAATAGTGAGAGATTGTGAAAACTGTAATACATCAGCATTTGGAAGCCCGCAAGTTCTCCAGTCATATTTTAAAGGAAGTTCACATGATATCCTTCAGCATATTGTTTAATATATAGCATTGTAGCATTGTTTTGTCTTTTTGCTGAAGGAGAATTTCCCCCATCATTGTTTTGACATATAGTTCTACACATAGTACATATAGTCCAAATAATAACATGTTCAGTCCTGAGCAAATAATGGAATAGTACTTAAATAATATTTTTGAATTTTATTGACCATAAAAGGAAACTGGAATAAAATGTTCAAAAGAATACTTTGTCTTCTGTAAAGAATTACCTTTATAAAGATATATTGATGTTGATTTTAGCAGTACTCTCCCTGCAGTATGAGCTGCACATATGAATTACATTAACCTATTTATAGCTTCAAAGGCTGTACAAACAAAGCATCAAAACAGAAGAGATGAACTTTTTGAAACCATTTCATGCTGAGAACACTAGAAAAGATACGATGAGATTAAGGCAACAAGATCGAATAGCCAGAATGACACGAAGTGAAAAGCTGTGATGTTTCAAGCAATCACATCCTGTTGAAAGAAGCTGGTTGCCATGGGAAAGAAGGAAAGGAAATGGTGATTGGATGGCTGACCTGAATGTGTGTATGTATAGCCTGGAGGAGTAAAAAGGTTACAGGCCTCACAAAGTGTGATGGCTTTCAGGGAAAAAACTGTTCTTGTGTCTCGTTGTTCTGGTGTGCAGAACCTAGAAATTTGAAGGTCTCTACTGTTGATACTGTGTTGTCTAGTATTGTAAGAGGTGGTAGTGTGGGAGGGTTTCTTCTAAAGTCTACCACCATTTCTACGGTTTTGAGTGTGTTCAGTTCCAGATTGCACCATTCAATTCCGGTTACACCATGAGGCAAGTTGTATAACCTCCTGCCTGTATGCAGATTCATCATTGTCTTGAATGAGACCAGTCACTTTTGTGTCATCAGCAAACTTCAGTATTTTAACAGATGGATCGTTTGAGATGCAGTCATTGGTATATAGGGAGAAGAGAAGTGGGGAAAGCACACAGCCTTGGGTGGGGGGGCTGTGCTGATTGTACAGGTATCGGATATGATTCCACCTAGCTTCACCTGCTGCTTCCTGTCTGTTAGAAAGCTTATGATCCACTTACAAGTGGATCAGGTACCGCTAGTTGGTTTAATTTACTTAGAAGAGTGTCTGGAATGATGGTATTGAATGCTGAACTGAAATCTACAAAGAGGAAACTTGTGTAGGTATTTGGAGATTCAAGGTGTTGTAGGATGTCATGCAGAGCCATGTTAACAGCATCATCTGTCGATCTATTTGCTCAGTATGCAAACTGCATGGGATCTAACAGCGGATCCGTGATAGTTTTCAGTTGGGACAGCACAAGCCTTTCAAGGATTTTCATAACTACAGATGTTAGAGCAACTGGTCTATAGTCATTCAGTTACTTGATGGAGGGCTTCTTTGGCACTGGGACGATGGTAGAACGTTTGAAGCAGGAAGGAACATAGCATATCTCTAGTGATCTATTGAAGATTCAGGTGAAGATAGGGGCCAATTGATCAGCACAGACTTTTAAGCAAGAAGGAGTTATCTTGTCTGGCCCCGGTGCTTTTCCTGGCTTCTGTCTGTGTAATAGATCTTGCACCAATCAAATGGGATTGGCATGCTCCACTCACTCCAGCAGAAGAAGCCTTCCATGGACAATGTCAGCCAAGGAATTTTGGCTAGTAGGATCAAGGAAAAGAGCCTTCTCTCCTATGGCCCTTGGTCTCTGGAACATCTTGCCACTGAAGATGAGATCAGCCTACATCATTCTGGTTTTCTGCCTTAAAACCTGGCACTGCTGAGACTGCACTGTGCTGAAAGTGGTTGATTGAATAAGAGACAAAACTCTTTTGTGCTCCTGGTTTTTCACCCTTATTTAGGTGTTCTTAATTTTAATGTTTCTAATGCTTTTATATTTATGTTTGTATGCAGTTGTAAGCTGCTAAGAATCATTCTGCATAGTAAGACAGGTGGCATATAAATAAAATAAAATAACTAACTAACTAAATAACCAGCATCTTGAATTTCATCTTAAAAAAACTTCAAGTCAGTACAACTCATGCAGCAGTGGTGTAACATGAGAAAACACTGGCACTGAGAAGTGTGTACACTATTGAATTTTGGACTGCTTGATAGTTTCAGATGGTCTTCACAGGTAGATGCATTTAGAGCACATTGCAGTAGTCCAAATAAGAAGTGACATAGGCATGGGTGATCGTAAGCAAGGCCTCCCACTCTAGGAATGAGCACAACCAACTCTCTAGCCATGGCTGCCACCTGTTCCTTGAGTAAGAGCAGGAACATTGCTTTGCCTTAGATTAGATATAACAAAGCCTTTACGATGGCTTTTCTACATATTTTCTGCATTAATTACAGATTGGAAGAGAAAAGAGCTTAATATGTCTATGTTCTCTTACTTCACTGTGATTACTCATGTATTTGTCAGCATTTCAGAAAACAAACTCCAATTCAAAAAACTCTGAGACAAGCATTTTCTCAAAGTCCCATAGTTGTCATACTGGCAGATCTGAGAAAACCTGAATGTGAGAGTTCTGGGTTTTCCCTCAAAATCAACCCCCTGCATCCATCAGTCCATCACATGGCCCAATCACCATCCATCCCAACTGCAGACATCCTTTCAACCACTCCTTGTCCAGGTGCAGAAAGACATGACCTTGACTGAGAAGAAAAATCCTATTATGTCTAACTACAGCCACTCTATGAAATCCCCCCTCCCAATTTTCCAGACACTGGAATGTGGCAGTGTGGAAGCTACTGGTGCTAATATGGCTTCCAAGGCTGACAGTGGGCATGCTTTCTTCTCTGCAGATCAATTGATTCAGTTTCCCAGACATATTTTTTAAGTTCAGAGAATAAATTAAAATAGAGGTCTGGCTTCACATGTTGCACGAAGTTACATTGTACTTCGTTTGATTAAGGTTTAGTATATGGCAAGAACTCAGCCACTTATTGTAGTTTGTCAGAGCTTGGTACAGTAGTGTTTATGTCCAATTGTGATTTATTCAATGACAATGACTAGGGAAATGTGTACACCTAGCCTTCACTATTGTTGTTGTTAGTTAATAATATTGTACCATGAAGTTTGCTAGTGAATAAATCTGCATTTTCTTGCTTCAGTGAACCAGAAATTGTTTCTTAAAACTGAAACATATTAATACATAACAATTTAAGTAATACTAAGTAATATTTTCTTTTTCTGCAAATGGTTACTGATTTCTATCTATCCTCTCTCCCATTGAAACAAATGAACCAGTTTGAAATGAAAATTACTTTATTTTATATATAAAAAAGCATAACATTATGCAACATCATATCTGTTCAAGTGGGCAAATTCCATTCTTTTCTTTCATGGAATAATCAACTATATTATGATTCCATGGGATCACTGAGGAATATCCAAATTAGTATGTCTTGCTCATGTTACTAGTTTAGGAATCTCTTGTTCTACTTAATTTTAATCACTTGAGGCTGGGATTGTGTTAAAACAAGGAAAGTAAAATAGTATTCTGAGACATCAATTCAGCTGTTTTATAAAAAGCCATGAACATAAGCGGCCCTTTCATTGGGAAATAATTCATATTTGAGCTACCTGATCTAGGAAGTTGTGTTACCAAATTAAGCATAAACTTACCTGGCAAAAATATTTTCCAGAATGTTTTTTAAACTACTTTTAAATATGGATTATTCCAAAGAATTTCTCATGAGAATCAAATGTTAAGTTTTGAACCAAATAATGTCCAAACGCCTTAAATATAGGGAATATAACATAATTATTATTATATTAGGAACCAAATACTTGTCAAGATTTCAGGAAAGCCCAATAATAATAATACTTCAGCTAGCCCATAACAAAGCATATTCCATATAATTTCAATTCACTATCTTACTGATGTTAACAAATATTTCCAATAGTGTAGTGTAAAATCATGAAAATTAACATATCTATTATCACATGAATATTGTAGCTTTAAAAGAGAAATTTATGATGTTTGACTAAAATAATTATTAACATACCAATTTGTATCTGAGTGAATGTGAACCTCATGATATCATCAGGATATAGCAACATCTAGGTTCAGTCCCTTCTTCCCAGATTACTGAATGTAACTCAATTGTCTTATTAAGCATGTCAAAGATTCCATCAAAATTAAATTTTAAAGGGTGTAAGAGACATGATTGACAAGTTCAATGTCACATCTTCATTTCAGAGGAAATAAAATAATATTTTGAATTTGTCTTTCTTAAAACAAAATCTTATAATTGATCTAAAAGGTGTTTTTTATTTAATATTTTTTTTAAAAAAAATTAATCCTGGAGGATGAGATGGTGACACTCAGATGAATGTGAAACAAGGCCTTCAAACAATGCAAATTCTATAAATAATTTATGTAATGAAGATTAAATTCAACAGAAATGCATCAAATTTACACATGACTTTGCAGAACTTTTCATGTCAGATGAAATAAAGGTGAAATGTTGTCACTATAAAGATAGTTAAGCTAGGGAAGTCATGGTGGACTGAATTCATTTTCATCTGGCACTATTTTTATATCCATATCCTGCCAAATACTTTGAAGCAGTCTTACTAAATAATCTTTGTCCTACTAACTGCAGAATGTTGAGAACACATGGAGGCAGTAATAAGTCAATTAATGTTTTGCCTTCAGCTAATCAAGAAGTTAAAAAAAGAAGCATTTTCATTAAATCTCTGCCTTGCCTAATCTACTGGCAATCTTGAAGCAACAACAAGATTCTCACCTCTTTCTACATAAAAAGGGAATTAAATAAATCTGTATCACAACTCTCTTACCATCCACATTTTCATTACTATGTTCTTCTGGTGATCTGTAAAATATCTGAATATTTGAAAGCTGGCGTTTCTTATCTACCAAACTGTCATTCCTCCTTTATTAAATCCTGTTGAAAGTTATCAAAAAATCATTATATTAAATAGGAAACCTTGAAATAAACAACAAATCATTTTGGTTTATGAATCAGTTTATAACTTAAGTGTTATGCAAATTCAGTCAATTGTATTTTATTACATAAATCATAATTAAATACATGGTTAAGTAAAATGTATAAAATAAAACTCTGCCTCCTTCTACATATGCCATATTTGTTTGTTTGTATCTTTCTGTTCCACTTGGTCTTGATTTTGACTTATTGCTATAGCTAAGCCATTATAGATTGGCATGCCTGAGAGTTGACTTGGGGAAACATGACAGCCATGTTTCTCTTGCAAGTATTTGTTTGTTCAAGAATGGTTCCTTATGGCTGCTTATTGCAACATTGAGATTCTCATCCTTCAGTGATGAGCTACATATTTTATTTATTTTATCTACAGTTGACATGTCCAAATATGGGAAGAAAGGATTTGCAATCTAACAGACAGGAGCAGTGACAGTAATAGCCTATTGTTCCTTGCATTCAGTAAGTTATAATGAGCTAAGAGTCAGTACATCTGAATTTTTAACATTAAAATTAATCCCAAGTGCTGTTGACATGGAAAAATTAAAAGTTGCTTGCATCTTTCTGTGTTTACCTACCTGCTGTTCTTACGGGTTTTTTTTCAAAGAAATGCTTGAGAACAGGTCTTCATTACGATACCTTTAATATATCTGATGATAAATTAGACAGCTCCAATGCTCATCTGGGCTGAGCATTCCAACAAATCTAGCAAATTTCTCTGGATTTGTAGTAGATTTGATTGACAAACTCAATACACCTCAGGACAAACTATCTTGTGAAAATGTCATTGCTTTGAATGAAACTGAGCTCCCCACCCCCTCCACTTAGCTATTAGAAAAGTCTAATCAAAATGCTCTCTGAAAAATTTATTTTTATTTTATATTTTTTTCTCACCATTTTATTACTTTTACAGAACATACCTAATATTCCTTCATCTTCCTGTTTTCTCCACAACAACAGTTCTGTGAGGTGAGTTGGCCTGAAAGAGAGTGACTGGCCCAAAGTCACCCAACTGGTTTTCATGGCTAAGGCAAAATCAGAACTCATAGTCTCCTAGTTTCTAGTCTGGTACCTTAACTACTGGACTAAACTGGCTTTGTTGGAGTTCTATATTCTTCAGTCCTTTCTGGTACAAGTAGTAACTTTAATTTAGAAGTCCAAATGCATAAAAAAATAAAAGCTTAAAATAATATTTCCTTGGTTTATTGAAAAAGTGCATTCCGTCAAGGCCAGATAATTATTTTAGGAGGGCAGCTGTGGGCTGGCAGTTGCTTGTCATTTATATCTGCCCTCACCAAAAGATAACTCATTTGATTTAGCATGCCGCTGAAGGGGAAGTCCTGTTGAATTCTATCAGCCCATGCTTCAGCTGGAAGGGACAAAAGCACCTGCCCAGAGCAAACCATTGAAAAATGGAGCAATGACTCCCTTTGTATAAATCATCAAAACATTTTAATGGTAATGTATAGACCTGTCATAAATGATTTAAAGAGATATTTTCAAGATCACATAAAATGGGAACAACATGCCTAAAACCTTAAGACTTAATTAAACAACTGAAGATAATATTTTGTTGGAATCATTTCCTGTAGAAAAGACTATACCAATATAAAAGTAACTTAAAATGTTTTTGAGGGAGTTTGAATTATAGATTAGATAGATAGATGATAGATAGATAGATAGATAGATAGATAGATAGATAGATAGATAGATAGATAGATAGAGATAGATGGATAGATAACTTTCCTAATTCTATTTTAGTGTTTCTTCATATCTGGTTCTTGTCCATTAATAAAAGTTGACACATTTTTAAAAAAAATAGAATAGTTAATCTCTTATAAAGTCTATAACTATTACTTTTAATAAAATTGGGTTAAAAATGAGTAAAAATTTCCCCAATTTTTGTTGATTAATAATGCTGCAACAATAATAATGGGAAAAATTAGTGAAATTTTACTTCTAGATTTTATGGAAGATAGAAAATCTAACAGGAGAAAGATTTGGAGGCTAATTGTGAAACTATAACCTGAACATTTAAATCTCTGCAACTAATATTTCTGAGCTGGATAATATAAGTCCTGGTAACATGTTTATTTTGGATTTATAAATGTTTTATTGTGTATCCTATTTATTTATTTGTTTGGTTTTCATTCTATCACAGTTGCATAAGGCTCAGCAGTTATAATGTGACGATAAAAATAACAATAGTATTAAAACATGCAATTGAAATTACAGAAACAAAACCCAAGACCCAAGAAACAAAACCCAAGTTGGGAAGAAATGCAGATAATATTATTGGAAGATTCTTAGAAAAATGTCTGTTTTTAATAACTTCCTAGAAGCCACCAAGCAACCAGTGGGGAATCCATTGTACAATGTCAGCACTGCTGTAGGTAACTTCTAGCTTCAGCACCCTGACATCTTAGAAATGGGGTGGAACAGAGACCTCTCCCTACACGACTATATCTGTTTGAGAACATGCCCATGGTCCAAACCATGATGGGCTCCAGGGGTGGGATTCAAATTTCTTAACAACCGGTTCTATGGGTATGGCCTAATTTGTGGGTGTGGTGATTACTAGCTGTGGGGAGAGGTGATTATCAGCTTATATGGGGTAAAATCAGCTCAGCTTTTGCTCCAGAAGCAATACAATGAATAAATTTTCCAACATTTTTCTGAAACGACAGGATGAGATGTTTCTTAATGGTTGAGATTCATGGCTCATCATTTTATTTTCTATTGTTCACTTATTAAAAGTTTAGAAATTATTTTTTAAAATTATTTGTGGGTTTATAACCAACTTTTCTGGTGGATTTAATATTGTGCAACATGCTTGAAAATAGTATGATTTTATAAATGTTTGAATTCACAAAGTGTAGGATGTATTTGTTTTTCACTATATTCAAATGTATAGTGTCAGTTTGGATATGAATCATGGCAGCTGCTAGGAATAACATCAGAAAGTATGAAATCATATATTACAGTCAAATTTATTTAATCACATCCACTGGAATGAGCATTAAACCTTAACTGTGGCTGATAACAATGGAATTTAAGTGCTATTACTTAAGTTTAAATTCAGGCTTAACCTTCTCTCTGGTCAAGGTGAGAGTCTCACTTCTGACAACAGGTTGGTGATGTTCTGGTTATGAGTGTAAAGACTACTGACACTGATACAGATAGAAAGTCTGTCAGTTCAAACAACCCCAGAGCACTGAGATACAGATGCTCTTTTTGTCAGGTACACATACCAGACAAATCCTTCTGTGTGGGGGACATTTTTTCTTTCTTTTTAAAACCAAGCCAGAAGAGCTGAAAATCAAAAGGAATTAAAACTGATCCCTACAGGCCCAAACCGACATTTGGAAATTCTAGGAAAAAAGGAGATCCAAGTAGAAACATCTAATTTCAAGATAATTCTGCTTTTGAAAGAATAGATAACAAGTCTAAAAAAGAATATGCATTACCATTTTGATGTTTATTTTTCTGTGGCATGTAAATTTCTTTTATTTCTCTAGGTTGACTGAGGGAAAACATGCAAAAGCTGTATGTATTACAGCTTTTTATGCTTATTCTCATTTGGGTATGGGAAAATACCTTTTCTTTAGAATCTGTTATGATTTGGAATAAGAAACTGAAATGTTATTCCAATCTTTAAAACAAATTATTATTAGCAATAGCAGTTAGTCTTATATACTTCCCTCTACTGCTTTACTGCATTCTCTGTAATATGTATTTACATATTGTCCCAACAGTCTGGATCCTCATTTTACCAACCACGGAAGAATGGATGACTGATTCAACCTTGAGCCCTGTCAGGATTGAACTCCAGGCTGTGGACTGCAATACTACACTTTAAACACTGTGCCACCATGACTCTTTTGTGGCACACCAGTGGTAGGACCAGATTCTTGCCAACTACCATAGAGTAGTACATTTTAGATTAGAGTTTTGTTCTTAAAATTCATGTGAAAGCAGCTATTGTGTTGCAAAATATTTGTATTTGTTTTCTCTGAGGCTGAATGCTTATATTCTGGATGCTGAAAATTTAAAAATATAAAATATAAAATTATATAACAGACACTGATTATATAACTGTTTTGGCTGCTACATTTCATTTTTCGGACAGAAAAACTAGGACACCAATGTTTGAACTTATTTCAGCACCCAACAACAAATATGACATTACTTGAGGAAAACACATAGTTCTGTTGTCCACCATATTCCTTTGAATTAAAGGTTGCTAATAATATGGTTTGTAAATCATTTGTGGAGACCTATATCAGTGTTCTCTCAATTCTCAATCTGCAGCACATATTTTGTTAAATTCATTTTAAATTACTTTGTGAGTCTCCTCTCCCTGAAGAACTGATCTTTTTACTCTAAAGGAAAGTGAAAAGGGAGGAACAGTATGATCCTATGTCCTCAGAAGAAAAGAAGTTAAGCATGTGGCCTCTTCCTTACTAATTGGTACTATTTCCACCATTTCATTTTCTAATAACATATCCTGTTGTCAACTTCCAATATTTCATAAGATAGATATGGCGGAGTTCAGGTGCCATGCCATTGTGATTTCACAAAATGATATGTTGCTTTTAATTTAATATAATGAATGCTTATCACAGAGATGAAAACCTTTATGATGAATATATTTTTTAAAGAAAGGCAAACCTGTTGATGTTGTAGTACATAGAGAAAACCCTTTTATTGCTTGTACAAAGGCCAGTTTTACAGACTCCATGGACAGATTTTAGAATTAGGGTAATGAATTCAGATTAAAAGAATATTTTAAGACCTGTAATAATTTCTTCCATTTTCCACTAATCATGGTTCTTTCTTCCATTTTCCACCAATGAAGAAATTTTGGGCATCTCACATGATAAACAGTGGAATTTGTATATTTTTTAAAATACTGGAGGATTTACAAAATCAAAGTAGATATACAGGTAGTCATTAATTTATGACTGTTTGTTTAGTGACCTTTCAAAGTTATTATGGTACTAGAAAGTTTCTTATGACTGGCCCTCACACATATGACCATTGCAGTATTCCTGCAGTTAATCAAAATTTGGGTGCTTGGAAACTGGGGTGTACTTATGACAGTTTCAGTGCCCTGCAATTATGTGATTGTCATTCCTAACCAGCTTCTTACAAGCAAAGTCAGTGGGAGAAGCAAGATATACACTGCTCAAAAAAATAAAGGGAACACAAAAATAAGACATCCTAGATCTGAATGAACGAAATATTCTTATTAAATACTTTGTTCATTACGTAGTTGAATGTGCTGACAACAAAATCACACAAAAATTATCAATGGAAATCAAATCGAGCAACTCATGGAGGTCTGGATTTGGAATTACACTCAAAATTAAAGTGGAAAAAAACACTACAGGCTGATCCAACTTTGATGTATGTCCTTAAAACAAGTCAAAATGAGGCTCAGTAGTGTGTGTGGTCTCCACGTGCCTGTATAACCTCCCTACAACGCCTGGGCATGCACCTGATGAGGTGGTGGATGGTCTCCTGAGGGATCTCCTCCCATACTTGAACTAAAGCATCCCCCAACTCCTGGACAGTCTGTGGTGCAATGTGGCATTGGTGGATGGAGCGAGACATAATGTCCCAGATGTGCTCAATTGGATTCAGGTCTGGGGAACAGGCGGGCCAGTCCATAGCATCAATGCCTTAGTCTTGTAGGAACTGCTGACACACTCCAGCCACATGAGGTCTAGCATTGTCGTGCATTAGGAGGAACCCAGGGCCAATCGCACCAGCATATGGTCTCACAAGGGTTCTGAGGATCTCATCTCGGTACCTAATGGCAGTCAGGCTACCTCTGGTGAGCACATGGAGGGCTGTGCGGCCCCCTAAAGAAATGCTACCCCACACCATTACTGACTCACTGCCAAACTGGTCATGCTGGAGGATATTGCAGGCAGCAGAACATTCTCTACGGCATCTTCAGACCCTGTCATGTCTGTCACATGTGCTCAGTGTGAACCTGCTTTCATCTGTGAAGAGCACAGGGCACCAGTGGCAAATTTGCCAATCTTGGTGTTCTCTGGCAAATGCCAAATGTCCTGCACGGTGTTGGGCTGTAAGCACAACCCCCACCTGTGGACGTCGGGCCCTCATACCACCCTCATGGAGTCTGTTTCTGACCGTTTGAGCAGCCACATGCACATTTGTGGCCCGCTGGAGTTCATTTTGCAGGGCTCTGGCAGTGCTCCTCCTGTCCCTCCTTGCACAAAGGTGGAGGTAGCAGTCCTGATGCTGGGTTGTTGCCCTCCTATGGCTTCCTCCACGTCTCCTGAAGTACTGGCCTGTCTCCTGATAGCACCTCCATGCTCTGGACACTACGCTGACAGACACAGCAAACCTTCTTGCCACAGCTCGCATTGATGTGCCATCCTGGATGAGCTGCACTACCTGAGCCACTTGTATGGGTTGTAGACTCCGTCTCATGCTACCACTAGATTGAAAGCACCGCGAGCATTCAAAAGTGACCAAACCATCAGCCAGAAAGCATAGGAACTGAGAAGTGGTCTGTGGTCACCACCTGCAGAACCACTCCTTTGTTGGGGATGTCTTGCTAACTTCCTATGCTTTCCCCGTTGTCTATTCCATTTGCACAACAGCATGTATAAGTGATTGTCAATCAATGTTGCTACCTAAGTGACAGTTTGATTTCACAGAAGTGTGATCGACTTGGAGTTACATTGTGTTGTTTAAGTGTTCCCTTTATATTTTTGAGCAGTGTACTTTATGACCATTTAATTCATTTAACAAGTATGACAAAAAGGTAACAAAATTAGGTGCAGTTCACTTAATGATTGTATCACTTATGAGAGAAGGTCTAGTCCTGATTGTGATCATAAATCAAAGACTACAACTACATTTATAAGATTTCCAGAGAATGGCTGGCAACCAATTTGCAAAGAACACCATTCCCTGGAAAAAGAAATATGGCTAATTTTTCCTAAACAGGAGACAGTTTGTAATCTCAATGAAGAACAGAGGGTTGTGTCAGCCAGTTCCGGAAAGATAAGTGAATTTTCCTGGATATGTTATACAGTAGTTCTTGACATAAAAACATTGCTGGTTTGGGAAAGAGCAGAGTGTTTTAAGAGTGTTATTCCCTTAACAGGAAACCATTATTTTAAAGAAAAAGAGAAAAGCTGTTATCATTTGTGCTAGATGCAATTAAGGCACCTTTCAGAGGCCCAGATAAAAGCTTGGTGTACTTATCATACTGTTTGGAAATATAGCCAAATTGATTCAGATTCTGGCAGAAGATGCAACTTGAGCTATCTCTATAGCTCAAGCTCTATAGAAATAGTAGAACATACTAACATATACATATGCACCTACCTCTTACTACCTTCAAGACTTATTCAACTTCAGGAGAGTAGTTCTATCACATTTGGGCTGAAGAAATTTAATGGTGTCAAAGAGATATAGAATTTTTTCCCCTCACTATCAAAGGAATTGTCTCATTTATTTTCAAAGCAGCTGTGGTAGCCCTTTGGCAAATAAAAAGCTGAGTTCACAAAGAATAGAATAACAAAGCGAAAGAACCATTAAAACTGTCCTACATAGTTATGGGTATCTCACCATTCTTTTAAAAACAATCCAAAACAGATGATTCAGCAGTACCACCCTAGTAATGTGGTTGAATGATGGTTCCAGGCATGAGATTATGCCATAGCAACATAGTCAATGCTCGTGATCCGTGCTGACAAAGAATTGCTTACTTTCAAATGCTATCTGGGCCAGTCATCATAACAGCCAATAAACAATGTCTTTTATATTTTTTGAGCAGGCTGTTTAAGCTAATTAAGTATAACTGTGTCATCATATATAATTGTTGTGTACTCTTTTCTGCAATTTTGGGTACAATCCATTCAGCAATTCACATATGAGGGCAACAGATATTGTAACAGATTGGGCTTCCTAAAATAGCTTATCGGGAAAGTACAGGGTACAAATGAGCAACACTGTTTATGTTGTAAGCAGTGTGTTCAATCTGTTGAATGGGAAAAAAAGAAAAAGAAAAAATAGAAAAATATATGACTGTCTAGAGCTGAGATGATAAAATAGAAAATAACTAAAGTATTCTTTCTGCTTTGCCATGATTTGAATAATGGCGCTGAAATGGGATACCTGAACATTGATAAAGGAGATTTTTTTGATATTTGGTTACTTCTCATCCAAACAATGGACTGAGTAAATTTGCAATTCTAATAGCTACTGTTGATCTAGAAGCACCTAGCAACACACTACATTTTCGGAAACAGTGATGCCTATTGTTATATTCCATTGCCTAAATATTCCTTGTTAACATGCTCTATGGTGAAGATAATCAAAACATTGTTGGAGACCCACATATTGCTCAAACCTACATTATCACCTGCTGGCACAAGATATTTTCTCTTTTTTCTACAAATATCTTGCCTTTTACTATCCTATTGGATACTCCTATTAAGGTAACTATGGTATTAAGAGTGTGATTCTCTCAATCTATAAGATGTTTATTATTGCTGTACAACCAAGGCTATTGGTCAAAGAAGATACCTGAAGTTACTATCTTGCAAACCAACCAACCAATCTGTTTCAAAATTCACCACTTATACCGTATATGTATACTTATACTTTATATAATCATCTACTTTTTGAGAAACTTATTATAATTTTAACTGATAAGTACTGTTCTTACTAAAATTATACCTCATTCTATTATTTCAGATTTAGTATACTTTGTTGAGACTTACTCCTGAGTAAATTCATGTATGATGTCCAATGGCATTTCTTGGAGGAAAAAAAACACATTTTAATATATTTGACAGCAAACATCATGTTCTGACACGTTTCTGTGATTGATTTGATACCAGCTTAACCTGGGACTGTGTTCACTAGCATCTAGACACAGATTGTCCAATGAACATAGTTCCTTCATCATGATGAAAATGCAGGAATTAGCAAGTCCTTGAGCATTGATTGCTATGAATTTATTGTTTCTAAATCCAGAGACTCAGCAGTTTTTCTTGGTGGCTCAATAATTTTGCTCTTTTCTTCCAAGAAGATGGAAAATAATATTCTGATAAGATTGAAGGCTTTATTTTATTCCATTCTCCATCTATCTTATTTAAGTATTAAATACTGTTAAGAGCAATTACAACACTGGATTCAGTGGTAATGGAAGCTAGATTCTCTGTTCGCAAAATGGCCATGGAAGGAATGTGACCAATCCCAGATCTACTGGAATGCCAGGTTTCCAGCTCTTCATTATCCTATCAAATACTTTCTAACACTAGGCTGAGGTGACATTTTAAATATTGTTTCAGAATTTCTAGAGGTTTTAAACAGAATCTGTGATCATTCTTAGAAATAAAGATATTCCTGGGGCTGATGCCCTCTTTTGCAGCCAACTATAGTTTGCATTCCTTCACGAATCATCACTTTGTTTTAAATAAGGGCTTTAAAGATTGTATTACCCAAGAAAAAGGAAGCATCAGTTTATTCCAGTGTTTTGCCAAGAAAATGGACATTCACAATCAGGATAATATCAGCATGACACTGGAAGATGAGGTCATTGGGCTGGAGAATGTGCAATGAACTCCTAGAGAAAAGCAGAGGCTAAATGCAACTTCACTTATATTTACTATGTGGCTGGATTAAAGCTGAAAGAATATCCAGTTACTGATGTGCCCAAAGGCAAAAGAAAAGAAAATCTTTGCAACATTAGGCTTGTGGAATTTGAGAACTATGACCCAAGGCAAATATTAAGTTGTCAGAGTAGAAATGTCAAGATTTAACATTGACATTTTTGGAATCAGGAAACTGAAATGGACTAGAATGGGTCATGTCATATCAGAGCAGCATGAAAACTGGATAAGAAAAATATAAAACCAATGAAATAGCCATCATTATTAAAAATGGCTGTCAAATCCATTGAGGACACAACCTCAAAATGGCGGAGTGGTCTCAGTTCAAATAAAAGGGTTAATAATATCAAGTCCATTTATTTGTAATAAATAAATAGATAAATATTAATAATTTTTAGTTTATCTTTAACTTGTAAAGATAGGAAGAGCAGGGTTGTACAAAGTAATTGAAATCAAAATTGAAAATAGCATATCTCAAATAGTTTGTATTACAAAAGATAAAACTTTATTCAATGACAATAAAGAAGGCTTAGAAGATCTCTCTCTGTGAAAGCAAAAGTAGAAAGTGAAAAGTGAACACAAAAAATCATTTCAATCAGCATGCTTACAGAACTCACAAATGACACTGAAAAGGGGATTGTGGTAAATATCTTTGATTTCTTGCATTCAGTAATAGATAAATAAGGACAGTGACTGGAGAAATAACAGGATTTAGGTCCTATGTTTGGGGCAATTATTTATTTGGAAAAGATTTTGGAGGTTAAATATATTTTGTGGCAACAAAAATCAGAAAAATGAAAGCAATGTAGTTTTCTCCAACGAACATATAGTTGTGAAAGCTAAACATTTGGAAAGAGTGTCAGAATCACACATTTAAAGATGATTATTGTGAATACTGTGAACTATAAGAAATACTAATCAAACAGTTTTGGGCTACATGAATATTGATGGGGTGATAATCAGCAAGTAGAAATTCATATATTTTGGCAAAGTTGAAGGAAAAAGGAAAAAGAGGAAGACAACAGGTAAGGCATCAAAGAGATCCACAGAATACCTATGATAGACTTATGGATCGTCACAAGGGAAAAATCAAATTGTTAAGACATTCGTTTATATATTCAGCTGGGATAAGGTTCGATTCCATGTTACCTGGTTTACTGATATAAGAGGAAGTTACAAAAGCAAAGAAATATAGAAATGTTAACCTATTTGACCTGAAATAATACAATCTATCAAGTAAAAATCTCAAAAATAAAAAAAAAAATAAAAAATAGTAAAAAATAGCAGTAAAATTATTTTTAAACAATAAGGAACAAAACAAAAAAGAAGGAATGAAAATATGTTCTTAGAAATATAGTACTAAATTAGAAAAAAATGCAGGCTGAGATAGCTCTAATAGTTCAAGGAATATAATAGATGTCAGCAGGATTTAGCTCAGTTAATATATTGGATAAAATATGGGATCTATGTACCCAGATTTTCCAAAAATACAAACATTTGCCCAGATGTTGGAGTAGATTTTCAAAGGAGCCAATGAAGATAGGAAGCTTTATAGATGTCTTCTGAAACTCTAATGTCTTCTTCTCAAGAGTAAATAGAATAAGGAAGTACAGGTTACAAAAGTCATGAGGAGCTATAGGTTATAATAGTTACATAATTTCATGCCTGCAATATTTCTGTACCATCTGAATTTTTTATGATACAGTTGATCTTTAGAGACTGAAAAAGCCACTCAGGCATGAAAGTTTTCATCTAATGAATGTGTGCCATGAAAGAGTAGAAAAACATCGACAAATACTGCCAAATCTAATCACATTCTGCTACAATAGCCAGGTTGTTTCATTTAACAGACCTTTTTTATTTATTCATTTTCAAAGGACGTGGTTTTTTTGCTACATAGAAACTTGCCATATCTAGCTTGTGTTTTAAAGAGCCCATTTTAATTATGTATCTGGGTCTGATTAAAACTAAGACATTCTAGAATGGAACTATTGAAGAATTGGAAATTGCTATTAAGGCAATACAGTTATTAGGTTAATTGAATATCTGCAAAATAAAATTATATGGACCGTTTAAATAAAAGCCCACAAAAATGAGAGATGGAAACATATGTAAGTATTCTTTAATTTATTTCCTCCATCCTCATATTGTGGTTTTAGATAGAAGTGTTTTTAAATATATTTATATTAAATTATTTTTCATACAGAGATGTATGTAACCTATCAAAGTTTGCTAAGAAGAAAAACATTCTATTATGGCTATAGAAATTAAGAAAAGCATAGTATTATTTGCATTGGAGAGAATGTGGGAAAATTATTAATGCAAAATAGGAAAGCTAACAAAGTAAACAACATTGCACACTAAAATTTGGACTCATACAAGATAATTAGTCTGGCCATGTTTATGGCAGGATGTAAGGAATAATTTCAGAATAATTTGGAATTCTTAGGCAGTTTAAGATTACAGAAAATGTTTATTAATGATTCATTCAATGACCCTAGCACATCTTGTCTGTAGGCGAGATATTAGGATTTTACTTTGAATTTTGGGGGAATTAGTATAAAACTGCTAATTTAATCTTAATGTGTCAGACAATGAAACAGTAATATTTGGCTGTAATTGGGAATATGGTGGTAACTTTATCTTAAGTAGGATTTATATTTACTTTTCTTTCATTTTACTTATGGTTCCCCAAGGGATTCAAGGTAGCATACTTAAATTGTGCACTCCATTGTTATTCTTATGACCAACCTGTAGGATCAGTCAATTTGAGAGATAATGACTTACAATATTAGCTTCATGGCAGCCTAGATTTTCCTAATTCTAGATCCACTCCCCCTTTTTATTTAGAATGCTTATGCCCATTATTATTCAAGTTTTAAAAGTCTTACCAAGATAAAATAAAAATATCCAGTTCTATTTCAGTTTATAAGAAATAATTTGATTTTGACAACTGAAGATAATTTGCATAAATTCTTTGTATTGTTATTATTGTTATATTATGCACAAAAAAGACAGTGTACAGATAACGAGATAACTATGCTGGGTTTCATATCACAAATCAGTAGTCGAACACTTCCCAAGCGTTTAGGACTGTGTGATGTATCAGCGGATTATGCGAGCAGATTCCAGTAAACTGATGATTTTGTCAGTGCCAATTGTTTCCAAGTGCTTGCCTAGGTCTTTAGGCACATCACCCAGTGTGCTGATTACCACTGGAACCACCTACACTGGCTTATGCCAGAGTCTCTGCAGTTCAATTCTCAAGTCCTGACATCTGGTGACTTTTTCAAGTTGTTTCTTGTCGATTCTGCTGTCACCAGGTATGGCAATGTCAACGATCCACACTTTTTTCTTCTCCACAATGTCAACGATCCACACTTTTTTCTTCTCCAACACAGGGAGTTGTGTTCCAAAACTTTATCAGTCTGTATTCAGAAGTCCCACAGTAGTTTTGCATGCTCATTTTCGACCACTTTTTCAGGCTTATGGTCCCACCATTATTATTATTATTATTATTATTATTATTATTATTATTATTATTATTATTATTATTATTATTATCATCATTATCATTATCATTATCATTATCATCCATCATCACCATCATCATCATCACAGTGAGCTAGATTAGTTTGGATTGATTTTGGTATTTTTATCAAGTCCTTCCCCAAAACCTTGGATAGGAAATTTTATATATGTAATAATAATAATTATTATTATTATTTTGATTCAATCTTTAATTCAATTCACGATCTGGAATTGGTAAAAACTCAACAGTACATGTCCTAACCAAGGACCTAAGAGCTGTTAAGGTAGAGTATAGAGGCAGTTCCAAGAAGGATGGTTTTTTGCAAAGTCAGGATATTCAGGTCTAATAAGTTCAAAATTCCCATTGTATCTAGGCAGCCCTTCGGGTATTGCTCCAAGGATGCCTATTACTATTGGTACCACCACTGATTTTTTTCCTCCATAGTCTCTCAACTTCAATTTGCAAATCACAATATTTTGTTTCAGTCTTGTTTCCAGTAAATCTGGCTCCCTAGTCAGTTTAAAATCTTTCCAAAATCAATATTCTAATCATCCTTTTGCTACTTATTTCCAAATTAAAGAAGCTTTCCTTTAAGTTTTGAACTTAAATAAATCTTTTGCTACAGGTTGAGGAAAATCAACCAGTGTAATTAAACTTGTCTTTCTGGATGTTCTTCATGTCCAAAAAGCAATTTAAAAGGCATTTCCAATAAAGGTGATTAAGAGAGAAGGGCTCTAAATCACACTGGAGATCACTACTTTACAGTACCATAATGGACAATGTTTCTAAGGGGCCCTCTGGGCAATCCCAAATTCAATCCCCTTCTTTGAGAGGAATTTAAGCAGTTGGTGATTAGGAGACTGGAGGTTAAGACATATAAACAATGACTGCAGGAATTGGATATGTCTGGTTTAATGAAAAGTACCAAGGGTGATGTAATTGCAGTGTCCCAGTATGAGGAGCTGCTACAAAGAGGTGGCCAATCTAATCTCCAAAGTACCTGAAGGCAAAACAAGAAGCAATGGATGGAAACTAATCAAGCAGAGAGAGCCAACCTAGAACTATGGAGAAACTTCCTGACAGCTAGAACAATAATCAGTGGAGCAACTTGTCTTCAGAAGGTATGGGCACTCCATCACTGGAGGTTTTAAGAAGAGATTGGACAGCCATTTGTCTGAAATCGTACAAGTTCTCCTGCTTCAGCAAGGGGTTGAACTAGAAGACTTCCAAGATCCCTTCCAATTCTGTTATTCTGGTTTCTTCATCAACTCCAATTTCCATCACTATTATTAGTTTTGTGAAAAGTGAAGCTATCTTGCCATTACTTCCTGAAAGTCCAAAATCCATGGGAAACCTGTGCTTCAATTAAATCCCAAGGGTCCTTTTTCAGATTGGTAAGTGAAGGCAATGATACATTTCTAACAAAAAACAATATATCCGTCATCTCAAATAATAGCATAACACATGAGAAAATTGTTAAAAATCTCAAACATCCTAAGCCAGAACCAGACACTGTTTAAAGCGAGGAATAAAACTATAAACTTTAAGGCAGCACAGTATTTTTCTTTTAAATCCACAGTTACATATTGGGGGTGGGGGAAGCTGCAAAGGAAAATGTTATCTATGGAAAGATAACTTTGTCATTTCACTCTGAATGGATCTAACTTAAAGCTCTTTTTTCTTAGAAGAAACAACTGTCAGAGGTTTCTTTAAAAAGTCACGTGAAGTTATTCTTAAACAGAAGTTTATTGAGAGAGTTTGATTTGTTCCTTGCAACTTTCAGTTAATTGGGATTTTATTCTGTGTGATTGATCATGAACTGCTAGAATGTTACATTATTTTCCATGGAATTGGTGTAGCAAATTATACAAACACCTTTTTTTTCATGGGTCACTAAGACTATGCACAATAATAATCTTTGGAGCTCTTCTAATTTACCATTTCTATCTGCTGATGTTGCTAGCTCCAGGGTGCCTGTGACTTTTTAAGCAGGACAATATACAGTATTTAGTCTCTTAAAATCTTCAGAAGGTTAGCATGTTGTTGAATAGAAAACAAATTTGTATTCAGAACCAAATCCAGTAAGACTTTTCAAACATTTGCAAACATATGATTTTTTAAAAAAAATGATATAGATAAGGCTGCATCAATAAACTGGAAAACTGAAAACAACCTGAGCAAAAATGCATAGCAAGGCAGTTCTTCAATGTTGTTGAGAGAATAATGTGGATACATCCCTGAACTTAGCAAGGGTCAAGCTGAGGAGATTTAACCTCTCCTGGAGGTCCAAATGGATCAGGTCCAGAGGGGATGGGTAAATAAATGTGATTTATAAAATGTGAAAATTTAAAGCCAGTTTGATCTAGTGGTTAAGGCACAAGGCTAAAAAGCAAAAGACACTGAGCCCGCTTTAATCATAAAAACCAACTGGGTGACTTTGGGCCAGTCACTCTCTCTTAGTTCAACCAACCTCACAGGGTTATCGCTGTAGGGAAAATAGAAGGGGGGTTGTATTATCAGCAAAGCAGTATAAAGTTACACAATTCAATTTCAAATATTAAATTAGTTCAAGGTATTAATTCAACTTTAAGAAATGTGGACTTCAATTCCCAGAATTCCCCAGTCAGCCATGCTTGAGTTAGTTATTAGAATACTCATTCATGCTTGGCCACCACCACAGAGCAGACAGATATACCACACATATTCACACATACTGTACATATAAACATTTTACATGTATTGATCAGAAATGTATGAATTTATGGTAGATAAATATATGACATGGATATAGTGGTAGATAAATATATAACTTGACCATCATTTAACCATGGACATGTGCTGTCAATATAATTGGGCAGCATTTCCAATCCATAATAAAAATGAATCAAGTGTTGAAGCAATATAGTTTGCTTTGGTGCTGCTATAATTTCAGGCTTTCCCCCAATCAGTAGCTGGAGTACATACAGTAGTTGTAAGATAGTCAACTAGATGCAAACACTGTGTTCCCCCCAAAATAAGACCTGGTTTTATTTTCTTTTGAGCCCCAAAATAAGTACCAGGTCTTATTTTCAGGGGAAGTCTCACCCCACTTACCTTGGGACCACCACAGCCAGGCCTCCCATGCCCTGACACCTGTCATGCTGCTGCCTGACTTCATCACTCCGTTGCTGCTGCTTGCAGCAGGAGGCTGCATGGTATGTTGTGTCGTGTGGTGCATGAGCAGTGGCATTGGTGCAATGCACCATGTGTCCTCATGACACGAGCCACAGCACTGTTGCAATGAGCCTCAGTATTCCTGTTGCGATTGCCATGTGGTGTCCAGTCACGAATGGCTGCAAGAATGTATATGTCTATATGCCTGTTTATCTCTATACATCTCATATCTAGTCTTGATAATTACCCAGAATAAAAAAAAAATCCCCAGAAGGTATCTTTCATCTTATGTTATGCAAATACCAGTTTTATAGATGGGATTTCCCTCAGAGATGCAGTAAAGGGAGGCAAAGTTTAAATCCTTTCACTATGCCTGCTATGATATTCGTTACAATAAATGTTTCTGATCTTGTTTCACTATAGGAAAATAAGAAGAAACCTGTACATCAGCTACCTATCTGGCTGCAACCTTCTGCAGAAAATTCTTATGTCTTAACTGACATTTAGTTGTTTGTATTTTTTGTCACCCAGATATTGTATTTTTGAAGATGGGGATTGTGGTCCTGGCATAGTATTAGATCACATTCTTCAAAGGAGGTTTACAGAAGGAAGTTGATATATCTTGACATATCTATCACTAATGGCTTTCAAACGAAGACTGAATGATCATTTCTCTGAAATAATACTACTCTGAAGTAATATAATCCTACTCGAGCAGGGGGTTCGACTAGAAGACCTCTGAGGTCCCTTCCAACTCTTTAATTCTATGTTTTAAGTAAGTTGTTCCTATATCTCCAATAGGAAAAGCATTTTTTCTCTCCTATATTGAATATATACCCTTTTTAAATGGTAATATTAGTGAATGACATACTTAATCTTAGTAATGTGCATTTTTCTGGCACATAGACCAGAATGGTGGGGTGGAGGGGGAAGCAGATGCCAGGGAATTGACAGCATAGTGACTTTTGCACCATTTTCTTGACAGAACAAATTAATACCTGCCAGCAAATGCCCTCTCTGTGGAAAGTGTTACCATACCCTGCTGAGCTGCATAATAATATCCATCTACCTTACAGATGGGAAAAGGACCCATGGCTATCGTCTCACAGAGAGATAGACAAAAAAAAAAAAAAAAAAGAGAAAATATGAAAGGTAAAACTGATGTTTATGTAAATGATTCCTGATTTCAATGCTGGTGGATTCATAAAGCAAAGGCATGAACCAAGATATCGGTTCTACTAACTGCAGTGGATTATTATTAAAATGTAGGATTTTATTTAAATTTATTTATTGATGAATCAAATTTATATGGCCCCCATCTCATGGAAAGTGACTCTGGGCAGTGTACAACAATAAACAAATAATAATAATAATAATAAACAATAAACAAATAAAACAACTTTAACAGAAACAACTGCTAGTTCCACTACATCTTGCGCCAAATGAAATTTCCAGATACTCCATAGCAATTGGGGGGGTGACCAGGGTACAAGTGATTGTGTTCTGACCCAACCCTGTTACCAGCAAGAAAATCTCAAACAAACACAGCAACTTAAACCTTCACAGCTTTAATCTACAAATAAACTTCTTTGTAGATAAAAGGTGGCTTGCAGCCAATTAGTCCAACCAGAAAAGCCTTGACAGAAATTTTTAGATAAGCCAGAGTCTCTACACACAATTCTGGGTCCTTAGAGCATTTTTGCCTTCTGCAAAGGCAAAAACCTTTTGAAACTAGGCTTATATTCCCTGGAGGGAGGGACCATTACATTGCATCCTTACTCCCGAGTAGCTTGTGGTGATCTAGCTGTTCTGTTCTACGAATCATCCTGCGCTCACGTGCACTTGGCACAGGCTCCTCGGGAACCTTCTCATCACTGCTGCCAGCCCCCACAATCCCTGAAGGCAGCAGTCCACTCCCTGATGTTCCTGGCCCCTCATCCGAGTCCTCGCTCTCCTTCACCGTCTGCACCTGCTGCCGGCTAACCACAACAGATTGTGAATAGGGTCTGTTCATCCAAGAACAGACACAACTGGCATACAATATATACTTGTGGCCCTCCTAGCCACAACAGCTACCTGGCTTTAAGCAAGAGTTGTCAGTTGAGGAGGATGTGTCTATTTGGGGCAGCACAACCTCATCCAGCAACGAAAATGGAGAAATTTGTCTTGACTATGAGATTAACAATCTGCTGTTTGCTTCTGAATATAGCTTTTTGCTATATTCATGAGTTGGCATGGCCTTTGTATTGAAGAAATAAAGCATATCTAATAGCTGCCATTGTAAACAATGAAACAGGACAGCCCTATGAGAGAAACTGTATTTTCATCATACAAATTAGGAAGTTCCTGAATCTTTTATCACTGAACCACAAAAAGTTCAAGAAAGGACTTCATATAATATCAAATGTAAAACTGGTAGAATACTGAATTTCAATTACTTTTAATATTTTAACAAATGTAAGTAGAATATTGCACAAACATTACTGATATGAGAGTACACTTACACTGTATTTTACACTAGTGATAAGTTCTACTGGAGTATGCAGAGCTGATAGTGTTCTTAAATGAAAATCAATGTCTTTTCTACATTAGTCACAAAGAAAAACTTACTTCATATTTATCTGCAAAATGGTACTATTAACCAAGTACTTCATACATTTTTAAGGAAGAAAGCAGACTTTCACCTTCCTGCTGAATTCAAGCTGTTTACTATGTTCAGAGAGATCAAAATGCTTTTTATGATGGATCACTCAGAACTGCTGTGCCCTTTCCAAGAAAGCAGATGCCATACCATTTAACATACCGTGTGCTTTGATTAGGGAAATTGCTAGATTAGATAGCTATGATTCTTTGACTGAGCATGCAGCCCACTGTTGCTGCAAGTTTTTCTGCTGGGTGAGAGCTGTAATAAATGATTGCTTTTTAATTAGCATTCCCAGAGGTTAACAAAAGATGAGTCATTTGTCAAAAGCAATTCAGTAAATGTGAGAATACGCTAGGTAAAAACTGTGCTTTTGATATAAGTAACGAACAAGAAATATAATTTTGTTTTCAATGAAAGATTAATAAGAATTAAAAATTAAGGCACTCTTGGGAATAATATATCTTGGCAAATTACTTTTATTTTATTTTTTGTTATAATCAAAATGTTACTTTGGGTTGAAAGACTGATACCAGTGAAATCATAAATCAATCAAAGTGATGTTCATGCAATGAATAGAAAGTTTTGAATTATATTTTAACTCAAAATATAAATGTAAAATGATCCCTAACCTGTGTGCATGGGTATAAAAATCCAGGCATGGAAAAAGAAGTGTAACTATGTGGAACATGAATATAAAATATTGACCCAAAGTTTGCTTTCTCCTAACTAAGCTGTATGAAATCCCTATTCACAATGATATTAAAGGCTTTATCCTATATGCAGCATTATTTTATTTAACAACATGACAAAAACATAAAGTAGTTTGAACATAAATAAAAAAATATGGACTTTTGCCATATTTCATGTACGCATGCATGAGCTTGTGTTCACGCTCAATTTCCAAAGAAAAAACTAAAAATTACTATCAATCTTCAACCCCAGAATCTGGCAAACACAATATAATATTCTAACTAAAAAAATCATAGGATGTAATAAATTAAATCAATACCAGAAATCTCATTTCTCACAGAATGAAAATCAGACTCTAACTTTCACAAAATCTAGATGAAGTGGGGTGGGGTTGGTGCTAGAATGGTTTACACTAAATACTGAATTATCTTTTGAAATTTTTCTTTTTATATACAAAAAGTGTGTGTATGTACAGTTTACCAGTATATATAGAGAATAAATTCACTCTTCTTCCACTGAAATACTTTAATGGGATGCGAGAATAACCTTGAGAGACAAAAGAAAGGGACTCAGTTAGACAAATATCCATTGTTGCATTTCTATTACTTCATTCAAATTCTGCATTCATTAAATTATAGTGTTTGATCTATTCAGATTCTTGATTTGTATTCCACATTACATTACATCCGGTAGATGTTCATACATTACATCCAGTAGATGTTCAAAACTACATAAAATTTTCAAATTACACAAATTATTTCAATATTTATCCTTTTTTCTGCAATTCTTTTAGTCCTATATTACTTATTTGAAGCTACTGAAATCAGTCAAGTAGATCAGGCTATTGTAAGATAAGAGATTCCACTGATTTTATTTTTAAAGCATTAACAAGTTAACAAGCCTTGTAATCAGGATAAATTATTAACTTTTCAGTGGATACATTTTGTGATGTTTTCTTTTCATAAAAAAGACATTTATAATGAAGCCAGGGGTGCGAAAATTGAGTTTTCCCTGTATTTGTCCTTGATATTCAGTACGCTATTATTATACGGTCACTTATTAATGGCTTATTCATATCAACCAAAATATATTTACAAAAACATCTGAAAATCCAGCTCATTCCATACAAATAGCAAAGTCATAAGAAAATATATGGATAGAGCCATGAAGATGACCTTGGAGAACTTATGGAATAATGATGGTTACATTGTGAGCTGGGGATGAAATGAAGAACATGTGAATGAGAACATGGCCTCTACAGAATGGTTAGAGGAACATAAAAATAACCCATCAGAAAAAAAGCAGAATGCTTATTTAGATTGGGCATAATAAGAGCGACAACATACAGCCTGTGTCTCTCAATAATTAAACATATATTTGTCTATTTTTGCCTAAAATAAAATATAGATGATTTAACAATTCATTGGCAGCCACTCAATTTTAAGAAAATAATAGCTGCATGCTTTTATATTTCAGTTAGAAAATTAAATTAGATCAAATAATATCTGTAAAGGGCACAGAGTTATTAAAATGAAAGAGAAAATTGACCTTGTACAGCTTCCAAAGAAACAACATTTTTCCCAGTATTGAAAAAAACAGAGGTTTCTCGTATTTGACTAGAATGCTAAAAGATTTTTAATTGCATAGGCAATATTAATATAATGTCAGTTACATTGCCCTACTGTATATAGGCTTTATATGTATAAAAGATCATCATGTTATAAGTCATTTAATACTGTGTTTCTTATACAATAAGGCTGGGTCTTATTTTTTTTGAGCCCCGAAAAAATGGCTAGGCTGTCTTTTTGGGGGTGACTTAATTCCTTCCCTTGCATCCTTGGGCGGGTGGGCAGGTGTTGTCGGCTTGGATGTCGGCCTCGGCGTTGGTGGGGCACTTCGTATAGGGAGAACTTCTGCTGCCATTGCTTTCCCTTCTGCCCATGCTGCCGTGGCATTTGGAACATTGCCGCAGCATGTGGCACAGCCATGTGGGGACAGTCAGGGCTCCTTTGTGCAACTGGAGCCCCGACGGAGACACCTGGCTTTAGGTGCTCCTTTTGCCGCCTTTCCGGGCATCGTTCGAAGGCAAAGTCCATTCTTTTAAAAATGACATCCTTCTATGACAAAGCCTCCTCCTCCCGAGAGGGCAGCCCAACCCCATGTGGGGAGGTGAATCTCCTGAGGCCACAGTGCAGGACCGGCCCACCCTGGGAGAAGCGCCCAGCCACCGTCCTTGCCTGGCGCTGGGCAGAGCGTGAAGAGCCTCACCTGGGGCATCCCACAAAGCTGACAGGCAGACCCTCCTGCCTGGCAGCGGAACTCTGGCCGATGCAGAGGGTATCTCCCTGCCCGGCCCTCCATTCATCCTGCCTGGGCAGACCCGGAAAAGCAAGCCGCGGGTGTGCGACCGCCTACCAAGCGAAAGAGTTGGGCCGACCTGAGCTTGACTTCCTGAGTCCCTCCAGCCTGACCCCAAAGGGGCCACTGGGAGAGGCTGCCCAAGGCAGTGATAGCGCCCACCCATCTGTGGACAGGGAGGCAAGGAGACAGCAGCACTGTTTCCCTGGCCGGTAGGTCTGGCGGGGGGACCCCGTGGCCACCCGTCCTTTCCGCCCCTTGCCTAGCTCGTTCCTGTCCCCACGCATCTCCAAAAGCGCCGGCATCTCCAAATGCTGCAACAGCATGGGCATTGGGCAGAGGTGCTTGCTCGGCAGGGCTTGGCTTGGAGGAGGATGCAGGCTGTCACCTCGCTTTCCTGTTTGCGGACAGGTGGGCGCTATCTCCCAGTGGCCCCTTTGGGGTCGGGCTGGAGGGACTTGGGAAGCCAAGCTCAGGTCAGCCCAGCTCTTTCACTTGGCAGGCGGGTGTGCACCTGCAGTTCGCTTCCCTGGCTTTGCCCAGCATGCCCAGCTCTGGTGTGGCCCTGGGGGATGAATGGAGGGACTGGCAGGGAGGTGCCCACTGCCTTGGCCAGAGCTCCGCCACTGGCAGGAGTGCCTGCCTGTCAGCTGCACGGGGCACCCCAGATGAGGCTCTTCACATTCTGCCCGACGCCAGGCAGGGACAGCAGCTGGGCACTTCTCCTGGGGTGGGCCGGTCCTGTGCTGCAGCCCTGGGATATTCGCCTCCCCATGTGGGGTTGGGCTGCCCTCTTGGGCGGGGGAGGCTTTGTCATAGGACGTCATTTTTAAAAGAATGGGCTTTGCCTTCGAATGATGCCCGGGAAGGTGGTGACAGGAGTGCCTAAAGCCGAGTATCTCCTGCAGGGCTTCGGTTGCAGGGAGGAGTCCTGGCCGGCCCCATGTGGCTGTGTCAAACACCGTTGTGATGCTCCAAACACCGGGGCGGCATGGGCAGAAGTTGAAGCAATGGCAGCAGAAGGTCTCCCAATACGAAGTGACCTTCCAATGGCAAATGACCATCCACGCCGACTCCACCCACCTGCTGACCCAGCCTGCAGGCAGCACCATACCCAGGTCTGCAGCAAAAGTACTTGGCGAGAGTAGGGAGGTTGGTGGTGAGACATGGTGGCTGCCTGCGTGGTGCTCCTAACGGCAAGCCCCCCGCCCTTCCCCCCATTTCACATGTTTTAAAATAGGCCTACATTTGGGGGAAGAGGCTTAATTTCATTTTATGCCTATAAAACATGCCGGGACTTCCTATTGGGGGAGGCCATACTGTTGGAGAAACACGGTAATATATACGTTGCAGTTTACCTTTAATTTTATTTCTTAATCAACAAGCCATCTGAAACACATAGAATAAAGAAACTCAGCCCAAAAGTTGTGTGTGTGTGTGTGTGTGTGTGTGTGTGTGTGTGCATGCAGTTGTGTACTTTTTTTCTTGATTATGATTATAGGGTTGTTGTTTAGAATCTTGTTGTTTAGATCTTTTTTAGAAACAAGAGAAGGCTAATGTAGATGTGTGGACGCACTGTTTCATCTTGGCCTTGCATCATCCATTTTTAACACTCTGTATTTAGGAAACTATCTCAGTTGTCACTGTAATTTAGGCTTCTAATCCATATTTTGTTTGTTTTGACAATGGAAAGCATAGAAATAAAACTTGGAAAAGAAGAACAGATGGGGATTGATGGAGCAACTAAAATAATTTATTGCCTTGCCGGTTTCCTACTTCTTTATGGTAAAATAAAGCTTGAAAGATTCCTAAGGACAAATATAATCCATTCCCTACCTTCTATCTTCTAAGCTACACTTGCAAAGTTATCCATAAAAAATTAGTATTTTGAAAATAATTTTAATCATTTAATGGACAAGACATTTTACCCATATTTTTTTCAAAGGGAAAATTAAACTCACATGGAGAATTGTTTGACTTTAGTTCTGAGGGGAATTAAATATATGTTTTGTCTTTGAATATTCAAAGTGGCATAGAGATTATGTTGTGAGGCAGAGAAATAAAAACAAAGAAAGCAGCACCCTCTGTCTCCTCACTAAAATAAGGCATATTCTTGGTATAAGAGATGTGAAAGATTAACAGGCAATACCTCTGGCTATGAGATTGAATTCCATTCATATAGGTTAAACTCATTTCATCGTCGTATCTGCATTTGTTATTAGAAACATTCAAATTAATACCAAAATATCTGCAAAAGTTTAGTACTCTGAAATGTTAAAGCCTAGTCTTACAATTCTCCCCCTGAAAAACAAGCAATGGGAAGATGAGAGAGAGGAGAGCGGGAGAGAGAGAGAGAGGGAAGGGGGAGAGTTAGTTATTTTCAGTTAGCCAGGTAGACCAAAACAAAAACAAAAAAACACCCCATCTTACAGCTCTGGAAATCTAAGAGCAGAAGGCTGAATGTTGTTATTTGTCTATGATTACTCACACAGGAATTTCACCTTGCACAAAAGAAACAGTTAGTTTATGCATAAAATAAGAAATCACCGCTATCTCCAATAATGTTGGAGATGATACAGAGGAATTTTATAGCAGTAAATCTGCATTTACAGTGGTTTCTATAAACTCTCATAAGTGAAGACAGTTGTTTTTCAATTCTAACAAATTTATTTATTCACTTTCTTAGATTATAGAAGTTTATTATTTGGAGAAAGAAAAGCCTGTTGCCTTTTCTCTACTAGCCCTCAAATATATATTAAAAAGTGCAAAGATTCCAAGATTGTGCCTCAATGCTGCCACCTTGTGAGTTTAGCAAAATAAGACTGAATTTAGGAATGTATCTGTATCTATTCATTAAAAATAGCTTTATATATAAAAATAAAATAAAAGGACTACAGGTAGTCTTTGACCTACAACCACATTTGAACCCAAAATTTATGTTGTTAAGTGAGTTTTGCCCCTATTTATGACCTTTCTTGCCACAGCTGTTAAGTAAATCATGAAGTTGTTAAGTTAGTAACATGATTGGTAAGTTGACTTTGCTTGTCAGGAGGTTGCAAAAGTTGATCACATGACCCTAGAGCACTGCAACTGTCATAAATACAAACCATTTTGATTACATGGCCATAGTGATGCTACAATGGTTGTAAGTGTGAAAAGAGGCCCTAGGTCACTTTTTCCAATGCTGTTGTAATTTTGAACAGTCATTAATGAACTGCTGTAAGTCGAGGACTACCTGTACTTCTAGCTATCACTTGTGGTACCAAGCTGATTCTGCTTGATTGAGGGAATGACTTTGATAAAAATTTATATTGCCTTTATCAGAAAAATGCAGCAATACAAAATGTGTATATACTTTGTCAGATCTGAGATAGTTTAGGCAAGAAACCAAAACCATGAATGCTGATGTTATTTTTATTGTAAGGTTTCAGTGATGAATTCTTGCAAATTTGAAGCACTTCTTCTAATCTCTTGCCTTTATTTTTTGGAGAACTAGGGTATTGTGTAGTGGGCTTCAGTAGGCAAGAAGCAGACCAGCATAACTACAACAACATTTATTGTCTCAAAACTGGAACTGAGAAACAGCAGGCAAATGCCTGTAATTTGGACAGAGAGAAAGATTTGAGAAATTTATATTTAATTTAGCTTTGATATTTTGTGAACTGCCTTGGTGTTTCTGAGACTTTTGGGGTCACAATCAGATATAAACAATAGGTTTCCTATACCATTCTGGCCCAACCTGGTTCTTTTCAGCTTTTTGGAAAGGCAATCCTCAAAATTCTCAGTTAGTACATTTATTCGGAATTCTGAGACTAGATTGCTGACATTGTTACTTCTTATTTAATTTTATTTATATCCTGCCTTTATTATTTTTATAAATAACTCAAAACGAACATATCTAGTACTCTTCCTATTTTCCCCACCGCTGCAAGGTGAATTGAGCTGCCAGAGAGTGATTGGCTCAAAGTCAGCCTGCTGGCTTTCATGCCTAAAGTGGAATGAGAACTCACAGTCTCCTGGTTTCTAGCCTGGTGCCTTAATCACTCAACCAAACTGGCTCATATCTGAAGGCCTTTTATTACTAATATTACTATTATTAGTAACATTTTAGTATTATTATCACTATTAGTAGTGGGGTATCTCTGGGTGTGTTTTTCTGCTATAGTTTGAAAGAAGTCTTTATTTTATGTTGCCTCAAGTACATTCAGTTCATTGACCACTTTGCAGAGAAAGGAACACCCTTCAGTTGGAACAGTAGTTGCTCTGATATCTAAGAGTTTATAAGACTTTATTAACTATTTGGTCGTGACCCGAATCTAATTTTGGAAATTTGGTGCTTACAAAAAAATTGTGCAGAAGGAGAATTCGGCCGTGAAAAAAAAATTGTGAATCTTTTGTTCAGAACCTGATTTGGTCAGCGTTCATGACCAGAGGTTCTACTGTATATTGCAACAGTCATGGAACCAAGATAAATCAAATGGGATAATTTACAGAAAGCTGGGACCCATGACCCACTTCCTTGGGAATGAACTTTGGAAAAGTTGGAGAAAGGACTCATGTGGAATAGATAAACTAAACTTATTAACCAAAATATTTATTGTCCTTCTCCAGTGGTTATGTTTTGATTATATAAGCCCTATTTCATGCTGCAGCTTTTTATAAACATAAATAATAATAGGAAAAGCTAAAGGCTGTGTATTATTTGAAATATACTGAACAGCTGTAGTAAGAAAGATAAACAAGCAAAAAAGGAACCTACTGCTAATAAAAAAACAAATGATATGTACTTTAAATTCATCATTCACATGGAGCAAAATGTATGTATTTATGACGATGATTTTATCTTAACTTCTTTTTTTGTCTGTTAACAAAAAAACCCCCAAATTTTCTTAATTATATTTTTGTTTATAATTATGAAACTTTTTATTTTGACACTTTCATTATTTAAGAACACTCCGGCAATTATATTACTTTCTTTAAAAAGCTTTATTCTGTGATTAAAGTATTTGTATTTCCCCAAAATAGAATGAAAATAATGAATAAATAATATCTCCTTCTCTAATTTACTGTAATGTTCAGCTGCATTCAAGACGATGTATATTTATAGAATCCCATATCAAATGACTAGGAATAATTTATTAAGATATATAGAACTATTGCTCAACAAAGAGGCACAGAATGCTGTTTAAAATATTCTCTTTTCACTTTCTTTTAAAGAAAAGAAAACCGGAAAAAGAATTGCTCTTCTCCCTATGACAGCTGTGAAACGAAAGCTCCAGAATCTCCTAAACCTACATTATATAGAGATCAGTAAAGCAACACATGCTTGCATATGGAAGGTCCCAGTTTGTCATCTCTAGTAAAACTGAGCCCTTATTATTAGGTTATTTGATAAGACAATCAAGATTTCAAGAATCTCTTCCAGACTGCTACATGAAGTAGCATTTATTTATTTGATTTATACATACATATGTAACTCTGGCAGCTTCCAATAAAATATATAAATAAATAAAATATATAATATAAAACAACAATAGCATGTAAGCTTATACACTGCTTCACAGTGCTTTATAGCTCTCTCTAAGTGGTTTACAGAGTCAGCATATTGCCCCAATAATCTGGGTCCTCAGAAGTATGAGGCTGAGTCAACCTTGAGCCTGGTGAAATTTGAACTGCCAAATTGCAGGCAGCTGGCAGGCAACAGTTGCAGTACTGCATTCTAACCACTGCACTACCACAGCTCTTAAAACATATAGCAACTGACCACCATAAGCTAGCCATCAACAAAGCCAAGATCAGACTCTATCACACTTCTGGGGTTCTAAGCCCTAGCACAAAATCAAATGTTTAGGGCAGGGGTGTCAAACTCAAGGTCTGGGGGCCAAATCTGGCCCTTGGGATGCTTAGATCTCGCCTGTGGGGCTGCCATGGAAACAGCAAGGGATTGGCCTGCAGTGCCTTTGCCAGTGAAAATGGAGCTTACAAGAGCTCCATTTTAGCTGGCAGAGGGTTGCAGGAGGCCATCCCAGACAAAAATGGAGCTTGGGAGCCTGCTTTGAATGCTCGGGCCACCACAGGCACCCCCAACATGAGTGATATCATGCTGGCCATGCCCACCCTGGCTATGCTCCCCAGCCCCTCTGAGGTCAAACACAACCCTGATATGGCTCTCAATGAAATTGAATTTGACACTCCGAGTTTAGGTTTTTGGGAAGGGGTCAACAGGATTGAGGGCTATCCTAATCTTGAGTGGAATGACCCCTAGTTTATAAAGAGAAAGTTCTTTTAGTTCCAATGGCCTCCCTCTGCTTCTAGGGAGCTGCTGCATTTGTGTTGCATCATGAGAGATGCATTGGATGACACAAATATTGTCATCTCAGCTGAAGTGACTGAAATGCACCACTTTGCATAGACCTAACATGACAATTATGCATCTTTTCAGTATTATTTCCTGTGTTGCTATTGTGGGAATCTAATTAGTACTTTCTATTGCAGATATTGTTTAAATTATCACATCCTGGCATATTTATTATCAACTAGTTTGGATTTTCCCCAAGTACATGATACAAATATTTTATTTCTCTAAACCATTTCTGCACCAACTGTATAAATATTCAATGGACCAGTTCCCATCCTTCTGGAAATCTTAGTGTTGTCATCAGTGAAAATAAACATTACGAAGACTCAGCAGTATAAATTAGTCATGTATAAAATCAGCAGCATCTGCAGAATCTTGCTGCTTCCAGAATGACAAAAGCAGCATTGTGGTGCCACACATTAAGCTCTGTATCTTTTGGTCATGTATGCAATGCACACTGAACATTGGTGAGGTTTACATCATGGTGGCATAGAACTTGTTTTCATTAGTCTGAACCCTCTTGTACTCGTATCACAGGTGATTTATAGGTCAGGGGTGCCCAATCCCCAGGCCATAGCACCCTCTACTGGGCCTGGAAGTTGAAGTGAGACTTTCAAGAAGAGATTGGACTGCCATTTGTCAGAAATGGCGTAGGGTCTCCTGCTTGGGTGGTGGTTGGACTAGGTGACCTACAAGGTCCCTTCCAACTCTGTTAATTGTAAAGGCTAGTATAAAGTAGCAGGTGAGTATGTGTGCCATCCCCACTTATGCAAGCAGCAGGCAAGTGTGCACACACTTGCTCCATATTTTGTGTGCAGTGGCCGCATGTGCCTGCCCCTCCACAAATGGAGCTGTGCGCGTGCATGTGCTTGCCTGCCACTCACTATCTCCTCTCTTCCCTGCCAGCAGGTCTGCAAAGCCAGAAAGGTTGGAGAACTGTGCTATAGGGGATAAGAAAATACTCTCCTTCAAATTAATATCGTGAAGTTAATACATTGTTTTCTGATCTAATGATGGTAGTGTTAATCATATCATGGAAAGAATTATCTCAAGATTACAAAACAATTTCATTCCAATTAAATTAAAAACAGAACAATACAATATTAACCTTTTTATATCTCAAGTTTAAAAGATGCTAAATTTTACTAAATCATAAAATTTTAACAGCATTACCACGATACCATATACAAACAGTTTCAAATGCAGGGGAAACTCCTGGACTTATTTCAATATTTTAAATTTTGGATTATTTCACTGCTGAATAATACACCAAACCAATAGCAGCACACACAAAAAAATGGCACAAAAATAGTACACTCATACAGCTAGAAAAAAAAAAAGAATACTTTAAAAAGTCTACAACTATAACCATTTTAAAACTCTAACCTTAACCCTATTCCATGTACTTGCACGCAGTGTCAAGATTGTCATTGTTAAAATATCAGTTCAGCCAGATCAATGTTAAAATCTACATCGTGCTGTCGCCATACACATTTCATCCTTTTTGCATCACTTGTTTATAAAAGTTGCCTACGACAACATTATGAAAAGGGTGATTTTTTTTTTAAAAAAGATGTTTTTCAACTTCCCAGCTTGATCTGCAGTATTAGAATTCACTGTTAGTCTTTCTTTCATGCCCTAACTAGTCCTGTTCCTGCTTATTAAGCCAAGAGAAATTGAGTGGGTGGTGTCATCTGCTGAAGCCTACTGTGGTGTGTTACACTATCTTAGGAAAGACAGTCTATATAGTATATTAATCAAATTATATTGATAAATGTATATTTATGACAAAAGAGTAAATATTTCAAAATATAGATGACTTTTAAGTGTTTTTAATGTCAGTACCAAAAATAGTATCATAACACTTTAAATAAAATTTTGCAGGTTAAATTTAAAGGACACCAAAGAATAAATTCAGTAGTTTGGTAAATGGCAAATGACTCTCAGTTTATAAAGTCAATGTGCATGAAATGAATAAGTTAAGACTGTGTAATAAAACCCAGGACTGAATCTCAGATGTTCAGGGAGTGTTCATAAATATCATCAACCTTCTTAGATTTCTGCTTAGTTCCTGAAGTTGAATTAAAGATGAAGGACAAGCAGATGTATGTATTCTTTCCTTGACTGAGCAAGATATTTTTATGCATCAAGTTTATACTATTTTATTTCTCTAGCAAACTGTTAATAAGATAAATGTGAACTGTGGAAAATGAAAAAACTGACACCTGAATTAAAATGCATATTTATATATGCAGATAATGAAAATTCCACAAAAGTCTTAATTTCTTATGTTCTAAACAAGTTTTTATCTGTATATATCTATATCTAAAGCTCATGTCTTGTTACAGAGTTGTTCCTAGTATCAACAATACCAGGAACAACTTACTCCAGAAACTAAGAGGTCCTAGTTGAATACTTCACCCCTCTTTGGCTTAATAGCTGCCACACTAGCAAGATTGATGCTAGACTAAATGATAGAATGAGGATAATAAGCAGTTGCATAAAATCTAATTGCTGGCTCCCTGTCCTCATAGCACCACCAGCCAAACGAAGGCAGGAAGCCTTAGTGAAGGAGTACAACAAAATTATAAGAAACCCACTTCTTCCTGTGCATGCTGATCTTCCTCATCTATCATTTGGCATCTTAAATCCAGGAAGCCCTCTCTGGCACTCACTCAACAGCTGTCTAACAACTTTGACATCAACTCATAGCAGAAAGCCAAATAGGCTGTTGAACTCCCACATACAGGCAGTTACATAGATGACTCTACACAAAAGGTGCTGGGTTTTGACCTTCCTCACCAGCATTGGTCAAATCTGAACAGAATCTGTACCCAACATGGTGCCTGCCAGGACTCATTGTTTAAGTGGGGTCTTGTCTCTACCCCTCAGTGTGTCTGTGGTGTTTCTTTGACAAAATATCCATCACATTGTGTCTGAATGTCCATCAAGAGCTTACACTGGCCCAATGTCTGATTTTTTTCAACATAGACCACCCTGTCCTAAAGTGGCTGGATGGACTGGACATTAACATTTGAACTACTATAAGTCCATGTATTTGCCATATGCTAAATAAATAAATGTTACAATCTACTTTATCATACATTAAAAAACAAACAGGAAGTAAATATGTAAATAAAATAAATATGTAAATAAATATATGAAGTCCACATTTCTAAATAGGACTCTATTTAGAACTGCAGTTAACAAAATGCTTGTTTTATTCATTCATACATTCAATTTATAACTTGCCACAGTAAACAGGGCTGGTAGGAATTTATAAAATATGTAAAAATAAAACTTTCATAATAGGTGTAATTAAAGATATATAAAATCAGTACATCATAAAACATTAATTCAATATAAACACAGAAAGAGAGGAGATCTGTAAATATAGTAACAGATAGAAATTGATGTCCTTCTGGTTCTGCAATATTTATGCTTATGTTTTTGGACAACATCAAAAACATGAAATAACCATTATCATAGTTCTCCTTTTACCTTTTACCTTTTACAATCAGTTGGAATATCTTTGGCAACATGTAAGGATGCCTTCTTGGGATATTATGGTTGCCTCTACAACTACAAAATCAGGATGAGCATAAGAAATAGCAATACCAATAGTACTTAGACTTATACTGCTTCACAATACTTTACAACCCTCTCTAAGTAGTTTAAAGAGTTAGCATATTGCCCCCAACAATTTTCTGATCCCAGAAGAATGGAAGTCTGAGTCAAACTTGAGCCAATGAGAATTGAACCCTTGGACTTCTGGCGGTGCTTTGGTCGATGACAGATCAGAGACTGAGATTGTGCGTGGCCTTGATCTGTGCTTACCCTGTTGGAGGGGTCCTTAAAGGACTGGATCCATGTGACCCACCTCGTAGGGGTGGGGCGAAGAGGGAAAGACTACCAGCTGGGTCGAGGGGAGCCACATCTCCCCTCCCTGGCTTGGCAAACTCCCCTAGAAGACAGGGAGAAACAGCAGTCTTTTAATAGCTGCCCTGAAGACGGGAAGCTGCTGGGACACAAGTTTTGTGCTGGAGAGTGAAAGTGGTGAGTGACGTTTAACTGGATAAAAGACTTTGAATATTCTTTTTGATAACGCTGAAAAGCGGAAAGAAAGAGCCCTCGTTTGGAAGAGTGGTACCGGCGAACGAGAAATAAGAGGAAAATATAAGGTAAAGAAAAACAGACATAAAAGAATTACATGTGATTAGACACTAAATTTGGAATAATATACAGAATTGGACATAAATTAGGCATTGGATAAAATGTTGGACTTATTTGGAATTGTTAAATCTAATAATAATACTATGGAAAAGTGAATTAAAAATAAAAGAATTCTAAGAAGAAAGTGATATAGAGCACCACCTAAGGGTTAAAGATTTCCTTCTTTTATGTTTCTATGGACAATTACTGGTCATACATAACCAGATCCCCAGAAGCCTTATTAAAAAAAGAAGAGGGGAGTACAGTTAAAATGGAGACTTTTGACAAGGACTATAACAGAAAAAAATGACTTTTAATAAAATAAAGAATAACTTAATAGACCAAAGAAATAGAAGAAATAAGCCAATAATTTAAGTTGGAGCTCCAAAATGTGAGAGAGATGTTTAAAGAAAGAATGAGATTGGTGGAGTTAATGTTGAGTAAAGTAATGGCATCACAGCTTGCAACAAAGGAAGCCCAGGGAGGATGAATTAAAAGAGAAAAATAACAGCCTTGACGAGCATGAAGAACAAGGACCATTGTCAAAGGACATAAAAGGACTTAAAACAGAGACATCGACATTAGAGACAATAAATAAAAGAGATAAGACACTCAAGACGAAGAAGAAGAAGAAGAAGAAGAAGAAGAAGAAGAAGAAGAAGAAGAAGAAGAAGAAGAAGAAGAAGAAGAAGAAGAAGAAGAAGAAGAAGAAGAAGAAGAAGAAGAAGAAGAAGAAGAAGAAGAGAATATATAAGAAGAAACCCCAAAAAAGAGAACTGAAAAAGAGGGAAACATGGACGACAGGCAGAGGGAAATAAAAATAAAACTAGAAGGAAAAAAGAAAAAAGACTGGGGAAATTTAGAAAAGGGAAACCTAGACAAAATTAAAAGGAATGATAAAGTTTCGAGATTTATAGATAAGGGTTAGGTATTGTATAAGGGGGACACCACATGGGAATATATATTGGCATTCAGTTTAAAACTTATTGGAAATTATTTTAGGATTATATATATATAAAACTGTATATGAATTATGCTGTTATGAACCCTTACATTGGAGTATTAAAATAGGGGAATGGAAATGTATTAAAACATATAGATAAATTTTGGATAAATTTTAGAGATTTCAGGGGGGATATCTTAAAATATATATGTTTGAAAATATAGAGTTGATTATTTAATGTGAATATGTTTAAAGTTGGGGAATGAATTATTAAATTAGATAGATTGAGGGGATATACCATGTGGATCCTAAATAATATATTGGTTTTTATTTTTACTTTTTAAAGATTGTTTATTATATAATTGGCTTAGGGAAAATTAAGGATAATAATGAGGTATAATGCTAAATAAAATAGGTGGTAAGCTGAAAATGGAAATAATAGGGGATAAAGAACTGGGAATCTATATTTGAATGAAATGATATTGATATTGAATTAATAAATTGAAATATGAAATGGAAATTTATTGAAAGATGAGTGAAATGGATAATGGTATGAAATGACATCATATAAGATTGCTGGAAACAAAAGTATGATTATGTACAAGTGTTATAATCTGTAACTACGTTGCCCATGCAAAGAGATGTGTAAAAATTAAAAAATTAAAAACTCTTTGGAAAAAAAAAAGAATTGAACCCATGGAAGTAAGCAGAATTAGCCCGCAATATTGCATTTTAACTTCTGTGCCACCCAGCAGGTAGTATGTTACTCTGCATGCTGTGAAGTAACCTTTTTGTTTTCAAATCTAAAGTATTGTATTGCTTTATAACATAATTTAAAAGCATGTTATCTATAAAATTTCACATTTCAAAATTTTGTTGTGATATTTCACAACAAAACAAATGAAATAAGTTTTATCATAAAAGAACCCAGAAAAGAACTAATTAAATGCAATGTTGCAGCATTTTACCAATTAGCCGAACCATTTCTTCCACAAAAGATAAATAATAATAGGTTGTGAAATAATATATTTTTTAAAATTGGACATTTTATTTTCTATTTAGAATAAGATACTTTCTGTGGTGATTCAGCACAATTTCTCTAAAGGCTTTTTGATGGACAGCTTGGTAGCTGTTGCACTGTGCTACCTTTAGTCATGCTAACTTTACAGAATTATTTTTTTAAACTTGGCAGGATTAATGTCCTGAAAAGAAACTCCTGTTTCTTAGTCTGTTTCGCCAAAACATGAAGTATCTATAGGCATTTTTATATTTTTATATTATTATCTATGAATCTTAAATTAGCAGAAATTGAATCTCATCTATTCAGATCTCATATTGCAAACTAAAATTAAATAATATACTATCAAATCTCCCATTTACATCAAGATTGATTCATAAAAGCCTAATAGAATAGCAATAGCATGTAGGCTTATATACTGCTTCATAGTACTTTACAGCCCTCCTATGTGCTTTACAGAGTCAGCATATTTTTCTCAACAATATGGGTCCTCATTTTACTGACCTCTGAAGGATAAAAGGCTGAATCAGCCTTGAGCGGATCAGGAATGAACTGCTGGCAGTTGACAGCCTACAATATTGCATTCTAACCATTATGCCACCATGGCTCTAATAGAAACTACACATATAGATGGCAAAGTTATTCAAAAATTTGGATAGTATTAATTTAAAAATTATTCACTTTATCAGTTATTAAATGGATGTACCTGGTCTTATTCTCCAGTGGAAATTTTAGGTTTTCTGTAAGTATTATTGTTACTATAAAAAGGCAAACTGTCAACAAATCAGGGGTGGGAGTCTATCGGTTCTGACCAGTTCTATAGAACCCCTTGTTAACTTTCTAAGCAGTTCGGAGAACCGGTAGTTAGAAGAAATCTCCTTTTGTTTTTTTCCACCCTTATTACATTCTTGCCAGTACGCCTAGATTTCCTGTCTCCGGAGCTTCTGGGGCTTGACTTTCTTAAAGGGGAAAGGTTGTTTTAAGATTTTTACACTGCTGTTGGGAGGAAATATTTCCCTGGACAATCAGCACTTTGAAGAAATAATTGAATAATGAAGCAGAGCTGTCAGAAAGATGCTTTTAATGACAGGGAACCAAGATGAGTGACTTTCAGCAAGGCTTCTTGTCTAGCTAAAAAGATTGACATTCAAACGTGAGTTTACATACCCTTTCTGAGTTTTGGTCTAAAACTGTTTTTTGGTGAAGGTTTAATCCTGTGTTTATTGATGGGATAATTTTCCCTATTCAGCTTCAACAAGCAACAGCTACTGTTGTGATTTAATTATTTGTATCGTGTTTGAATTTTTTCCTGCCTCATGGTTTCTTTTTCTATCTGGGGAGGGGGGTCTTCCTTCACTGCTTTAGTGGTATCTGGCACTGTCCTTTTGGGGTGTATGTCCAATGAGCAGGATGCAAGCTTGGCACTGGTTTTTTTACTGCCTTTCTTGGGGGCATGGACCTTTCCTTAAATCTGGATGATTTCCTTAGGATATCTTGTGATGTGAGTGAGACCAGCTGGTATCTTTAAGTGGTGCAAATGGATCTAAGGATTGCTTCTCCTGGATGTGCTCTTTAATGACCTCTCTGCTAAAGGGTTTCACTTTATGAGCAAGAGTTGGCTGCTGATAGATATCACTGCATTTTAACTATTTTCATTCCTCAAGGTACTCTGGCACCCTGCCTGATTTGTAACTCTGGCTTGCAGGTATTTTTAGTCTAATGATTGGTATTTAGGGCAGCTTTTTGCAAGCAAAGAAGATTTTTGTATTTTTGTACAGGTAATCCTTGACTTTACAACACTTCATTTTGTGACCATTCAAAGTTACAATGGCACTGAAAAAGTGACTTATGACCATTTTTCACACTTATGACCATTGCAGCATCCCCACTGTCATGAGCGGCCAGGTGAGAAAGGCCCCTTGACATGAGTGATGTTGAGTTGGCCATGCCCATCCAGTCACATGACCACCAAGCCACACCCACCAACTAAGCCATGCTCACAGAACCGGTTGTTAAAAAAATTGAATCCCAACCCTGCAACCAACTGTTCTAAATTAGCTATGAAGGGATTGGGAGAAAAGTGATACTGTTTTTGACTATTTTGTCATGCATTTCCATTCTTTTAAAATGGTCTCTGGGATGCGATTTCACAATAGGTGCATTATTACTAAAAGTCCTTCATTTCTTTTCTCTCTCTTTAGCTTTGGGACAATGTTCTTGGAATAAAATATCTTTAGGTTCCTAGATTATAAGAAATGAAGAGGATGAAGTCCAAGAGGCAGACATCTATCACAATTTGCTCCTGGAGTTCCTTCTTACTTTACATAGTTGAGTTTTATGAGGATGCTTAAACCAATCCAGGAAATTATTGGATATTAAGAGGTAGTGGACTAGCCTTAGTTTTTGATTGATTGATTTACATCAAGGTGTCAATATTATGATTCTTTTTAATTAATATATTTTGATTTTTTATTGTACACTGTTTTTATTATACAGTGTTGTTGTTAACTAGTCTGTTTATTTGTATATAGGGCAATATAAATAAAACCTGGTACCTACTTTTAATTTTTTTTCTGTGTGTTTGCTAAAGAAATTTAAAATTGTCTTTCATTCATTTTGTCTTTGAGAGTATTAAATATGGTAACTGTGTAAGTACAATTATATTGATCTATCCTGAAAATATAGCAATTCTTTTTTCTTTGAGACAGAAAATCCCATCAAGTAACCATGATAAAACAAGTATTTTGTAAATTTATAATTATCTAAATATACTGTGCAAAGGGTTGTGATGAATGGAAAAAAATATGATTTGACCAAACTATTTGATGTTTGCAATTTCAGCTTGCAAGGAGGCCTTGTAGGAAGACTTCATGGTATTTAAAGCGATAAAAGGTCAACCACTGTTGTGTTATATTGAAAACAAGTATCACATAGTGCTGTGAGTGAAAATCACAGCAGGGAGATCTGAGAAATAAGTTTAACTGTTCTTAATCCAAAATGATTTTATTTTCTTCTGGAGTCAAATAATCTGAAATAACATTTCATGATCTATTCTGCCACCTTTTCCTTTCTCTCTTCCAAATATATTCGTTAGGACTTTAGACATTAGCAAAAAGAACTTACCATAATAGAATTTGTATTATTTGTTTTAAGCTTGGATATGCTGTCATTTCATATTGTTTCCTCACTACTAAAGAGTTGTATGTAGCATCCCAAAAATTCATGTATTAAATATTATTGAGAATTCATTAGACTGGTGATAGTTGTTTCAGCAGTCTTTGTGGCCATTATAGATAATAGAAAATGCAGTTCTTATGCTTTGGTGTGAGAGATCTGATACTAGAATTTTATTTTTGTGCAGAGGTTAGGAAATCCGCTCAGGGCCTGATAGAAACATAATCTATCCTTTGACAAGTTTGGAAGTCAAATAAGAAATTGATGGGTTAGCTACCAGGCACTACCATATTCTGAATGACATTATAGGGTTGTAATAGCATGTTTCAGGGACAAAGTCATAATTCTGAAACATAAACATTGTATACATCTTTCTCAAAAAGTTCACTGCAAGACTCATAAATGTGAATAATATCTCATCTAAGCTAAAGTTAAGCTGCACATGATTCTGAATTGTGTACACATGATTGAAGAACAAATATTCTGATTAGTATAGTATAAGACTTTGGAGCAGTATTTCTCAACCTTATCAATTTTCAGCTATTCGAATTCCAGTACCAGAGTTCCCTATCCAATATATTTTTTTATTTGCGATACTACAATGGTTCCCAGATAGAGCCTGAAACCAGTTTTTTTAAACCTACGGGAAGAAAACCATTATGTTCCCAGCTCCAGTCTGATTCTTCCATCATTCGACATCTCCACCACAGTCGCTATTGATGAAGCATCTTGTGCTGCCAGCAAGTGTGTTCAAGCCTGGTGTGGGAGCGATGGAGATCCCAGCTTTGGTTGACTTAGGGGCCATAGCCAATTTCATGGATTCTCATTTTGTCAAGCAGTGGTGCATTCCTCAGCAACAGGTATCCCACCAGTAATGGTGGAGACGATTGATGGTTGGCCCTTTCATTCAGGACCTGTGGTTGCTGACTCCTTTGCATGCGTATTGGGCAGCATGTGGAGGAAACCATGCTTTACGTTGCTGCAGTGCCTCATTTTCCAGTGGTGCTGGGTTTGGAGTGGCTACAGGCCCATGATCCACAGATTATCTGGTTGTCTGGAGCTGTGCAGTTCCTTGATAGGAAGTGTGCCAACCATTGCTTGTGCTCCTGTGCAGGGAGTGTGGTTACCCCCGTGGACCTGGATCTACCTGTAGAGTTGGTGGACTTTGCTGATGTGTTTGGGGAGAAGGAGGTGGATCAGTTGCTTCTGCATTGGACATATGACTGTCCAATCGACTTGTTGCCTGATGCAAAATTGCTGGTGGGTCGGATATATTCCCTGTCGGAACTGGAGTTTGCTGTGTTGCAGGATTTTATTGACAAGAACCTCTGGAAAGGGTTTATCTGGCCTTCTATCTCCCCATTGGCAGCACCCGTGCTTTTTGTGAAAAAGAAATCAGGGGAGCTACATTTGTGTTGTGATTATCACAAGTTGAATGCAATCACAGTGAGGAATCGGTACCTGCTTACCCCCATCCCTGAACTGATTGAGTGGCTTCGTCAAGCTAAGATCTTTACGAAGTTGGATTTGCATGGGCCTACAATCTAGTTCGCATTTGTGCAGGGGATGAGTGGAAAACAGCTTTCTGGATGAGGTACAGGCATTTTGAGTATACCATGATGCCTTTTGGATTAACCAATGCCCCAGCTGTGTTCATGCATTTCATGCACAATGTTTTCCATGATTTGTTGGATCAATTTGTGGTCATTTATTTAGATGACATTTTGATTTACTCAGACTTCCTGCAGGAACATTGGTAGCATGTGCAGCTAGTGTTGCAACGTTTGTATGATAACCACCTGTTTGCTAAATGTGAGAAGTGTCAGTTTGCACAAACCATGATTGACTTCTTGGGACATTGTATTTCACCTGCTGGGGTGGAAATGGACCTGGAAAAAATTCAATCATTGCAGGAGTGGGAACCTCCAAAGAGGGTTAAGGATGTGCAATGACTGTTGGGGTTTGCGAACTACTGCCGCACATTTATTCCCTGCTTTGCTGCCTTGACTGCTCCCCTTTCTAATCTGCTCAAGAAGGGGAGAAGTTCCTTTGGGGTGCTGAGGAGCAGACAGCTTTTGAGGTGTTGAAAGTTGCCTTTGCTTCTGAGCCTATCCTCAAACACCCTGATCCAGGCCAGCCATTTGTGGTGGAAACAGATGCTTCCGATGTGGCTGTTGGTGCAGTGCTCCTCTAGGCCTATGCTCCCACAGGCACCTTGTTCCTGTGTGCTTATTATTCCCAGAAGTTGTCAGCTCCAGTGTGCAACTATACAATTTGGGACAAAGAGCTATTGGTGGTTAAGATCACTTTTGACACCACCTGGAGGGGGCTCGTGTCCAAATTGAGGTTCGGATGGATCATTGCAATTTGGAACACTTATGTACAGCTCGGACATTGAACCAGTGTCAGGTGAGATGGCCCTTATTCTTTACTCGATTTGATTTCCGGGTGACCTATGTTCCGAGTGGAGGGAATCAACGTGCCAACACCCTATCTCGGAAGCCCGAGTATACCAGAAGGGAGGATAAAATCTTGCCCCGGATGGTGATTCCGTTGGAGTGGTTTGCGGCTGAGGAACCTGTGGACTTTCGAGTAAGGATTCAGGAGGCGCAGTGGCAGAACCCATTTGTGACAGGTCGACGTCGAGAATTGGATGAAAATGGGAGACAAGAGACTCCTTGGGTATATATTGGGGACCTGTTGCCATTCTGTGAATGCATTTATGTGTCTGGAGGTCCTCTTCATGGCCTTATCCTATGTCAATGTCATGATAGTCTGGCGGCAGGACACTTTGGGGTGTTCAAAACACTGCACCTCATCTCTAGGACATTTTGGTGGCTGAGACTTAAACATGATGTGTCGGGATATGTGGCATCCTGTGGGATCTGTCGCCAAGCCAAATATGCTCCTGGTGCACCCCCTGGTCTATTGCAGCCCTTGCCCATGCCAGAACAACTGTGGGGGGCAGTTTCATTGGATTTCATCATTGAGTTACCACCATCAAATGGTGCCACAACCATTTTGGTGGTGGTGGATATGTTGACTAAAATGGCCCACTTTATTCCATGTGCAGGTCTTCCATTGGCCAAGATAATGGCTCAATTGTTCATCTCCCATGTTTTCTGGTTGCATGAGTTACCAGACCGCATGGTATCAGATTGGCATGGTATCAGATTTACGGCACGCTTCTGGCAGACCCTACTCACGAAGGTTCAGGCGTGTCTGTTATCTGCTCATCACCCCAAAACTGATGGGGGGACAGAGAGAGTGAATGCTATTTTGGAGCAGTACCTCTGCTGTTTCAGCAATAGACAGTTGAGTGGAAGTGCTGCCGGTGGCGGAGTTCACTTATAACAATGCTCAACATGCATCCACCCGTGTGTCACCTTTCTTTGCTAACTATGGGTTTCATCCACGACTTTTCCCTTTAGCCCCATCTGATTCCCCATATCCGGCAGTGGATACATTTTTGCAGGAGTTAAAAGCCATGCGATGGTCCACGATCAACTAGAGAGAGCCAAGGAAGACTATAAATGGTTTGCAGACTGACATCGTCATGATGTTCCACCTTTAGCGGTCGGTGATCAGGTTTGGCTCTCTCCTCAATATTTACCAACAATGCAACCATCGAAAAAGCTTGATTACCGTTACTTGGGACCTTTTCTGGTTGAGGCAGTGATCAATCCTGTGGCTTATCGTCTCTCCCTGCCACGGACCATCCATCCTGTTTTTCATTGTTCCCTGTTAGTCCCTGCCTCACCCGCATAGACTGGCTCCATCACAGCCAACCCCAATAGCCCCTCTGGGAGTGGAGGAATATGAAGTGGATAGCATCCAAGATTCAGGTCAGTTGTGGGGCTGATTTCAGTATTTGGTGGCATGGAAAGGTTATGGACCAGAGGACTTCACCTGGGTTGATGCCACTGATGTCCATGCTCCTCGTTTGGTCCAGGACTTTCGCACTCGGTTTCCTCAATGTCCTTGTCTGCCTGGTCCTGGGGGAGGGGGCCCTGTGGGGGGGATAGTGTCATGCCCCTGGTGGAGTCTGACTCTGAGGAAGTGTTGTCTGAGGAAGAGGAGGAACAGCCAACAGGGAGTGGGAGTGTGGCTCCAGTGGTGGTGGAGGAGGCTGGGGAAGGGCAGAGGCCGGCTGAGCAGTCAGAGGAGGATCCAGGCCAATCCCCTATCCAACCTAGGTCACGCAGGGAGGAGATGATCAGGGAAAAGTGAGGTCTACTCAAGAGGAGATTACCATAACCTTCCTCGTGGCTTGCAGGTGGGAGCTATGTATATAAATTTCCAACTGTGCAGTTAGAATTGCTGAAATCAATTAGCGTTCACCTTGAAACAGGCTTATCTTTGCTGGCGTTCTTCCCATGGACTTTTCTCGGCTATTTTCCTAGAGTTTATAATTAGTTATCTCGGCTTGCTTCAGAACTCTCATCAATGAGGTTTGTTTTGGTTTTCTGTTTGCTTCGTTATTTACTTTTGTGACTTTAAACTGTGCCTAATAAAATGGTGAAGTTAAGTTGAAGGCTTTACCGGACTTTAATATATGTTTTGGGTTTTGGATTATTTTGAGAGACTACGGGTCATCACAATTCCTCCCCACTGCCACTGCCTTTGCTGGTCCGCAGAAGGAACCTTCGTTATAAGGAATTATGGTTCCAGTAAGTCTATGCATGTAATTTCATGTTATAAGTAAAAGTCTTTAAAAGATTAGCTGTAGTATATCCTCAGAAATTTAATTCAGACTAGTGGTCCGGTTAATTAACTGTATTCAAAATTGTATACTTTTATGAAAATCCAACGTAGGCATATAAAATGCATGAGGAAGTGACATTCATGAGACCCTTCTCATTTATATTTTAACAGTAACAAAATTTTTCATGCAATTATCACAATCCAGATTAAGTCAGATTAATTAGGTCAGAATTCTTCTTTTAGTAGCTTTTAGGATGCTTAATTTCATATAATGCAAAATATTTCCTCCTCTAGCATTCTTAAAACATTCCACATTCCTTTCTATCTGACTGTCAACTTAAGTAAATATATTATTTAAAAACCTGGTTTCTCCTCAGGGCTTGGGTTAGGATGGTTAGGCAGGCCTCTTAAACTAGAGAAAAATGTAGATGGATGGTTCTGTTCCTTTAAATAATCATTGTGTTAAGTACACTGTTACTTTTATTTATGTGTGGTAGGTGTTTTTTTTTTAGCTTTGCAAGTCATCCAGAGTAATTTTGGAGTTGGATAGCCTAGAAATTCAATAAATCAATAAATCAGTGTCAAAAAGAAAAATTGTAGTTGAATTCTAGGGAAAGTTTCCTAACTATAAAAATAATTCTAACATAAACCAATCATCTATAGAGGGATGGTCATCAGTGTATCACTTATGTGGCTAGACAGGATCTGGGCAGCTTTCTGTTGTGTGTATTTAATTTGAATTTGTTTCTAGAGTAAGGGTTGGATTCACTGGCCTAAATTGCAACTTCCATCTAATATCTCAGCTCAAATTTGTTGATGTTAAGAAGTATAGCCAAGGAAACACCATTATCTTCAGACTCTTGTGGTATCATGCAGAAAATTCTACCACTTTGGGCCATGTATATTTTGAAAATTGGCTTTCAGCCCACAGATACACCATCATAGAAGCTACTTCAATGAAGGCATATTCTAATAGGGACACCATTTTTATCACCTTTATAAGTTCTAGATTATTTGCACAGATTGCCAGGGATTGATTGATTTTTTGTCAAAAAATATTGGAAAGGCCTGAAAAGTGTAATTGCTACTTTCTTTTTCATTTTATTTTCCTGAGCCAAGTTAATTTACATATCTACATCACATTTATGAGAGCAATTTATCATGCCCTGTAAGTATGTTTTGTAGACTTATGTTTCTGTGGTAAAAGTGAACATAAATAGTACAAAGTAGATACTTTGTTGTCTAAGGAAGATTATCCAGCAACTTTCTTATCAATTTCAGTTTTATTAAACTATGAATACTTAAATACTATGTATCTGCTTCATAATCATTTGCACCAAGGTATCGAACTCATGTTGTCATGGAGGCGTCACGTGATGTATTGGAACTTTTCTCCCCTTCTCGAAACCGGGCATGGCCATGGCCAGTGCGTGATGCATCCAGCTGGTGGGCCAGGAGTTTGTCAGCCCTGATTTACACCATATTCTGTAATTTCTTTAACATATTGTAAAAAATAATGAAATATATATGGAAGTGTTTCCTTGTTGTCTAATTGTCTCAATTGGTCTGGAAAAGGAAGATTTTAGAATTACTAGGTTCAAAGTAAGGAAGCATAGACAAGGCAGTTGAGGTTTCCCCTGGTCAGCTATTACCAACTTTCTGTCTTGGTTGGTAGCCTACAATCTTACAGCAAAAAGGAGAAAAGACAAGGAAAGAATATGGACAAGTAAAAAACAAAACTAAACCCCGAGACTGCTTTTCCTTGTGCTATTTTGAAATATTAAATATGTATAACCACTGTCCAACTTTGAGTCACCAGAAGCCATATTTCTAAGCAGGCCTAAAACCTCTACTGAAATCAGTGAGATCCATAATGTTTGTCTAAATTAATCTGTATATAGACAGAGAAGAAAACTAATAATGGAGGCCAGAAAAAGAACATTTGTATTCCAGAAAGGACAATTGCTTTTTATATCTTTAATCCAATGATGGGATTCAATTTATTTTACTATTGGTTCTGTGGATGTGGCTAGGTGGGCATGGCTAGGTGGACTATGAGGTCATGAGACTGAGTGGGCGGGTGTCAAAAGTGTTTTTTTCTTTTTTTCTTTCGCAGCACCTCCCCTGCACCCTGTTTTTGGCCTACTTGGCCTCAGGGAAGCCTCCTGGGCACTGAAAAAAGAAGCATTTTGAAGCCTTCTGAGGTAAGTACAACAGCAAGCAGGGAGGATCACCTGTGCCTCATGATTTAGATTAGCTATACAATTATCTGACAATTTCCTGCTTTCTAGCTAATCTAAATTGTGTGGTACAGCTGATAGTTGCCCAGCTGATTGTTAGAAATACTGGTTTGGCTAAACTGGTAGCATCTTTTGCTACTGGTTCAGGTGAACCAGGCTGAACCAGCAGCATTTCACCTTTAATCACTGCTGTGCTCTGTAAACCCCTAAGTAGTTTTGGAATCTCTGTTTAAAAGGCATCTAGCTCAGGGTGTTACAAATATAAGGCTACATGAACAGAAAAATAGGCAACTGGGTAATTGCTGGTGGGATATTTGCACTTTAATTAACTTAATGTTACCTTCATCACCTTCAGTTCTTACATGAATGTCTTTTGGATATTAAGAGACAATATTGCACTATATGATTAGTTAGAGGTAATTGGAACTTTTCTCCTATATGCAGTTACTTGGATGTAAAATATGCTAAATTAAATGGAAATTGCAACATATATATATATATATATATATATATATATATATATATATATATATATATATATATATATATATATGGATCTTTGGTTGTTCGGTTTTCTCCCATGTAAGATTCGAAGTATCTGAGGCAACGTTTCGATGAAGTCTCATTCATCATCTTCAGGCTTCTGTCTCCGGCTCTGTGCTTCTCAGAGTAATGGAGATTGCAGCTGCTTCCTCCTTTTAACTGCCAGTGGGGTGGGACTTGATTGGGTGGGGGCTTGGCTGTGTTCTGATTGGGTGGGGTGTGTTCTCATTGGTAGGGGTTTGGCTGTGTTCTGATTGGTAAACCCTACCAATGAGAACACACCCCACCCAATCAGAACGCAGCAAGCCCCACCCAATCAAGTCCCACCCCACTGGCAGTTAAAGGAGGAAGCAGCTGCAATCTCCATTACTCTGAGAAGCACAGAGCCGGAGACAGAAGCCTGAAGATGATGAATGAGACTTCATCGAAACATTGCCTAGATACTTCAATCTTACGCGAGAAAACCCGAACAACCAAAGATCCACATACAAACCATGAGAACCTCAGAAAACACACACACACACACACACACACACACACACACACACACACACACACACACACATATATATATATATATATATATATATATATATATATATATATATATATATATGGATCTTGGTTGTTCGGGTTTTCTCCGCGTAAGATTCGAAGTATCTAGGCAACGTTTCGATGAAGTCTCATTCATCATCTTCAGGCTTCTGTCTCCGGCTCTGTGCTTCTCAGAGTAATGGAGATTGCAGCTGCTTCCTCCTTTTAACTGCCAGTGGGGGTGGGACTTGATTGGGTGGGGGCTTGGCTGTGTTCTGATTGGGTGGGGGTGTGTTCTCATTGGTAGGGGTTTGGCTGTGTTCTGATTGGTTGGGGGTTAGCCGTGTTCTGATTGGTTGGAGGCGTGTTCTGTTCAGGTGGGGGCTTGGTTGTGCTCAGGTTAGTCTTAGTTGCTGGGGGATTTGAGCTGCAGAGTTGTGATCTGGCTGTTTGGCTTCTAGTTCATGGTCCTGCTGCATCTTCATAGTGGGTGTCGGTTTGCTTCATGTATGGCTCAGAGGGGTTTGAAGTGGGTAGTGATGCAGCTGCAGTGCAGCTTCTGGTCCATGGTCGTTTCTCATTTTCTGAATGGGTGGGAGTCTGTTTTCTACATGGAAGTGTGGTGGTGGCATCTTGTGTGGCTCTCATGGGTGTGGGTCCGGTGTCCTTCTTCATGTTAGGTATTCGTCTGTTCATGAGGGCGGGTTTCCAAATGGCTGGAAGGTGGGAGGTGTCATCTCGTTTGTTCATGCTGTGTGGGCGTTTTTCTATCTCTATGGCTTCTCTGATTATTCTGCTGTTGAAGTGTTCGGTTTTGGCGATAATTCTGGTATTTTTAAAATCAATTTCATGTCCTGTGGCTTTGAGGTGTTGGACCAGGGAGGAGGTCGTTTCTTCTTTTTTGATTGAGTTCTTATGTTCTTCAATGCGTGCATTTATTCTTCTGTTAGTTTGTCCAATGTATGTGGTAGGGCAGGCAGTGCAGGGGATTTCGTATACTCCTTGGTTTTCTAATTCAATTTTGTCTTTGGAGTTTCTTAGGATGGTGGATATTTTTCTGTTTGTGCAGAATGCTGTTTTGATGTTGTGTTTTTGGAGGATCTTGCTAATTTTGTCTGTAGTGCCTTTTATATATGGGAGGAGGGCTTTGCCGTTTTCTTGTTCTCTGTCTTGGATTTTGGTTGGGGTTTCTTTTTGGATTAGGTGGGTAATCTTCTTTCTTTGGAATCCATTGGCTGTAAGTACGTTGGTGAGAGTGTGTAGTTCGGTTTTTTGGTGTTGTTCATCGGTTAAGCATTTTATTCTAGAGATGAGTGTCTTGGCTACGGAATTGATCTGTGCTGGGTGGTGGTGTGAGAGTGCATGTAGATAGCGGTTAGTATGTGTTTTCTTCTGGTAGATGGTGTGTCCTAGGGAGCCATTGGATCTTTTGTATACCAAGACATCTAGGAAGGGAAGTTGATTGTTGGCTTCTGTTTCCATGGTGAATTGTATTTTGGGGTGTAGGCTGTTGAGGTATATGAGGAAGTTGTTCAGTTTTTCTTTCCTGTGTGGCCAGATTATGAAGGTGTCATCTACGTATCTGAGCCAGAGTTTGGGTTTGTGGTCGTATTTTTCTAGAGCTTGTGTTTCAAAGTGTTCCATGTAGAGGTTTGCGATAACAGGTGAGAGGGGTGATCCCATGGGAGCTCCTTCTATTTGTTTGTATTTTTGTCCATTGTAGGTGAAGTAAGTATTGGATAGGCAGTGGTTGGTTAGATCTAGGATGTGCTTGGGGGGTTGTATTTGTTTTGGATGGCTGTCAAGGCTTCTTTTATTGGCACTTGGGTGAAGAGGGATATGACATCGAAGCTTACTAGTAGGTCGCTAGGTTGTATGTTTTGTTTCTTTATGATCTCGATGAACTGGAATGAGTTTCTTACGTGTGAGTTGATGGATTCTGCATAGGGTTGTAGTTGTTTGGCAAGAAATTTGGCCAGGTTTTGTAGAGGTGAGCCTATGGAGCTGACTATTGGTCTGAGTGGGGTTCCTTCTTTGTGTATTTTGGGGAGACCATAAAGCTTGGGGCATCTGGATGATTTTTCTCTGGGTATGATTCCTTGCTGGATTTCTTCACTGATGGGGGACGCTTTTATTTTGGATTTGGTAGTTTTTTCTAGGTAGGTGGTGGGGTCTGTCTTTAGGGGTTTGTATGTGGGGTCTTGGAGTAGGTTGGTTAGCTTGGTTTGGTAGTCAGATGTGTTCATTACCACTGTCGCGTTGCCCTTGTCTGCTGGTAGGATTATTATGCTGGTGTCTTCTTTCAGGTTAAGTAGTGCAGTTTGTTCTTCTTTGGATAAGTTGCTTTTGGGTGGTTTGCTAGTGCAGAGGATGTTGGTGATTTTGAGTCTGATTTTGTTAGCATCATCAGGGTTGGTTTTGGTCAGGCTGGTTTCAACTCCGCATATGATGGTTTCTGTGGGGATGTGTTTGGGAGCGACAGCAAAGTTGAATCCTTTTGAAAGGATCTTGGTTTCAGCTTCAGTGAGGATCTTGTCTGAGATGTTGTGCACTGTTTGTTTCATGTGTGGCTGTGGGGGGGGAGGAGTTGGTTTCTGGCGTTGTTGTAGTTTCCTGAGTTTGTTGGTATGTGTGTCTGTCTTGAGGATGGTCTGTGTTTCGGCTCTCCAGACAGCGAGTTGTTTGGATTTGTCCCAAAGTAGAGGGTGAATCTTGTTGCTGAGTCTGAGGTGGAGTGTGAGGAGATCTTTGTTGATTTGGTCTAGGAGAAACCTTTTTGTGTGAAGTTCATTTCTAATTAGGGCCAGTTCTGTTCTTTTAAGGATGCGTTTGGTGGCTGCTGTGTTGGTGTGGAATTTCAATTGGAAGCTTGTGGGAATTAAATTTTGATCTCGGCAGTTGCATAGGAATGCAAGGTCACATAAAATGGAGGCTCTTTGGACTTCAAGTTTTTCATAAGTCCTGGTCAGATGGTGGGTTTCCTCAATCAATAAGAACTCAATCAAAAAAGAAGAAACGACCTCCTCCCTGGTCCAACACCTCAAAGCCACAGGACATGAAATTGATTTTAAAAATACCAGAATTATCGCCAAAACCGAACACTTCAACAGCAGAATAATCAGAGAAGCCATAGAGATAGAAAAACGCCCACACAGCATGAACAAACGAGATGACACCTCCCGCCTTCCAGCCATTTGGAAACCCGCCCTCATGAACAGACGAATACCTAACATGAAGAAGGACACCGGACCCACACCCATGAGAGCCACACAAGATGCCACCACCACACTTCCATGTAGAAAACAGACTCCCACCCATTCAGAAAATGAGAAACGACCATGGACCAGAAGCTGCACTGCAGCTGCATCACTACCCACTTCAAACCCCTCTGAGCCATACATGAAGCAAACCGACACCCACTATGAAGATGCAGCAGGACCACGAACTAGAAGCCAAACAGCCAGATCACAACTCTGCAGCTCAAATCCCCCAGCAACTAAGACTAACCTGAGCACAACCAAGCCCCCACCTGAACAGAACACGCCTCCAACCAATCAGAACACGGCTAACCCCCCAACCAATCAGAACACAGCCAAACCCCCTACCAATGAGAACACACCCCCACCCAATCAGAACACAGCCAAGCCCCCACCCAATCAAGTCCCACCCCCACTGGCAGTTAAAAGGAGGAAGCAGCTGCAATCTCCATTACTCTGAGAAGCACAGAGCCGGAGACAGAAGCCTGAAGATGATGAATGAGACTTCATCGAAACGTTGCCTAGATACTTCGAATCTTACGCGGGAGAAAACCCGAACAACCAAAGATCCATATATAAATACCCGCGAGAACCTCAGAAAACATATATATATATATATATATATAATTTGTTTTCTGAGGTTCTCATGGTATTTGTATGTGGATCTTTGGTTGTTCGGTTTTCCCGTAGCCAGATATCTAGGCACGCTGATGAAGTCATCATCATCTTCAGGCTTCTGTCTCGCTCTTGCTTCTCAGAGTGAGAAGAGAAGCTTCTCACTCTGAGAAGCAAGAGCCGAAGACAGAAGCCTGAAGATGATGAATGAGACTTCATCGAAACGTTGCCTAGATACTTCGAATCTTACGCAGGAGAAAACCCGAACAACCAAAGATCCATATATATATATATATATATATATATATATATATATATATATATATATATATATGATGCAATTTCCATTTTATATATATATTTTTTAATGTATAGCATCTATTGAGGTCATGCATTCACTGGTATACAAATGTAATTTAACCAAAGCAATGTGGTGCTTTAAACTATAACACATGTAGTTTAAGAATGTCTTTTCAGGAAATGTCAAGGCATCTGGGATAATCTCATTGCAGCCACACCAGAAGCATTCTGATAGTTAGCTTCCTTAAATATTGAATTATAAACTCTATCCCATTGCAATTCTATGGCTTCATATTATGGTGATTTTTTATGGTTTTATCTTAATTTAATATTTTATCTGCTATATTGTATTGTAGTGTGTGTATACACACACATACATACACACATCAATAAATAGATGATAGTACACAAATAGATTTACTGTAGATGTAGAATACATTGGCCGTATATAAAATGCCTTCAACATATGAAACTAATATTAAAAAGATGCCTACTGGTGGTTTTTAATTATTCATCTGAAAGAGAATGGAGTTAGGAGTTAAATGAGATGAAGTTAGTCTGGCAATATTTGTTCTTGACAAACCCATAATGTTTTCTGGTAATTAAAAAACTCAAATTCTGTACTTCCAGTTTGCAGGGGTTCGGCGGCAGGCAGGAATCCGCGATCATGCGCGGTTTCTGCCTGGGCTCGCCGCTGGAGCGCCCTGAGCCAGCTGGCTTTGGGGCTAAGCCCCCCTGTAGAGGTGGTAAAGGGGGGGAGATCACCAGCAGGGTCGAGGAGAGTCGCATCTCTCCTCCTCAGCTGGTCAAACTCCTTTTCCTGAAGGCGGTAGGAGTGGTGGTCAGAAATGGCCACCTCAAAGAAGCACTCAACCGGAAAAGAAAATGCAGGAGGAAGATAAGAAGTGAAAATTTTGGCTGACCGGGATAAAAAGCAACAACTAAGGTACCCTGGAATTTAAATTTTATAAAAGATAACATCGCTCCCAAAGAAGAGTCGGAAGCAGCGAAAGAAAGTGAAAAGGGAAAGTATTTTTTTCTTCACTCTCCTTCCTCACATTGACAATGAAGAGAGCTGAATAAGAAATTGGAAAAATCTGCTTTGGCACTAATAGGTCTGAAAATATAATTAAATGCCAAAGGGACAATAAAGATTTCTGGACACTAAAAAATCTTTTTTTTTCTATAAGGAGAAAGGGAGAGGAAAAGAATAAGGGCAGGATTTGGAAGGAGAAGACTGCCTGAATCTAAAGTAAAATCTCAATAAGACTTCTAAAAGATACATTTTAACTGGAACTTTGTAACTAAATAGTAACCCCAGGAAGACAAAGTGAAGAAAGAAGAAAGTGTAAAAAGAAACAGCTTGTGTGTATTTGGATTGCTTGGTGACTTTGGGATTTTTGGGTATTATATTTGAATGACTAAGAACAATTGAGTGGTTGTTTAAAAAATTCTACAATGGCATCACTTCTGGATGAACTGAAAATGGAATTTAAAAAAATAAAGAAGAGACACGAGAAGGGAAGGGCTCCTTTGGCTCCTTTTTTCAATTCTTAGAAATGGCGATCTGCATCTACAAGAAACTACAAGAAAAGACTGTGCAACAAGAAGATTGGGATAAAGTAGAAGCCATCTATAATGAACAAGTAACTCTATCTGGGGAAGAAAGGGGAAAGGGAGGGAAAGAGAATGGAGAATTCAAGACTTAAAAAAACAGCCAAAAAAGGGAAAAATAATTTGAAAAGTGGATATAAAGTTGGAAAGCAACAGAAAAGAGGAATACAGAAGAGGGAAATGGAGGTGGAGAGATAGGGGCAGAGAGAAGAAGAAAGCGAAGAAGGAAAGGAAGAGAAGTTACAAAGGTTTGGAGCAAGATGTAAAGAAAAAGGACTTATTCAGAGATAATGGGTGAAACTTTAACTGAAAAAGGGATTCTGTGAAGGTACATAAGATTGTATTGTTATATTTGTAATAGAAATAATGTTAGAAAATTGGAAACAACGTATGATTAAAAAGTGGGATAAAATAGTCTAATTTAGTGAAACTTTTGTGAACAAAATGAATGAAATAAAATAAATGAGAGAATTGAATTAGGAAGGAATGGGAACATTTTAATTACTCAATGTTTTATAAAATATAAGTGAAGTGGGGGGGAATTAACTATGGAAAGTTTATAACTGTTCCCATAGAAGTATGATATCTATCTGAAAAGTAATGTGTAAAACGTTAAGATTTAAATGAATATTAATGTTAATGATAGAATTGAATTGGTATGGATTGTTGTTTTAATTATATTATACATTTATAATTTTTTCTTTTTTCAAAATATAGTGTGTAGTTTTAGAATGTACCAAGCAGAATCCAAACGGAAGTTATGTATTATATTAAGTTTTATAATTTTAGGGGAAAGATATAAAGGCGTCATACTCCAATCAGTGATTACAGGAGAAATTTTGTTTAATGAGAAAAGATAGTAGACAGTTGAAACAGGAGAGACAAAGAATATAAGTACAATGATTTGAATTGAGATGAAATAAATAAAATAAAATTAAGAAAGTTAAAAGAGGGGAGAAGCTATATAGAAAATGTAGAATAGTAATAAGATATGGAATGGAATATAAAAATGAGCGTGAACTTGAATTTGTGTCTGTACGAAGAGATATAACCCGGGATTATGCTGCTTTCAAAAAAGATGTTTTATGTTTTTATGTTTTATGTCTTGTTTGTTTACGTTTGTTTTTAAAAATCAATAAAATTTTCAACACCCCCCTTAAATTCTAACCTTTCATTAACCTGTTACCAGTGTATGTATTCTTTATATATATATGGGTGTGTGTGTGTGTGTGTGTGTGTGTGTGTGTATTTATCTGCATGCATGTATGTGTGTGTGTGTATAATTTCTAAATTAAAAAAAATTTTTTTTTGTTTCCTTTAAAAGAAGGATGAGATTCTAATACCTCAACTGATTTTTCTGTAAGGCTTAATAACAGGCTATGAAGAGCTGACTGATGCTTTTGACTCTGTTTGAAAATTATCAGCAAGACAAATCAGGCAATTTTTGGAAGGTCCGTGTTTAAGTTTATTTTCCCATACATGTCAGATTAATTAAGTCTGCAGAGGAATGGGAGATCAAATGACATACCATGTGACTTACAGGATATATTTGTGACTGAAGTTGGGACACAAGTACAATGAATGTGGGTTTGCATTGTGATGTTGTAATGTATGTTTTAACAATTTTTTTGTCATTAGGGTTTGTGTAGGATGCTTTTCACAGTGTTTTCATGCTTCTTTGGGAAATAGGTGTGATTAGTTTAATCTGCTATTCATTTTGGAGGCAATTGCTCCATTTTCAGCCAATTCAAGATTTAGTTATCAAAAAGCTTTCAGTATACAGAAAGTTATAACGGGGAACCTCAAAATGTATGCAGCTGCTCTGGTTTTTGGCAGGCAGTAATTTTAATCTATTGGACTTGAAAAAAATATCTTTGGGCTTATGTCTGTAGCATCTTTGCTGGATAATTTGGAAGCTAATGTATATTCCTGTTCTTATATCTATGATTTACAAAAGGTAGAAGGAGAATACAGAGGGGTATATGACAAATAAGACAAACTTTACCTCAAAGAATTAATGGATAGAAGTTTGACACCAAGATTCAAAACAAAGACAAAATATGGTCTAAAACACATTAAAATTGTTAATGGGTAAGGTACTAAAACAGCACATGTACCCTGCATCTGCATAATCAATGTAATTTTTGCCACTTTCCCCCATCTCACTCCAGTTTAAATTCTACATCAATCAGTCTAGGCACTTTGGGTATCTGTTGAAGTGAATTGCAACTCACAACAGCTTGTAGCCTTCAATAAAATTCAAATAATAGATCATTAATGATTAATGAGGCTTAATTTAATGTTACCTAGCTTGCATTGATGTAAGTAGGATGAAAGTGTGGTTAAGTTGTCTAATCCAATTCTACCAAAACAGTTCTATTCTAGGGTTATGATCAAAGAGGCTTCTTTCACACCTATTCCCTTAAAAAACCTTCACCACCTTCCACTGTGAGAGCTTGATTCACTCTTTTCTACTTTTAATTAGACTTTCAGAAGAAAATAACGTTATCAGCTTGGAATCAATAAGAAAGTAACCTGTCAAGTAGACTTTGAAATGAAATGCAATCACTTCTTATTTTTCTCTCTCTAAAAGCATCAAAACAAAACAAACCTGAGCCACTTCAAAAATATTCATGTAAGAACTGACAAATAAACAGAGATCTTGCATTTTTTAATACTTATGTAATATGAAAAAGCATAAGCTGGCATGGTCCAGAAAGAGAGCCTTTTCTGTCTTTGCCCTGCTCTGGGGAGCATTCTTCCCCTGAGGTGAAGTAGCCCCCGCTCTCCTGGCTTTTTGGAAAGGTGTAAAACCATGGCTCTTCAGCCTTGTTGGAGGTCACAGAGCCCTGAAAGCCCCCCCAACCTTTTAATTAACTTTCAATATTAATTTTTAACCACCCTTCCTTTTTAAATGTATTTGTGCACCACCCAGAGTGTTTCTGTGAAGGAGCTGGACAGTTTATAAGTAAGTAAGTAAGTAAGTAAGTAAGTAAGTAAGTAAGTAAGTAAGTAAATAAATACGCAAGCAGGCAAGTGTTTATATACTGTGTTTCCCCGAAAACAAGATCTAGTCTTTTTTTTTGGGGGGGGGGGGGCAAAATAAGCACTAGGATTTATTTTGTGGGCGGACCATAATTTCAGGGTGATCAGCCCTGCTGGGTGCCCTACAGTGTGCATGCAAGAGGTGGCAAGTGCACAGGATTTGACAGTAACTGGCAGTAGCTGCAGCCTCCTAATCCCTTGTCTGTGAATTCTGGGGTACGCAAACCAGCACAGCACAGGTGTGGCCAGCACAGGAGGCAGCATGCATGGGCAGGTAGATAGTGTCTGGCAGCAGCCAAAGCCCATGCAACCCAGTGAGTTGATTCCCTGTCCAAGCAGCAGAGGCAGGCAAAGTTGTGGAGGGGAATCAGTTAATCTGGATGCATCTGGATGTGGTGACACTGGCAGCAGATGGAGGGAGAGGCAAGGGGTGAAAGGCAGGTGATCCAGATGTGCCATAAGCTGAGAGATGTGAAGACAAGACTCCCATGGCCACCGACCCACTCTGGCCCACCAACTCTTGGCTTTCCCAAGGCCCACGCAGCACATCCAGACCACATGGCTCTCTCTGCCTCCAACTGCTGCTTGGACCAACTCACTTTCACTGCATGGGCTATGACTGCTGCCAGACACCATTGGCCTGTCCATGCTCACCACCTCCTGTGCTGGCCACCCCAACCCCCTTCATTATTTTTATGGTAGGCTTATATAAGGCACATGCTTAAAAATCAGGCTAGGGTTTATTTTTGGGGTAGGGCTTATTTTCGTGAAACACGATAGAACCATACCTGTGTAGGCATGCTGTCATGGACTGTACAATTACAAACTCTATTGAAACACACATCTGAATAGTATTAAACATCATTTGGGGGCTCTGTTACAATGATAAATTCAAGAAGGATCAGTGTAATTATAACATCTACATCATTTTTTTTCTTCTCTGAAGCATGTAGCCCCCAGCTTGAAACAGCCTCTTTTGGTCTAGGAGGTGAATTATGTTTCTGTGGTCATGCTGTGGAGTATCTCTATTTCTTTTTGCTAAGTTTCTGGAACAGTGACTTTTACAAATTTTTGAAGGAAAAAACAGGGACAATGTCAGCACTTAAGTTGGCCTGATACTCATCCAGCTTACTATAAATCCAAGCATTTTAACATCAAAGAATTGTGACACCGAGTAGAAAAATCAGCACATGTACACCAATCATCTCTTACTTGAGGGCCTCTGAGACTGTCCTGCCATTTAACTGCCATACAAAATTGAAACCTAATAGAATTAAGAAATACAGGTGGAAGAATGTTGGTATAAAGCCTTTCAAAGCTAGAAACTACAATGCTAGAAGGTTCCAGGTATAATTATATTATAGTGAGAAAAGTAAAAAAGAAAAACAACCTAATATCAGGGACACTAAATCTCATACGTATAATGATGATCTTTTTAAGTACTGATACTTAAAGAAACAATAACAACCCTAATTATCTTACTAAATAGAGGTGATAAAGATTTATTGCAATCTGCACTTACCATATCTTTGTGTTCAACTATACGGGCATTGTATTGTTGAGACAGATTTGATGCAGCTTGTAATCAAATTCCATACATCATTTGAATGATACATGCAAACAGTTTAGTGTTTTCTTCTCTGAACTAAATTGGCAGAACAAAAAATGAAAATAAATGATATGGAAATGCTTCCTGTTCTGAAAACATGATGAAAAGGCAATTTTTCTGCCAAGCTGGCTAACTTTTTATGTGATAGGAATTTTAAAGTAATTCAGAGAGAAGTACCAATAGAATGAAAAACAATGCAACACTTCTTACATATTCTTCATAGAGGATGTTGTCTACTTTTGTGTATTGTGTTTTGTGCATATGTGCCTTCAAGTCAGTGTTGATTCCTGGCTATTGCCTGAAATACAGGTGAAACTCAAACAATTAGAATATCGTGCAAAAGTTCATTTATTTCACTAATGCAACTTAAATGGTGAACCTAATATATGAGATAGACTCATTGATAGTTCAAGCGATGATGTGTCATAATTGAGATGATTATGGCTTACAGCTCATGAAAACCCCAAATCCACAATCTCAGAAAATTAGAATATTCTGAAAAAGGTCAATATTCTAGGCTCAAGGCATTCCACTCTAATCAGCTAATTAAGTCATAACACCTGCAAAGGGTTCCTGAGCCTTTAAATGGTTTCTCAGTCTGGTTCAGTAGGAATCGCAATCATGGGAAAGACTGCTGACCTGACAGTTGTGCAGAAAACCATCATTGACACCCTCCACAAGGAGGGAAAGCCTCAAAAGGTAATTGCAAAAGGAGCTGGATGTTCCCAAAGTGCTGTATCAAAGCACATTAATAGAAAGTTATGTGGAAGGGAAAAGTGTGGAAGAAAAAGGTGCACAAGCAGCAGGAATGACCGCAGCCTGGAGAGGATTGTCAGGAAAAGGCCATTCAAAAGTGTTGGGGACTTTCACAATGAGTGGACTGAGGCTGGAGTCAGTGCATCAAGTGCCACAACACAGACGGATCCTGGACATGGGCTTCAAATATCAAGCTGCTCCTGAGCTAAAGAAAAACAGACCTGGTCTGTTGCTCAGTGATCCAAAGTCCTCTTTTCTGATGAAAGCAACTTTTGCATCTCATTTGGAAACCAGGGACCTAGAGTCTGGAGGAAGAATGAAGGGGCACACATTGCAAGATGCTTGAAGTCCAGTGTGAAGTTTCCATAGTTTGTGTTGATTTGGGGAGCCATGTCATCTGCTGGTGTTGTGCTTCATTAAGTTCAGGGTCAATGCAGCCGTCTACCAGGAGATTTTGGAGCACTTCATGCTTCCTTCTGCAGATGAGCTTTATGGGGATGCTGACTTCATTTTCCAGCAGGACTTGGCACCTGCCCACACTGCCCAAAGCACCAAAACCTGCTTCAATGACCGTGGGATTACTGTGCTTGATTGGCCAGCAAACTCGCCTGACCTGAACCCCATAGAGAATCTATGGGGCATTGCCAAGAGAAAGCTGAGAGACATGAGACTGCACAATGTAGAAGAGCTGAAGGCCGCTATTGAAGCATCCTGATCTTCCATAACACCTCAGCAGTGCCACAGGCTGATAGCTTCCATGCCACGCCGCATTGAGGCAGTAATTGCTGCAAAAGGGGCCCAAACCAAGTAATGAGTACATATGCATGCTTATACTTTTCAGAGGTCTGATATTGTTCTATGTACAATCTTTGTTTTATTGATTGCATGTAATATTCTAATTTTCTGAGATTGTGGATTTGGGGTTTTCATGAGCTGTAAGTCGTAATCATCACAATTATGACAAATCAAGGCTTGAACTATCTTGCTTTGCATGTAATGAGTCTATTTCATATATTAGTTTTACCTTTTAAGTTGCATTACTGAAATAAATGAACTTTTGCACGATATTCTAATTTTTCGAGTTTCACCTATACTCCCTGCAATCTCCTTGGCAAGATTTCAGAAGTGTTTTGCCGTTGTCTCCTTCCTATAGCTGAGAGAGAGTTGCCCAAGGCCACTCATCTGGCTATATGGCAGGACTGCAACTCATGATCTCCCAGTTTCTAGCCTGGTGCCTTAACCACTACAACAATAAGCTATCTTACTAAAGGATTATATAAAATATTATCTAAATTAATAGAAATAGCACCTAGATTTATATAACACTTCACAGTGTTTAACAGCCTTCTCTAAGCGGTTTACAGAGTCAGCATACCCACAACAACTGGGTCCTCATTTTACCGACCTTGGAAAGATGGTAGGCTGAGTAAGTAGACAAGAAGAAATAAATGTGTTGAATATTGTACACAAGATTTGTATTGGTAAAAGTGACAGAACCAAGAGGTTGCTTGGATTTGTTTTGTGAGTTTGGGAGAGAAATAAGGCTTCTCAGCTGAGATGAACTAAAGCAAGATTTTTTTTCATATCCAGAGCAGCAAAAAAAATTATGAATTATATTTTTGAGAATAAGATATGCATTCTTGTCCTTGTTAATAGCATTAGAATGGGCAAAGGACATGTTTTGTTCAAATTTTATATCACCAGCTTTCAAGTATCTAACACAAATGAAATGACTTCAAAATCAATGCTTTACCTTTTCATTATTTCCTATATTCCACATCTACCTAGATTCAGGTTTCATAAACCTAAGTGAAGGAAAGTGTTAATATACAACATGTGGCATTACCATTAGAGATTGGACAACCATTTGTCTGAAATGGTATAGGACAGTGGTGGCTAACCTTTTGGTCTCTTGTGCCAAAAATTGCATACATGTGCAGCCCCCCCCATGCACATGCAATTCCCCCCTCCTTACCTGCACTGCGCATGCGCGCACCTCCCAGTGATTTTCAACCCATTTGAGGCTTTTTGGCCTCCCAGAGGTTCGAGGGAAGACTCTGCAGCCTTTGGAGGCTGAAAAATGGGCCCGTTTCATCACTTCTGGTATTTCCAGGAATATAGGAAGTGATGAAACAGGCCTGTTTTTCAGCCTCCAAAGGCTGCAGAGGCTTCCCTCAAGCCTCTGGGAGGCCGAAAAAGGCCTCAAACGGGTTGAACAACAGCTAGGAGGCATGCACATGTGCAGTAAGGTAAGTTTGGTTGGGGCTCACATCCACACAAATGGCTCTGCATGCCACCTGTGGCACACGTGCCACAGGTTCGCCATCACAGGTATAGGGTTTCTTGCCTGAGTAGGGGGTTGGACCAGAAGACTTTCAAAGTCCCTTCCAGCTTTGTTATTCTGTTATTAAAATTTTACAGCAGTATACTGTATATCTCATTAAACTCGATTCTCTAGAACTTGAAATGGCTTTCAATAGATTTGATATGCTCAATTGCTTTATTTCCTGTGCTATTCCAAGCACAAGAATGAACAGAGACCTCTACTGGATCAACCCCAAAGTTCATCTAGATTGATAACTTGCTTATTATAGTAATAAATAACAGACCTTTTGGAATATAAATAATCCATTGGTTCCAAACAATGTGCATAACCAATAAACTCACTGACAAATAAATTGTCCTTGAACTGAACTGAATAACTTCTTGGTTGAGAAATGAAACATTTTCAAAGAAAACCCCCCCAAAAGTCCAGTTGCCTTTTGGAAAAGCACCTTTGGGATGTTGGTTTTTGTATAATCTGAATTCCCCATACTGAATTAAAATTACTAACTCAGATTTGCACTGCAGATTTTTTGTCTATTTATTGATGTCCCATTTATTGCTAAGCCTTTTGTAAAGTAAATAAACCATAATTATTTAAGTCAGAATAACATGCAAAATCACATACTGTAGTTGACCAACCATGTTACCTGCATTAGCAAAACATAAAACAATCAAAATGTACAAAGTAAAGATAAATATTTTAAAAATAAATAAAGGCTAACATTTATCCTTTGCTTTACCCAAATTATTTCTTCTGCACATTTTATTATGAACAACATATGGATGAAATTATATGCAAGATTATATAGTACATGGAAAAGCATTAAGGAATTATCTGTGAAAAATGTTCATATTTGAAAGTATCAAGTTATGCATGTGATTTTTCATGCAGGGTTCTTAAACAGGCTTTATACTAGGAAGAGTGTTTTGGAATTGATTCCGAAAAAATACTTCAGTGCTTAGAGAAAATGTTATTTACATGGTGCTTTCATTTTATTTGTAGAAAACTTAGTTTTATTTGCCCTTAAACCAACAGAAGTAGAAGCTTGTATTGGCTAGGGAAAAGATGCACTTGAAATTTAAGCAGGCTATCAAAATTTAAGCATATACTGACAAGGTATTCTCCTGATAAATACTATTATGGTTTTGTGAGGAAAGGATGAATTAATTTGAAAAGTATTGTAGGAAAAAAATCTAGCTGTGACATTATAATTGGCAGATCTATTTAAACTGAATTAATCTTACTGAGTGCAATTTGTAATATATAAATTTAAAATATAAATTTGGAATATGTATAAAATGTATTCCAGCACTTGAGAACAAGATTATTTAAATACAACTTTAGTTTCAGTTCATCAGTATTTGCATTTGAATTTAAATCACAAATGTCAAAATAAATTAGTATCTGAAAGGAAAACTCCACATAATTACACAATTATTGTACTTAAAGAAATTGTGACTTTGCTCTGTATGAAATCAATAATTTCAAAGATTTTATGCTTTCTGTGAAATTATCCAATGATTCATTACTTGTCTGCTTAGTAAAGTAGAAGGCTAAAGTATGTTTTGTAGTAGAAGCAAAAACGTGTTTTGTTAATATGGTAAACATTTACTTATATCCTTTTTTGTGTGGCTTCATCTACTTTCCCTCAATTATATTTAGTTTGAGTGTAGTCTTAAGAATACTTAAAAATGATTGTGACCTTTGTACTCCACAGATTATATTGCTAAAATAAATCTTACAATGGCCCAGACAAGGAGGTGAAGAGTAATGAATTTTGACAATGGCAACTTATCAATATTTAAAGCCTTCCAACTTTGATTCAAATTATTTTGCTGTCATCAATTATCATGTTTCCCCAAAAATAAAATCCACCCTGAAAATAATCCCTGGTCTGATTTTTGGGGGTGGGTCTAATATAAGTCCTCTCCAAATATAAGCCTGGGTGGATGTGTGTGGCCAGCACAAGAGGAGGTGAGGCACAGGGCACAGCACGTACAAGTCCGAGAGTAGAGGCAGAGGACAGGCTATCCAGATGTGCTGTGCGCCTGCCTGGTTCATGGGAGGTTTGCAGGTGGCACCGGCAGCAGGCATAGGCACAGGGGAAGGCAGGTGGTCTCCACCATGCACTTTTGGCTCAGAGGGAGACTGGAAGCTTCGTCTACTTTCAAATGGGTGCTTTGAAATGGAGCTAATTGCCCCATTTGCAAATAGGCAAATATTCCAGTCTCTATCATTTCTCCGTCTGGGCGAAATGTGTTTGGCTGCCTACGGGGTGATTGGGAACAGAACAAATCACTCCATTCCCAAGCACCCTATAGGCTCCCAAACACTTTTCACCCAGAGGGAGGTTGGTAGCTTTATCTGTTTACAAATGGGATGCTTTGAAATGGACCTAATTGTTCCATTTCAAAGTGCTCCATTTGCAAGCAAAAGAAGCTTCCAGACTTGTCATTTCTCCATCTGGGCAAAAAGCCCTGGGAAGCCCTGTAAACCATTGTGGCTGCGGGCCAGGAGATGGTGGGAGGGCTGCAGGCGGGGTCTTTTGGTAAAAAAAAGAAAGACCTGCTCTTATTTTCGGAGAAACACAGTAATATATTGTAACTACCATATTTCAACTTTTGGGGGGAGGGGGTGGGGAAATCTTGTGTATTTTTACCTCTGTCCAACATGTATTTAGTGCAAACATAGATATGCTTCGGCAAGTTACAGCACATGAAGCAGTCTGGTGTAGCAATTATGAAGTTCAGTCTAAACTTATTGACATTATTTTACTGATAACATGGAATACATGCAAATCTCTTGTTTTAGATGTATTAGCCAGGAGTCAAACTAAAAACCATCCTTAAAATAAACCCACTGAAATTAATGGATTTACATTAGGCAATATGTGATTTTTTTTTTATGTCTGGAGCTGTATTGAAACTTTGAAGTAGAAAAACATGAAGACTCTGTCAATATTGGTTTATAAATGTAAGTTTAATGTAACACAATAGAAACCTGCAAATTTAATTACATGCTTTTAAAATCTAGCATCTGCAATTACCTGTTGGAGGTGACTTCAAGAAAGATTTCAAAATCTATTTTTAGATGCTGCATGAGCTTAAAGATTTTCACTCTAATTCCACCTCAGCACCCAAAACTCTTTATTTAATTAGCTTCTTCACTAACTTTAATTATCCAACTATGTGTATTCAAAGAAGAAACATTCCTCCATAGTCTGCCAGAACTCTGCAAATTCTAAAAGCACGCAAATGAAATACTGCCTATAAATCAGGAAGAGGAAAAAAAGCAAATTGGCAGTAACTAATATGATTATAACAAATAAATTTGCAAAATATGTGGAACTGATACTGGTAGTCCTTCCTTATTGATTGCAATTGGGACTAGCAACTCATTTGCTAAGCCATACAGTTGTTAAGCGAATCCCCATGGGTCATTAAATGTGACATCATATGACCATGACTTGCAACTTCCTGCCAGCTTCCCCATTGATTTTGCTTGTCAAGAAGCTGGCTGTGAAGATTACAAATGGCAATGATCTGGGATGTTGTGACCAGTGTAAATATTTCATAAGTAAACCTACGATAATGGATAATATTTGTAGGTCCAGGTTGAACTGTGGGCTTTTTGGTGCTCTCTGAGCTCAGTTGTTTTCAGTTGCAGACATTTCATTACCCAACTAGGTACCCAACTAGTGCTAGACTAGACTAATGATGTTACCTAGTTTGGGTAATGAAACATCTTGTCACAGTGCACAAAAGACCATTCACCAAACCTACAGTTGCTGAACAAGGCAGTCAATGAATATTCCCTATACTTAAAAAAGTACATGAAATATTTTTATATTTCAGCAAAATATAAGTCCTTAGTCCTACTCTTATAAATGAACATTAAAATGCTACAAGCCAAATCATTTAGATAGAGGATATAGCTATGAATTCAGTTTAACATACAACACTGACATATAAATATCCCCAGTTATTTTCTAAATATTATTATTATTATGCTTTTATCACCTAAACACTACCTTAATAAAACAGATTAATTAAGACATGGTAGAAATATAGCACAATTTAAAAGTTGGTAATATTCTTTCTGTTAAAGATTGAGAATCATTCTACTAATGTTCTTGAACAAAGAAATCCATTTAAAAACTATTTCAGAAAATACTCACTGACTCTAAATGGGTCATCATTCATCATTTAGAATTGCAAAAAATCTGTATCCAAAACTATAATAGCTTATGTTTTTGTTTTGAGAAGTTTTAGCTATTATGTCATGGCTGCAAAATCACAGACTGCAAGAGGTTACATTTTGACTTGGACATATGAATGTTTTCAATTTTATTTGTACATTAAAGACTTGTTCCTTTCAGGAGCAATGCCATCCAAAAGCTTTTACCTTAATCAGAGATTTATGTTTTACCTTAAACATAAATTCAGAATATAATAGAAAGTTGAAGTAACCAGTGTTCAAAATGCATATTCATTGTTTGATTTCATTCCATTAAATCATTCTTAACTTTACATATCTTTTCCAAGGCTTTCATGGCTTCTCTAGCCAATGCTAATCAGAACCCACCACTATGTTATCTCTATTGCCAATTCTAAGACTGCTTATTCTACTTATTGTCATTAGTTTGATCTTTTTTATGTTTACTTTTAGTTTAATTTTTTTCATTTCCAGTACTAGGGTTTACAGATCCTTTGGATTTTCTGCTAACATGGTAATATCATCACCATAACATAGGTTGTTGATGTCTCTTTCTCCAATTTTAAAACCACATTCATCTTCTTCCAATCCAGTATCACTTAATAAATGATAAATATACACTATATGTTTCATAAAAATGGGGAGGTTATAAAGTGTGGTTGCGCATCAAGAGTCTTACTAATCTTATAAATAAGACTTATAAGGATTTGGGTTTACATTAGAATAAAAACTTATATACAACTATCTCCTTTCTATCATTTAATGATTATTTGGATTTTTGTAGATCAGTTACAGGTGATTAATATATATATAATTTGGACATCTATCATTTGATAATTTAAATGTGATTATGTTATATTTTGAAAGCTTATTTGAAGCAGGAGAAAAATACATTCAATAAAAACATCATATATGTATGGGAAACATTTGATCAAATCCTGATTATGTATGGTATTACTTTAACTTTGTCATCATTATTACTACTAAGGTTAAGTCTAATCAAATCTTGATTATGTATGATATTACTTTAGCTTTGTCATCATTATTACTACTAAGGTTAAGTCTAAAGACCATTGTAATTGACATGCCAGGCTAAATTACTAAAAAAACCCACTCTTAATATTTTTGATATTAGATTTCTCCAATTAGTGTTGAGTCAGGGATAATTTTTCCATGGTACATTAGAGCCTTCAGGAGAATCTAAGTCAAGCTGTAAACTTTCACCAGAGGGAGGTGACATCAATTCCACAGAATCTTTTGTGGAAGAAAGAATCAAAAAAGTATGCCTGGAAAATGTAGTTTTCAAGACAATTGAATCTCTTTGGTAACAACAATCAAAGTCACATGCTGAACCAAAGTTAGATGCTGTAGATTTAGATGTTGTGAATTTAAATCAAATGTATGGTTTAAATCAACCAGAGCTTTACTTTATTTTAAGAGTGAAGAATACCACATAGCAGCATTAGAACTGTGGTATTAAATATTTAAACTTAATTTTAGTCAAATATCTGTTAAAACAGTTTTTTTTCAATTGCCTTCAATGGACAGAAAGAAAAAAAATATCCTGACCTTTTTTTTACTAACTCTTGGGGAGAAAATTAATTTGTGACCTGTCTTTTGCAAGTGTAATTGAACAATCACCAGTCTGAATTGTATGTTTCCTAATTGTAATTAATTATTCTATCATCAAGTGCAGATATGCTTCTCAGTTCTTCAAGTGTCCTTGCTAGGCTGGAGCTCTAATTTCCCTCTCACCAACAAGTTTCAATGAACTAGAACTGGCACTCAGGAAAAAAATATGCATACACATATACACCCGCAATGGAAGTCTGAAAACCCTTTGAGAAACCTTGACAAGCTTGCACGGGGAAGGAGCATGAATGATATTTAATAGGAAATTGATTTAGGAAATTCAAGCTGATGTGTGAATGTGACTGATAAGAGGACAGAGTTGCAAAACAAGGTCAATGGTGGCTTAAAATAGCCCAGGGGAAATTTACAGAGCAGAAACCTTTGTTATGGATGCTTGAATGCTTTGTCTGTATCAATTACACAGATTTCTAATGCAAGTAAACTTTGCCAAATTACAATTTCTTTGCTATTTGGAATAATATTAAGGAATAATAGTGGAAGGTGTATCATTCCCTGTGTCAGACTGTTTGATTCTTGTGACAGTTAGTATTTTTCCTCTTGAATATTAAGATCCTGTTTACTATTTTAAAGCTTCTTTATAGGACAGTTATTTTTCTAAGCTCCCTTTTTGTTAGTCTTGCTGTATTCTCAATGTTTTCAGGATCTGATCTATGTTTATTTCTTAAACCATCAAAAAGTAGATGTTTTGAGAATGAAATGTTCAAAGGATTTGTAATTCTGAAGACCCAATACATTTGGGATAGCAGTTTGACAAAGGTTGATATATGATAACTATAAAGTAGAACACCAGTGCTCATGTGATGTGATTCCACAACAAATTGAAATCTGTATTTACATTGAAACCGTGCTTTCTTTTGAGATTTTCAAAAAGCTAATAGCAAATTCAGTATTTTTTAAAATCACAAACAGGTTATCTTCTTCTATCAACCTGGGTGCAGAATGTTTATTTTATTTATTTATCAAATGTATTTGTCCCCATCTTGCAGTTCAATGTGGCAATATTGCAAATTAACAGTGTTATTATCTATTTAATTAGTCACATGATTCTATTGTAGTTATAAGATATTGGCTGCCAGAATATGAAGAGGTTAACAAGTAAGCAACTTACCTGTATGAAATCTTTTTTTTTTTTTTTGGTTACATGACTATGCATTTGTAAATAGCATAACTAAAGCTGTAATTTAGACCAATGATGCATATATCTAAATCAGGGGTGTCAATTTCAAGGCTCGGGACCCGGATCTGCAGAGCCACCATAGCAACAGCGAAGGATCGGCCCATGGTGCCTTTGCCAGTGAAAACAGCTTGGGAGGACCACAGGCAGCCCTCCCAAGCTCCTTTTTGCTGGCAGAGGGTTGCAGGAGGCCATCACAGCCGAAAATGGAGCTCGGCTCTTTTTCACTGGCAAAGCACTTGGGCCACCACAGGCACCCCCAACATGAGTGACGTTGAGCTGGTCACACTCACCCTGGCCATGCCCACCCCAACCCCCCAAGGTCAAAAACAACTCTGATGCGATCCTCAATGAAATCGAGTTTGATACCCCTGATCTAAATAATCTACCTAAACTAATAAAATGTTGTTCACAGACTTAAATGAGAGAGGTAAGAGCTATCTCAAGTTAGATAATTAGTTAACCAAATATTTAGTATATGCTATTCCTGATAATCCACACAACATTCTAAAGAATTAAGAGTTTCTATAGATAGCATAACCAAGCTGAAACATAGATAACACCAGTTATAACTCTCACTCTCACCTCAGGAAAGTGGCATACAGAAAACATCTAGTAACTAGGGCAAATTGTTTTTTGAGGAAATTGTCAGCCTAAAAGCAGCATTGAGATAAAACAGGCATTCTTGTAACTTTGAACTAGACAGTACTTCATACCTTTGATGAAAGGGATTTCAGTTCTTAAAAGCTTTGTTACTTTTGATGGAGCCAACATATTTTTATAAATAGTGTAATGTTTTCACATTGTTTTCATGTGTGGATTGATTGATTACAATAGTAACAAAATGCAGAGCAAGAGTCAGATGAAAAGCCACCCCGAATATACACATAGATTAATCAATCTATATCTTGAATTCCATAGCCTTGTTCTGCCCTGTACACTGGCTGAAAGGGGTCAGAGTTAGAAGGAGGAGACACATTCTGAACAATATCTTGAGGCAGGCGTCAGAAATAAGGTACATATTTGCTTGAATAACAATAAAACTGGGTGTTGATTCAGGAGTTCTGGCACAGAACGTTTTCTTTGGATTGCTTCTGGCTAAGAATAATTCATTACTACAAGCAGTGACTGGTCTTCCATAAACCTTCCTGAATTATGGAGGTTCAATGGAATGGAAACCAGAACATCATTACCTCTGTTATTTGAGTCATATGGTATATGATAGATTTGGCCCTTTGGATCCCACAAGGCTATGCTCAGTACTGGATATTTCTCTAGTAGTGGTTACAAATGGGCAGTATATGTTTTCGTCACCTTTAAAATACACTATAGCACAGTGTTTCTCAACTGTGGTGACTGTAAGATCTGTGACTTCAACTCCCAGAATTCCCCAGCCAGCCCAGCCTGGGATTTTGAAGTCTACAGATGGTAAAGTTGCCAAGGCTGAGAGACACTGCTATAGCATCTTGCGGCTTGCCAGGGAAGCTATCAAATCAGAGGACAACTACACATACCTGAAGGCACATTACAGAAATAGTTCTTGGTATTTACATCATAAGGCACCTAATTTTCCTGATTCAGCAAACGGAACTCTGTGAGGCTATCAGGTAATTTGAAAAGTTGATTTTTGTTAACGTTTCTTCTTCTTACGTTTCATTAAAACTTCATGTAACCCATAAACCATTTTCTGGACAGCTCCTGACTATCAAATTAAGTGCACTGTGTAATCAAGTTTCTGGAGCTAACTATTTGCAAAAATTGTGTGCTTGGGTCAGTTTCTCTCCCCCCACTGCATCTATTCTATTCCATCCATCAGCAGCACCTATATAAATATAACTGAAGACTGCAATGGATGAGTGTAAACTTAAATAATCCTTCCATTATTAAAGGGCTCAGCCTAAGAGAAGCCTACTTAAAGTGCCAGTATTCTCACCTTGATTCACCCCTATAAAGTTTAATTAAAATCAATAAACAATCTAAGAATAGGCCATCTGAAGAACAGCTTTCTCCCACACAAATGGCCATAAAGGCTATTAATGACCTTTGGAGACTTTTCCTAGATTATCCCCATTCAGTTTCTTTATGGAAAGTTTATATGGACCAAGTTTCATTGGTCGTATATAGTTTCTGGAATTTTGTCCTAAATAATCATTTCACATTACTGCACCCAGATGGTAAATCTTTTTTTCTTCGTTCAGTAGCCTAATCAAGGTATGGATTGTATAGGTTTATTAATTTGATTTTTGTAGGTGGTCTTGTTGAAAATAACGAAATAGTAACTTTATTAGCTGCTGTTGCTTATAGGAAGAACAGGAGAAACAGTGGGCATATGTTAGGTGTCTACTGCTACTAAGCATAGTTACAAGCTACAGGGATAAGATGTGTGATTATGGCATTCTTTGCATTATATTGTTTAAGGTCTCAGAAAATCCAAGTTAGAAAACCTTTTCCTATATATCTTCCATGCAGCGTCAGGGTTTATAGGAATGAAAATCTGTGAAAAGAAAACTTGAAATAATAGCTAATGATAATATAGGCATGGCAATAATCAAAATATGATTTATATTGAACAGCAAATTAGGGACACAAATAATTTTATTCTGTTTCTCTTGTTCTGTACTGGATTTAAAGAATGTCCAACCTTACTTTAATAAATGTCACTGAAGTATTACACTTTCAACACATGCAAGGTTATTCTTTAGAAAGATAATTTAGCCAGCATTTGTCATTATAGTTGATTGTTGTCTCTAGTCAGAATAGGTTCATCATTGTTAGCTGAGGTTGATTCATCAGTAAACAAATGACATAGAGCATTGCAGCTTTTCTCATTGGCATTCAGTATCAAAAAGCTCTTCCAACCTTGAAAAATAAGGTTAGAGCAGTGAAATGGTTCCAAATAAAGAAATTCATTAAATAATAGAATGGTGTTGTACTGAACCTTTATTTGTACTTTGGTGATATTTTTCAGTATTTTTGCAAAGGAAGAAGATAAATAAATTCACAAAGAAGAAATTTGTACATGTTTCTTATAGAATGAAGTAGTAAGAGAACTATATTTAGCTTATAAGGCATACTAAATGATTGAGAGGATCTTTACTATTTTGTTGCTGTTATTGTATTTCAAATGCTATTCATCTCACAGTAATGCACAAATCCTCTAAAACAAGCTGTCAGCTCTATGAGGTAGACCAGACTAGGAAATTGACAGTATATTGAGATAGACCAGGGGTATCAACTCAATTTCATTGAGATCTGCATCAAGATTGCATTTGACCTCAGCGGGACTGGAGAGGGCATGTCGAGCTTGATATCATTCATGTCCGGGGCACCTGTGGTGGCCCAAGTGGGGCTGGGGGATTCACTTTTGCTAGTAGTTTATTCTGCTGGTGCTCTGCCAGCAAAAATGAAGCTCTGGGGACACATAAGGTCCTCCTGGGCTCTGTTTTCAGCTGTGACGACCTCCTGCAGCCTTCTGCCTGCAAAAATAGAGCTCGGGGGGGTGCACGTGGCCCTCCCAAACTCCATTTTTTGCTGTCAGAGGCACCATGCGCCAGTCCTTTGCTGTTTTCTGTGGGCCAGATCTAGGTACCTTGTGGGCCAGATCCAGTCTGTGGGCCTTGAGTTTGACTCCTCTGAGATAGACTATCATAAAAGAATCTTGTAAGTTCTGCCTCCCCCTCAGTTTCTTACCAAAAGAGAAATTGGAAGGGAAGTGGTTGAATTACCTTTTTGTAGCATACATTTTGTTGCACTCTCTTGGACTTTATCAACCATGTCTCTGCTTAGGTAGGTTGGCAAAGGAATGGGACAAGGCTGTTTACTTTCCCCTGTGAATAAATAATGTTGAATATATATTAAGGAAAGATGTATTGGAAGATAAGAATGATTTTAAAATTGAAGGAAGAGACATTAATAACTAATGCTATGTTGATGACACTACCCTGATAGCTGAAAATACAAATTTTCTGCAAGCTTTAAAACTAAAAATTGAAGAACACAGTGAAAAAATGGAATGAAAATGAAATATGAAGAAGACCAAACTAATGACAAAAGGCAGACAAGCAGCCTTAAAATTGGCAATGTAAATAACATGCTATTGGATACCTTCTGTCATTTAGGATCATCCATCAACAGTAAGGAACTAGTGATCAAGAAATATGCCACAGAGTAGCATAATTTTACTGGTTAGAATGCTATGATATCATGAAGATCTTGGAAATATTCAAATGCCATGTTGTCTCTATGCTTACAAAGATTAGAATACTGCAAGTCCTGATATTTTCTTTGATAATTTATGGAAGCAAAAGTTAGACTTTAAAGGAGCAAGATATGAAGAGTATCAATGTCTTTGGACTTTGGTATTGGAGAAGACTCTTGAGAATGCTGTGGAAAATCAAGAAAACAAGCCGATGGATAATTGAACAAATCAACCAAGAATTCTTGAGGCACAAATAAACAGGCTCAAATTATCTTACTTCAGACATATTATATGGAGATCCTAACTATCTGGAAAATTATCTAGGCTGGAATGGTGGAAGGAAATAAAAGAAGAGGATGAACAGAATCAAGGTGAATGGACTCAGTTACAGTTGCCATTGAGGTACCTGTAAGAACAGGTTAGGTACAGATTGTCATAGAGAAAAATCTATCTATGTGGTCACCTGGAGTTGAAGATGATGGCATGTAATCAATTTATCAATTACTATCTAATTTGTCTCCAATGTTGCATTTGCTTTAGTCAATACCATTTTTTTCTTTTGGATAACACATCATATAATTTTGAGCACATAGCAATATATCTGTAGAACTGCACTGGCTTTTTTTGGCAGCTGCAACAAACTGCTGTCTCTTACATGAGTGGTTGTCCACTATAACATCAAAATCTCTATCTTATAGCCGCTACTGCTGAGCCAGGCATGATGCTATTCTTTACATGTGCATATATAAAATAAATCCATAAAATGAAACATTGAACTAGAGGGAAAAAGATAGTTGTAGGTTATGGTATTAACTTTTCTAAGCCAAATGCATTCACACATGTGCTGATATATCTATTATTTTAGAGACTTACTCTTAAGCATTACATTACAGAAACATGTTAACTTCCTTATTTTGTGATCTATGGATAGTGAAAACATTTTCCCTTTGTCTTCATAGTCTCTGGGAATCAATAGGGAACCCTACTAGCATGTCATCTACATAGATAGGGATATATTTCCCACATATAATAACATTATAAGTCATATATCAATAGCAATAGCACTTAGACTTACCAGTATATATCGCTTCATAGTGCTTTACAGCCCTCTCTAAAAATTGTATTTCTCCCAACAATCTGGATCCTCATTTTACTGACCGGAAGGCTGAATTAACCCTGAACCATTCATTATCAAACTCTTGGAGTAAACAGTGAGTTCACTCCAGGAGTGAATGTAGAACTACAGTACTACATTCTAATCACAACGCCAACACAACTCTTCATTAGTCACTTCCTGTGGTTCAGTTAACATTAATTCTGATCAGTAAGGCCCTGGGATTTCTTCACTTTTTATTACTTTATTAATAAAGTAATTTATTTATTAAATTATGTCCACAAAGGTTTAAATATATCAAATTCAAATGTTGCAAAATAATACACTGCCAAATGAATTTTTAATAAAAGATTGAGCCCGCTTTAGTGAATCATATCACTCTGTTTATTTTCTCAAAAGTTTTAATCAAACACATTTCTGAAACTTCAGCCATCATGGTCAATGATATGGAATACCTGGAGCTATTGTATATCCCTGGATTATCTGGAGAACTATATACCTTTCATTTTATAATAGAAATATATTTTGGACACTTTTGTTAAGATAATGGTTAACTTCAAAATATCATGATCACTCCTAGGTGCACTTCCTAATTTCAAATAACAAAAATGTGTCATGGTATATTTTTTTAAAAAATGTGATGTTTCTAAATAGATTGGGCCTTTTAAAATGTATTTATCATCATGGTTTATACCAGTAATTGTATTTGGGGAGTGATTGCTGTAAAATGAGTGGAATAAAACATTGATTTGATTTGACTTAACTGCATCTAGTCCATTCAGTTTTAGGAGTGATTTCCACTCACCACCTATTTTCTTTAACTTCAAAAAGGACACTGACTGAAGGTCAAATAGTTTGTGCTCAGGCAAACACATGTTGATATTCAAGACTTTTAAGTCCTTTGGGAGAAGCTCTTCTAGCTAAATTTGGATATCCAACATCAAATATATCATTTTAAGAAGATATGGAAGATAAGATTATTTATATAGCCTTAGGAATTGTCTAGTGTGTTCAGTGAGCTATCTATTGCAGTCAGTTCCTACAGTTCTCTATAAAATATTTCATGATGTAACTATGTAACTATGAAATTATTCAAAATATGAAACTTTTCAAAGGAAAAGGGAGCTATAAGATGCTTTTAACAAAGGGAGCTACAAGATGCTTTTAGGGATGCATTTTCTACATGCAGATCACTTCAGATCCAACCACTTATCAAGCCTTCCCAGTCTGAAACACACCAAATGCATTGGATTGCAAATTCCACTTCCATACTGTCTAGTATTGAAAATTGTCACATTTTTTTAAATTAAGCAAGGCTGAGAGGATCTCTATTTAGAACCTTGGAAGATTGATGCCAATCACTACTTATAATACTGAACAAAGTATACCAACAACTTGTTCTATTTGTTTCAATGGGATGTGAATTTTATTTCCATGTTATCCAAACGCTACAGTACAAGCAAATGATAGAAATAGTCCTTCAGCATCTTTTCCCTAAAGCACATATATTTGAATTCACATGGCATGAAGAAAAATGAAACACTATTAGAGCACTAGTTTAGTCATTCTATTTTTACATCTACCGCTTTTATAGATTTTCCATTTTTGCACTTATGGAGCTTTTTTTTTAGGCCTATTTGAGTTTCCCTCTACTTATTCGAACCAAGTTTCTTTAGGGAAAAAGTTTTGAAAACTGGCTTTGAAATAGATTTACATGGACTTTTAAAGCCATTTAAAAAAAGACAATTCCACTCTGCAACTAGGTGGAGGGAAAGAGAGAAACAGAAAAAAAATCTAGTTCCTATGTACCGTGTGATGTAGCCTCATCATTAATGCCAATTGCATGCTTTTCCTTACCAAATAATTAAGGCCAAATTCCCCAACCACACCCTCCAAAAGTTTCCTACTGCTGGTATAACATTTAGAATATATGGAGAAAAATGTCACAGTGGAGCCATACATACTGAACCTTCCTGGCAGAGGCAGGACTTTAAGTATTTGGAGCAATCTCAAAGGCATCAGAAACTATAGTATTAGGAGATGACACCAAGACCACAGCAGGGATATTAAACTCACATCATGAGTTTATCACATGACATATTGGAATTTCCCCCACTCTGCTAAGCTGGGTGTGGGCATGGCCAGCACATGAAGAATCCAGCCTGTGGGCCAGGAGTTTGACAGCCCTGGACTACAGAGAAAAACCTATTATAGGCCTTTCTGGTTTATGAAGTCAAGATGATTTATTTTTAAAAAAGCATTCCAACAAACATAATTACCTCTAATTGTACCCAATAGTTGGGATGAAAATCTTGCTACGGTTGAGAAATTATTGTCATAAAAATATGAAAGTGGCGATGAGACAATTACAGCTTATTGTTTCAATAAAATGGCCTTGAATTTTTATTTTGCCTGCACATGCAAGCTTAGGTCATCAAAATGCAGAATTCATAGCAGTTATTAAAGTGAACCACTTTGTAGACCATCTGGCCAGTAATTAATTATGACAAACAGCCATAGAAAGTCCAACTACCTCTTAGTGCAACTACTGTACAGGATTGGAAAATATTGGAGGAGACAGTGCTGTGCATATTGCTTTGAATTCTCAGAGGAAATACAGGGTATAAATCTAATGAGTTATCCTTTACTAAAAATATAGCAATGACTTATATTGTGCACCAGACAATCTGATTGCTTTAGGATCCTACACTGTATTCACTGTGTGTTGTGACTGGCTCACACTGTTGTTATTATTATCTTTTGGTCCCTTTGGGTCAGTTTTGACTCTTGGTGATTGTCTAGATAGGTCTCTGAAGTTTTCTTGCTAAGATTTCAGAAGTGGCTTTATATTGCCTGCTTTCTAGGGCTGACAGGGAATGATTGGCCCAAGGTCACTCAATTGGCTTCATGCCTAAATCAGGACTTAACTACTACACCAAACCAACTCAAATATTATTTACTAGGAAATATCTGAAATGTCATCTAATTTTAATGATAGGGTACTAAAATATCTTAACACATTTTACTTTTACATTTTATATTTTAAGATTTTCAGAGTAAAATCACTCTGAATTCTTACAGTGGTCAGTCATATTTAATTATTATTATTTTTATGTAATGTTTATTTACATTTTGTGATCTGCAGATAAAGACAGGAGCTTGGAGGATTGTTTTGTGCCTATGGTTAGAAGGGAAATTCACCAAATTTGCAGACAACATCAAGCTGGCAAGAATAGCCAACACTCCAGAAGACAGACTTGAACACTGGGCCTTATCTAACAAAATGTAATTCAATGATGAGAAAATTAAAGTTCTATATTTAGGCAAGAAAAACCAAATGCACAGGTATAGAATAGGTGGTAACTGGCTCAATAGTAGTTACTGCAAGAGGGATCTTGGAGTCCTAGTTGACAATCACTGAAAATACTGTATGAGCCAGCAGTGTGCTGCAGCTGCCAAAAAAGCCAACATAGTCCTAAGCTGCATTAACAGAGGTATAGAGTCAAGATCATATGAATACCACTTTTTAATCCCTGGTAAGGCCACATCTGGAATACTACATCCAGTTTTAGCACCACACTATAAAAAAGATGTTGAGACTCCAGAAAGACTATAGAGAAGAGCAATAAAGATGATTAGGGAACTGGAGGCTAAAATATATGAAGAATGGTTGCAGGAATTGGGTATGTCTAGAAAAGAAGGACAAGGCCTGACATGATAGCAGTGTTCCATTATAAGGGGCTGCCATAAAGAGGAGGGACTGAATGTATTTTCCAAAGCATCTGAAGGTGGAACAAGAAGCAATAGGTGGAAACTAATCAAGGAGACAATCAACACAGAACCAAGACAAATTTCCTGATAGAACAATTAATCAGTGGAACAACTTGCCTCCAGAAGTTGTGGGGCTCCCAACACTGAACGTTTTGAGAAGAGATTGGATAACCATTGTTTGAAATGTTACAGGGTTTCCTGCTTGAACAGGGGGTTGGACAATAAGACCTTCAAGGCCCCTTCCACTCTGTTCTCAGTCTTTATTTCATTATATTGCTTATTTAAATGAACATGCTTCAAGCAACATATTGCAGATTGAAATATTTAATTATAGAAATTGAATGATATTGAAAGGTGAGGTCTTTCAGGAAAAAAAATGGGAGGAGACAAGAATTCTTAAAAGTTATATGTCAGTTAGAAATAAGTAACTGTTCAATTTTTTGGTTGCATATTGCTATTTAAGTTTTAATGTTCCAGTTTAAGAAGACATAAATCATTGCTTCAATCTGAAAAACACATCTAAGCCCGTGCTGGTAAATTGAAGAGTTAAATCATTTTAGAATAGTGAGTTTTCTGCTTTTGTAAAATACATAATATATATGCGGATGAATCCAGCTGGCTTCTACAAGTTTACTCTGTTACTTTTATATAGAATTCTAACATAAGATCACTTTATTACCTGGATACCATCTGTTTGAGTCAGTTGTACAGATCAAGAGCAGAAAAATGTTAATTAGATAGAGTTAAAATGTTAATTAGATGGAGAATTAATTCCTGAATGCTTTCTTTTAAAGGTAAGTATTAGAAATACTATTCAGAAATGCTTTTATAATTCTTGTCTTTTAGGATCTGACAATTGCATTCCTATACGGTTTAACAATGCTGCTGTTCTAAATGTCCAGATATTAAGAAAGTATCTGTTTATATTAGGAACACAATAATAAAATCGATTTAAATCTGAGTTCTTATATACCAAAATTACATCAGGCATACAAATGAAATTGGATCTATTATATAACAGACATTTATTTTTAATATTAACTGTAATAGAACTAAGTTTAATGGAAATTATTTTAAAATCCTATGAGCTTTAGATATTAGAGATTCTCATTTGTATTATGTTGATATGAAGAAGAAAAAGCCATAGCATAAATAAAACTGAGATTTAATTCCTTATGCTGAAAAAAAGAGTTAAATTTGGATTGTATTGGGAATGTTACTTTTTAAAGTTTTTTTTAAATACTGCCTTTATATAAAAGTTTTAAGTGAAAAAATTAAATCTTTTCTTTTACACACCTAAATAAGAGGTGGTATTCAGCAGGGTCTGACCAGTTCTGGAGAACCAGTAGTGGAAATTTTGAGTAGTTTGGAGAACCGGCAAATACCACCTCTGACTGGCCCCGCTACCATCTATTCTCTGCCTCCCGAATCCCAGCTGATCGGATGGGTTTTCTTTTGTTGCTCTGCACAGGAGAACAGATCTGGAAAGCAGGTTAGTGGGGTTGGAAGGGAATGGAATTTGCAGTAACCTTCCCCTGCCCCGCCCACCAACCCATGCCCACAGAACCGGTAGTAAAAGGTTTTGAATCCCACCACTGACCTAAATGTTAAGACATGAAATTACTTCTAGATAAATGGAAAACAACCACTTTAAGGACCATCCTGGAATGAGTGACTGGAAACTTTTAAGATTGATTACTAAGAAAAGACATTTTTAAAAAGCATTTAAATATTTAGTCAGGGTAAATACGTGTGTCTGTTTTCTTACACTTTTACATGTCAGATACAATCATAAAATCTGGCAGCACTTTTTCAGACTAAAAGATTTTGTCAAAAGGCATAAACTATTATGATCTGTAGTTCCCTTCATCACCTGAAAAGGTGATACCAGACTCTGACACTACAGGTAGTCCTTAACTTACAACAGTTAATTTAGTGACCATTCGACCAACAGCTCTGAAAAAACTGATTTATGACTGTTTTTCAGACATATGACCATTGAGAATCCCCATAGTCACATGATCAAAATTCAGGTGCCTGGCAATTGACTTTCATTTGTGACTGGGGTCTTTTGCAACCTTCTGACAAGCAAAGTCAAGCGGTAAGCCAGATTCACTTAACAACCATGTCACTAACTGTTGCAATGCTTCACTTAAAAACTGTGGCAAAAAAGGCCACGAAATGGGACAAAATTCATTCAGCAACTGTCTCACTTAGCAGCAGAAATTTTAGGGTCAGTTGTGGTCATAAGTCGAGGAGTACCAGTACTTTTATTGAATGAGAATCCAAGCTTTCTTCATTCAGTTCAACGATATTTGTCAATGAACTGCTCTGCTGCCCCTGCTGCACAACAACAGCAGGGTACCTGTCAGAATCTTCTCAGAGTTTCAACTAATCTATTGGGGTGGGTGGGTGGAATGAAGGAAATTTCAGGTATCAATTATCCTGTGCTTGATTTGTACCAGCTGTTTTAGAAATGTTGTGATAAATAATCACCACTAGGTGGCAGAAAGAAACAAATTACAGTACAAATACTTTCTGTTCTGCTTACATTGGGAAATGAACAGGAAGATAACACCAGGATGTAAGTACTGGATGGATCTCATCATGTATCTGTTGCAACTAACTTTGTATATCTTTGGGAAGAGTGTTACCAATAGCTTAATCCACAGCTTAAGGAAATCATTACACTTGACTTGGTCTCATTCAACTAAAGCCAATGAGACCAAAATGTATTAATGTAATAGCTGTGTTTTTACCTGAAGCAGCACTTTAGCTTTGCAATAATGAGGAGTCTGGGGTAGTACTCAGCTGGATATATTTCTATATATTCAACACTGTGTCTGTACTGGAGACAAATAAGATTCCATCTTTTCTAGTTTTGAATATTTCAGCTTTTTCAGAGATACCAAAACAAGGGCACAGGAAAGGAAAAGCAGCATTATAATAGCACACCCACAAGGCTCTTTAAAGATAAAGATGTTCTGAAGTTAAATGTGGCTCCTAACAACAAGCATCTGTCATATAATAGCCCAGATGTAATAATGAAATATGAAAAACAAAAGACTGGATAGTGGATGTTATAGTGCATGGAAACAACAGAATAGAAGAGAAAGAACTATAGGAAATAACAAGTTGAAAATAGAAGAAGAAAGATTGTGGCAAAAGAAACAGATATAGTACTTATAGTAATAGGTGCCTTAGGTGCAATCCCTAAACAACTGGAACACCACTTGAACCCCATTGGCATTGCAAAATCACCATCAATTGCAAAAGGCAGTTTTACACTGAACAGCTTATATCCTCCAACAATATTTTAAATACCATCAAACAACCACATCTGCCTGTCCCAGAACCTTGGGAAGGACTTGATAGTTGGACAAAGATGTCTAGTCTAAACTGTCCGACTGTAAGACTAATTATCATAATAAATGTAAATGCCACCAACTGCCAATGACTGTGGGCAGTTTACAATTGTTAAAATATTTTAAAACAAAAACCAATACAAAAACAACACACAACAAAACAAGGATAACAAAGAAAGCAAAACTAGAGGGGACCTGAAAGGAAGAAAGTGGTGTCAGTCACCCTCTTCAGAGGCCTATATGGCTTGATCCAAGTAGTTTATGAACTGGTTTGATAGTTCCTTCAGGAGAAGTTTTAAACTTCCCAGTCTAGCTTGCAGCCCTGAAATTCCATTGCAGTGTCAATGAGATACTAACCAGGATCAATACAGCTTAACTTCCAAACCTAGAAGTAACAGAAAGTATTATCACCTCTAAAATTGTTATGATGCATGGATATTACTCAATTAGCTCATCTCCAAGTAACTTATGAGAGATCTGCACTTCTAATTGTTTAATAATAGCCACCAACAAAAATATTTTGTTAGTTCAACGAAGAAAGCTTTGTTGAAAACCTGGATGGATGAATTGGGTGTAAACCTGGGTAAATGAATTGGGACCACAGTTCTGATAATGAAAACGAGTGTGCTCACCTGGACTTTTAAGGATAACTGCAGCTGGCTCTACTTTATGCATTTCAGGTTTCTAAAAACTAGCTTCATTAAGCCCTTTCACAGTTGCTCTAATGAAGTGCCATCCTTGAATTGAAACAATTTAACTTCTCAGAAAATGACTTTTGGCCATGCATGAAAAGTGAGTTATTTAAAAGTTAGAAATCTGCAGGATTCAGATACCTGTAACTCAGTATTTTATCTTTGTCCTGTATCTTTTTGAAGTCCTGATTCATTTAATTGGACTTTGTTATGTAAGTAGGGCATTTGTTTGAATTCCCATGCATGGCTGTGCAAAGATAAACCATTTAAAAAGAGAAGAACCTAAACATACTTTCCTCTCCCCCCCAACCTGTTGACTCCTGGTGACTACCTGGAGCAGTTCCTGCAATTTTCTTGACAAGGTGGTCTTAAAAATGGTTTGCCATTGCCTGTTTCCTGGGGCTGAGAGAAAATGGCTCCTGGTCAGGCAAGTGGCTTTGTGCCTAAGGCAGGACTAGAATTTTAGTCCTCCAATTTCTTACAGATGTCCTAACTACTACCCCAAACCCTCTATAAAAGTGTTAATACTCTATATTTAATAAAATGATAACAAGCCCAGTGTCTGCCTGTCTTTGCTACTGTATTTTTTTTCTGCTCATTGCCAGTATAACTAACTAGAATTTGATTTCCATTTATGTCACTGCCGAAACAAAAGAAGTGTGCATAAGTGAGCAATTAGTAGAATTGAATAGTCTGAAATGTAGAGGATTATTAGATCATTTTAACCTAAGTCCCATTTTAATTGGAGCTAATGAGAACCAAAGTGGTTTCTGGGGTTTTGTTGGAGTTGGTAGGGACAATGATAAGCATAATGGACTGTATGTGAGTTGGGCACCCTTTGGCTCATAAAAACAAAGTTTCTGGACCTAGCATTTCACATTTTGAAACTTCCCCATCAGTAATTGCTTGGTTCAGACTATTCTGACTCATTCCCTCCATCTGGCACCTGAAAAGCCAACAGTTAAAATGTTTTCATTTGCTAGAGAGCAGTGAAGTGCTGTAATTAGCTTCATCTGGCGCTCAAACTGTTGCATGCAGTTGGTCATCTCCGGCTTAGTGAACTTTTTTCCTCCCTAGCAATTTGGGCTTTGGCAACTTCCATAATTATTGTGTGTTTTGAAACATCACAATCAGCGTGAGACTTCAAAAACCTGAATCAGCCAATTTATTTTGAGCTGTGATTCATGAGAACAGAAGCAGACTATCTGCAGAATGGAAACAAATGCTTTAGAAAGGGAGAAAGAATAATTATGTATGCAAAGTGCTTTACAAGTTCTTCACTTCACTATGCTAAAATACAAATAATGTTAAACTCAAAAAAGGAATTGAAATGTTTGTGGTATTTATATTATAGATATGTTAGACATCTTACAGAATTTATACTAATGCCAATCATTACCTCTAATTCTCATGCTCAGCTTTGAATTTTGTTGCTCATGTGGTTAGAACAATACATATTTTATAAGCTATTATTAACCTGTCAGCAGACATACAGCATACAAAAGTATTTTTTGGGAAAAAGATCCTAGGGAATGGAAGAAGTGGAAAAAAGGCAGAAAAAATAAATAAAGGAATCAGGTGATAATTTCATCATTTGATTCATAGAATCAGAATGCATGAGCTGGCTAAGTCCCCTTAAGTCAGGGCTGTCAAACTCCTGGTCCAGGGGTCGGGTGTGTCATGAGCTGGCCACACCCATGCCTTGTTTAGCAAAGAAGAAAAAAGTCCCAATACGTCATGTGATGCCGCCATGACGAATTTGACACCCCTGCCTTAAGTCATCTACTCTTCTGCACACTACAGGAATCTATTAAACTATCTCCACCAAGAGCAATCTAACAAAAAGCAATTGTTTGCCCTTGTCACAGGTTGTCGTCCAGCAGCACTCTTTTACTATGGCTCATTGCTTAGTAGGAATGGAAGAGCCAGAGTTTAGTGGGTTGCTGGAAAAATATTCCAGGTTTTGGTAGATAAAATCACTAGGATTTGCTTGGAGGTCGACTTTCATTAGGAAAGTCCTGTCAAGTTAATAGAAGCATAGTCTTACCCATTGATGTGAAATAAGTTTGACCTATAACTTCTGAGGAAATATTCTGTTCTTCAGATCAATGAACCCATCCTGGTTAGTGAAAGTCAGGAAGAGGTGCATAGAGTTGGATCTATTGGTATCATCTATTTTTTTTTTGAGGAAGGGGTTGGTGCTTGAAGGGGGTAATAGAATTTCCCCAACTTAACAAATATCATTGAACTTCGTGGCTCATACTAATCTGATGACAAATTTACAGATGTACAGTTAGTTCTGTACATCTTCACATTCCTTTCCAATCTAAAATGGAAATGGCCACTATAAATGAGGCCAACTGGATACCAAGGCATAGAGGAAGGAGAAGTAAATGTCTCCCTTATTACTAAGGCATAGGTGAAAAATGGGCTGTGCTTGCTCATGTTCACTTTTCTTCTGCTGTTCCAAACATGTACATTAATCTAGGTGTAGCTGTACTGCAAGCTAAATTGAACAATACTTCTTTGATTTTTGGTACCAAATCTCTCATACAATCTATGTGTTTATATGAGATAGAGTCATCAGACCAAGCAAAACCTCGTTTTGTCACATTGCACCTCTGGTTTCTATCATACAAGATTTTCCAATTTTGCCTTCCTCCACATAGCAAGATCCAGCTAAACAACTTGTCTATATCAATCCCCAGTGCCATCTTCAAATTGCTCACCTTCATCCTAGACCATAGATATACTATCTAGGCCAGGGAAGTCAAACTCAAGGCCTACACGCCGAATCTGACCCCTAGGGTGCTTAGATCTGGAAACAGCAAAGGACTGGCTTATGGTTTGTCTGTCAGCAAAAACAGAGTTTGGAGGGCTGCCTGTTTTTGCTGGCAGAGTGCTTGGGCCACCACAAGTGCCCTTGACATGAGTGATGTCGAGTTGGCCACATGCACCTCAGCTATGCCCCCCCGAGGTCAAACACAACCTTGATGTGGCCCTCAATGAAATTGAGTTTGGCACTCCTGGTCTAAGCCATAGATATATTATGCTTTCAAGAAAGTTAGCACACATACAGTATATTGTATGACTACTGAATGATAATGGTTGATTGAGAGAGGTGCAGGCTAAAAAGTGGAACTGAGGCTTCTTATTCCTGCTTCAGTTATCTCTATCCAGACAAGTTCTAACTGCAAAGAAATGTGACAAGTTGGCTAGTTTTAGCTTCTTCCAAATGGTTCTCATCACCATGAAGATGTGAAGTGGGAGATGTCTACAACCAAAGTTTTTCTCTGTGAAGGAGTTTCTGAAATACTAGATATTTTTAGGGCAAAAATTCAACCATCTGACTTTGAAGCATAAAATAATTTTTTAAATTCTGATTATTGGGCTCTAGGTGGAAGGCAATAAGAAAAGTGAAATTCTTAACTGCAGCCAGAATAACCTTTGCACAGTGTTGGAAACAAGCTGATATTCCAACAGAGGAGATGGTTATACATAAGTTTAATAGCCTGTGCAGAGATGGACAAGTTAACCTTAAGGAAAAAGAAACATCAGAATATTATAGAAGCTGAGAATGCTGGTATGACTGGATAGAACAAAGATAGAAAATATATTAGTAAATAACGTAAAATGTAAATCATAATTATATATTCGCAATAAGATATATTTGTAAATGTATCACCAATATTGATAACAAACAAGGAACCATAGACTGTCGATAGTAGAATTGATAGTTTTTTAATCATTTTATTTTTTTCTGTTTCTTTTCTTTCTTCTTCTGTGTGTTGTATTTGTTTGATATTTTGGTTTTGTAATCAATAAAGTTTGTTTAAAAAAAAAAAGAAAGGGTAGAGTTAGCAAACTTGGTTTTTCCACATTTCTAATATAGAGAGCTTATATTCACAATGCAAAAATCTCTGCTGTTTATTGAAAGAGAACAACTGAATGAAATTTCTAACCTACATGACCAACATGTTTATTTTCAGACTGCTAGGCTAGTATGGCCTAATTCAAAATATTCCCAGTTTAATTTCTCGTGCACTAGTGTTGATTCAACTCCAGCTGTTACTTTTGTCCTTCTGTCACTTATTCCTTTATATCTGATTCCTTTTCTGCTTTTCTCAAGCAGAGGTCTCTAAAATATTTTGGGAGGGGGAGCTTGGTTCCTCCATCATGCAGGTGTCTTCTTATTGGTAGAATTACTGTTGCCCCAGTGATGGGATTCAATTTTTTTTTTTACTACCTGTACTGTGGGTGTGGCTTGGTGGGTGTGGCAGGGGAAGGATACTGTAAAATCTCCAGTCAGAGGTGGTATTTGCCAGTTCTCTGAACTATTCAAAATTTCTGCTACCGGTTCTCCAGAACTGGTCAGAACCTGCTGAATACCATCTCTGTGTTGCCCCTATATAAAGCTGCTGAGTAAGCTCACCCATCAGTTTGGCTTCTAATATTATTGCTATGAGAAGGATACCTGGTATATGGTAAATAACAACTTGGATGACCCTAGACCTTCTAAATGATAATGTAAGCAACCTGACTCAGGTTGTGCAGTATTGATGTGGGTCTGGTTGGAGAGAACCAGACTCAGAATCAATTCTGATAAAACTGAGTAGCTGTGCATATTGGGGATCCCTGGTCCCAGGAAATTTCTGCCTTAAGCAGCAGATGGTTTATTATTTTCCCATTCAAGACTGGTACACAATCTGGGAACTGTCCTGTACTCAAAGTAGATGGCAGCTATAGCCAAGATGTCTTTTGCACAACTTCTTTGGCACGCTAGTTCTACCCATTCCTAAACCGAGGCTTTCAGATGATCACTCATGCCCCACTGATCTCATGAATGGACTACTAAAATATAATCTACATGGGAATGCCTTTGAAGAGTACTTAAAAATTATAGTTGGTCCAGAACTACTACTACTACTACTACTACTACTACTACTACTACTATTATTATTATTATTATTATTATTATTATTATTATTATTATTATTATTATACTACTACACAAAAATGACAGTATACACAGCAAATGAGATAACCATGTTGGGTTTCGTATCACAAATCACTAGTCGAACACTTCCCAAGTGTTTAGGACTGCGTGATGTATCAGCAGATTATGCGAGCAGATCCCAGTAACGTGGCCTTCTGCAGCTGACCAATGGTGATCTTGTCAGCGCCAACTGTTTTTAAGTGCTTGCCTAGATCTTTAGGCACAGCACCCAGTGTGCCGATTACCACTGGAACCACCTGCGCTGGTTTATGCCAGAGTCTCTGCAGTTCGATTCTCAAGTCCTGATATCTGGTGACTTTTTCAAGTTGTTTCTCATCTATTCTGCTCTCACCAGGTATGGCAATGTTGACGATCCACACTTTTTTCTTCTCCACAATCATGACATCTGGGGTATTGTGTTCCAGAACTTTGTCAGTCTGTATTCAGAAGTCCCACAGTAGTTTGGCATGCTCATTTTCGACCACTTTTTCAGGCTTATGATCCCACCAGTTCTTTGCTACAGGCAGATGACACAAGTTCCAGTGGACCATCTGAGCAACTGTGTTGTGACGTTGTTTGTAGTCAGTCTGAGCTATTGTCTTGCAACAGCTCAGTATGTGATCAATGGTTTCATCCGTTTCTTTGCAGAGTCTGTATTTGGGGTTATCAACAGATTTTTCTATTCTGGCTTTGATTGCATTCGTTCTGATGGCTTGTTCTTGGGCTGCAAGAATCAGGCCTTCTGTTTCTTTCTTCAGTGTTCTGTTGGTCAGCCATAACCAGATCTTTTCCTTATCTACTTTTCTTTGGATCTTTTCAAGGAACTGTCCATGCAGTGCTTTGTTACACCAGCTGTCAGCCTGAGTTTGCATCGCTGTTTTTCTATATTGTTTCTTGGTTTGCTGCACTTTGAGCAGCTTCCTCTTGTTGACCTCCATCAAAACTGGATTATTATTATTGTTGTTATTGTTATTATTATTCATAAAACATAAAACTCAGTCAACTGAACATTTAGGAATATATCACAAATACTAGTGACTGCTGCTAATGGTTGATATGGGTTGCTGACAGCATCCTAGGTATCAACCAAGTATCTTCTTAAAATAAACAATGTTCTGAGTAGTGCAGTTTTTTTGCAGTTCCGCTGGTGTTATTGCAGAAAGCTGCAATTTCTTGATGTGTTTTGTAAAATTCTTGGACATGATACCAAGTGCCCTGATGACAATGGGCATCACTGTTACATGTTTCATCCATAACTGTGTAGTTTCGATGGCCAGGTTGCAATATTTCGTGATTTTTTTTCTTCAACTCTGGCATCTCCTGGTATAGCAATATCAATATATTGTATACTTTGGCCCTCAACAGCCATAATATCTTGTGTTTTGTGTTCCAAATGGCAATCCATCTGTATTCAAAGGTCCCACAAAATCTTTAGCATCTTATTTTCTATGACTTTTTCCACTTTATATTCCCATTACTTTTCAGATACAGGTAGGGCATATTTTTTACATAATGATCAGTGGATTACTTTAGCAACTCAATCATGTCTAGCTTTGTAGTCAGTTTGTGTGATTTTTCTGCACTCACATATTAAGTGTGAAACAGTTTCAACTTTGTCATTGCAAAGTCAGCAGTTTGGATTGTCAGTGAATTTTTATATCTTCACTTTCATGGCATTAGTTTGTAGTGCTTATTCTTGAGCAGCAAGTATTAAACCTTCCATTTCTTTCTTGATGGTTCCTCTCTTAAGCCATACCCATGCCCATGCCATGTTGTTGTTGCTGTTGTCCTCCTCCGCCTCCTCCTCCTCAATTTATTGTGCAATTTCCATTGTTATATATAAAATTTCCATATCCACAATGGCACTGTACAATCTCTTTTAAATACAAATAACAAACCTAATACACACATTAATTATAACCATTATTCACTCAATCTATTCACCATATTCTTCACTTGTCAAATAGTTTCCATTATTAAACACTCTGCTTGGTTTTATCATATAGTTGATTAATATCAGGCCTTATAAATATCACATTTATTACCATTTTCCTCCAAATCTAATAATCATAGTTCCTTATTCTATTTATTCAACATTCATTGTTAAGTTATACACTTACTTCATTTTTATTTATATACCCTCCTTGATTTTAATTTTCTAAATTCTGCTTTTAGTCTAACCATTCATAAAATAGTTCCCAAGTTAAAAAGTATTCCATGTCCTTCTTATCCTTGATCTCCAAAGTTAATCTATCAATTTCAGCATAATCTAATAATTTTTATTACATTTTCCTCTGAAGGTATATTTTCATTTTTCCAATTCTGTGCATACAGTTTTCGCTGTTATTATCACATGTAAAATTAAATATGTAATTCTTTTGTTATATTTTTCTGGTAAAATATCCAACAAAAACATTTCTGGTTTTAAGTCTATTTTTTTGTTTTGTCATTCCTTCTAGCCACTGTTTTATTTTTGCCCAATATTTTTTTGCCATCGGGCAAGCCTACCAGAAATGATAAGAACCTGGTATCTGTTTACATTTCCAACATTTGGGAGATAAGTTTTGAAACGTCTTTGCCATCCTTGCTGGTGACAAATGCCACCTATACAACATTTTATACAAATTTTCTTTATAAGCTGTTGACATCGTTAATTTATAATTCTTTTCCCAAAGTTTTTGCCATTTGTTTAATTCTATAGTATACCCAATTTTTTTAGACCATACTATCATTGTTTCTTTTATCTGTTCTTGTTTGGATTTTAATTCCTCTTGTTCATTTAGAATATCTTTATATCTTGTAATTTTTCCCAATTCAATGACATTTGGATGAACTAGTGCTTCCATCATGGATAGCCAAATCGGTATTTTCATGTTTCTCTTTAATTCTTTCCCATTCTGAAATAAAGCATTTCTAATATAATATCTTTGGAAATAATTATGTATTTTATTTTTCCCATACCACATAAATGCATGCCACCCCAATTGTAAATCATGTCCTTCAAAGGTCAATACTCTTTTATTCCTGATTTCACCCATGTGAGTACTGAGGCCTGGTAATACAGCTCCCAATCTGATAAATCAAATCTCACCTTGTTTTTAGCTTCTTGTAACATTTTCAGTTTTATTCTTGCTTTTTTTCCCTTGCCAAATGAACTTTAAAATCAATTTGTTTAAATCCTCAAAGAACTTTTTTTCAATTTTTATCAGACTTGTTTGAAACAGGAATAGTAGCTCTGGTAAGATATTAATTTTTATTGTAGCAATTCTTCCTACCATCGATAATTGTAGGTTTTTCCATTTTTCGAGATCTAGCTTTATTTGTTGTACTAGTCTAAAATAATTATCTTCTTTGATAGTCACATTTCTTCCTATCAACCAAATTCCTAAATATTTTACTTTTTTAGTTATCTGAATACCCATTTTCCCTGTCAATTCATTTTTCTCTTTATTTGTAAGATTCTTTTCCAACATTTTAGTTTTTTCTTTGTTTATTTTTAATACTGCTACTTCACCATATTCCTCTATTCTTTTTAATAACTTAGGTCCCATTTCTAATGGTTCTTCTCGTATAAATACTAGATCACCCGCAAATGCCTGCAATTTAGTGATCTGTGTTCTATGTGGGTTAAAATACTACAAGATTCTTCAATAATTATTTTACATCCAGAAATATCTCTTTTCTTGCATAGAAGAGATGTTTTATTAGCTTCATTTACCAACTCTGTAACATATAATGCTTGAAAAAATAGCTTTGTAAATGATGTTTGTTTATTCATTAACATTTGTGTGCTTTCTTTCTTGCTTGTGTTGATATGTATGTGTGTATATGCTTTTTAAAATTATAAATAAAATAAAATATTCTACATTTTATAAAAGATACTGACATTTTGCATTTATAATAGCACTGTACATTCAGCATATTAAGTGCTATAAAATATTCAGTAGCAGATGTTTGCTTTTTTTGGCCACATGTACTGAAAGTGGAATTTTAAATTAAAGTTTTAAAAGATTAAAATAGCCAACATGTCATTGGCTAGTCTGCTGAGATTCTGTTGATTTTCCACAATACCTCATGGGATCTGACACCAAAACTTTGTGAGATTTCATGCAAAAGTGTCAAAATACTGCAGTGGATTTATGGAATTGGGTGGAGAGAGGAAGTGTCAGGACATTACATGACAGTACCCCGAACATAACTAAGTTGCAATCCTTAACCTAGGTGAATAAAGCTATACATGACAATATGTCATCAAGTCTACTGTGAAATTTTCTCCAAGACAACCTGTCTCTAACCTGGTCTTCCATTGCTCCCATATCCATTGCTATTGTAACTGGGTCGAACCACCAATATATATGATACTCCTTACCTTTTCCCCAAGCTCTCATGTTTACATATATCTGGGCTGGGAAAGACATATTACCTCATCCAACACATTTATTCTTAATCTTTCCTATCTAATATTGCCATATTTTTCAGACTATGAGACACCGCCCCACAAAATGGGTGGAAATGTCTGTGCATCTTATAGAGCAAATACTGCTCTCCTGAACCCTCCACACATCTCATTTTTGCCCTCCCTGGAGTCCAGAAGCCCTCTGCAGGTCAAAAATGGGCCTGTTTTTGACCTCCCTAAACCCTCCATGCATCCTGTTTCAGCCTCCCTGATGCCAGGGAGGGCAAAAATGGGACCCATGGAGGCCTCCGGAGACCAAAAAATGCACCTGTTTTTGGCTTGCAGAGTGCTTCTGGATGCTGGGGAGGGCAAAAACGGGACGCACAGAGGCAAAAAACTATTTTTTCTTGTTTTCCTCCTCTAAACCTAGGTGCATCTTATGGTCCAGTGCATCTTATAGTCCAAAAAATAGGGTGCTTCTATTATACCAGACATAAGGCATTAAAAGAGCACTGTGATTTTCTTTCTATTTATGTCATTAAACTATGACAAAAAGCCTACACAAAGTACTGATGATTCTCTCCTTATAGGAAACCTTTATAAAATGTTAACCCACTTCTAAGAAGAATCCTGTGGAAGTTTGTTCAATATTGCAATTTCATATAATTGCCTTTGCTATTGCCCTCTAGTTGCAAAGAATGGTCTTGATTTTCTGTACTTTGAGAAACTAAGTATCATTGAATTCCATAGATGACTATACTTAGGAAAACAGAAAGCTTTTGTCTTTTCTAATTACCATTTTCTGAGTTCTCCTCTTTTCTGCTTGTCCATGCAACATATTTACAATATAAATCAGATCCAATCTGTTATATTATAATAACAATTGTACGATATTTCAGATGATGAAATATAATTCCTCGCGCATCAAGGAATAGATACACTTTTATTAATGCAATCTAGAATTTGGAGATCTAAGGCAGAAGTCACTGTGAGCAATTAGCTAATAACATACAAAACTGGCTTTTTGAAGGAGCCTGAAGACCTTGCTCTTCACCCACATATTTGGGGAGGAATACTGAAGGCTCCTTTTAACCTTCAGTTTTTTTTCCTTCTGTACCTATTTGATTTGCCATCTCTACCTTTTTTTTTCTTGGCATTTTTGTTTTGTTTTTTATGTTTTAAATCATTGTAAGCCTCCCAGAGTTGCTGGGAGTTGGGCACATTTATAAATAAACAAATAAACAAACAAATAAAGAAACAAATAAATAAACAAGCATATTTGATAGGTGAAGAGACCACTTAGAATTTTAAATGGTGGGAAAATAAGTATTTCATGGGTATGTTTCAGGTAAAGAATTTGCCTTTTAAAAATTAATACAGTTATATATAGTAATATATAGTAATGGCAGATATAATCATATCACATGATCCTATTCTTAACCTCTGAATTCTTAACTGGAGTGAGATCTAAATATCTCCAGAATTTTGAAATAACTTATTTAATTTCTGATTAACAAATAGGATGGATTACTCTAAAATACATAATGAAGCAAAATGCAATCAAAAGGATGGATTTTTGGAATAAAGCCCTTATCAAATGAATAACCTGTCAAACAGTGTAATTTATTGACTGTTGATAAGGAATATTGAAAGTGCAAGATAGCTGAATATTACTCCCATTGATAGAAAGATTTCTTATAAAAGTGACTTTGCACCTGCTTCATCTGCCTCCTTCACTATCAGTTTGTAGACGAGAGCTGAGGGATGGAATTAAGCATGTTATCAACTTGGTGTCATTACATTGCTGCAAATGTTCCAAGTCCAACCCACTTGAATTCCATTGACCCTTATCTGATATCAATTTAGTACTGAAATTTAGCTGTCTAGATTCTTGTGTATAGGCTTGAGAAATAAAATTTTGAACAATTTAGTATATGGTCCTGATTCTTTGTACCTGACACAATCAGAAACAAAAATATTGGACTTCCAGTTGTTCTTCCATCACATCGGAGCGGAATCCATGATCCAGTTTCGCTGTGTTCTCACTTGTTGGAGGGTACTGATTGGGACTGGAACCACCCTGGAAGGGTGCATATGTGATATATAGTAAAGAATATTGTATAGTAGTTAGGAGAATATTGTTAGTAATGTAGAATGTGGTAATTAAAAAATGACTATACTATGGTAAATTTTTATAATTAATTAAAGGAACTAAATTGAAGGAATGTATAAGGTAAACAGGTAGCAAGCTCAAACTGACAACTAAAGGGAACAAATTTTTGAATTATTAGAATAAGGATGAAATTTATTGAATAATGAATGGAATAACAGTGTGTGATAAAATTGCAAATATGACAGATAAAAGCAATATGTGTAATGAATATAGAAATGAAATAAGAATCTTTGATAACATTATGAAATAAGATATGAGAATATTTTAAGAAAAATGAAATAAGTTAAGATATGAATAGGAATTGGATAAAATAAGTGTAATGAATTTAATATTTGAGAATATTCAAAGGAAAATATAATAAGTAATAGTGTGATATGAAATTGAATAAGAAAGATGAATATGTAACCATGGTCATGTTTGTATTGAAATGTAAAAACCTGGAACCACACTGTTCTCCAAAAGAGATGTTTTTTTAAAAATTTAAAAATAAAAAAATTATAAAAAAAAAGAAACAAAAATGTCATTTTAATGAATTTTGTTTTCAACACTGCTGCAATGCCAAATATTTTTCCCCATTTCATAATATAACCTAGTATCACTTAAAACTTATTTTAACCTAATAAATATATGATTTTTAAGACAAGTTATTATTATTTTAAATATAATGCTGATTTCCTGAAGACACTTCTTTTCTTTTTTCTATTAACTGGACAAGGAAAACTTATTGATAGAAAGATACATGTAAACCCATTATATGCCAAGTAAAACACACTCTCATAGCAACATAGAAATCGTAAAAAATATTAAATCCGCACATCGTTATCTTTTCTTGTTCATCTGTCTGAGATCAAATGATACCATCAGATACAATTGTGAAAGTTTTACATCTGACTGTGAATCTCTGAAAAGGAAAGGAAAGGATTTTGAGGTTTGCATATTACTTCTGCAAAAGCTTCAGCAATTCAAAGTTAGATGAATAAACAATGGAATAAAATTTAAAGTTGAAATGGAACAAAATTTAAGTTTTATTAAATATGTATTATTCTAGCAGCTATTTCTCCATTTTTATTTCCTTATAACCCACTCTTTACATTCCTTAATGTTGTATGACTAACATCATTAACAAACTGAATTCAACAACTAAAAGAAATACAACTATATAGAGAGAAGCAGACCAATTCTAAATATATATATTTAGTTTGGTGAAAATGTCAGGCAAATTAACTACTGGTTTATTTGTAATTAACCACTTCTCCTAAATAGAATTTACTATTCTCTTAAGGACAAAACTATATATTTTAGAGATCTGACCATCGGATGCAAGGCTCAACACACAAAGAACAATCCAAACCTCTTGGAGCCTTTTTAAACTTGCACATATATCTTTTGGTGACAATATATAAGAACCAAAATATTAGTATGTAGTGAGGAGATTACAAGAGAATGTTCGTGGTTATAGCTTTGATAGTCATATTCCCCAAATGGGAGAGACAAACACTAATTCTGACTCTGTTGAATAAATAGAATTTTAATATGATCCCTCTCTATTTAATAATTTATCCTATAGTCAGATTAATTATTACAATTTGATAGTAAATTCTAAAGGAGTTCAGGAGACATTCAGAATAATACATAGGGCCTGGAATGGTCTCAGATTAAGTATCCTTGTTCTTCAGAAAGTGGATGAATTTTCTGGTATGGAAGGCTTTAACAGTTTGTCCTGAACTGCTATTTAATCAAGTCAGGTTTTTATGCTCATGCTTAATATTGGCAAAGAGAGATCAGTGAAAATAAATGGATCCTTTGAGCAAGATTAGTAGTTTAAACAAATATAGCAGCTAGCTTCATCTTTAAGATCTTATGTAATTACTTTTAAGATTTCTGCATTAAATCCATGTAATATATATTAACCTTATTCAAATAAATGGAATACTGTAAGTCAGGTGCTAAATTAGAGGTAGCATGGATTTTATATATAGACCTGATTTGTACTTCATACCGTTAGACAGAAAACAATATTCTAATCAATGAACTGGTTTTCATGCTTACTGTATGTCCATTGCAGCATCCCCATAGTCACATGATCAAAATTCAGCTGTTTGGCAACTGTCATGTATTTATGGCAGTTGAACTGTCCCAGGGTCATGCGATCACCATTTGTAAACTTCTGTGATAACCCAGAGCATGGCACAGAGGTAACACTGGCAGCTGGCAGTTCAAATTGTCCCTTTATTGCTCCAAATTCCCCCAAACTCTCCCACGTACCTGGCAAGTTATAGAGCAAAGTGAACACCCACACCCACACACCCCTTCAGCAACCTCTGGCTGCAAGTAGTCCAGCATGGCCGCAAAGAAAGAATTCCAGCAGGCTAATCAAGTAGTTCAGGAAGCAAAGGATCATGGTAATTATTCCAGAAAGCCAGAAAGAACACAAGGAATCCGGAAAAGTTCAAATGTTGGCAATGGCACCCAACACTCCATGAATTCAGCATTTGTTCCTGACAAATGCCCCTGCCCACAGCATATCCTTAATCTCAGTCCCCAGGTGTGCCTTGTGAAGAGGGGCAGGGAGCTTTCCTCCTGAGTAGTCAGCTCAGTTTGCACTGTTCTTGCCTTCTCTCCACTCTCTGTGCTCGAGGACCAGGAGGGTGTGGTCCTTGCTCATCGCCAGAGTTCTGTCTCTCATGTTCACTGCTTAGCCTCTCTTGGTCATCCTGCCCACCCTTCCTCCCTGCCTACAAGCTGTCCCAATCTTGAAAGGCCCTGGCCTAATTGGCCCTGCACTTCTCCACCTTCCTCTGAAGCCAATGACACCACCCCCTCAATCTCCTTTGGCTCCAGTTCCAGCTCATCTTCCTCCGCAAGGTCAGGCTCTGATGGGGGTCTGACACCTTTCCAGCCGGCTTCTGACAGGTAAAATCAATGAGGAAAGTCAGATTAATTTGATGACCACATGATTCATTTAACAACTATGATAAAAAGGTCATAAAATGGGGCAAAAGTGACTTAACAATTGCCTTGCTTAGCAATGAAAGTTTTGGACTAAATTATGGTTGTATGTTGAGGACAGCAAATCTCATGCTTACACTAAAGATACTATTTTCTAGGGTAGCAAATATCTGCAAACTGAGTTCAGAGAGCAGCTTAGAGAATTCCAAAATGGTTCATATTGAGTCCATTTAAGCTGGTTTCTGAAATGGAGATTGTCTCCTGGATTGCCTTTATTAGAGGATCAACAGAGATAGCCTGACTCTATTCATCTTGATCTCCAAGTTGTTTCATCTTGATCTCCACTATTGTTTATTTTTGATAAACAATATTGTATCTTCTGAGTTACCGAGAAAACTGGACATGGAAGGTTTTCAGTGGCTCTGTTCCTATCTCTCAGATAATTTAATTGGTATTGCTTAGAAATATGCTCCTTAAAAAGCGCACGAGGTTACTATTATTTAGTTACTTTCCCTTTTTAAAAAAAACTGTAGCAATGATCAAAAGATTGTTATCAGCTTTACTTATGTGAGAGCTGCATCTATTTGGAAAAAAGACAACTTATGGTTGTTTTGGATGTGATGATAATCTCCATACACAAGCACCTTAATGCACTATTTGCAAACTGCTTTTGTGTTGGTTCTAAAAATTCCAATTAATACAGAATTTAGCAGCTCAGTTGATCTCTGGAAGAACTCAAAGATACCATTTTACCCCTGTCCTTAAAATATTTCCCATGCTGTCTTTTTATTACTGAACAGAGATATAAAATCCTGTATGGCGGTTATCTTTTTATATGTTTCCTTTCCTGGCTTACAGAGGTCATCTGAAAGAGGTTCACCAGCAAATACCACAGATACATATAACAATATCAGAATTTGTAGCTACTCCAAATCTTCAGCATTTCATTCTTTTTTGTCTTGCAGGAACTGACCTCTTTCTTGGCTTCTAAAGAAGCTTTAATTTATATCTTTTTGAGCAGGATTTGCTGAAGATCTGAAATTTAATTTTAACATTTTTGGTTTTAACACTGTTTTTATTTCAAAATTGGTGTTATTCAAATTAATCAGAATGAATGAGCAACACTGCCAGGGGAAAAGATTGGTATCAGAACACAATTCTGCTCCACACTTCTGCTCCAAGTTGGGGCACCTAATTTCCACCAATTAAGAACCTCCAAACCTTGCAGGCATTTTGTCCTATGAGAAGAATGGAGTTTTCTTGAACAGTATTGGTGTGCTTCAGAGAACTCTAGTGAGTCTGAAGAAATGGCAAAGCTTGAATTACTAACCTTGTGTTAAGCATGAGAGTAACATAATCCAGTATCACACAGTGGTCACCAGGCATACAGAGGAATCTTCCAAACTTGGACAAGAAGATGACAACTCTCTCCTGGCAGCTGGCATTTAAAATATGTTTCATGTGATTCTGGATGTCATATTCAGCCATCCCCCTGAATTGGTCTAGTCTCCTTTCAAATCTATCTGTCTAGACTGAGAGAGATCTCACTGTAATTGATCATAACATATTTCATAGTTTAGCTATGCTAAACTTGGAAAAAAGTACTTCCTTTTAGCTGTTCTGAATTTATTTTCAATTGATGGTAAGAGTAAGTGGTAAATGGTAAGAGAGGAATAAAAACCTTTGCATTCATTCTTTTCTTAGCATGCTAGGTTTTATCAATGCAATTTTTTTTCTGTCTCTTTCTCTCTCCTCTCCCTCCCACTCCCTCCTTCCTTATCTCCCTCCTTCTCTTCCCAGTAGCTATCTCTTTTCTTGTAGGAGAGTTGGACTTTGTTTTCCCTTTTCTACACTTTTGAAAGTTTTACAATATCCTTCTTAATGCCTGGGAATCAAAAGTGTACATAACTCCAGGTTTGGTCTTACCTTAGATTTATATAAGGGCATTGCTATATTGGTTGTATTCTTTTCTATTCCCACAGAGCCTTTTGTGTGATCTTAAGAGCTTTCTGTTATTGAAAATTCACCATTGGATACAACCAAGTTTTGTAGCTATTGATCAAAGCAGCTTTCTTAGAGTTAAAATCATTCAAACCAAAATAATATCTCTGCATGATGATCATATATACATCAAAAATCCTCTTCCATCCTGGGAGCCTCCTCGCTGACAGACTGTAGATCGCATCTCTCTGAGGCTATGGTCCATGCTCTTTCGTTGGAGAGCCCCAATCATTACGATTAGGGGCTGAAGCTGCCTTAGAGGGGCAGCGGAGTAAGGGCCGCATCTCCCCTCCTGGGCTTGGTCTTTTCCCTCCTGAAGACAACTGCAGCAGTGGTTTAAAATGGCCACCCCGAAGAGGGGGACTCAGCTGGATTAAGCTTTGTGCAGGAGGGAAGGAACAGGTGGATAACATCTGAACTGGGACAATTGGGTGATGCAACTAAACAAAAGTACCCAGGGATTAAGGTAACATGGAATTTTTAAGAAAAGAAAAGTGAGCAGTGAAATTACAAAGGGACAGGAAAAAAAATAAGAAAATATTTCTGGCAGCTAAGCGGAGCTTCAAACCGGGAAAGGAAGAAGCCGGAACTAAAGATTTAACTAAATTGGACTAAAATATTTTGGCAATAAACAGGCATAAAATAAAGCTGGACTTAAGATTGTCAAAAAATAATAATAATAAAGTTTACAAATTGGAGACTGGACTGTGTTGGAATATTGAAGTTCGAAAAACCCTAAATAAAAAAATAGGGGAAAAAGGTGAAGACTTTGTATAATGGAGAGTGCCACCTTTTGACAAAAACTTGAGCTCAAACAAGGGAAAGCATCCTGTTTCTGAATGAACTTGTGTGGATATAATATTAAAGAAATATTGAAACAAAGTAAGAAACTTAGAAAGTGAAAGCAGAACTAGAATAAAGAAAAAAGCAAGGAAAGACTGACTGTGGGATTGATTGATGTTTTTGGTATAGACCCTGGGCTGCAACAATTGAGAACTTTAGAAAATTGAAAGAAGAAAGAAAGAAAGAAAAAGTGGTTTTTTTGTGGACTTTAATGATCATAAAATACAAGAGTGTGTAATGATGATATTTCTTCAGGAATTAAAAATGGAACTTAAAAATATGAGAGAATTACTACAGGAAAGAGGTGAATCACTTTGTTCTGTGTTAGAAAAAATGGAAATGGTGATTGAAGAACAAGAAGAAAGAGCTTCAGAGGAGGAGGAGTCGACTCAAGGAGAAGACATCTTAAATAGACAATTAACACAAAGAACGCTACAAAGAAGTGGGGAAAGAAGGAAGGCTAAAAAGTTGAGACTTAAGAAGGCAATCAAAAGGGGGAATACCTGTGAAGTTGGGAAAGACAGAAAGACCCAGCAGAAAAGGGGAAAGGAAGATATTAAGAAAGAGAGGGATATAAACTGGAATGAGAAAAGATATGGGGAAAAGAGGGGGAGGATTCTGCAGGGTGACAAGGGGTAATAAGAATATTTCTGCAATTAAAAATATTTAGAAAATAAGGTAATATAGATATTGATAACTCTTATTAAAAATTAAGGGGGGAAAATATGCTGCGGAATCCAAATGAAATGATGTAATGATTATTATTGTAACTTCTTAAAAATAATGGTTTATTGGGAATCAAGATGAGGGAATAAAGGTATATTTTAACCATTGAGGTGTCACACTCAAAGCAATAAAAGGGGGGAAACCTATACTTGTTTTTTTTCTTTAGTGTTAAAATTTGTATTAATTTAGAATTTATAAAAAGAATGTATAATGGAAAGGGAATATGACAGACTAAAGAACCAACTAAATTAATAAGTCATATAGACCATTAAAAGCAAGGAGAGACATTGGTAACCTTTTTATCATCATCATCATCATCATCATCATCATCATCATCATCATGCAAACACATATTGTTTATCTTTATTTTTAAAATAAATATTAAAGGATTATATTTGAAATAATTGAAATTAAACAAAAAGATGTTTCAATTGAGATTAATGAAAGAGGCTAGAATTAATGTGTTTGTTTCTCTCCTTACTGAAAATTTGGAATGGAAAAGGTAATAACAGAATTAAGTATGCATATATGAATGTATAATTGCTGTCATATTTGTATGTAAAGGTGATGACCCGGAAATATGTTGTCCACTAAAAAGATTTTTGTTTTTATGTGAAAAACTGAATAAAGTTTGTTTTTTAAAAAAAAAATCCTCTTCCATCCATCCACGAGCTCCAAGCTGCTCAGGAGTGAGTCAAGTTTCAGGCATCTATAATTCAGCCACTATTATTTGGAATTAGCCGATCTCTACTTGCGGACATGAATTTCTTTCTTTGTAAATTCAGGAATATGACTGTGAGGCTATTGGTATGCACAGAATGGTACAAATCCCAGCCAGAAGTAAATGATTCCATTTAAAATAATCTAGCAGCTGTCTTTCTATTGATTTAATGTTTACTGACTTCCTGTTTCCTTCCTGCATGTAGTTATTATCTACTGCTGTGCCTTTGGTAAGCAATCCTCTTTACACAATACCTTTTGGGGGATTTTGTAAGGCATCATTACAATTAAGAGCTTTTCTTTTAAATAGGGATGGAGCAATAGATTGAAAACACAGAGATTTAGAAAATGTATCCTTCACTCTCCCAAATTGGAAATGCTCTATTATTTAGAAGTGGAAGAAACCACTACTGAGAGGTTTGGGTAGAGTGGTAATAAACCTGACTTGGCATCAGTTGTTATCCAAGGTTATCCACAATTGCATACTCTTCTTTATCCTTTCTCAAATGTAGTATGAAAGTATGGATGGAGCAGACAAGAGCCCAACATAGATATTTTTTAGCTTTTAATTCCTCCAGGATGAGTGGATTAATTCAGCAAGAAGGAAAATCTTATGGTAATATAAGCAAACCCCAAAACAGAGCTTCTGTGAGTGCATGACCATTTCCATGTTGCTTAAAAATATAGTAAATAAAAAATGGGCCTTTGGTGTCCCCATCCCTGTCTAGCAATAATATAAAATATTTATTTGGCCACCAAATAAACCAACATTTGTCATGTATAGAGTTATTTGTATATGGTGTGGACTGGCAAAAGGTTGTACATCAAGGAGAAGGCATATGCAGTTGGAGAATATAGCAAGAAAAAGTAAGACATGATGAAGTGATCTGCTGAGCAAACTAGTTGATGGAAAGTAGTGTGCTTGTTGGAGTATGGACCAGATATTTAACAAAGGTGTTGGAATCCAGGAAGTCTCTTGTTTTTTTCCTTAGGAAAGGAAAAAAAGTAAAAGTCTATAAAAAGAGGGGTGGGTATTCACAAATATTTGCTTAAGCATCACTGAAATTAAGTTAAATTAAAAGCTTTGCATAGTCATAGAATAAGTCAATAAAACAATCAGAACCCCAAATCTACGGTAACACAAACACAACTTCTTTGGGGGGTGGGTGGGAAGGGGGAAGAACTTAATATTCTTTAACCTTTTAGATAAAGAACTTTTATGACTTAATGATATGGTGGTGAAATTGACTAGAAATGATTTTCCCTGAAGAGTAATGGCACAATTGGATTTAAATAATGTGAATGTTGCTTAATAAATGAGATACTTTAGCACCTTCTTAATACCAATTAAGATTCTGTCAGAGAAACTCCAGAGACCAATTTTTTTACATTTATAGGCTTTCTACTAAACATTAGAATGAAAAAGTTCATCTTCAGTGTTAAAGAAAACTGTACACTTTTTACCCATATATAGGTAACTTCAGCGGGGGGACTTCAGCGGGGGGACAGATAGAAATTAAACAATTTCTAATGATTGAAAGTTAAAGCAAATATAACCTTTATTCTTGATGCAGCTTCCTGTCTTGATTAAGACTACTGATAGTCCTTGCTTATCGCTGATAACTGGGACCAGCAACTCTTCAATTGTTAGATGATGTATCACAGTTGTTAAGCAAAGCATTAGATGACTTTACACTTTTATTTCTGCCTTTCCAATTAACTCTCTAAATGGTTGTTGTTTTTAAAAAACACTGTCATAATTTTGCATGGCATTTGGTAAGTGAGAACTACAGTATCTGTACTGAACTCATGATGGAAATTACAGCTGTTCAAAAATTGCAAACTTTTTGTCAGCATTCCAGCAAACCTCCATTCCAATCAATAACTCCGAGACAAGCGTAATCTCAAAAGTACCTTTATTAGAATAGCACCTGGCACATCTGTGGAATCTCAAAACTAAAGTTTCCTGGACTTCCCACAATGTCCCAAACTACAATCCATCCCCATTTTTCCCATCATCACATCACATGGACCAATCCCGATGTGTCCCAGTGTAAAATCCTTTTTCTCTGCTGTGCCACACTTAATAACCTGGAACTAAAAAAAGAACTTTATTTTGTCTATTTAGAATTACTCAGTTGAAATCACCCCCCTCCCAACTTCTCAGGCTATGTGACAGCATGAAATATGGCTTCCAAAGCTGACACTTTTCAGCAGTGTAAATGACCAAGGAACAATATTATGAGTTACAGTGTTTTGTTGTGAGGGTTCCTGTGATTTGTGCGGTTGCAGGAATGATGATATGATAATACTTACCATTATGATGCCCATTCCAGGTGTTTCACAGCACCTTGCCTGTGCTCACAATGAGACACTGCAGCTTTGAGCTTCTGGTGCTACAATGGAGTGAGTAGGCAAAAACTAATCTATACCTGCAGGGCTGTGTGGAGAAGCTTTCCTCTTTTAAATTCTTGGGAGTGCATATTAGTCAAGACCTCACCTGGAAAAACAATACATCCTTGGTAGTTAGGAAGGCTCAACAGATACTTCATTTCCTTAGATTCCTGCAGAAAAATCAGGTGGAACAATGGCTGATGATTTCTTTCTATCGGTCCACAATAGAAAGTGTCCTCATATACTGTATAACAACATTGTATACTGGTTTAACAGCTGCGGAAGGAACGCACTACAAAGAATGATAAATTCGGCACAAGAAACCATTGGTTGCTCCCTAATACCACTGGATGACCTTGCCAGATCTCATTGTTTCAGCACAGTAAGGAAGATACTTAGGGATGATTCACATCCTGATCAGTGTCTTTTCTCACTTTTACTATTAGGCAGAAGACACAGAAGTATAGCCAGCCAGACAAACGGGTTTAAAAACAGCTTTTATCCATGGGCTGTCAGACTTCTAAATACAACTATAAACTATGCATACATGGAAATATATGACTGGTTTCGCCCTAATTACTTGCATAAGGACTATTTTCTATATTATTCATGTTGTATTGTATTTTTGTTATGGATAGCCAGTAGAGGCTAAATCAATTTTGTTATATATATTTTGACAATAAAAGTGGTTATTATTATTATTATTATTATTATTATTATTATTATTATTATTATTATTATTATTACTACTATTATTAATCTCCCAGCCAGCCAGATGTTCAGACTGGGATAGGCAAATCTGGATGTTTGATGGTGTTGCACATATCGCTGCAGGATGGAAGCTGTTCCAAGTAAAGCTGCATTCTGCAATTGACTAGCGGCAAATTTGTCAATGCCTATGATGTTCAAGTGGTGCTCCAGTTGTTTTGGGACTGCACCAAAGGCACCTATTACTATTGGTACTACTCTTGCTTGCCTTTGCCATAATCACTCTATTTCTATTTGTAGCTCTTTTCATTTTGTTATCTTCTCCAGTTCTTTCTCTTCTCTTCTATTGTCTGCAGGCACTGCCACATCCACTATCCAGACTTTTTTGTCCTTATCGACAACTATTAAGTCCAGGGTGTTATGTGGCAGGTATTATTATTGTTATGATTGTCATTACTATTACTTATTATTATTATTATTATTATTATTATTCCTATAATTTAATTCACTACTTTTTAGACATCTAAAATTCTATCCCAGATTTGATGCTGGGGTAGAATTAAGGACCTGGAGGCTAAAACATATGAAGAATGGTTGCAGGAACTGGACATAGTTAGGCTAGTGAAGAGAAGGACCAGGGGTGACATGATAGCAATACTTCAATACTTGAGGGGCTGTTACAGAGAGAAGGGGTCAACTTATTTTCCAAAGCACCTGAAGGCCAGGAGGTTCATCATTGGAGGCTTTCAAGAAGAGACTGGACAGCCATTTGTCAGAAATGATATGGGGTCTCCTGATTGATCAGGGACTAGATGACCTCCAAGATGCCTTCTGTTAAGTTCGGAGAAAAAGGGAGGCCACACCAGAGCATTTCTCATAACACGCTTTATTCTAGGAATAAAGGGGCTGTCGCGTCTGCAGCTAACAGCAGACCTGCCAGCGAACAGCAGCTGGCTCAACCCAGCAGTCGGCTTTTATAGCCGACTGTCGAAGGGAGCCAGCCAATGGGGACTAAGAACGCCCCCGCAGGAATTGCGGACCTGACGGGGAACTGGTGTCAGCCCCGAGGACATAACACCCCTTCCCCCCAGATACGAACATGAATAGTCTTTAAGGTATGAGGGCGGTTTGCGTTGCCGCTCTGACCGTCGTAGCTCGGGTGCAGGATCGGGTGGTACAGAGTTCGGGATAGCGGGGGTTTGGTCCATTGGGAGCTGTCCAGCCACCCGATCTTGCTCGCCGGTCGTCGGCCGGGTTGTCGAATCGCTTCGGTCTCCCGGTGTGGTAGAGGAGCTGCTGGGGATGGTAGCTGGTTCTGTAGGATGGTCACGGTCAGTCGTCTGCTCCCTCGGTTCGGTTGGTGGAGACAGGTTACTCTGAGTGTCCCAGCTAGGTGCCGGATACGGTGCCTGGAATGCTGCTGTGGTCTCGGGGTTGGTGGTGGCGTGCTCGTTCTGCCGGCTCCTCAACTGATCCAGGTGTCTCCTCCAAATGCGCCCATCTTCTAACTGGACGTGGTACGATCTGGGTCCTGTGATGGCCACGATCCTGCCAGGTACCCACAATGGGTCGCCCACGTAATTCCTGGTGAAGACTTGATCCTGTAAGACAAAACTCCTGACCCTACTGTTAGACCCAACAGGTGTGTCTGGGCAATAGTGAGGGTGCAGTCTGTCCAGTATTGTCCTTAAGCGTCTGCCCATCAGTAATTCTGCCGGAGACTTGTTTGTGACCGTGCAAGGGGTCGAGTGTTGGCTTATAAGGAATCTAGAGAGTCTGGAGTGCCAATCATCTTGGGTGAACCTGGCGAGGGCCTCTTTAGTTGTTCTGACTGCTCTTTCAGCCAACCCATTGCTTGAGGGGTGAAAGGGAGCCGTTAGGATGTGCCGGATGCCCAGGTTGGTGACATACCGGCTGAAGTCTGTGGACGTAAATTGAGGACCGTTATCTGACACAATAGTGTCCGGGAGACCGTGTGTGACGAACAAACGAGTCAGTGCTTGGGCGATCACTCGTGTGGTGGTTGAGAGTAGGAGTGCCACATCGATCCACTTAGAAAATGAATCTACTACTATTAGGAACGTCTTGCCATGGAATGGGCCGGCCAGGTCAACATGTAGACGAGACCATGGTGCGTTGGCGCTTTCCCATTTGGTGGGAGGGGTGACTGGGGGCGCTGGTCGGGATTCTTGACAGGGACGGCAGGAGCTTACCCATTTCGCGATTTCGTCGTCCATGCCCGGCCACCATACATAGCTCCGTGCCAACGCCTTCATTCGTACAATGCCGGGGTGCCCCTCGTGCAACGCCTTCAGTACGGGTCTGCGCAGTGATTCCGGAATGACAACTCTGGTCCCCCATAGCAGGCAACCCTGTAAACTGGAAAGTTCCTGTTGGCGGACTTTAAAGGGTGAAAATTCGTTAGAAGGGTTACTACCCGGCCACCCCCTCCGTACCCAGTCCAGGACCTGGGCGATCAGTCTGTCCTTCCTGGATTGGAAGGCAATGTCTCTCGCAGTGACTGGAATTCTGAACTCACTGGTGTCAAAAATGGTGTGGACTGGGGCTGGATCCTCCACGGGCGTTGGTAGCGGGCATCGGCTGAGGGCGTCTGCATGGCTGAGGTTTTTTCCTGGACGGTGAACTAACTTGTATGAATATGCTGCCAGGAATAAGGTCCATCTTGTCATTCAGGGGGACAAGACTTGTGGTGTTTGCTTCTCTCCGGAGAGAAGTCCCAGCAGCGGTTTGTGATCTGTAACCAGTTCGAAGTTGTGCCCGAACAGAAATTCATGGAATTTTTTAACCGCGGCTACGGCAGCTAGGGCCTCTTTGTCGATTTGGCTATAATTGCGTTCTGTCGTTGAAAATGTTCTGGAGAAGAACGCGATTGGGGCTTCGGACCCGTTGGGTAGTCTATGACTTAATACGGCCCCAATCCCAAAAGGTGAAGCGTCTGCTGCCAAAACTAGCAGTAGATTCTGGTTGAATTGAATCAGTACAGCGTCTGAAGTGAGGAGTGACTTGACTGCCCTGAAAGCGTATTCCTCTTTGGGTCCCCAGTGCCATGGAACATTTTTATCTAAGAGTCTATGAAGTGGTTCCGCCACTGATGCCTTGTGCGGCAGAAATGATGCATAGAAATTCAGCAGGCCTAGGAAGGCTTGTAGTTCTGGTTTGGAAGAAGGAGTGGGTGCCTCGTGAATGGCTTTAACCTTCGATTCTACAGGGTGGATGCCAGAGGCGTCTATTCAGTACCCAAGAAAGTCCACCTGCCCAGTGGCTATAGTGCATTTTTCTTTTTTTAGTTTGAGGCCATGCTGTCTGAATCTGTCCAACACCCCTCTGACTCTGAGAAAAAGTTGTGTTCTGTCCCGGGCTGAAACCAAGATGTCATCAAAGTACGGAACCACGCCAGGGAGACCCTGCAGGATCCGTTCCATTAATGACTGGAATATGCCCGGGGCGACACTCACACCAAATTGGAGGCGCTTGCATCGGAAGGCCCCTCTGTGCGTAACAATGGTTTGTAATTCGGCCGTTTGGCTGTCCACAGGAAACTGTTGGTACGCCTGTGACATATCCAATTTGGCGAATATCGTTCCGGGTTCGAATGTGTGCAGTAAGTGCTGGATTACTGGCACTGGGTATGCGCTAGTCTGTAGATAGCGATTAATTGTGGTCTTGTAGTCTGAACACATTCTTATACTACCATCTTTTTTAAGGGGTGTGACAATAGGTGTCTCCCACTTGGCAAAATCCGTGGGTTCGATTACCCCTTGTTTTAACAATTTGTCTAGTTCCGCATCCAGCTTAGAACGCAGAGCAAATGGCACTCTTCGCGGCTTTAAACGGATGGGAACTGCCTGGGGGTCTACTGAGAAAGAAATAGGTGTGCCCTTGTAGCACCCTAATTCATCGCTGAAAACGTCAGCGTAATCAGAGAAAAGTGAGTCGGTGTCGGAGGACGAGACAGCATGCACCCCCGTTAAGCTAAGGCCAAGAAAGGGGATCCAATCCAACCCCAAAAGACTGGGGAGGGCACCATCAACTACCACTAATGGCAGGTGGCCTTTAAAGGTTCTGAATTTTACTAGGAACTTGCCTGTTCCGATTACTGGAATGTTCTTCCCTTGGTAGTCTCGCAAGGATAGGCGACTCTTCTGCAGCTGCTTCCTGGACAGGCTGGGACGTAGTTTCTTGAGTGTGCTCCATGAAATAATCGAGAGCGCTAACCCGGTATCGACCTCCATTAGGCAGGGTTTACCTTCTAAACGAATGGAGAGCTTAATTTTATTGGGTGTTAAGAAGGTATGGTTAGCTTGATAGCATGTAAAACAATTTTCTACTTGCCTGGATGGCCCTGAGGGGGTGTAAGATGGTGGCTTTTGTGGAGCCACATGCGCTGCCTGGCACACCCTGGCGATGTGTCCTCTTTTGCTGCAGTTGTTGCAGGTGGCAGTATTGAACCTGCACGTTGCCCTGGCATGGGGACCCCCACAGGAGAGACACAGCTGGGTGTGCCTAGGTGTATTGCCTTATCTCGGTCTAGCCCCTACCTGTGGCTGCTTAAATGGCTTGAGACGGTGCACCTCAGATTGCTCGATGGGCTCTTCTTCGTTCACTGCCTCCTCGGAATGCACAGTGACTGGGTTAGTTTTGGGGGTGCTTCCCTGTATCTCGGCCGCTGACTGTGTTGCCAACTCTGCAGCCAGGGCTTCTTCGATGGCTTGTGCGAGGTTGAGGTCCTTCCTTGCCAACAACCGCCTCTGAAGCCTCGTATCTTTGACCCCACAGACAAGTTGGTCCAGGAGCATGTCATCAAGGTAGCCTTTAAATTCGCATTGTAGGGCTGCGGTTCTGAGGGCTGCCATATATTGGTTTATGGTTTCTCCATCTGCTTGCTTCCTCATGCGGAAGGCGAAGCGTCTCGCGATCTGTGACGGTTTTGGCGAATAATGATTGGAGAGGGTCTCCAGCAGCTCAGACCATGGGACATTCTTGAGTTCTCTTGGGGCGAGCAGTGCTGTTGCTGTGTCAAATACGGTGGCCCCACAATAGCTCAGGAAGAATGACTTCTTTTGTTGTCTGTAGCGTCCGGCCAGACCCACAGCGTCAATATAATGGTTAAATCGGTTCTTGTAAGAGTCCCATTTATCTTCGTCCGGCTTGAATGGCGGAAACGCCGGATTTGTATTCATGTCTGGTTCAGTTTGCGGCAGGCAACAAGTCTCACTGGGAATACAGGCCCTGGAAAAGGTAGCAGCTACCGTTCGTAGTGCTATTTAACGAGTGTTCAGCTATTGAATTCTCTCTGGGTTGTACAGGTAGCAGCTGCGGCTCGCAGCGCTGTTTCGGTCTAGTGATTCAGCTCGAGGAATCTCTCTAGGTTTCTTGCTCTCTGCAGCCCTTGGTGGCTGGGAACAGACGTTATAACTGACGCCTGTTTGAAATTCGCGCCCTTACAAGGGCGAGGCGGCAATAGCTGCAGCTGCGCGCTGACAGCGATTTGAATTTCGCGCCTTGATTTCAGCGGTCGTGAGCATCGCGCTGGGGCTCCGCTACACGGAATTCTGGCACACTTGCTAGAATACTACTGGGCGGCTGAGGCTTTCAGTGCCCTACTCTCTTGTAGCTCATTTGTGTTCTTGAGCGGCTACACGCTCCACTTCGTTTCTGTTTGAATGGCTGACCGAGCTCTCAGCGACGCGGCTGCGGTTCAGCGCTTCAGGTTCGTGATATTCAGCTCTTGTATTGCTGCTGGTTGGCCAGATCCCACCTTCGTCGCCAATGTTAAGTTCGGAGAAAAAGGGAGGCCACACCAGAGCATTTCTCATAACACGCTTTATTCTAGGAATAAAGGGGCTGTCGCGTCTGCAGCTAACAGCAGACCTGCCAGCGAACAGCAGCTGGCTCAACCCAGCAGTCGGCTTTTATAGCCGACTGTCGAAGGGAGCCAGCCAATGGGGACTAAGAACGCCCCCGCAGGAATTGCGGACCTGACGGGGAACTGGTGTCAGCCCCGAGGACATAACACCTTCCAATTCTGTTATTCTGTTAAAATAACTTTGTTAATAATTAATTAAATGCCTGTGAAAAATTCCCATACATAAAATGAAGGGGCTATCTGTGCATTTAGAGTCCTGAATTTTCTGCTTCTGGAAGAAGCAGGATTTGATATTGTTCATAAGTTGTCAATGTCATTTTAATTATCTCTAATGCAAACATCTCAAACTCAAGGCCCACAGGCCAGGTGTTGCCCATGATGCAGTTAGATCTGGCTTGTGGGGCTACCCTGGAAATGGCGAGGGGCCAGTCTCCAGGACCTTAGCCCTGGCCCAGAGTGGCTGGCTGTTCTCCCTGGGTACACACACAGGAGCTAGCGAGCAGACGGGGGCTGTGATGCCTGGCAGCAGCTGCAGCTTGTTGGCCTTACCTCGCCCCATCTGGCCCTGCTCACCTCTCCTTGCCCTGCCCAGCCTTGCAGAAGTGATTGCAGGGGCTGCAATCTGCCAAGAAACCTGTGCAAGTGGGTTCAAGTGCCAAGGTCATCAGGCTAGCTCTTTAAGCAGCAGGCGGAGGCAGACGTGCAGGGGGAAGGCACACGATCCAGCTCGTTGGATGTGCTGGGTGGCCACCTGCCTGACCCCTCCCAGTTGCAGCCATGGGCAAGTGCGGCTGCAGATGGTGGGGCTGCAGCGAGGGAGCCTAGTCGGTTGTTGTCACTGCTCTGTCATGGACCCTGCCTGCTTAGCCTCCAATGGCCAACCTCACCCTCCAGCTCTGACTGCACATGTGGGACCAGCCTCCCATCCGCCACTATGCCTCCGACAACCCCAGCACACAGGAAGGGCGGGAAGTTCCCATCCCCAAGAGGCAGCCAAAACTCCTTTCTCTGCTCTATCCTGCCCTGCCTGAGCCCAGCCCTGGAGCTGCCCAGGGCCCCAGATAGCCCAGGGGACCATCAATACTAACCGGGCACCTGGATCCTCCTCTAAGCGGGTCTGTGCCTGGACTCCTCTCTGTCTATACTTGGTCCCTGGTGTGCCAATGGCCCTGCATCTCGGGGTGCAGCTATTCTTCTCCATTGGGTAGCTTGTGTGTCACCAGGCGCCAACCCATTCCAGGCCTTGGCTCCACATCTGGCATGAGTGTTGTGTTCCCCTTTCCAGCCCTGCCATGCAGTGGAGAGGATGACTCAGAGCTGGGGCCCACCAATGTTTGGTTGATGCCACCCCATGCTGCCATCTTCGTGTCTTCTGTCCCATGGGCCAGATTCCATTCAGTGCTCAATGGGTGGGCCAGGCCCTCCCTTTCAGCCTGCATCCAGGCTTTGGCATTCGCCCTGATCTTGCCTTCCTCCACTGGAAACATCTGGATCCCCCCAGCCTTCCCCCCCAGGTGCCCCTCAGCCATACCTATCTGGTCCTTTGAGGGCAACCATAATGCTGATGTGGGTCTTAATGAATTGAGTTCGACACCCCTTCTCTAATAGGATACTATTCAAAAGAATGGAATCGTGACAGAGAAAGCTGATTTTAAAAAATAATTTTTCTCTTTCCCTTTTTCATCTTCTTTCCTTTCTCTCTCTAATGCATACACCCCCACCCCCATACACACAAACACCACCCAGAAAGGCTGATGGAAGGTATAAGAATGGATTTTCTCCACATATGAATAATAGTCCTGATCTAACTTCTTCTCTTTACTGCATACAAATAATGGTCTTGATTTATCTTCCTTTCTTTGCTGTCCAAAACTTTAAGTATCTTATTTTCTTCTGCTATTTCTACATCTTTTTTTCCTCTTTCTCAGCTTCTATTAATATACGTACGATTTGATATTTCTACAATAACTATCCCATCTTCCCTTTTCTGCTGTTTTCTGTCTTGTTTTGTTCTGCTTTAGCCACAGTTGACTTTAGTTGTTTAGTTGATGGAAACTATATCAATAATATTTTATTAAAACAGCATATTAAATGAAATTCTCACTGACCCATACAGTTTTGATTTTTCCTGTTATTTGACTTTGTATAACAATTCTCAGTTTTTTTTCTGTTTATAAATTAATCTGTGTATTCTCAAATACATCCTTGACTCAAAAGAATCTGTATTCAGATGAAATGACAGCTCCAGTTGCCTTGCTCCTGCATTTCTTTTAAGAATCTCATCAACCAAATGGCATTAAACAATCTGCCAAAACTGTTATTGGTCTAACCACTGAATTTTGGAGATATTTTTAAAAGTACATATTTTCATTTTATTTAATGTTTAAACCATAATTTTTCTACTTTTGAAATATATTCTATGATATTAGGTTAGCATTAGGTGGACAATTTTCTTTTGTCTCCAGATTTACATATTTAGGTTTTCCTATAGTAACATTTGTGTGATGACCCGTAGTCTCTCAAAATAACCCAAAACCCAAAACGTACATTAAAGTCCGGTAAGGCCTTCAACTTAACTTCACTGTTTTATTAGTCACAAAAGTAAATAATGAGACAAAAAGAAAACCAAAACAAACCACATTGAAGAGAGTTCCGAAGCAAGCCAAGATAACTAATCATAAACTCCAGGAAAATAACCGAGGAGAATCCATGGGAAGAACGCCAGCAAAGATAAACCTCTTTCAAAGCAAACACTAAACTTTGACTCCAGCAATTCTGACTATGCAGTTACAAACTTATATACATAGCTCCCAGCTGCAAGCCATGAGGAGGATCATGGTAATCTCCTCCTGAGTAGACCTCGCTTTTCCCTGATCCTCTCCTCCCTGCGTGACCTAGGATGGATAAGGGATGGGCCTGGATCCTCCTCTGATTGCTCAGCTGGCCTCTGCCCTTCCCCAACCTCCTCCGCCACCTCTGGAGCCACACTCCCACTCCCTGTTGGCTGTTCCTCCTCTTCCTCAGAGTCAGACTCCACCAGGGGCATGACAATTTGATTGCAACTAATGCATTTTGGTAACTTAGTCTGGTGGAAATTCATTGATATATTCCCATTTGCATAAACTTCTCTGTTCCTCCCCCCCCCCCATTTCAGAATGAAAAACAAATATTTACAAATATGGGCTGGAGTGGGCAGGAAGGATCATGCTTATGTTATTAAGTGTATGACATGTTTGAGAAGTCTTTTTCTGTTCTATTAAATAACTCATGCAGCAAAAAAAAAGTACTATTAATATTCTTTTCCCCCAAATAAAGGTTTTTTTGGAGTTTGGTATCTTAGAATCAGAACAAGAGTATGTAGTCGGAATATCTATACCACCAAACTATTTTGGATTGTTGCTATTATAGGTTTTGGAGACTGGTAAAGTCTCAGAAAAGTATGGCAGTAAGTAAATAGTGGCACTAGGGAGCAGAATTTTCCATGTTTTTGCTTTCTCCTTTTGGTTTAATTTAAAAGAAATAGATGGGCATCATCATTAGAAACATAAGTTTTTAAGTTTGAAAAGAAAATCATGTTGTAAAAGTGGGAAAAGCTTCTATTTCTGAAGTTACAAACTCAGCCTTGGGGTCTGCTACCAGCCCATGATTCTGGGTATCCACTCTCAGCTTAAAGGTCTGACATTAGAAAGATAAACCTTTAGTTTAAATACTAATACATTTGTAAGGCATGGTTTTGTCACTGATCCGAACAAGGTTTTCTATTTAGAAAAAGCAGAGCACACTGTCATTCAGCCTCCCGGTGATCAACTTGTCATGACTATGAATTACAGCTGACCTGACCTGAAGTACATTCCTTTTTCTCAAGCATGTAAATGTCTGTCTAAGATCTGCTGACAATCACTGAAATTGTCTGCAGGGCTGCTTCACAGTTCAACAATTTTCCATTTAGTTAATGAATAAACATGGGGAATGTCAGGTTGCTTTCTCTATTGTTTCAGATATGTTTGAATTTGTTACTCCAAGTGTATAGTCACATTACTTGCATTTTATTGTTTATTTTATTTTCTTTTTTTTTTGCATTACATTTACCAATGGCAAGCACTTGAATTCAAGGCCAATCATTCTATTTGGCAGTGTGGACCTTTCCAGTGCCTCTATTCCTGTTCACTTTTTCATTATAATTCTTCTCATAATTTGGTTCATAGTATTTTTTTAAAAAAAAGAATCTGTAAGAACATTTTAAAACGTTTTTCTTTTTTTTTTTAAATCACATTTGGCTCTCTTACCCATCTGAGATACAGCCTGTTTTTAGCACTAGCACTAGCATTTAGACTTATATACAGCTTCATAGTGCTTTACAGCCTGCTCTAAATGGTTTACAAAGTCAGCATATTTGCCTCCAACCATTTGGGTCCTCATTTTACCGACTTTGGAAGGATGGAAGGCTGAGCCAATCTTGAGCCCCATCAGGATCAAACTGTGGGCAGTCGAACTGCTAATGATCTAAGCAAATTGGTCAACAGAATTCAAGATGAGCTGGACTTAGATCTCTTGTGGGTATGAAGGGACTGGAGACTGATGACATGCTTGACCCTTCCTTCAGGTTCAGTTTGATCATCACTTACATCTAGTTTGCTTTAAGTTAAGTTAGAGGAAGTCAATTTATAAGCAAGATTTTTCTGTGGCAATCAAATGTAATAGGACTGAAATGCAATAGCACAAATGCTCATTTACTCCAGTCACTGAAAAGTGATCCTGTTTCTGATTTTTGAAATACAAAAGTGTATGGCTGTGTCCTAATACTAATTTGTTTCATTCTTTTTAAGATATGCTCTAACACTACAGGTAGCCCATGATTCATGACTGTAATTGAGCCTGACAATTGTAGTCATAAGTTGTGACAGTCATAAAGCAGGTCCTCATGTGATCGACTGGATTTTATAACCTTTTCCTGGAGCAGTCATCAAGCAGATGCCATAGTTGTAAGGAGAATGCTGTGATTAAGTGAACATTGTCTTTGTTAAGCAAACTGTTCACTAGGGGCCACTTTTTAAAGCAAAAACTTTGTAAATCGGAGTCAGATGATTATGGGATGCTGCAAACAGCAGTAAATGCAAACTGGTTTCCGAGCACCCAGAATGCACCCATGTGACCATGGCATCTGGACTTCGTAACTTCAGAATGAGGTCATAAGGAGCTTTTGGATGGGTCTTGTTATGTATATGTAAATAACGTAGTTGGGTTTACAATATATAAACTACAAATATATATGTTTGTAGCTTTAAGGAAAAATACTGTGATGTATTATGCTGTGTTCTGGTTGGTCAATTATGCTACAAGTTGCCATAAGAGGGAGCTATAGATCATGGTTTAATTCTCTTTCTCTTTTGCACTGATGATCTCTCTTGATACTGATACTTACTGACTACAGACCGTTACTGACTAACCCTGTTTATTTTGGTATTCTGTTGATATCGAAGGTTATTTGTTATGTTATGGTTTGATATTTGTATGCTGCAAAAGACATATAAGAAGTCTTTATAACTAGATGTAAGAAGACTTTATAACTGAATATTTCTGGACTGTTAAAATGTGTATGACATGGACTGTTTATTGGACTGTGCTATTTCTTCAAGTAAACATTAATACAACTTGTTCAACTCTGTGTGGCTGTATATTTCTTCATAACTGTTCTCATAAACTGTTTTCCATGTGCATATCCCTTTTATACAAGGCTTACTCTGCACATATCCTAACAGGTCTGTTGTTACCTAAGCCACCAGTAATAAGTCAAGGACTGCCTGTAGATAGAAGAGGATTGCCATTATAGAAATCAAGTTATCAGGAGCACATACTTGACAGAGGAATACATATAATGCTCTTTGGCAACATGCTTGTCCACAGATAAAATAAAGGATCTTTTCTGGAACTGGCACATGCATTGCATAAATACATAAGACTGGTAAGCACGAGAGAGCCTCTGCCTTTGAAGACTGAATAATTGGAAAACAATGAAGAATTGTAACTATGAATTTGCTATCTGGAGTTGTCAATGGGAATTTCAAAAAACAGCAATATCATGTTTATTAGCTATCTAAAATGGTATTGTTACTTTTTTAGTTGCTGAATCATTAAAATACAACTGATGATTGCCTGACCGCTTACGAAAAAAAGCAGCCATTCATTTAGTGACCTTTCAAAGTTACAATAGTGGTGAAAAAAGTGATTTATAATTATTTTTCTGTGATTGGTCATGTGATTAAAATCCAGACGCTTGGCACCTGGCAACTAGCCCATATTTATGACAGTTTAGTGTACTAGGGACATGTGATCACTTTTTGCAACCTTCTGACAAAGTCAGTGGGGAAGCCAGATTCACTTAACAACCGTGTTACTAACTTCACAAATGATTCACTTAACAACTGTGGCAAGAAAGGTCATAAAATGGAGCAAAACTCACTTAACACTTGCTTAGCAACAGAAAAGTTGGACTCAGTTGTGATCTTAAGTCCAGGACTACTTGTACAGTTGATGCCATTTGTGTAAATTAAATTTAGTCTCCTTTCTTTTTTTCCATCTCCTGCCAGGGATGGGATTCTACCAGTTCAAACCTATTCACTAGAACCGGTTGTTAGAAGAAATTACTGACCTAATCCTGTAAGGAAGGCAGGAAGGAAATCTACATAGACTAGACACAATCTACACAGACTTCTGTAAAGCCTTTGATTCAATGGTACACGACAAACTACTCCTAAAACCAAAATCTTACGGTATCTCTGGACACCTGCATTACTGGATAGAATCATTCCTGTCAAACAGACCACAAGTGGTCAAAATTGGGAGTGTCCTATCAAATTCTGTACCTGTCAACATTGGTGTCCCCCAAGGCAGTGTTCTAGGACCAACTCTTTTCATACTCTACATAAATGACCTCTGTGATCATATTAAGAGCAACTGCGTTCTCTTCGCTGATGATGTAAAGCTATTCAACACCAAAGACAATACTGCTACCCTTCAAAAAGACCTTGACTATGTATCAGAATGGTCAAACAAATGGCAGCTTCAAATCTCAAAAAATAAATGCTCTGTCTTACATACTGGCAAAAACAAATCAGAAAATAAAATACAGGCTGAATAGTCAGGACCTTGTTGATGATCCAAGCTCTGTAAAGGATCTTGGAGTACTCATCTCTAATGATCTAAGTGCTAGAGCCCACTGTAACTACATAGCCAAAAAGGCGTTAAGAGTTGTTAACCTAATCTTACGTAGCTATTTCTCTGGTACTATTACACTACTAACTAGAGCATACAAAACATTTGCTAGACCAATACTCAAATGCAGCTCATCAGTCTGGAACCCACATTACGTATCTGAGATTAACACAGTTGAGAAAGTTCAGAAATATTTCACAAGAAGAGTTTTCCACTCCTCTACTTGTTGCAGAATACCTTATGCCACCAGACTTGAAATTCTAGACCTAGAAAACCTAGAACTAGAACCTTCAGTCCGGTCTAAACCTAGAACCTTCAGTCCGATCTAAGTATAGTATATAAAATCATACATTGCAATGTCCTACCTGTCAATGAATACTTCAGCTTCAATACAAGAGCACACAATAGATACAAAATCAAGGTTAATCGCATCAAACTTGATTGCAGGAAATACGACTTCAGCAAGAGAGTTGTCAATGTCTGGAATACTCTACCTGACTCTGTGGTTTCTTCCCCAAACCCCAAAAACTGCAACCTTAGACTGTCTACTATTGACCTCACCCCTTTCCTAAGAGGTCTGTAGGGGGCGTGCCTACCATCCCTGTCCTATTGTTTCTTTTATTTTTTATTTTTCTTATATGTATCCATGTATTCATAACTATGTTTTTACTTATACCTATTATCTTGTAAGCAATTGACAAATCAAATAAATAAACAAAATAAAAATGTTGGTGCTGCTTACAGAAACTGCCTCTCTGTTAACCCTCATTACATTCTTGGCAGGACTAGACTTCTTGTCTCTGGAACTTCTCTGAAGTTTCCCCCCACTCCTTTGCTGGTACTTTGCTTGTGTGGAGTGACCATTCAAAGTTACAATGGCACTGAAAAAAGTGACTTATGACCATTTTTCACACTTACAACTGTTGCAGCATCCCCACAGTCATGAGAGGCCAGGCGAGGAGATGCGTGCCTCGATGTGAGTGATATTAAGTTGGCCATGCCCAGCCAAGAACATGACCACCAAGCCACCCCCACCAACTTAGCCACGCCCACAGAACCAGTTGTTAAAAATTTTGAATCCCACCCCTGTCCCCTGCCCTTATTTTTTTTCCTCTGTTCTGTGCTCTGCTTACCCTTAAAAGGTTTAGTGTGGCAAGGCAAGCAGGCAGGTAGGTAGCAGCAACTCAGTGAAAAGGACGACATAAACACAGGACAAATGAACTTAAAGTCACTGTTTGTGGGCAGGCTTGCATCAGAGGAAGTGACCTTTCTTTCAGCTCTAGCGTTAATCTTTCTAAGAAAGAAGGCAGAGTGGATGCGAAATCTTAAAACAGTTCTGAGAGATCAGAAACAAATGATCAAGAACATTAATCCTTCTCATTAATCTTATTCAGCAGGCCATATACGGGCATACCTTAGAGATATTGCACATTTGGTTCCAGACCACTCAGTATTACAAACATCGCAATAAAGCCATTTATAATGAATTTTGGGATTTCACAGTGCATATAAAGGTTATGTTCAAATTATACTGCAGTTTATTAAGTGTACAATAGCATTATGTTTAAAAACAACAAAAATGTGGATACCTTAATTAAAAAATACTTTAGAGCTAAAAAAAAATGCAAATCATCACCTGAGCCTTCAGCAAATCATAATCTTTTTGCTGCTGGAGGGTCTTGTAAAAAAATGCAATATCTACAAAACACAATAAAGCAAAGCACAATAAAATGAGATATGCTTGTACTTTAAAACATTTTACAAAGTATATTTTTCTTTAAACATTTTAATAGCTTTGGTAACATCAAAAACATTGTTGGTGTTGTAGTTCCTGCTTTACCAGGATCTGAATTCCATTATAGATTTCAGAAAAGCTACCAAAGACTTATGCTCAGAAATTCTCACCATCTCTCTCTTTTTCCCTCTCCCTCCCTCTCTCGTGCACAAACACACACACACATTTGTAACAGTTCAGATTAAGAAGGATATGCAAGTCATTTGGAATATTGCATTAGATCCCTGACATTCCAGCTCAAAGAGAAAAAGTACAATCCTTTTGGTTTTCTGTTAAGCTGAGCAGTCACTTTGTCTCAAAAACATTCAAGGTGGTGGGCTGCAGGCATAAACCACGATGCTGTATTCATTAACACTTGGTGCCATCTTGAGTAGCTTGATTAAGGGGAACAGTCTTCTCTGCTTTATCATTATAGTCACTCTTTCTTCTGGAATCATATCTCAGAGTTAAATGAAACCAGGGCTCTCCAAGATAAAGAGATAGGAATCAGTGCTGCTGTTTGGATAGGTAAGACCAAAAGAAAATGCAGCAGCACAGGCCAAATGCTATTCATTCTTGGGGGAACCTTACTTAATCAGAAAGAATAATAGTATTCTTTTTCATATTTGTATAGCAGTATTTCTCAAAATTGGCAACATTAAGATGTGAGGATTTCAACTCCTGAATTCCTCAGCCAGCCATGAATTTTGAGAGCTGAAGTCCACACATCTTAAAGTCACCAGATTTGAGAAATAGTGTTCCATGGAGTCATTTTGGAATCCTGTACTTGACTACATCATGATTTGCTAATGTACAATTAAGTTTTGCTTTATTCTTATTATTTTTCTAGATATGGGTGCAGCTGCCTCATTAAGGCAAACTGATTTCCCCCATCCTTTTCGCCAGGAACTTGTATTATGCCATGTTTCTTCTCACTGCAATTGTGGAGTATTACCAAGAATGCACTTTGTCCAGCAGTGACTTTTGCTGCTGAATGGGAAGGACTAGATTCTGTTGCATGGGATACTCTTCATGGGGATTTGAGGGACCACTAGATCACCCTGCCTCCTAGCTCTTCTAATCCGAGTGTGGTAGTGGATAAGAGGACACAACAGGCTGAGTGTCTTCCCATCACAGAGTGGAGAAGATGCTTTTAATACAAAATTAAGAGGATAAGGCAATCCCTGCTGATTGGAAAAAGAGCAGTTACAGGACTTCTGTTACTGGAGGGCAGGGGTGGGATTCAAAATTTTTAACAACTGGTTCTGTGGGCGTGGCTTAGGTGGTGGGCATGGCTTGGTGGTCATGTGACTGGGTGGACATGGCTTGGTGGTCATGTTATTGGCTGGGTGTGGCCAACTCAATATCATTCACATCGAGGCACGCATCTCCTCGCTTGGCCTCTCATGACTGTGGGATGCTGCAACAGCCGTAAGTGTGAAAAACGGTCATAAGTCACTTTTTTCAGTGCCATTGTAACTTTGAATGGTCACTCCACACAAGCAAAGTACCAGCAAAGGAGGGAAAAAATAACTCCAGAGAAGTTCCTGAGACAGGAAGTCTAGTCCTGCCAAGAATGTAATAAGGTTTAAGAGAGAGGCAGTTTCTATAAGCAACACCAGAATGTTTCCTTCCTGCCTTCCTTACAGGATTAGGCCAGTAATTTCTTCTAACCACCAATTCTCTGAACTGCTTAGAATGTTAACAACCGGTTCTAGCAAATAGGTGCGAACTGGTAGAATCCCACCCCTGCTGGAAGGGAAGCATCTGATTTGCTATCAGGGTTCTGCAGGCACCATTAATATTGAAAGAAGTTATCTATGTGGTCAGAAAGCATGGACAACAGAAAACAAACTGGTCATCTGGAAGAGTTCTTAATGTTATAAAGCTCTCTTTATTTGGAAAGAACTGATGGAAGCTATGGTAGCTTTGATATGGTTTAAGATCAGATCTTAAAATTATCATGCTAGAAATATGGTCTACACAGTAGTTGATGTTTTAAAATGAACCATGACCAAATTTTGTAAAACACAAATGAGAAGATTTTTTAAAACTATGTAGTCAATAGTAAGACTACTCATTTGTTGAAAATGGCTGCCAAAAACTCGCTTTGTAGATTTATCCCACAGATATAATTCTAATAATAAAACAGCCAATGTATTACATGGCCACTTACAGTATATTAATGATGAATGAGTAAATCCTAATGACCCAAGAAGTAATTAAACATTTAAATCACACTAAATTTGAAAAGCACTGGTATAAAATGGATCTTTTCTTTTTAGCAGCTTACATTAACACCAATAAAATTGGATGTAATGCAGCAAGAACACCTCCATCTGTCTCTTTACAGTCTCTCTCTAGAATACCCAGTAACATTTCCACAGCCACTAGTAAAAGTAATATAAAGCAATATTTCAGAAAGCTTTCCACAAGGAACATAGCAGTAGAATTCAGAGATTATCAACTCTAGTTTTCTGGATATAGATGATCATTGGGCATTCAGTTTAGGGATCTTCAAACCTGGGGTGCCCTTTATTACTGCTACTACTGTTTTTTTGATGGAATTGAAATGTGAACAGGTTGTAGATTGCCTTCAACCCATTTTGCTCCATAATTTTACATATTTTCTAATTTCTATTTTCAAATTTTGGTAAGGGCTAAATGCAGTCGGCCATTTTAGGGTTATTGATAGCTCAACAGAACAAGTGGAGTGCCAATGACTGTGATAAATTTACTGTATATACCTATAAAAATACTTTTTTCTCTTCTTTTTTGCAATTATTCATGATAGAAACAAATGATCTAAATATGTTCCTGAATAGGGACTCAGTGGTTGTATAGTCTTCCCTAATCGGGTATCCTCCAGGTGTTTGATTTGCTATAATTTTTCCATTTCATAGCAGTGTCACCTAACAATTTATTTTATACTATTTTCTTAACAAATTTTCTTGGCATCTAAAACAGATGCCTTATTTTATGGTTTATGGATACAATTGTACATTTTCTGTAACTGCAGGTTTTTTTTCACACTCTGCTCAATGCATTTAATTTCTTTTTGCGTTTTGTGTTCCTCTAAAATATACTCATGCACAATTTACTTTAATTTTTCTTTGCTGTTACTTGTGTACCATGCCTTCATCTTTCATTTATTGGAAAGTATTCACTCCCCTTGCTCTTAGTTTCCAAATATAGTACACTCGTGAATAGCCTCAGATTCTCTATGGTTACCTCCTCTTGCCCACCAGGACAATAAGAGAGCTTCATTTTTCAAGAACATTTGTGGAGCTTGAAATTTCTAAATATAGCATGGCAAGACATAACACTAGGCATGTAATTTACTTGTTAGTTCTAAGACTAAAGCTGAGTGGGATAGGCCAGAGGCAATTGCCTAAAATATCTTGGTGCATTCCAGTGGATCTGAAATATTCCATAATATTATGAAGTCTTAGAATAAGCAATTTTATTACCAAAATCTACAGTTCTTTAGGCATAATCTGTAGTTTAAATCAAGAGTCTTCAACTCCTGGTCTGCAACCCAGTAGTGATCTGCAGCTATTGGGAACCAGGCCACACAAGTGGCAGGGGAGTACATGAGCGCATGAACCTCCATCTGCACAGGCAAAACCATCCTTTCTTGCCCCACTTGCTGCCGCCCCTTCTGTTGCTGGTCTTGAGAACCAGAAAGGTTGGGGACTGTTGGTTTAAATAACTAACATAATAACTAATTAGATTTCTTGAACTGAGTACATTGTTCAAAAAAGGTGAACCTAAAGAACACAAAGTAAAAAAAGGAAATGAACAAAAAGAGTCTTGAAAAATGTGTACTTTGGCTAAATATGTATTCCTCTTTTATATGGCTAGAGTTCCATGACCAAGATTTATTGATTATGTACCATTAAGTCATTGTCAACTCTTGGCATCAAACAGATTTTTACCACTATAGGACAATACACAAGTAATTAATAATACAAAGAATAGAAACACAGGAAGCATATTGCATAATACATGATATTAAAATTAATAGCAAGAGGATGATAACCTGATGGTGTATTGCTGCATGTTTAACTGACAACATTTAGATAGGATAGAATAGAATAGAATACTTTACTGGCCAAGTATGATTGGACACGCAAGGAATTTGTCTTGGTGTAAATACTCTCAGTATACATAAAAAAAAGATACATTCGTTAAGAATCAAGAATCATAACGTACAACACTTAATGGTACTCATGGGCTACAATCAACAACCAAATCATACTAGGAAACAGTCAATATAAATCGTAAGGATACAAGTGACAAAGTTAGAGTCCTACAAAGTTAGAGTCACAAGTGGGAGGGGATGGGTGATAAGGAGTGATGAGAAGATTAACAGTAATAGTAGTGCACACTTTGTAAATAGTTGAACAGTGTTGAGGGAATTATTTGTTTAGCAGAGTTATGGCTTTCGGGGAAAAAACTGTTCTTGTTTCTAGTTGTTCTGGTGTGCAGTGCTCTATAGCGTCGTTTTGAAGGAAGGAGTTGAAACAGTTTATGTCTGGGATGCCAGGGGTCTGTAAATATTTTCAGAGCCCTCTTTTTGACTCGTGCAGTATACAGGTCCTTGATTGAAGGCAGGTGGATAGTAATGTGTTATTTTTGCAGTATGATCGTGTGCCTCTTACATGGCCCAATGACCCAGAAAAAACAAGGAAAGAAAGAAGGAAAATTTAAAGAAACATCTGATTGGTAATACTGTATCTCCAATTTTCTAAGAACTTCTAAATGTTACTTATGTCCCCACATATGTTTTTCCTGATTAATTTGCACCCCGGACTTCACAAATGGGGCAAATAAAATAGAGACAAAGACACTGATGTAGCATTACTTGGAACTGGGCATCAGAGGTATTCATATGGCAATACATTAGCAGAACATGTGTGTATCAGCCAGTGGTATCTCCAGACTGTTTTCAAAGGTAGCCTCCATAAAACACACTGCAGAATTTAATAAGACATTTCTCAGCATGTGAAATACACTTGAAAGATATCTTTGCCAAGATAGGTTAATTGGTTTAATCAGCCTGAACTGATAAAACTCTCCATTTGTAATCATGGTTTTGCCTTGACTTTTTATTTACTATCACTGCTACCATTGCAGAATGCTTTAGCCATACATTTTACTAGTTATTTCTTCTGAGTTTTAAAAATGTTATTTCTGAAAATTACTTACTATATATTTCTTTAATAACTCCAACTAGCTTGCAAAACCAACTGTAGTATAAACTATCATAAAATGATAATACTAATACCACTCTATAAAGCCTTAGTAAGACAACACTTAGAGTACTGCATCCAGTTTTGGTCACCACATTATAAAAAAGATGTTGAGACTCTAGAAAAAGTACAGAGAAGAGCAACCATGGTGATTAGGGGACTGGAGGCTAAAACATACAATGAATGGTTGCAGGAACTGGGCTTGGCTAGTCTAGTAAAGAGAAGGACCAAGGGAGATATGATAGCAGTCTTCCAATATTTGAGGGGCTGCCACAAAGAAGAAGAGGTCAAGCTATTTTCTAAAGCACCTGTAGACCAGACAAGGAATAATGGATGGAAACTGAACAAGGAGAGATTTAACCTGGAAATAAGGAGAAACTTTCTGACAGTGAGAACAATCAACCAATGGAACAGTTTGCCCTCGGAAGTTGTGGGAGCGCCATCACTTGAGACTTTCAAGAAGAGATTGGACTGCCATTTGTCAGAAATGGTGTAGGGTCTCCTGCTTGGGCGAGGGGTTGGACTAGATGACTTACAAGGACCCTTCCAACTCTGATTATCTGTTATCTGTTAAAATATTAAAATGGTCAAACATTCAAAATTAAAACAATAGGCACTGTTATAACATCCAAAGACATATACATGAATGAATGAAATGAATGAATGAAAATAAAGGTTTAGGTGAATTATGATACATTTAATCTTGAAATATATTTTTAAAATTATGTTTTATGTTAAAGATGGTTTCTATTATTTTATTCCTGTTTAAGAGCTTTATAGAAGATTATGGATAGCTGTCAGCAGCAGGATATCAAACTTAATATTATTTTAGAGGACAAGGTCACAGATAGTCAGATTGATGTGGTGGTTAAACCATCAGACTAGAAACCAAGAGGCTATGAGTACTAGTCTCCTTTATGCACAAAAAGATCTGGGTGACCTTGGGTCAATCACTCCTTCTCAGTCCTAGGAAGCAGGCAATGGCAAATCACTTCTGAAACTTTGTCTGGAAAACTCACCAGGAGTCAATGATGTCTTGAAGCCACTCACCCCGCCCCCCCCACGGCCAGCAATAATGGCAAGTGGCTGTGCCATATAGAGACATGGGCGGGGGGGGGGTCTTTCATTTTCAGAGTATGTATATATACCATCTAAAATAATCCTTTGGATTTACATAGTATCACCACAAGACTTTTAAAAAAATATTATTTATTATTTTAGCATAAAAAGTAAAATACAAAACAAACAAAATGAAACAAAAGTATACATTCAAGCCTATCAACAACAAAATAGAAAAAAAATAGTGCACAAAAAAAGAAAAAAAGGAAAAAACTGGTAATAAAGACTTTTAATGAAATCTCATCAGTCAAAAACTGGCCAACTGGAGGAGATGTGACGGTGACAGTGGTACATGTTTGGGGATGCAGGAATGTGTTTACACACTTACAACATATCAACCGAATGTGTCTGAAATGTGAATTTTAAATACAAACTGTTTTGATGTTCAAAATAAAAAAGAGATTGATGTTCCATTTGTGGATCGTTTTTTAAAAAACCCATTCCAGGGAAAAGATCTGGAACAGGAACATTAAGATCACGAAATCAGCAGCTTATAAAGAAAACTTATATAAAATGTTTTATAGATGGCACCTGCCCCCTTCGAGATTGGCGAAGATGCACCCCAACACGAGCCCCAAGTGTTGGAAATGTCAACACATAGAAGGTACCTTCTTTCACATGTGGTGGTCATGCAAGGAAATCCAGAAGTACTGGCAAAAAATTAGGCACTGGCTAGAGGACATAACCATGGAACAAATTGAGTACAAACCAGAGTCCTTCCTTCTAAGAATTTTTGATAAACAAATATCCAAAAAGTCAAAGTATATTACAATCCACATCTTAACCGCGGCCAGACTGGCATTTGCCCAGTGCTGGAAACTACCCTCTATCCCCACTGATCTTATGGTTATTCAGAAAATCTTACAATGCGCCGAAATGGACAAACTAACCCAAGCATTAAAAAATAAAGAATCTTCAACCTATTATAGCAATTGGAATCCTTTGTACATTTGGCTTAATCAAAGATAGATCACCTCTAAGAAAATTAAGGCCGAGGCCTCCGAGGCAGAGATAAAGAAAAGCACTGCCGACGATAGTCTGGAAGAAGAAAAGACCTTACAGACAGTCACAAAAATATGGTTTTATTATAATTGTTTTCTCTACTTCTGTTATCCCCACTTTTCCCCCCCTTCCCTTCCCTTTCCCTCTTTCCTCTCTCAAGCTTTCCTCTCTTTCCCTCTTGGCCCATGCCAAGACCTGTTCGTCTTTTTGTTGTATATACTTTGTAGCTGTGTTGTCGTTGTTTTTTAAAAAGTAAAACTAATAAAGTTTATTAAAAAATAAAAAATAAAAAATAAAAAACCCATTCCATAATACCACACATTGTTTTTTTTTAAACCAAGTAATGCCACAAGGTGGCAGCAGAAAATTATTTTTACAAGAATTTCCAAATGAAGTCTAAGTAATGTCTCAGCTCTTGCACTTCACAAACCTTCTGAGTCTCCTCCATATTAAACAGGGTAAGAGCAGCAGCCTGCCGCGCCCCCCCGCCCCTCAATTCATGCTATACTTTTTTCCAAGGCCCTGTACATTTGGACAATGATTTCATTGTTCATTGTTAAATCACCTATGAATCTGTGGTCAGCAGTTAAAGATTTTGTTGCATTCTAACTGTTTGAAAATGGGATGAGAGCTTACTTTTTGGGCATGCATTCAAACACTATCCTGGCCACTCCTTGTTTGTTTTCTAAATGCCTTTAAAAAAAAATAAGATTGGCCTTTGAGAATATGCAAGAGGTAAGAACTGGATCAAAGGCAGTACTGCATACCCAGGAACCACTCAGCAGTGGCTATCAAAGATACAGAGCCAATGTTACATGCATAGAGCAAATCTCTTCATCTCAAAGACTGAAACAGAAAGAAGGTAAAGGCTGCAGCAGCAAAAGGCAAAATCTGTTATTGTGGAACGAACACATCTTCCTTAAAATGGTTGTGTTCCGCAACCAAAAGAAGGAATTAAGTTAAAAAACAAAAACAAAAAACAAATACTTTTGAGTTTTCTAATGGTGTGTATGTGTGTGTATAAAGTGAAGAGTTTGAGAGCTTTCGGCAATCTTTGAAAAGTCAACTAAATATAAATATATAGCTCTGACTATTTAAAATGTAGCACTTCAAAATGCTTTTAAAACATCTTAGCATATGTAGGGTATTTTGAAAAACACAGTCATTATCTATTGTAAGCCCTGTTATTTATAAAAAGCTATAAAGAGAATCACAGTTTACATTTACAGAACCTTCTTAAAAATTATTTTCCAAATGCAACAAAGGCAATGCCAAACAGCTAGCGATATTGGCAGATTCAGTCCTAAAAAGATTGAGCAGTATTCAATAATACAGGTAGAATGTCCTTCAGTTCTAGCCATCAGTTGGGGTTGAGATAAAGAGTTTGGTGTAGTAGAGAATCAAATTTAAATGAAATTTGAAGAACACAAAAGCAATAAACTTGGTTTCAGATGCAGCAAGAACCGTGTTTCATCCCTTGATTTTTAGGCAATAATGCTGATTGGGCCAGAGATATGAGAAATCTTTCAATTGGTTACTCCAGAACCTTGCCTTGGAAGAAAAGGACAATCATAAACTTGTAGAGCTTATCCTAACAGAATAAAAAGAACAATTTATTTTTATGCTTCTATCCTGTGTTAAATATTTCAGCAATTTAAAATCTGAAAAAAAAATAAATCAGAAATTTAAGATTTCCTGAACATTCTTGTTGCCTTGCCTAGATTTTCTTCACATTGAGCTGAATCAGGATTATCAGACAAACCTAAATTTATTTAATTTTACTGTTGCTGTAGGATAACTTCCCATCCAGTGCATTTCTAGCCCACTTATTAAAAATCCAACCAAAAATTTTGGTTTATTGATTCTTAGGATAGGAAGGCACTTAGAGTAATAGGTTTACTTATAAGAGACCATTCCAATAAGCACAAAAGATGGGGGAGACCTTTGATATCCCAGTGATAAAAAGAGCCACACAGTTCTTTGAGGGCAGAGTAATATTGCTTTCCCCAAAACTTTTTTGCTGCACAGTCAAGAGCATTTTTCAGGGTGACTGTTGTTTTAGAAAGTGTCACCCAAATGTAATGAACCTATGAGAGTGCTGAAGTATTTGAATTCTAACTCAAAATACCATGTGTTTCATTTTGTACCTTATTTGTAGTCATACATTTTTATTCAATAGATTAGGGAATTAGCACTTGCTAGCAAACTGTAAATTAGGGATTTCAAAATGAGATCAGTGTAGGCAATTAATTCAGTGCAACTCTCCAGAATAAATCTGTTTACACTCTGAAGTACTCAGGTGCAAACCCCTAAAGTCAGCAATGCACATTTTGTTTGTACCATATGATTTCTAAAATGCTATTTACCGAAAAAGGTGGTGATGTGATTTATGCCCAGTGAATTAAAATATACATCTACAGATGAACAACATGAACTGCTATGGAATTTGAGTCTCTGCAATCTCATAACAATTGTACGGTCTTCCAAACCTCCCTCGACATCAGCCCTTTTGTTACTGCTAATAAAGACTTTAAAAAAAACCCTAAACTACTAAACTATCACAGTAATTAAACAAAACTCTAAACTGTTTGTTTGGTTCAAACAAATGAATTAATATTTATATTTAATAACACAATGTGCATTTTTAAAAGTTTATTCTTAAAGATCATTGGTTGCTTATGCAATATTAGAATAATAATACCATGAGAGTGAAGATCTTAAGATCCGAACTCAGTGGAGGAAATAACATCCAGGCAATTAATACCTAGATAATACCAGTCACTGGCTTGGTGGTTAGAGAGACTGAGCTTTTCAGTTGGAAAGCTGACAGCCCAGGTTTGAGCACTAGCACCATGTGATTGGGTGAGCTCTGGTTACTTGTCCCAGCTTCTGTCAACCTAGAAGTTTGAAAATATACAAATGTGAGTAGATAAACAGATACCACTTTGGTGGGGAGGTAGCAGCGTTCTGTGTGTCTTGGCATATAGTCATGCTGGCCACATGACCTTGGAAGTATCTTCAGGCAATGCTGGCTTCCTTGACTTAGAAATGGAAATCAGCACCACCCTCCAGAGTTGGGCATTACTGGACAGGGGAAACTCTACCTTTTTAATTCCAGTCATTAAGATACACAGCTGGAAGTGGACTAGTTCCAAGAAGAACTAAAAGCCCTGGATTAGAAGACCAGAAAAATAAATGAATCATGCCCTTCATCTACATAATGATGTTGGCAAGACTGTATATACCAAGAAGCATAGCTGGGTGTGGAAGATAAGCATCTGCCATATAACACTCAGATTTAACAATTGCCAGTAAGAAAGACAAGACAGTCTATATTCAGTAGTTGATATTACAGTATGTGGAGACAATAGAAATAGAAAGAACAGGAGAAGATTACAAAATATAAAGACTTGCAAATAGAAGTAGAAACACTGTACCAAATCAACTCAAAGATAGTACCAATAGTAATATATGACTTGGGTGCAATCGCAAAACATCTGGAGCCTCACTTGAATACTATCGGCATTAGAAAATCACCACAGTCAATTGCAAAAGGCAGCTTTACTTAGAACAGCTTACATCCTGCAATGATACCTTTAACACCATCAAACATCATCTGTCGATCCTTGGTCTTTGGGAAGAGTTCCATATGACTGACTGAGAGACCAACCGTAATAATAATAAATTTTATAGGGTGATCTGATAAATATCTTTATATCATCTTAGAACATAGAATAACAGAGTTGGAAGGGACCTTGGAGGTCATCTAGTCCAACGCCCTGCTCAAGCAGGAGAGTCTACTTTATTCCAAATATTAGCCTCTCTATCTAGGATCGAACTCACAGCCTCCTGATTGTGAGGCAAGAGCTCCCCCTCTAGGCTACCATACTTCATAATCTTAGTTTATTAATTTCAATTATACATAGTTATTGGAGCATACATAGAATAGAGCATAATCTGGCAGCGGTTGTGAACTATATGGAATGGTAGAAACTAAGAATATTGAAAGGATATTGAAAATATCTTCAAACTGGGTCAATAGGAAACTGAAAATATAGGCAACATAATTCAATGTATGCTATTTTAAAAAACAGCTTTAGAAATATGCTAATTGTGTCTTTTGAACTTTGGGAATTAATGGAATAAAGTCTTGAGGTATTTGTGAACAGCTTAACGAAACTTTGAATATAAAAAGCAAACAAACAATTAAAATCAAAACAGACAAATCCAAAAGATTTATTACTTAAGTGGTTGCAGTATAGTTTCTTTTGAATTTCTTTTGTGGCTTGAATCTACATTAACAATACAGTGTGGCCATGGTTGATGAGATTGGTATATACTATTTTTTTCAATCCAGCTTGTCTGGCTGGGTACATTTTCTGATTTCCAAAAGTCATAAAGATTTCTATATGGTACAAACCAGGGAGATTTTTCTGAAAAGAAAAATAGGACAGTCATATACAGCTTTTGATTATTTGAGAGATCAAAAGTGCCTATCTACTCTCTCTCTCTCTCTCTCTCTCTCTCTCTCTCTCTCTCTCTCTCTCTCTCTCTCTCACACACACACACACACACACACACACACACACACTATCTATCTATCTATCTATCTATCTATCTATCTATCTATCTATCTATCTATCTATCTATCTATCCATCCATCCATCTATCTATCATCCCTCTCTCTCTCTTTCTTTTCTCTCCCCTCTCCCCCTCCCTCCCTCCCTTTCTTTCTCTCTCTCTCTCTCCCCTAATATATTCCCTTCTCACTTTTATGTGTCATAAGTGTCTTCCTCAGTCTTAGGTCCAGTCAGAGGCTTGGGAATATGAGGGTTCTGCACATTATCTTAGCTTAGGAGCCACAGCTCCAAGTGCTCCTACCACCATCAGGAACACTTTGGCCTTTACCCTCCATGTCCTTTCTAGTTTGTCCTTCAGGCCCTAACATTTTTCCAGCTTCTCACAATCCTTTTCCCTGATATTGCTATCACTTGGCACTGCTACATCTATCACAGAGGTGGTATCCAGCAGGTTCTGACCACCAGTTCTGGAGAACCAACAGTGGAAATTTTGAATACTTCAGAGAACCAGCAAACACCTTTGACTGGAGAGTTTACAGTATCCTTCCCCTGCCACGCCTACCAAGCCACGCCCACAGAACCAGTAGTAAACATTTTTGAATCCCATCACTGATCTAACACCTTGAGTCTTGGCTGACTGCTCTATCTATGAGCAACTGGTATTTTGAGTCTCTAGTATTGTTCCCTTCTAAGCCTGGATCATATGTTTGGCCCATATGATTGTATAGTTTGGCAGCTATGATACCTTATAGGACTTCCCATGTTGTGGGAGCAAATTATGGGCTGGTACTTGGATAGTTCTGTTTCTATTGTGTTTTTTTTTAATGATTAGCACTGTGCTTGGGTTAGTCAGTTTGGGGAAGAGCCTGTAAGAAGCAGCTAGTTCATCCATGGTGCTAAGCATTCATGCACTGCTGTTAGTTTCTTTAGTAAGTATGGATCATATCTGGGACAGGTGCTATCCAGTTCTGTTGGATGTCTGCTACTATGATGGTTACTGGTTCCTGGTCTGGGAGATGGCAGTGGCCTGCTCTCTGGTCCTGCATCCACTTTGCTCTGAGTGTTATATATCTATTCTTTCTCCCATGTGTTCTTCCAGTATTGTTGCTATTGACTTTGCTGTTACTGTGTTACTGCACTACACTCAGGGGTGGGTTTCTACCGGTTCTGTCTACCTCTGTAGAACCAGTAGCTCTGAAGAGCAGCAGACATAGAACCGGTTCTATGTCTGCTGATGTTTTTGTCTGCCCGTCCACCTGGGCTCTTACCTGATCTTTATTTTCTGATTTTTCAACTTCAGCTGCCGAACAAGGCACAGCTGCAGTTAAAAAAGCAGGAAAAGAGGGCTGTTTCAAAGGCTGCTTCTCTGCACGCAGCATGCTGATGATGATTTACAGGCGTCCGCTCACAGCATGCAGGGAAGCACATCATAAATCACCGAACCTTGTAAATCCCAAACCAGTAGTTAACCCTGTCGTATCCCACCCCTGACTACACTTGTGAAGAAAGTTAGCACTCACCCCTCCTAGAAGAATGAAATAGTTTGGGAAATATTAAAAAGGCAGAATATTATATTTCCTTGGATGCAAAAAGAAGAAACAAGTTTTTAAAGACAAAGAACAGCTCCCTGCCCCCAGCATTAGGTATTTGGTGTACATTAAGACTGGGCCAGCCTATATACAAAGACCTCAGCTCCAAGCTGATGGGATTAAGACATGACCCTCAGGACATAATAGGATTAGCCCTCTATCCATCTAGCAACAGAACTCACCACATGGCACCTGGGGATCTTACATCACCCAGCACAGTTCAATCAAACTTATCTCTGACAAACTCCTAGGATTTGCACATGACCCCTATAGCAACCAATAGGATACAAGCACTTCCACAGGAACTGAATGCTCTAGGGCAAGGCCCAAGAGAGGGTATAAATCTCTCTCTCTCTCCACTCCATGTGGTCAACTATCTAGAATCACACGTACTTGGTGGTTCTGCTTCACCATTAAACCATCCTTCCAAGTAGCCTCCATGTTTCCAGTGTCTTTCTCCCTACTTGGAACTGAACCCAGGAGGGTATTTCTTCCAACAATTTGTCATCCAAAGATGGGACTCCAAGATAACCCAACAGACCTGGCCTGGGTAAACCCCCTTGCTGGCACAGACCCATTGAGCCTGTGGGTGGATTTTTCCCAGGCCTTTGCCATTTGAAACAATCGTTTTAAAGGTGTTTTCAGTTTTGAGCTCAAAAGCTGCTTGGAAAGAAGGTGAGTACCTCTAAATTTTAATTTTGTAGTTCAGAAAAGCATGGGAAATGTGTGTATACCTATGTGTGTGAGTGAGAGGATCCTTCTCCCAATCACAGCTGGATCTTGTTTCCTGTGTGTGTTCTGTGAAGAGAGCCTGGAAAGTATAGGAGGTCAGGCCAGAGCACAGGATCATCTGTTAGGGAAAGGAGAGAGTGTGTGAAAATGGAATGGAAAAGTGAATGAGAGAGTTTGAACTTTGGGCAACCTGTGGGGTAATCACTAAGCAAACCCCTGTGTTAGGAGGGGCCCATACCTCTGGAAGCAAGCAGAAGTCTTCCTGGACTTCCCAAAACTGATGGTGGAGTAAAGCCAGTGGAAGGAGATGCCCATAATCACTGCAGGGAGCAGTGGAGTCCTCCTGGACTCCTTTTTGGTCTGCAAACTGACGGCAGGAGTTTCCTTACAAAAGAGGGGCCTGTACTCCAATAGGGAACCAGAGTCCTCCTGGACCCTTTTTGATCTGAAAACTGATGGTGGGGCAGGAGTCTCACTAGGAGACTCATTTTTTGCTGGAACCCGGCGGGGCTGAATTGAATCCCTACATTAGAAAGGGAAACATGGGATGCTGTAGCTCTAGGGTCAGGGTCAAAAGTCAATACTTCTACATTGAAGTGTGGGATAACTTGTTGTTTCTTTGTTAATGTGGCTTTACATTTTCTGTCCGTCTATTACTTCCCCCACATGTTTCCTATATCCCCTCTCATTAGGTATATAGTGTTGTAGTAGCATTCCATCAATTCTAGGTTATCTTGTCTTTTTCTTGTATGGTTTTTCCAGTAGTTCATTTATCATCAGATTGTCCTGGATCCCGAACATCTGACATGGACCTTGTTAATGTGGAAAATTGAGCTGGCATGACTCTCTTAGTGTCACTCTCATATTTGAGGTAGGCAAGCAAAGTGTTAGGGGCTCTGTGTTCAAGACTACCCACTGGTAAGGTAAGGAATTTGAATTCTAGTCTATTAGGTCAAAGATGGCATTCTAACTATTTCGCTATCCAACTACTATATACGTTTTCCATTGCATTCAATCAAAATGGTAAAATAAATGCAAAGTCCATGTTTAGCTGAATATTATTCACAATTATTAGAATATTTAATCCCAGGACTCAGATGCATGATTGTTTTGCTGTATGGTAGAGAAGGGAGACTTTGGACATATAAAACAATTCTGGAATATTGCATACACATATAATAATTTTGGGGTTACTGTCATTACTATTCAATCCAAACCTTGAGTGAAATACTGATGAACTTCATTCTTGACATTTGATGAGAAAATAGTAAAACTTGCACTGGACAAGGGAAATATCAGAAAAGATAACACATGCTTACTTAAATATTAATTCATAAAGGTATGTAATATAGGGTATTTTCTGCTTTTGCATTTCCCATTGTCAGTATAAGCATGGTTGAAAACTGCAGCTTATTAAAAGAAAGAAACCATCTATCCAGCTATGCAGCTTCTCTTTTTTTATTCAGAAATGTGCAACCACAATACAATCTTTTTATGAAATTTCACTGATCTTTTCTCATTCAATAAGAAATTCCTAATCTGTATGGCAGAATGTTCACAATAGAAAGATACAATTTTGTAAGCAGTTAACAAGCATGCTAGCTGTACGAGGGCCACATTAGAGAAGAGAAATAAATTTGCATTTATAATTGTTCTGATCTAATTCAAGCTGCTACAAAAGAAAGTAATTTTCATTAATTCCTCCATCACCTGACCCTCTCATGTTTTCCCCAAAGAGTAGATTAATAATATTCCCTACACTGAAGGAAGAAAAACAGATTCACATGCTTATTCTCATGCTGGAAGCTTATATTACATCTTCCTTACGTCTGTGTCTGATGCCATTGGCCTCCTAAATTTGAAATTTAAATGCCTGAAAACTATAAGCTTATTTACTTAGAGTGAGTTTAGTTGAACACACAGAACTTATTTCCATAGATGAGGTTACTGTTTGTCATTTTGCCAAAACAGATGATCACTCTAATAAAAGCATGGCATATATTGGATAGCTCAAATATTGCTATAATGTTTAGAACAGTTGCACTTGTCAACAAAATCAAACAATAACCATCCAGTTCAATTTAACTTAATGTTTACTGGTATGACACACACTATAAGTACTGTCAAAGATGCATAAAAAGGAAACAATTCTCAAAAAAATATAATGGAGGTCAGTTAACTTTGTTCAGCATATAAGATTAGAAGTTAAATAATTTGTGTCCAATTGTACTTATTCTCCACTGTATGGTACACAGGATCACCATTGTACGTAGAAGCTTAGCTTTTAATCCCTCATTCCCCATAAAGTTAATTTACATGTATTTGAGCTTTTGTTCTTGGGGCAAATAACAATATCACTCAATTAATAGAGCAGGACAATAAAAGCAAAAGTTATGCAGTTGATCAGGTTCGTCCTTATATTATGTGGTGAAAATAACTCTTTATCCAATTAAGGATTAAAAAAAAATTGTTCTAGTTTTTAAGAAATGAGCATCTTTCAAATAAGCTACTAAACAGGTTATATTTTTGATAGCCAAAAATGCAAAAATGAATAGGCAGTCTAGACAGTAATTGATAGGGTGCAGCTCAGTGGTGGAATTCAATTTTTTTTACTACCGGTTCTGTGGGCATGGCTTGATGGGTGTGGCAGGGGGAGGATCCTGTAAAATCTTCAGTCAGTATTTTCCGGTTCTCTGAACTACTCAAAATTTCCGCTACTGGTTCTCCAGAACTGGTCAGAACCTGCTGAATATCAGCTCTGGTACAGCTTGAGAGTGCAGGAGAAATAAATTCACAGGAACGGATGGGTTCCTGAAGAACAAAAGTGATAATGTGCCAGGAAACCTCTGGTTCTTCCAAATACATGCTCAATGTAACATGTTTGAAAGCAAAGATTTGACAGCAGGCAATCTGAACTAGCAGAAGTGCTTACAATTTGGAATCAGCTTTCACATTAAGTATTTGTGTTCAATAAACTTTTAAAAATGAGGATGGTGAAGGAAACACATGTTATTCAGTCAACCGAAAAAAGTATAAGGGAAAGATAAAAAAATACAGAAGTAGTATGCTAAAAAAGATGCAGCTGCTTTAAGATGTTACAGATAACTACAACATCTGCATTTCTATCTGTTCTGAAACATTTTTGATATGTTGTATTGAAATATTTCAAGAGTCTAGTTTTTACTTATTTTATTTATTTATTTGATTTGTCAATCACTTATAAGATAATAGGTATAAGTATTAACATGAATAAGAATACAGGAAATAGGTGCAAATAAATGGGGACAAAAGGACAGGGATGGTAGGCACGATGGCGCACTTATACATGACCCTTATAGACCTCTTAGGAATGGGGTGAGGTCAGAGATGGTATTCAACCGGTTCACACCAGTTCTGGAGAACCGGTAGCAGTGATTAGGCATGAGTCGCTGAACAGGAAGTAACTTCTGGCTGGCCACGCCCTTGAACTGGTTCCCCGGTCGCCAGTCGCTCAGTTGCCCCACCCACCTGATGCTCACTAGCTTGCTCAGCTCGCCTGCCACTCACCCCACCCAGTCACTCCTCACTTCCTATGTGGCATGCTGGGCCCTCATGGGTTGCCTAACCTGACTTCCCCACATGGTGCCTGCACCCCAACTGAGCAGCCCTGATCTGCCTGCCCTGCTCACAGGTAAGCCTGCGAGTCACGCTAGGCCATCGCCTACTGCCCGGGGCCTTTCCCAGCCTTTCCCCCACTGCCCAGGGCTTTTCTCGGCCTCCCCACCACCACCTGGGACCTTTCCGTGCCTCCATCCCACTGCCCAGGACCTTTCTGGGAGGGAGGAGGCCAAGGTGGGGTGCCATTTTTGGGCCAGTCCAGAGGGTGGGGTGGGGGGCAGTGGCAGTATAGCTATGGGAAGCAGCCCCAGGAGTTCCTGGCCTCCCTTTTGGGGAGCTTCCGCTGCCCCCTCAGCCCCAGCTCAGCAGTAAAAGCAAAGGGAAAGCCATTCTCTTTCTCCCTCCCTTTCAGGGTGCCTCTGTTGCACCCTCAGCTTCAGCACAGCATTGGGGCGCCTCCTCCACCCCTCTCAGCCCCAGCGCAGCAGAGAAAGTGAAGGGAAAGCTGTTTGCTTTCTCCCCCCCTTTCGGGGTGCCCTCACCCACCCCTGCTGCCACCCATGTGCTTCAGAAGGGAGTGCAGATGGATGTTCTAGGGCTGCTTCTTCTTCATTGTCCCACTGCTCGCTGCTCTGGAGTTTGCCCAATAAGTTCTTCCTAGAAAAAGTGTGTGTGTGTGTGAGATAGAGACAAGGAAGGAAAGGAAGGAAGGAAGAAAGGAGGAAGGGCAAGAAGGAAAGAGCAAGAAAGGAAGAAAGAGCAAGAGGAAGGGAGAGAAAGAAATAAAGAGGAAAAAAGAGAAAGAAAGAAAAATAGGAACAAAGAAAGAAAGAAAGAGGAAGGGAAAGAAAGAAAGAAAGAAAGAAAGAAAGAGAAAGGGAAAGAAAGAGAGAAAGAAAGAGGAAGGGGAAGAAAGAAAGAGAGAGAGAAAGAAAAAAGAAGAAGGAAGTGGGGGGGGGGGGAGAGAAAACTCTGTGCTATTATTTTTAATTGTTCCATTATTTAACATATATTAATATTTTGCACTGGCCCTACACTTAGAGTGATTTTACTGCCTTTCTTTTGCCCAGGTATTTTTCAGGGTTTACATGTCAATAGTCCAGAGCATAAATACAGGTGTGTTTAACAGAGTTGAAAGGGACTGTGAAGGTCTTCTAGTCCAACCCCCTGCTCAGGCAGGAAAACTCTGAGGATGCCAAACTCTGACTAGAGGTCCTGAGAAAGGTGTCAGAATAATAGAATAACACTTAGAAGGGACCTTGGGGGTGGGGGGAACCTCTATACCACCTCAGAGAAATAGCTGTCCAGTCTTTTGTTAAAAACTTCCAGTGTTGGAACACCCAGAACTTCTGGTGGCAAGCAATTCCACTGGTTAATGGTTCTCACTGTCAGGAAGTTTCTCCTTACTTTTAGGTTGCTTCTCTCTCTGTTCAGTTTCCATCCTTCTGGTGCTTTGGAAAATATATTGTCCCCCGCTCTTTCTGGCAGCCTCCTAAAAGTCTGTTGCCTATCACCCTCTTGGGCAAAGCATGTGAGCCATTTCCTCCTTTTGGTGGTCCATGAAAGTACATCTATAGTACGTAGATAATAAAATCAAAAAAAGTGAACAACATTTTTACAGAACTATAGATACATTGAGGCTGGTTGTGACAAGGAATGTTTGGGAGGGGATGGGTCAGGCGAGGCACCCCTTGACGTGAGTGACATTGAGTTGGCCACACCCACCCAGTCACATGACCACTAAACATGCCTATCCAGTCACATGGCCATCAAGCCATACCCACCCAGTCATATGACTCTAAGCCATGCCCACCAAATAAGCCACACCCACAGAACTGGTAGTAAATTTTTTTGAATCCCTCCCTTGGGTGAGGTCAATAGAGGTTAGTTTGAGGTTAAAGGAGTGGGGATTATAGGATGTAACAACCGAGTCAAGTAGTGCATTCCAGGCATTGACCACTCTGTTGCTGAAGTTGTACTTTATGCAATCAAGTTTCGAGCGGCCTACATTGAGTTTGTATCTGTTGTGTGCTCTTGTATTGTTATGGTTGAAGCTGAAGTAGTCACTGACTAGTAAGACATTGTAGCAGATAATTTTGTGTGGTATGCTTAAGTCTAACTGTAGGCAGCTTAGTTCAAGGTTGTCCAAGCCCAAAATCTCAAGCCTGGTGATATAAGGTATTCTGTTGCGAGCAGAGGAGTGTAGTACTCTTCTTGTGAAATAATTCTGGACTCGCTCAATTGTATTAATGTCCAATATACAGGATTCCAGACTGATAAGCTGTATTCGAGTATTGGTCTGGCAAAAGTTTTGTATGCTCTAGTTAGCAATTCAATATTTCCAGAGGAGAAGCTTTGTAAGATTAGATTTACAACTCTTAATGCCTTTTTGGCAATGCTGTTACAGTGAGCTCTGGCACTTAGGTCATTTGATACGAGTATACTTATACGTCTGTGGCAAATAAGATTTACTTGGACAAAGAGATTTAAACCATTTGAAGCAATCGGGCTGATTTTGCTGGCCATCTACTTACCTTCAGCACTGGATGGTAAAAGACTGTCTAGTTGGGGTTGGGAAGGAATTCAGCTAACCTTGCTCTATCTGCTTCCCTGAGCTCCTGGCTAACATGTCCTCAGGAAGATATGCTGGCCTAGAGCTGAGATCAATAGCTATCAAAGCATTACAAAACTCTGTTTAGTTACAAGGGTCTACATTTGTAGCAGATTTTTCCCAGACCTAAATTTATTTTGCTTAAGGTCCTGTGCAGGTGTAATGTGCCACTGGTGGCATCTTGATATTATATAACTTAATGAATGTTTTCCTTATTTTATTTAATACTGGCTAATAATTACAGTTTAAATAATGGCAATGGGAAGAGTAAGAAAAAATGGTACCTCTAGACAAACTGAATAAAGGTGTATCTCATGAATAAAACAAAAGAAAAAATATATATGTGGTGTGGTATTTTGTATTCGATAGATTATAAATTTCAACCCCATTATTAGAATTATATATGCATTGTTAGCAAATATACTATTCAAACATCCCAGATGTGCTGAAGGAACATGTTTCTAGTGGAGTCATAGCCCTAATAAAGATCTGTTGGGAAAATAGATGAAATGATGAAATGGAGACTGTATTCTTTTGGTGCCATGCTGTGTTCCACTTACCTAAGATTCATGAGGATGACTTTTGGTAATAGAAAATGGATTATGTGCATTTGAGGCTAGATCAATCCTATCCATGTGCTTTTTGACCCTTTTGAACAAAACTTAAAAGGTTATTGATGAGTGGCTTACCTTCAGAAAAATAATGTTTTCAACAAGACTTATATATATATGTATGTGTGAGTTTTTATTCTTATAATTTGCTATTTTTGTTGTTGTTATTTCTGCTGGTTTTTAAACCTACATTCTCCACCTGAGTTCCAATTACGACATGATTGACTATATACACTATTATAATGATAGATTATATGTATAATTGATAGAATTAACTCAGAACACTTTAAAATCTTTAGATACTTGGTAGATTTTGTAACAATTTAATAGCTCATTTTTTTAAAAAAAAGTCTCTTTTAATTTTAGTTTTTATTTATACTTTTACTATGGTACATTTTTAAATTGTAAACCACCCAGAATCACTTCACTGAGATGGGAAGAAATGTAATAGATAGATAGATAGATAGATAGATAGATAGATAGATAGATAGATAGATAGATACATACATACATACATACATAGATAGACAGACAGACAGACAGACAGATAGATAGATAGATAGATACAATGTTTTTCATTAGAATATCAATTATTCCATATTTCAGTTTTTCAAGAATTTATGTATAGATACCACTGGTACCTTTCGATTTGCTCTATTTCAACTATTTTAATTTGAAATGAATGCAAATTAAATTAAACCCTTGTCACAATTATCTATCTTACTTTTCCAAATGCCAATCACAACCAGGGGAATTTCCAGATGTTTATGCTATATTTTCCATAGTGATTTTCCATAATGTTTTTCCATCATGATTTGCTAGCATCTTTGTAATCTTCTGAACTTCAAAGCATCTTTTCTTTTTATCCAATAGTTCTTTAGATGTTTTCTTGAGAGAAATGAATAATTAATTTCTGGATTAATGATTTTTCTGAAAGGTGATTTTATATATGCTTGCATTCTTATTTTGACCATGTTTGTACTGCTTCATTGTTCTTCTTAATTGGTCAAGACACTTGTTTTCTAAATGAAGCTTTCTTGCCTTTAATATCAGGTTGAATAGCTGTAATATATGGCATTTTATATTGCGGCTAGATTGCCAAAATTTGCAATTTGACCACATGCATGGCAGTCCATATGTCCTTTTGTCATAGAGTATAATATGTATATGCATTTAAACTTTGAAATGCTATACAGGAAGCCCTGATTTCATGATCACAATTGGCAATGGTCAATGCAAGTCATTAAGCAAAACAATCACTAAGTGAAATTGTCACTTTCCTTTGTTGACCTGACCTGCGAAGATCATAAAGGTGAGGACTGATCACAAAGTTATTTTTTTCATCACCACTGTAACTGCTAATGGTTGATAAATGAGAGAGTTGCTATATGAGGCCTGTCTGTATTTCAGTTTAACAAAAGAAGTTTGGGTGTATAATGTTAAGTTCATAGGGGTTCCTAGAACTTCACTAGTTTTCTGTTAAATGATAAGCTTTTCTCTTGTCATTTTCACAGACTTTTGGGGAAGAAAAGGGGGATGATTCTCTACATGTGAAAAGTGTTGATTTTTGCTTTGAAGGGAGAAAAACCCTAAAGTTCTATGATGATAGCTGAAAGCTGATAGAAAAGTTGTACACCTTCACTCCCTTGCAATAGGAAAAACATTTGAAGACAAACTAATTGGATGTATAATTGCCTGCACGTGCTTTCTTACATGACAATATTGTTTTTGAAAACTGAGGCACTTGTCCAGTGGTGGGATTCAAATTTTTTTAGTACCAGTTCTGTGGGTGTGGCTCGGTGGGCCTGGCAGGGGACAGATACTGTGAAATCTCCAGTCAAAGGTGGGATTAGTCAGTTCTCTGAGCTACTCAAAATTTTTGCTACCGGTTCTCCAGAACTGGTCAGAACCTGCTGAATACCACCTCTGCACTTGTCCTATCACATAATAAAAGTGTTGACTATAAATATAAATGTTACAGATCTAATACCTGTAAAGAAGAAAAGTTGAGTGTGATGATTGTGTTAATTAAAGCCAAACATATTGTGGAGTTTTAAGTGATGTTCATTTACATTAATAAATAAAAACAACCTATTGTCCTTAATTAAGGTAGATGATTATGTATGCATAGATTGAGTCATATATGTAACTGCAGATGAGAGAGAGAAATATATATTTCAGATCATTTGCTTATTGTTACAGAGGGTGTTGGAAGTCATGAGAAGATGTTTCTGGAAAGCAGAGCATAATGCAAGATATAATGTAGCAATTTGTTTCCCAGCCATAATTCTCATTGCATCCCAGAATTTCCTCTCAATGAAAATAATGTCCAGGAAATAATTTATCAGCTACTTTCATTTACCTCAGTACCTGCTTCTGCAGTTAGTGCCTGGAGCTCTGGAGGAATGGATAAGCCCATTTCATGGTTGTACAGTATTACTTGTTTATTACACAGTTTTGTCCTGGGTGCTATTTATGTTACTTAGAATTTTGTTAAATTCTGTTTTTAAGCATTGTTGGCTGCCCAATCATATAACTGAGATGAGTGACCGTACACATTCAATTAATCAATTTAATAAATAAATAAACATGTTGAGTACATAGATTTTTATTCTGCTTTTTGTCCAGCACATCAACACTTCTTATGGAGCATTCCCTGCCTCATTTTCTTCCTACAAAAAGCAAACTTGTGAGATAGGTTGGGCTGAACAATAGTAACTGATCCAAAGTAACCCACTGAGTTTCTACCAGGTGGGCTTAAATCCTGTCTCCTTAGTTCTAATTCATTATCTTGACTACTATAACAGACTGCTTCTAGAAATATTATTAATGTGGGTGGGAAAATAAGTTTCTGGTTAGAGTTGCCTATAAAAAAGATTTCCATTAGAAAAAAATTAATGACTATACAGACATGAGAAATGGGCAGAACAGGTTGATTGTAGGAATCTCACATTTCCAAGCGGTGCAATTGAGCTATTGTTTTGTGGCTTGTCACCGAGTTGCTATTTTTCAGACATTTCCAAGCAAGTCAATGTGTGTTTGTGGATAAACACTTGCTACTCTTCCTGGGGTAGCATTCAGCAGATTCTGACCAGTTCTGGAGAACCGGTAGCAGAAATTTTGAGTAGTCCGGAGAACCGGCAAATACCACCTCTGACTGTATGCTTCCCCTGCTATGCTCACCAAGCCCTGCCCACAGAACCGATAGTAAAAAAAATTGAATCCCACCACTGGTAATAACTGTTTTATTTGAAATATTTGCTATAAAATCAAAGTCAGTGAAGGATAGATGCACTTAGAATTCATGCTTTGCATGTGTCTTCTTCCTTCTCCTTGCTGTTTTCCTTCCTTGCTTCCCATCAAAGGTTGGTGAACATCAGCACTATAGATTCTTTTCTCTGAAACAATGCTTTTTTGCAAATTATATGGACCATTTCTTCAGCCCGGATTTGCATCATTTTCCAGCATTATGTTTTCCTTAAACCTTTTCTTATATAATTAAATTTAATATGAATTCACCAATGTCCACAGATTTCTACTTAAACAGCTAAAAATACAACAAACCATGTGAAAGATAGAAAGACTGACAAATTTATCAAGCAGAGGTTTTTGAATCTCTTAAATCATAGCTTTGATTTTGCTAGTAATTTAGAGTTGCTGTTTATATTTAAGAGCTTAAAAATAACTGTGTACATGCAAAATCATCTTCTTCTTCTTCTTCTTCTTCTTCTTCTTCTTCTTCTTCTTCTTCTTCTTCTTCTTCTTCTTCTTCTTCTTCTTCTTCTTCTTCTTCTTCTTCTTCTTCTTCTTCTTCTTCTTCTTCTTCTTCTTCTTCTTCTTCTTCTTCTTCTTCTTCTTCTTCTTCTTCCCAAGAATAGCTAGAGTTGCTGAATTTAGCCTGCTCTTTTAAGTTAGATGTTCCTTCAGTTCATTTTTTTTAAAAAAATAAGGATGTACTAAATCATAAATGGGTTGGAAAGAACCTGCAATTTAAAACACATACGTGCACACAGAAAAAGGAGACCAAAGCTGCCTGATTAATCTGTCTCCCACAGTGATGCATTTAAGCGCATCATGGGGCTCCTGTGAGGTTACTATAATGATATGGATGATGCTTCATCAAGATTTTGTCCCATACAATCCCAGGGTGATTGTAAACCCACGGCTATCTGGATCATGATGAATACATGAGTCCTTTCCTTTTGGGAGAAAACAGTATTGTTGTGCAGCTGGCTTAGCCATATGTCTCTGGCTTTTAATGTTAACTAGAAAGCTAGTCTGAAGTACTTCTTAATTCTGAAGATAAGGTGTGATATTGTTTCTCATCCTGCTCTTCCATACCAGGTTTACTGTGGTTCTACCATTAACACATAGATTCTGATGGTTTGCACTGTTTAATAGTTTCAAAGCTATGCTGAAGAAGTGCATATTTTTTGTTTATTTTTAAATGTGAGATACAAAAAGTTAGAAAGGCAAGACTATACTCTTTGCAACATCTGAACCTCATCTTGCCCTGAGACTTGCGTAGATTCTTTGCTTCTTCTGAATCATGCACAGCATGTTGTCATATTCTAATTATCAGAATGCTTATCCTTTTAATGGCTCTTTAACAAATATTGAGTTGTTTGAAACAAAATGATTTAAAAAATGAGGCATTTTTCCTACTTAGCAGGGTGAATGTTATATTTGGATTGAAAAGCCGATTTGTGCATTAGAAGCACTGCTTGTATAGCAGGTTTACTATTAATCCTTAGGAACAAGTATTTAATACCTATTGTCTCTTTTAAAATATATATTTTAGATTGTAATCTGAAAATCCTTTGGTATTCCAAATCCCATAAAGACCTGGTAGATTAGTCTCAATTCAGTTCAACCCTCTTATCTTTCAATAATCTTTAATTTGTTTTACAATTAGGGATAGGTAGAGGAATTATAATGCTAACTTACAAATGGTGCTAACAACACTTATTTTTATTTTTTATGTTATCTGTTAAAAATTCAAATTATCCAGATCTTGTGAGCTAATAAGTCACTTCACAACTTTTTTTTTTAAAAAAAATTATTTTAAGAAAATCATTCAGATTCAGAATCCCATGAATCTCCTTGCCAGGCTTGTTCTGAATTGGTGACCTGCAAACCATTGCAGCATCTGCCTTGCCAGTTTGTGCAACAGACATTGTGACTGATGTGCATCGGAACAGAAAATGAGAAGTGCAGGGTCAGGGTGGGGTGGTGGAGAAGGAATTTTTTCAGATTAGATCCCAAGTAATTAATTAACATTGCATTCTTGTATAAATGTACACAGAAAAAAGCCGAAATGTGGTGAGCAGAACTTACACTCAAGTAGGTTATGATCGCTTTGCATTCTTGTTCCATCATAAAGGCAAGGAAATCAAGACAGCAGAATGTGAGACTAAAATCTCCCATATCCCTAGGAAAGTGACACTGTGGATAATGATCTTCATTTTGATCAAAACTAATTTCTTTAGAGATTGGTTCTTATTATTATTGGTTCTTTTGTAGTCAAGGGGATGACTAAGAGAAGAACAGAAAGTAAGAACTTGTTCATTTATTCAATTTTATAAAGGAAGTTCTTCCATTTAAATTCCATCTATAGCTGCAAAAAGAGCAAAGCTGTAAAATTTATAACATGTTTTAGCTATGCTAAGCCCAAGGAAGATGCTATGAAAATGCAAAGACATCCTCTTTACAGTCTGTCAAAGAAGTTACATAGGTGCTTATAGTCTCAAAAACTTTACTGCAGCTTGAGCTTTGCACTGTTCAGGCAATTTAGATATTAATTTGTTAAAGAAATGTCTTGGGAAAATTAATGCGATCTGATACTTATGTCAGAATAACCAAAAATGTATGGTGATCTCATACCATAAGTTCTACTCCTTTCGTATATGTGTGCATTATAATGATGCAGGTACAAAAGGAACTGATTTTGTATAGCACTGGAACAATGTTGAGTTCATCATTTGCCCTCCTGTAGACATCTTTGCCAGAAAATAGTGTAACCCTGAGTTGGGACCAATGAGCTTTGGGAATTGTATGTAGGATTATATGTCTAAAGGTGTACACATACAAAAGCCTCTTTCCTCCAGTTATACCCTGAAATTCTGTGTCAAAAATAACAGTAGAGGGAAACAGAATATATGATGTGCTTGCCACCAGGTTTTAACTTCAGAAAATTTAATTACGTTGTAACAACAACCTACATGCAACCCTGTCCTCATTTATCTGAGAAATCCAAATCAAACTCAGAAGGCATATCATTTTTTCCACAATATGTAAAACTCTGGTTTTCATTGGTAACTCTTTAGTTAGCAAAACATTTTTTTAAATTAAGAGTTCCACAACAACCTGAAATAGAAAAATCTAAGATGATTATAGCAATGATGTCACATCAAGAACAATCAGGGATTCAAAAAAGTAAAGACATTACCAGTCTAAGGGAAAGGTAACAAATGTAGCCAAAAGGCAGGCTAAAGTTCAGATGATTAAGTAATTTGGCTCCAGCTTGACTGTGAACATAGTGACATTCTCTGGTGAGTGTATTCTCACACCCCCATAACTATGTAGACATATTCCAGGAACAGGAAGGAGATTGCCATTAGCGCAATCTAGCATGATCATTCATGATGTGTACTGCACCTGGGGTTTACTTAGCCCCAGATGGCCAATTCAGGTCCCAGCCTTCGTTCCAGTTGCTAACATTGCCCACAATGACCATTTTGGTTTGCTGTGCAGGAAAGCCTGGACACTGGGCTTCCACGAGATGTCTGCATGCAATACCTGAGTGATTCTTTCCAAAGTATTGTATTAACACAGTCTCTTATATGTGGGGACTATTTTCAAGGAGCAGGAGACCCACAGAACCTAGCACTAGGTCTCTTGAGAAAGGATTATCCTTTGCTTCTTAGGATCAGTTTAAACCAGGAAGGAGAACTAGGTTCTGCTAGCTGTGTGTTACTGTTTCTATCGCCAATGTGTGGGATATCCTTTTCCATGAATTCTTTTACCTAGAGGTTTTCTGTAGCTACACTTTTCACTATTTTTAGTGTGGGGGTTGTTGGGGGTGTTTGCACCACAACAGCCCTCATATTACTTGCACTATGTTGATCACCCTTCATAATACTTGTACCACATTGACCACAGACTACTTCTGGAAGCTTCCATGACTGCTTGTGGCCAACAATGCCATTCCATGGTAACACTAGTTGAGGATTCCTTGTTCCTCACTGCTTTACCCATTGTCTGTCCTCTGTCTCCATTACCTGTCAGCCTTTGACCTTTGCTTATTACTCTTTTTGACAAGGACTTATCCAATAGCCCAACTGACAGGTCACAGGTGCAGTATTCTTCTGTGCCTGAAATTTGTAAGCCAGACAGTTTGACAGGTAGCAAAAGCAGTTGTTCTAAGCACCCACTTATGCATACAATTCTTCCCATTTTAAAGAAAGGAACAGATAACTGTTGATGTGCGATACATGGTATATGGGGAAATGAAGCTAGTGGAATCCATTCATTTTCTTCTTACATTAAAATACAAAGGACAGTGCCAGTCACAGGACTTAACTGAAGCAGAATTGGGATCATCACTGAGGACAGTACAATTTATACTGCATACATTACTGCCAGTTCTCATATTGAAGAAAGACCATTTAATATGACTCTCTGGATCTATCTTAAAAGACTCTTACATAAAGGTGACATATTTAAGGGTAACACTTATGTAGTCTTCAACTTTCTTTTTGTACTAGTTGTTGTATCTATCTATCTATCTATCTATCTATCTATCTATCTATCTATCTATCTATCTATCTATCTATCTATCTATCTATCTATGGGTTTCAATTATTTTTACTACTTGTTCTGTGGGCATGGCTTGGTGGGCATGGCAGGGGAAGGATACTGTAAAATCTCCATTCCCACCCCACTCCAGGGGAAGGATACTGTAAAATCCCCATTCTCTTCCCACCCCACTAACCTGCTTTCCAGCTCCATTCTCCTGTGCAGGGCAACAAAAGAAGACCTAGCTGATCAGCTGGGACTCGGGAGACAGAGAATAGATGGGGGCAGGGCCACTCAGAGGTGGTATTTTCTGGTTCTCCGAACTACTCAAAATTTCTGCTACCAGTTCTCCAGAACTTGTCAGAACCTGCTGAATACCACCTCTGGTATGTATGTATGTATGTATGTATGTATGTATGTATGTATGTATGTATGTACGTACTCTTTATATGTTGCCCATCTCACTATCAGACAACTATGCTGCTTTGTACTCAGAAGTTACAGATTTGGGGATTGTAATTTCAGGATGTGTAAAGAATCAAGAGCTTGGATATCCTTCATGTCAGAGAAAAAGAGAAAATAGACCTAATGTTGTAGTGGTTTTCTTCTGGTTAGTTTCCTGAGTATTTTCTGTTTTCTGCTTCAAGAAGAACAGCCAAGCTCCAAAAGTACCAAGGACTCCTTAGTCCAAATCTGAGCTACATTTATTCTCTTCTATTGCAACTACTTCTGAGGAAAATTAAGCTTGAGCAATCATGTGATTCCTGGCCCAAAGAAAACATATGTTAACATATTATTTTGGTCTAGAGATGTCAGGTATAGGGCAACAAGTTAGACAATTGGAAAGTGTCTTTTAGTCTATAATTTGTTTATGCTTTCCTTACCATGAGATAGGATAGCAATTCATGTTTTACAGAGATGGATGGGTAGAAGAAGGCTAACTAAAGGACTGATTATAAAGATTTCTTTATTACCAATTTTAAGGTGCTTTATAAAGCCCATAGTAAAAAATAGTCAATTCAGCTAATTAGATATATAACATGATGGTTTTTTTAAAAAAAAATACAAATGAGTTAAGTCTTCATTGAATGTGCATGTGTGCAAAGCAGACATGTTATATAGATGTATGATTTCAGCATTTTATTTTCACAAATCAATATATCTTACTGGTTTGACCACAGATATCTTTACATCTGATGAACTGATTTTAAGAGAATAAAATTAGATGTCAGGATTTATGGGTATCCTGAGGACTGCTTTGCATATCTCTGAATTTATGCACTGCAATGAAGCAATACAAAGAACAGTTTCCTTCTATAGGTTATCAAGCTCTTTCTACAGGGAATCAGGGTATCAGGTAAGATTCCTCTGGGTCAAAAGACAAAGCCGTAAATCTGAAATTTTATTAGAAAAGCATGACGGTGATTGAACAGATATATGGAATATCTTATGATATCAGGCTACCTTGTGGCACTTCTGTCTACATTTGGTTCTATAAATTCATAGCTCATTATTTAACAAAATGACCAATGGTTGGTTGTTTCACAGGTTGGGGTGAGGGTTTTTTGACAAATTTATCTCTCCTACCCTACTCTATTCAATCTGGTTTAAGCAGGTCATTTAAAGTTCTATTCATCACTCCTGTGACCAATTTGTCAGCTCTTTCCTTGGCTGCATCAGAGTTATCCTTTTCTTTGGAGACAATTTCTACATATGTCAAATTAAAAACAAAAGAGTAATGAAAGACTTTGCAAGCATTACAGAGTCAGTCAATTCATGAACATGGCAATAACAACCCTGTGAAGTAGCAGGTGATATTTACATATGGAAAGCTGATAATATATTTATTGTGTAACATGGGAGCAAGCAAATCGTGGGCCTAGGAGAGCTTACAGTCTTGCACCTAATTTCTTGCAGCTTCATTTTAAATTCAAAAGCAGGTAATCAGCTCAGACATTTGACAAAAACAATTTGTCTCTTAACAGACAGCCACAAGTAAAAGGAGAGACATAGAAAATGAGATTGCATTAGAATTGGTGAATAAATGAAAGTTTCAGCAACATTTCACCACCAACATGCTTCCAAATAACCAGTTTCAGGGAACAATGGTGGGAAAGAGATGTGTCAATCTTCTGCTTGAGAGGAGCTGAGGCGTCTGTGTGAAACAAATGCTGGAGCAAGTTTGGCCCTATCCTGATCCAGCAAACTATTTTTACCATCTGTATTTCTTCATGGAAGTGCAGCCTTTTAGTTTGCCTGGCATTCAGTGGTCAACTCTGGACAAACTCTAAAAAGGTTATGCAGACTTGACAATAAGCTTGGAGGAAGAAATCAGGAGTAAGTCTGTGTCTGTGTATTGTTGACTGCCTGAGCATTTGTTGTTTAAAAAGTGAACAGCTTTATCATGTTGCCAAATGACTGAAATCTGATAAAATTTAAAATTCATCCAATACTTCGATATTATTAAAGTAGTCTGTGGAATCAAAGAACAATGCATTCTGAGAATAACGAATAATTTATAAGTACAGTAATTGTAAAATACTTATCTATAAATACATTGATACAAGCTCCAGTGACAACATAATTAACGAGGAGCATGACACTTTGGCTGAGGGTGTCACCATCGCATCAATGAATAATTATAATGTGCTCCATTTCCCTGTAACATTTCTTGGCCTTACATAACATATAAATTGTGTGAATAACTTAAAAAAAAAGCTTGTGTCCTCTCTTCATGAATCTTCCACCACTCCTGATTCAATTTGTTTTGCCTCAGGGTAAGCTTTTCCCCCCTCAGAAATTAGCAACTTGCCATGTCTGCCTAATTTAATCTACTTCCACATGTACTTTCCCCTAAACAGATTTGTTGGCCATTCCCCTTGCCATTTCTTTGTGAGCCAGCTTGCAATCTGAATTAAAAATGGAATTTAAAAAATAATGTTGGAAGCAATAAGAAACAACAGGGTTAATCAAATCAGGATGAGCAGTAAAATAATATAAATAAATAAAACTGGGACCGCAGCCAGCATTCCCTAAATAACAATTGGAGAGCCCCTAAGGGTCTGTCAACAGGAACTGATTTAGTTAGCTGCCTGAAGATATAAAGGGAGGGTGTGCAGCATAAACTGAATTCTTTTATTTTTTTCCACTAAAAGCTAATTTTTTACAACAGTGGCAAAGACTTAAATCAAGCAGTCCCCTCTTGTACAAGAATTGTCCAGTGAAAATACAGTTTTCTGCTAAAAGACATATTGGTTGTTTGTTGTTTACTAACTGCTTTCATTGTTAAAAAAAAAAGGAAAGATTACTTTAAAAACTTTCCTTGAAGCCTGTTCTGCTGTATATTTCAAGTTCACTAGTGTTCTAGTCACATACATGCTTCATATTTTTGCACACTCTTTCTTTAGTAGCAATTTCTCACTTCACTGCTAGCAGGAGGCAATGCTAATGTACTTGTATCTCTTCGTAATTATTCCTGATTGATATTGGTTATAATAAAAATGCATTATATTTCTTGTTTCAGATGAAAGCCACAATCAAATTCAAAGGATAGAATTGGTTTTCTTCATGAGTGACAGGATATTGCAATTCTCGAACTTTAATTTTTCCAGGACATATTTCATCCCTCAGTGAGTGAGGAGTCACTTCCTTTTCGTCTATTTTAATTGAGAATCACAGTACTTTCCATTTGGAATCACCAGAGACTTCCTTAATTAGTAAAATTTGTGTAGCTAGAAATGGTACAATCAGCCTAATACCAACTGAGAATGTCTGATTCTCCTATTATGAAAAAATGTTCACTTTTGGGACTTCTGGTTTGAAGGGCTTCGGCGACAGACAAAAATCCGCGATCATGCGCGGTTTCTGTCTGGGCTCGCTGTGGAGTGCCCTGAGCTGGCTGGTTTCGGGGCTAAGCCACCCCTTAAAGGTGGTGAAGAGAGGGGAGACCACCAGCAGGGTTGAGGAGAGTTGCATCTCATCTCCTCAGTGGCCATTACTCCCTTTCCCGAAGGCAGTTGCAGCGGTGGTCAGAAATGGCCACCACAAAGGAGAACTCGACTAGAAAAGAATGTGCAGGAGGAAGATAAGAAGTGAAAGTTTTGGCTGACCAGATTAAATTGTAAAAGCAACAACTAAGGTACCCTGGAATTTAAACTTACAAAAAAATAACATCGCTCCCAAAGAAGAGTCAGAATCAGTGGAGGAAAGTGAAAAGGAAAAGGTTAGGCTTTTCCCCCCTTCTCTCTCCTTCCCTATACTGACAACTAAGAGACTTAAATAAGAAATAGGAAAAATCCACTTTTACATCAATAGGCAATTAATCTGAAAATAAAACAAAATGCCAAAGGGATAATAAGGATTTCTGGACATTAAATTTTTTCTTTTTCATAAGCAGGAAGGGAGAGAAAAAGAATAAGGGCAGGATCTGGAAGAGGGAGGAGACTGCCTGGAATTAAAAAGAATCTACAGTAAAACTTCAACAAGACTTCTAAAAGATACATTTTAACTGAAACTTTGCAACTAAATAGTAACCCCAGGAAGAGAAAGTTAAAAAAAAAAGAGCAAAAAAGAAACAGCTTGCGTGTATTTGGATTATTTGATGATCTTTGGATTCTTGGTTATTATATTTGAATGACTAAAATCAATCGGGTGGTTGTTTAAAAATTTATACAATGGCACCACTTCTGGATGAATTGAAAATGGAACTTAAAAAGTACAAAGAAGATGCACAAGAAGGGAAGGATTCTTTTGGCTTCATTTTTCAATTCTTAGAAATGGAGATTTGGAACTATGAGAAACAACAAGAAACGTCTGCAAAACAAGAAGACTGGGACAAAGAAGAAGCCATCCTTAATGAACAAGCAATTTTATGCGGGGAAGAAAAAGGAAAGGAGGGGGAAGAGAATGGAGAATTTAAGATTTAAAAAAACAACCAAAGAAAAGAAAAATAATTTGAAAAATAAGTATAATACTGGAAAGCAACAGAAAAGGGCAATACAGAAGAAATAGAGGTAGAGAGACAAGGGGGTAAAAAGGAGAGAGGGAAGAAGGAAAGGAAAAGAAGTTACAAAGGACCAGAGCAAGATATAGAGAAACAGGACCTATTTAGAGATAATGGGTGAAAATCTAACTGAAAAAGGGTTTCTGTAAAGGTATATAAGATTGTATTGCTATATTAGCAATAGAAATAATTTTAGAAAATTGGAAACAACGTATGTTTAAAATGAGGTATAAAATAGTGTAATTTAGTGAAATGTTTGTGAATAAAATAAGTGAAATAAAATAAATGAGAAAATTGAATTAGGAAGGAACGGGAACATTTTAATTAGTGAATGTTTTATAAAATATAAGTGAAGGGGGCGGGAAATTAACTATGGAAAGCTTATAATTGTTCCCATAGAAGTATGATATTTAATTGAAAAGTAATGTTAAAGAAGTTAAGACTTTAATGAATATTAATATTAATGATAGAATTGAATTGTAATGGAATGTTGTTTTAATTATATACATTTATAATTTTTTCTTTTTTTAAGAATACAGGGTGTATTTTAAGAATGTACCAAGCAGAATCCGAATGGAAGTTATGTATTATATTGAATGTTGCAACTTTAGGGAAAAGATATAAAGATGTCATACTCCAATCAGTAACTACAGGAGACATTTTGTTTAATGAGAAAAGATAATAGAAAATTGAAACAGGACAGACAAAAAATATAAATACAATGATTTGAATTGAGATGAGATAATTAAAATAAAATTGAGAAAATTAAAAGAGGGGAGAAGCTATGTAAAAAATGTAAAATAGTAATAAGATATGGAATAGAATATAAAAATAAGCATGAACCTGAATTTGTGTCTGTACGAAGAAATGTAACCCGGGATTACGCTACTTTCAAAAAAGATGTTTTATTTGTATTTTTTTTCTCTTTGTGAAAACTCAAATAAAATTTACAAAAAAAAAAAGTTCACTTTTAAAAGTCCATTAAATGTTAAAATACTAAAAATAAAAATGGTAAAAATCCCATCAGCTAACAATTTTTTTTTTCTAAAAATTGTAACCATCAAGATGATTTTGGATAATTTCAGTTTAAGTAATATATATATATATATATATATATATATATATATATATATATATATATATATATATATATATATATATATATATATATATATATATATATATATATATATTATATATATATAATATATATATATATTTGTTTTCTTAAGTTTTAATGGGTACTTACATGTATGGTATTCAGCTTTGTTCGGGTATTTTCCCATGTCATTATAGTTGTGCTTTTAAAGTTGTAGCAACGTTTCGGCAGAATCTCATCTGAGTCAGGCCTCACAGCTGTTTCAGTTTTAAATTTGGGGCTAGCCTACTGCTGTGCCAGAGTGGTTTTTTTCTTCATCCTGATTGGTTGGAAGTCTTGGTCTGTGTTTATTGGTGTTGGAATTTTCTGTGTTCTACTTGATTGGTGTTTCTAATATCTTCTGTCTGTTTTGTAGCTTTTCTTGTCTTGATTGGCTGGAAACATTGTGTTTCCTGTATTGGAGGCTTTTAGTATGGCTTGGCTCTGAGTAAATGGATAGCTATCATTTATTAGGAAGCTAGGTTTCATCTGGGTGCCTGGTTGGGGTGTGTTTGAGCTGGAGGTATCAGGGGGAGTCTGTTTGTGCCCAGGTGTTTGGCTGGCTTGTGGTGTGGAGATTTTTTTGTTTGAGAGTGAAGGCTTCCAGATAATTGACAGTCTGGTGGAGTCATCTCTTCTATTCATGCTTTCAGGTCTTTTTTCAATCTCTATGGCTTCTCTGATAATTCTGTAGCTGGTGTTTTCTATAGTGGCTAGGGTTTTGGTGCCATTGAAGTCGATGCTATGACCTGTGGCTTTCATGTGTTGGACTAGTGAGGAAGTGTGTTCCAGCTTTTTTACTGCATTTTTGTGTTCATCCAGGCGGGTACTTATTCTTCTATTGTTCTGTCCAATGTATGTGGCAGGGCATGATGCACAGGGAACTTCATATATGTCTTGGTTTTTCCAGGTCAATTTTATCTTTGGGTGGAAGTATCTAAGTAACGTTTCGATGAAATCTCATTCATCATCTTCAGGCTTGGGTCTTCGGCTTTGTGCTTCTCGGAGTAATGTGAGCTTGCAGCTGCTTCTTCCTTTTACTGCTGACCCCACGGGTGCTCCTTCTATTTGTTTGTATTTTTGTCCATTGTAGGTGAAGTATGTATTGGATAGGCAGTGGTTGGTCAGATCTAGGGTGTGCTTGGGGGGGTTGTATTTGTTGTATTTGTTTTGGATGGCTGTCAAGCCTTCTTTTATTGGCACTTGGGTGAAGAGGGATATGACATCGAAGCTCACTAGTAGGTCACTGGGTTGTAAGTTTTGTTTCTTTATGATCTCGATGAACTGGAATGAGTTTCTTACATGTGAGTTGATGGATTCTGCACAGGACTGTAGTTGTTTGGTGAGAAATTTGGCTAGGTTTTGTAGAGGTGAGCCTATGGAGCTGACTATTGGTCTAAATGGGGTTCCTTCTTTGTGTATCTTGGGGAGACCATAACTTAGACCCCACTTAGACCAATACATATATATATGTATGGTATTTAGCTTTGTTTGGTATTTTCCCACGTCATTATAGTTGTGCTTTTAAAGTTGTAGCAACGTTTCAGCGGAATCTCATCTGCCATCATCAGGCTTCTGTGTTGTGTTTGTCTGAACAGACAAACACAATATTGCTACAACTTTAAAAGCACAACTATAATGATATGGGAAAATACCCAAACAAAGCTGAATACCATACATGTAAGTACCCACGAAAACTTAAGAATGAATATATATATGAAAAACTTGAAGTCCAAAGAGCCTCCATTTTATGTGACCTTGCATTCCTATGCAACTGCCGAGATCAAAATTTAATTCCCACAAGCTTCCAATTGAAATTCCACACCAACACAGCAGCCACCAAACGCATCCTTAAAAGAACAGAACTGGCCCTAATTAGAAATGAACTTCACACGAAAAGGTTTCTCCTAGACCAAATCAACAAAGATCTCCTCACACTCCACCTCAGACTCAGCAACAAGATTCACCCTCTACTTTGGGACAAATCCAAACAACTCGCTGTCTGGAGAGCCAAAACACAGACCACCCTCAAGACAGACACACACACCAACAAACTCAGGAAACTACAACAATGCCAGAAACCAACTCCCCCTCCCCCACAGCCACACATGAAACAAACATTGCACAACATCTCAGACAAGATCCTTACTGAAGCTGAAACCAAGGTCCTTTCAAAAGGATTCAACTTTGCTGTCACTCCCAAACACATCCCCACAGAAACCATCATATGCGGAGTTGAAACCAGCCTGACCAAAACCAACCCTGATGATGCTAACAAAATCAGACTCGAAATCACCAACATCCTCTGCACTAGCAAACCACCCAAAAGCAACTTATCCAAAGAAGAACAAACTGCACTACTTAACCTGAAAGAAGACACCAGCATAATAATCCTACCAGCAGACAAGGGCAACGCGACAGTGGTTATGAACACATCTGACTACCAAACCAAGCTAACCAACCTACTCCAAGACCCCACATACAAACCCCTAAAGACAGACCCCACCACCTACCTAGAAAAAACTACCAAATCCAAAATAAAAGCCTCCCCCATCAGTGAAGAAATCCAGCAAGGAATCATACCCAGAGAAAAATCATCCAGATGCCCCAAGCTTTATGGTCTCCCCAAAATACACAAAGAAGGAACCCCACTCAGACCAATAGTCAGCTCCATAGGCTCACCTCTACAAAACCTGGCCAAATTCCTCGCCAAACAACTACAACCCTATGCAGAATCCATCAACTCACACGTAAGAAACTCATTCCAGTTCATCGAGATCATAAAGAAACAAAACTTACAACCTAGCGACCTACTAGTAAGCTTCATGTCATATCCCTCTTCACCCAAGTGCCAATAAAAGAAGCCTTGACAGCCATCCAAAACAAATACAACCCCCAAGCACATCCTAGATCTAACCAACCACTGCCTATCCAATACATACTTCACCTACGATGGACAAAAATACAAACAAATAGAAGGAGCACCCATGGGATCACCCCTCTCACCTGTCATCGCAAACCTCTACATGGAACACTTTGAAACACAAGCTCTAGAAAAATACGACCACAAACCCAAACTCTGGCTCAGATACGTAGATGACACCTTCATAATCTGGCCACACGGAAAGAAAAAACTGAACAACTTCCTCACATACCTCAACAGCCTACACCCCAAAATACAATTCACCATGGAAACAGAAGCCAACAATCAACTTCCCTTCCTAGATGTCTTGGTATACAAAAGATCCAATGGCTCCCTAGGACACACCATCTACCAGAAGAAAACACATACTAACCGCTATCTACATGCACTCTCACACCACCACCCAGCACAGATCAATTCCGTAGCCAAGACACTCATCTCCAGAACAAAATGCTTAGCGATGAACAACACCAAAAACCGAACTACACACTCTCACCAACGTACTTACAGCCAATGGATTCCAAAGAAAGAAGATTACCCACCTAATCCAAAAAGAAACCCCAACCAAAATCCAAGACAGAGAACAAGAAAACGGCAAAGCCCTCCTCCCATATATAAAAGGCACTACAGACAAAATTAGCAAGATCCTCCAAAAACACAACATCAAAACAGCATTCTGCACAAACAGAAAAATATCCACCATCCTAAGAAACCCCAAAGACAAAATCGAATTAGAAAACCAAGGAGTATACGAAATCCCCTGCACTGCCTGCCCTACCACATACATTGGACAAACTAACAGAAGAATAAGTGCACGCATTGAAGAACATAAGAACTCAATCAAAAAGAAGAAACAACCTCTTCCCTGGTCCAACACCTCAAAGCCACAGGACATGAAATTGATTTTAAAAATACCAGAACTATCGCCAAAACCGAACACTTCAACAGCAGAATAATCAGAGAAGCCATAGAGATAGAAAAACGCCCACACAGCATGAACAAACGAGATGACACCTCCCGCCTTCCAGCCATTTGGAAACCCGCCTCATGAACAGACGAGTACCTAACATGAAGAAGGACACCAGACCCACACCCATGAGAGCCACACAAGATGCCACCACCACACTTCCATATAGAAAACAGACTCCCACCCATTCAGAAAATGAGACACGACCATGGACCAGAAGCTGCACTGCAGCTGCATCACTACCCACTTCAAACCCCTCTGAGCCATACATGAAGCAAACCGACACCCACTATGAAGATGCAGCAGGACCACGTACTAGAAGCCAAACAGCAAGATCACAACTCACCAGCTCAAATCCCCCAGCAACTAAGACTAACCTGAGCACAACCAAGCCCCCCACCTGAACAGAACATGCCTCCAACCAATCAGAACACGGCTAACCCCCCAACCAATCAGAACACAGCCAAACCCCCTACCAATGAGAACACACCCCCACCCAATCAGAACACAGCCAAGCCCCCACCCAATCAAGTCCCACCCCCACTGGCAGTTAAAAGGAGGAAGCAGCTGCAATCTCACATTACTCTGAGAAGCACAGAGCCGGAGACAGAAGCCCGAAGATGATGAATGAGACTTCATCGAAACGTTGCCTAGATACTTCAAATCTTACGCGGGAGAAAACCCGAACAACCAAAGATCCATATATATATATGGCATTCAGCTTTGTTCGGGTATTTTCTCCGAGTGAGAAGAAGAAGTGGGCTTCACTCGGAGAAGCCCAGAGCCGAAGACAGAAGCCAGAAGATGATGAATGAGACTTCATCGAAATGTTGCCTAGATACTTCGAATCTTACGCGGGAGAAAACCCGAACAACCAAAGATTAGCAAGTAAGTTTAGAAAACCAATAGCACTTTATTATATTTAAAAGAATCAGTTATGTGTTTAAAGTAGTTTGATGTAGCTGTTATCATTGTAGCTCAACAGCAGTAGGACAGGAGAGATATATACACCATAATAGAATTTACAAGGAGCCTTGGTACAGAAGATATTTATTGTTCTTTTTAAAATAATTTAACCTATGGTTCAGATTCATTATTGGGCAAGTTGACGGTTCTAGATTCTGGGATTTTGAGAGTTCAAAGGTCAATCTGAGAGTCTTTTGCATATTTAAGAGCCCTGACAGTGCACGCCCATTAGCCTGGTATTTTATGATAGATTTGGGAATTGCACAAACATGGGTTGGTATTTCTTAGAAATAAGTCCTTGCGTACTCAGTTAAATTTATTTTCAGGTACAGTATATAACATTGCAGACAAACATTATAACCCTACGGAAACTGAGAATAATTTCCAGCAAATCTTGAAATTAGAATATTAGGTTCATTCTGATTTCAAAGTGTGATTCTTCTTGGAGAATCATAGGATCATACATTAAAAAGGAACTATTTAACTCAGCAATTCCAACCTACTGTTTCCAGATAGCTAATTAAAGCATACAAAATATACACTAGTAGCAACCAGCTGTACTGTTCAGACGATTTCTTAGAACATTCAACTAGGATTTGGCTTCTTTCAGTTTAAATTCATGCAGATTTTAGCCTCCTCTGCATTGGTATACAGTACAATATCAAGAATGAAAAAATGGTAGAATATGTATCACAATAGAAGACCCAAGTTTTCATAATTATGTTCCAATGTCATTTGGAAGTGCATGTTGTAGGTTTTGTTTCATTGAATATGCATACCGTTAAGTCTTCTGAATGACATTTTTTCATTATTTTGAATAGTGCTTCATATCCCTCTTTAGTCTCTTCATTCCAAGGTTACAATTCTAAGTTTCTTTTATGTTGTTTTCTGTTCTTTGTTTCTTATGTCTTTCTCCAAACTTGATCCTATTTGTATGAAAGCTTCCTAAAGAGTAATGCCTGGAATACAAATCAATACTGTAGGTGGGGTCTAATTAACACAGAATAAATGAAATTGTTACTTTCATATTTTAAGAATTATACTTCTTGTATGTATCCTATTAAACTGAGGCTCCTGAGTTTTATGTGCAAGCATCCTGCTGGGCTTTTTCCAATCTTTTTCTCTAAATAACACCCATATTAATATGGTGCCTAAGGGTCTAAATGATTCAGTTTCCAATTCTTCCCTTGGAAATCTAATTAACAAAATAATAGAATGATCAACGTGATTGTAAATAGAACTAAAATTTACTATTAGCACTTTTCAAACAGGTCATCAAAAAACAAATGGTTACAACAAATTAAAACTTTAGCATGATTTCCAGAATAACAATAACTCTTATTCACTGACTGCATTTTTTTTTCAGTACAGAGGTCATTGCCAGATGAAAGCACATTCTTAGGGACTAAGTGGAGACCACAGCAAATTAACCCTTACTCTTTTGCCATTCACTGATAAAATTCCTTGCTCTTCACCTTCACTTGCTATCAAGCTTGTGAGATAGATCAGATTGGAAACAAGGTCAGATGAGCAAATTCTACTTTTTCAAATTATATGAAGACTCAAAGTACATTTCTCCCCATCTGCTTTGCAGCTCATGAAACTAGTGACATTCTGAGCCATTTGCCCTGCCCACATTCCTGCTGCAAAGAATCTGCCTTTGATCTGACCATTCCCTTAATTAGGTCTCTTTGCTCTGTGGCAAAAGGCCAATCCCACATACCATTACAACCAAAAGGTGATGGGGAAAACACTTTTGGGGGGTCAATTATTCCTTTGTTGTCCTTCCATTCTTTTTGACCCTCTTGTCTCTTTTCAATGTTTTGATGTCTCTTTTGCTGTATCTGTTCTTTTTTAATCTTACCTGCTTCCTTTCATGATTCCTTTGGCCTTCATGATCTTGTCTTCCAATCCCCTTAATACCCTGCTCTCCTCTTCTTCCAAAGTCCATCATCAAAACTCCTGTTTGCCCTCACCATCTTCTGATCTTCTCTGCAGCTGCCTTAGGACCCTTCTCTTCCCAGCAGGCTGGTAATGATCTGCTGCTAGGTGAGGGAGGGAGTCCTCCCTTGTCTTTGATTGCCTATCCTCTTTTCCTAACTAGCTAAGTAACACTCTTCTGTGTTTCCTAAAACACCCAAAAGGTACTTCAGTTGATGCTGCATAAAATTGGATGTACCTTTGTTGTAATCATATCTCACTGTTGACACATACTTCATCTGCAATTAACTATTTTTCCAATAACATTTCTACTATTATTACCAGCTATCTCTTGTTCTATATCTATAGATATATTTGATATCCATTTCCTAAGAGAAAAACATTTTATTTGTCATAGTTAAATTTTATTCTGCTTTTTAAATAACCTTTCAATCTATTAAAATCATTCTAAACATTGTCTCACCCAGTTTTATATCATCTCAAAGTAATTAATAAATCTGTTGGCCAGAACTTTATAGCACTTCACTGAATATTTCCCTCCAATGAAGTTTGAGCCATATATTTAATTTCCATGAGACTTAGCTCATATTTGTTTAGCATGCTAATTGTTATGTCTCTGGAACTTAAAGAAGTTCCCACTCAGGTCCGTCCGCATTGCGGGGGTGGTTGCCCTCCCTCTCATTGGCTGGTTCCCCCCAGCAGCCAGCTATAAAAGCAGGCTGCGGGGTCCGACCAGCCGCTGATCGCTGGGAGCCAGTTCCAGGCTTGGCAAGCACGTTCAGTCCTTTATTATCCTAATAAAGTATTGTTGCACCCATGCCCTGGTTCAGCCTCTCATTATCCGAACTTAACACTGGCGACGAAGGTGGGATGGCTACCAGAGGCAAAATGCAACCGCTGAATCACTAGACGCTGATCCGCAGCCAGAGAGAGCGGTCAGCAGGCAACGAGAGCGAACGCTGATCCGCAGCCAGAGAGAGCGGTCAGCAGGCCACGAGAGCGAACGCTGATCCGCAGCCAGAGAGAGCGGTCAGCAGACGGTGAGAGTGAGAAGCATCTGTAGCCGCTTGTTAGCCAGCCAGCTACAGGGAAAGTGTAGCGCTGCGAGCCGCAGCCGCTCGTTTCCTTAGGCGCGAAATTCAAACGGCTGTCATTTGAATTTCCGCCCAAGAGTACAGCACGGTGCTGTATTGCGAAGTCACTGACGCCCACGCAGGCGCAAATTTCAAAACGCTGCCAACGGCCGTTGCAGTCTAACCTCGTGTTAATCCAGAGAGAGGGAGAGAGTTGTGAAAACCTCCCCAGAGCTGAAATCACTTGCCTGCCATAGGCACAAAAAAACTTCCTGCTGCTGCCCCAGAGAGATTTTCTCAACAGATTATCCAACGAGATTCTCATCATGAACTCCAACCCAGTTTTCCCATCGTTCAAGCCGGATGAGGAGAAGTGGGAGTCATACAAGAATCACTTTAACCATTACATCGACGTCATTGGGCTGGCTGATGCAGGGGAGCACCGAAAAAAATCATATTTCCTGATCTACTGCGGAGCCATCGTCTTTGATACTGCCACAGCACTCGTGGCTCCACGTGAGTTAAAAAATGTCCCCTGGACAGAACTGTTAGAAATCCTTACTAACCACTATTCTCCTAGACCCTCACAGATTGCCAGGTGGTTCACCTTCCGTATGAGGAAACAATCAGACAAAGAAACTATCTACCAGTACATGGCTGCCCTCAGGACTGCAGCACTCCATTGTGGGTTTGGGACCTACCTGGATGACATGCTCCTCGATCAGCTAGTCTGTGGGGTCAAGGATCTTCACCTTCAAAGGCGCCTACTCACCAGGAAGGACCTCAACCTCGCTCAAGCCGTCGAGGAAGCCCTGGCAGCGGAGCTGGCAGCACACTCAGCCACCGAGATCCAAGGTCCTGCCCCCAAACAAATTGCAGTTTCCGTCCACTCTGAAGAGGTGGTCATCGAGGAGGACCCCAGTGATGCGGCCGACATCCACCGCCTAGCCCACACCAGACAACCGCAGGTAGGAGCCAAGCGAGAAAGCACCAGTCCATCCAACCACATCACCCTGTGCCTATCCTGTGGTGGATCTCACCTGAGGACCACCTGCAAATTCAAGGGAGCCACCTGCAACAATTGTCACAAAAAGGGGCACATCGCCAGAGTCTGTCAAGCCATTCACAACTCGGCACAAAGGGTCCCTTCCTTTTCACATTCCGGACCCCAAAGGCAAGTATTGAACTGTCGCACCCGCCACCATGATAAGCACGCTTGCCATACCATTAGTAAAATCTCTCTCTCCGTTTTATTAGAAGGTAAACCTTGCCGCATGGAGGTTGACACGGGGTCAGCGCTCTCAATTATCTCTTGGAGCACCCTCAAGAAACTACAGCCCAGTCTATCCAGAAACCGGCTCCAGAAGTGCCAGCTTAGCCTGAAGGACTACCAGGGGAAGACCATTCCTGTAATTGGCAGAGGCAAGTTTCTTGTTAATTTTAAAACTTTCAAAGGCCACCTACCTCTAGTGGTAGTTAGTGGCAACCTCCCTACACTTTTGGGACTTGATTGGTTCCCCCACCTCGGCCTAGGTCTAACTGGAGTCCATGCGGTCTCAACCTCTGACACTGACTCCCTATTCGCTGACTACTCAGACGTATTCAGCAATGAGCTGGGGTGTTATAACGGTACCCCTATCTCATTCTCAGTTGACCCCCAAGCAGTCCCAATACGGTTGAAACCTCGTAGAGTTCCATTCGCTATTCAGCCTAAATTAGATGCGGAACTGGATAAATTATTAAAACAAGGGGTCATTGAGCCAACAGATTTCGCCAAATGGGAGATGTCCATTGTCACACCCCTCAAAAAAGACGGTAGCCTGAGAATTTGCTCGGACTACAAAACCACAATTAATAAATTTTTACAAGTTAGCGCCTACCCAGTGCCCGTCATTCAGCACTTATTACACACTTTTGAACCTGGCAGCATTTTTGCCAAATTGGACATGTCTCAAGCGTATCAACAGTTCCCTGTTGACAACCAAACAGCGGAACTCCAGACCATTGTCACCCACAGGGGTGCTTTCCGGTGCAAGCGTCTCCAATTTGGCGTAAGTGTTGCCCCAGGCATTTTTCAATCCCTCATGGAGCGGATTTTGCAGGGCCTCCCTGGTGTAGTACCCTACTTCGACGACATCTTAGTCTCGGCCAGGGACAGACCCCAACTCTTCCAGAGAGTTCGAGCAGTGTTAGAGAGGTTCAGACAGCATGGCCTCAAATTAAAAAAAGAAAAATGTGCCATTGCCACTAGACAGGTGGACTTTCTGGGTTATAAAATTGACGCCTCAGGCATTCACCCCCTGGAATCCAAGGTTAAGGCAATTCACGAGGCACCCACTCCAACCTCCAAAGCGGAACTACAGGCCTTCTTGGGGCTATTGAATTTTTACGCATCTCTCCTGCCCCATAAAGCATCTGTGGCGGAACCCCTGCACAGACTTTTGGATAAAAAATCGTCTTGGCATTGGGGACACAAGGAAGACTCTGCTTTTCGCGCGGTCAAATCACTACTCACGTCAGAGGCGGTCCTTATTCAGTTTGACCCCAACCTTCCATTAGTACTAGCAGCGGACGCATCCCCTTTTGGAATCGGGGCAGTGTTAAGCCACAGGCTCCCCAATGGCTCCGAGGCTCCCATCGCGTTTTTTTCCAGGACGCTCTCTGCAACAGAGCGCAATTATAGCCAAATCGATAAGGAAGCTTTAGCAGCTGTCGCAGCAGTGAAGAAATTTCATGAATTTCTTTTTGGCCACTTTTTCGAGCTGGTCACGGATCATAAGCCTCTCCTAGGTCTACTAGCAGGTGACAAACAGACCCCTCAAGTCCTATCTCCTAGAATGACGAGGTGGACTCTTTTCCTAGCAGCATACTCGTATAGACTCATACACCGTCCAGGTAAAACATTGTCCCACGCAGACGCCTTCAGCCGCTGCCCCCTGCCTGCTCCAGCTGAGGATCCTGCCCCGGTCCATGCTATCTTTGAGGTCACCCAACTGGACCTCCCCATCACTGCCCTTGACATTGCCGCCAAATCCAGGGCAGACAAAACGATCGCCCAGGTACTGGACTGGGTGAGGAGGGGGTGGCCGGGCAGTGATGTTGAAACCAAATTCACGCCTTTTAAGACCCGCCTACAGGAGTTATCCAGTTTGCAGGGCTGTTTGCTGTGGGGCACACGAGTGGTCATCCCGACCTCACTGCGTACCCGAGTTTTGGAGGCGTTGCATGAGGGCCACCCTGGCATCGTCAGGATGAAGGCATTAGCACGCGGCTACGTATGGTGGCCTGGCCTCGACGATGACATCATCAGATGGGTAAGCTCCTGCCATCCCTGCCAGGAATCCCGGCCATCTCCTCCAATTGCCACCCCCACTAAGTGGGAAAGCGCCAGCGCACCTTGGTCCAGGATTCACATCGACCTGGCGGGCTCGATGCACGGCAAAATGTTCCTGGTGGTCGTGGACTCTTATTCTAAATGGATTGACCTGGCACAACTATCCACAACCACCACGCAAGCGGTTACCAAGGTATTGACTCGCCTGTTCGTAACACATGGGCTACCAGACTCTATTGTTTCCGACAATGGCCCCCAGTTCGCATCAGCCGAGTTCAGTCGCTTCGCTGCCAATCTGGGCATCCGCCACATCTTCACGGCTCCCTTTCATCCTGCCAGTAACGGATTGGCAGAAAGAGCCGTTAGGACCACTAAAGAAGCTCTAGCTAGGTTCAGCAAGGAAGACTGGCACCACAGACTCTCCCGTTTCTTGCTGAGCCAGCACTCAACCCCATGCACAGTCACTAATAAGTCCCCGGCTGAACTCCTGATGGGTAGACGCCTGCGGACTGTATTGGACAGGCTTCACCCACATTACTGCCCTGACTCTCCCCTCGCTTCCACATCGGGGGTTAGGCATTTTGTCTTACAGGAAACCGTGTTCGCGAGGAACTTCGCTGGAGACCCTCTGTGGATCCCGGGTGAGATCGTGGCCATCACCGGACCCAGGTCGTATCGAGTCAGACTGGAAGATGGTCGAATCTGGAAAAGGCACCTGGACCAGCTGCGGAAGCGCCAAGGCACTGTCGTTAGCAGTGACTCAGGGTTGCAGACCAGTGCGAGGCTACAGCATCAACCCCACAGCAGCACCAATTCCGGTGACCTGTTTACACCTGCAGCCGAGCCGGGGAACCCGAACACGAGCCGGGACCATCAGACGGCTGACCAGTCCGAACCAGTCAATGGGAGCACACCCCCAGTGACCAGCCCTATGAGTCCCGAACCAGCATTGACCGAGGAACGCGTTCGTGACACCCCACCGGTCCGACCTTCCTCTGCAGACTCTGAACTACCAGACAACTCACCAGAGTTGCGCCGTTCTGGGCGCCAGCATAAGCCTCCCGCGTACCTTAAGGACTATGCGTGTTCGCATCTGGGGGAAGGGGTGTTATGTCCCTGGAACTTAAAGAAGTTCCCACCCAGGTCCGTCCGCATTGCGGAGGCGGTTGCCCTCCCTCTCATTGGCTGGTCCCCCCCAGCAGCCAGCTATAAAAGCAGGCTGCGGGGTCCGACCAGCCGCTGATCGCTGCGAGCCAGTTCCAGGCTTGGCAAGCACGTTCAGTCCTTTATTATCCTAATAAAGTATTGTTGCACCCATGCCCTGGTTCAGCCTCTCATTATCCGAACTTAACACTAATCAGATGTCATATGGCAAATATTTTGCAGAACTTAGGATATAAACTGTAGAATTCCCACCTTCTAATAAGAAAATTTCCTAATGAAAAAAATGAAGTTAGTTTGACAAACCTATGCTCACTTAGGGTGACTGGTGCATTGTTTTTAAGGTGCTTTCATTTTAATCCCTTTATGTTATTTTCTAGATTAGTGGTCCCCAACCTTTTTTGTACCAAGGACCAGTTTCACAATTCAAAATTATCCACGGACCGGTACCAGCATCAGCACACACGACCAAGGCAAGGCGAGCCGAGCGACCAGCCAGCCAGCCGTCCCCTGCTTCTCCCTGCCACCTTCAACTCCTCCTTTGTACCTTCTCATGGTCAATGGGCTTTTTGGGCTCTTTCTTAATCTCATCCTGAGTAATGCGAGACTCCACTGCCATCGGGATGGCTCTTCGTTCGAAGCCACCACCCCCCCATGAAACTAAGGTGCGAGGATTACTTCAGCACCCAAACACCACTTTCCAACCAATGACCAACAAGCTTACCCGGAAGCACTTTCTCAAGCGCTGTTGAAACAAGATGGCAGCGCCCAAGCAAAGTAGGCCCGCGGCCCGGTACAAAATGATCCACGGACTGGGACCGGTCCAGGGCCCAGTGGTTGGGGACCCCTGCTCTAGATGATTTCTGATGTTGTCAACATCTTAAAAGATTCTAGAGAATAGCATAAAGGAATCAAGATGAAAGCACCTTCAAAACAATTCCACAACCACCCTACATTTTACAAATTAAAATAGAAACATTTGTAGAATATTTAATGAAAAATGAAAAACATGTATTAAACCATTCAATATTAACATAAATAAAATATTTTTCATGGAAAAACCAATTTTTAAAGGCCAAAATATTAATCAGAAGAGTGACATTATTTTACATTCTTGCAAATATCCTCAATATTTGACAAGAAAATTTTGTTTCATGGATCCCTGAAAAGATATTGGGGGATCTCCAAGGGTTCCTTAGACCACACTTTAAAAAAGCCTACTTTAAACTCATTCAAAGTAAAATTTAATTGGGGCAACCCAGGGCTTCTAATTATAAGGAACATATGTGGTTTGGAGGACATGTGAAATCATGCACTGTACCTTTTGTCAAATCTTAAAGCAGCTGCAACTTTTCTTAGGATCAGAACTTTTCTTAGGATCATAATTTAGACTTCCTTCTGCCATGGCCAAAGTAGAGGTTTGCTTAAGGATCTGCTAGTTAGTACTACATATATGCCATAAATACTCTTCAGCATGGAATAAGCTTAATAAGGCTTTTTAACCAGTTTAAATTCCAAATGAAATTGGGTCTTCAGGGTAAGGAGATGTGAATAACTTTCAACTGCAGGTTTCTAAAAATCTTATTAGGATATTAATCTCATTTTTAATAAGATTTTTAGAAGCCTGCAGTTGAAATACTGAAATGGTATAGGGTTTCCCCTCAAGGTCCCTTCCAAGTGATTCTGTTATTCTGACTCAGATTTTGGCATCCTCAGTTTTCCTGCCCAAGCAGGGGGTTGGACTAGAAGACCTCCAAAGTCCCTTTCAACTCTGTTATTCCTCAGCTAAATAGCTAAGAGTCTGAGGATACCAAAATCTGAGTAGAGGTCCTGGGAAAGGTGTCAGAGTAACAGAATAACACTTAGAAGGGACCTTGTGGGGAACCCTATACCATTTCAGAGAAATGGCTGTCCAGTCTTTTCTTAAAAATGTCTAGTGATGGATCACCCAGAACTTCTGGAGACAAGCAGATCCACTGGTTAATTGTTCTCACTGTCAGGAAGTTTCTTCTTAGTTTTAAGTTGCTTCTCTCCTTGAGTAGTTTCCATCCATTGCTTCTTGTTTGCCTTCTGGAGCTTTGGAAAATACACTGCCTCCCTTCTTTGTGGCAGCCCTTAAAAGCCTGTTGCCTATCACACTCTTGGGCAAAGCATGTGAGCCATTTCTTCCTTTCAGTGGTCCATGAAAGTATATCTATAGTATGTAGATAATAAAGTAAAAAAAACTGAACAACATTTTTACAAACTATAGATACATTGAGGTTGGGTGTGACAAGGAATGGCTGGGAGGGGAGGGGCCAGGCAAGGCACCCCTTGACATGAGTGATATTGAGTTGGCCATGCCCACCCAGTCACGTGACCACCAAGCCACACCCACCAAATAAGCCACACCCACAGAACTAGTAGTAAAAAAAATTGAATCCCACCACTGGTTTAATATCCATTTCAGGTTTCAAATTTAGTTTCAAGTTCTAAAACTTACTCATTTAGTGTTCTTTATAGTTTTATTGTGGAACACATGCAGCCTTTTTACTGAAGACTGAAAAAAATTGGAATTTAACCTCTGACCAACCTAGATAGAGGTATAAATATCAAATCAGGTTTGGATCACTAGGAAATCCTAGGGTTGAGGGTAGGTGAAGAAGATGGAAAAATATCCTAGAAGAAGGTAATGGAAACTATTTTTTCATTGTTGCCTAGAAAATTACATGATGGACCTATCTACTCAGAAAATAATGCTGTGTTTCTTAATGTATAAATTTCAATTTAGAAGTGTCATAGAATTTAAGTATGAATTAGGATCCAAATATTCATTTTTAAAAGGAACATAAAGAATGAAGTAATTTGCTTAAAGTATCTAAGCAGTTCCTTATATGGCCCATCACTCTTATTCTTGAATATTGGATACCAAAGTAGAACACTAATTCATCAACATATTTCATAAATTATTCATTTAAATATCTAAGGAAATCCTGTGTGGTGCATTTTAAAAATATGCTGTAGGAGTTTCACAACATCCTGCTAAATCTATCTATGCTTGTCTATTTAATATAAAATCACTTCTTTTGTTATACTTTCAAAATGTCAGTCACTGAAAACCTAAGGAAAAAAAAACAGAAAAAAACAATTTTCAGTTTTCAATGTTGCAATGGTTGTGATCTCACTCTCTTCTTCCTACCCAATATCTGTTCTTTTCATCTAAATAAACTTTAAATTTGAAATTTCAACCAGAATAAAATCAGAATTAAATATGGCTACATTTTTCTACATCATCTGCATTTGCTGATATTTAGACATGTTCCTGTCAAATTGTTCCTGATAATCAGTGCTTAATTATCTTCAAGATTGAGGGTTTACATATAAGAGAAGTGCTATAAGACTGCAGAACTCAACTTTTTGCATACAGAAAATGACTTTACCTTTTGCTTCTGAATAATATGTAGTAAAAAAATTAGTTCTGAATGTAAAATTACCTAAAGTTCTTGTATCAGTAAATTGACTCAATAACTTGAACTTTAATGAGCTGTGTCATATAAAATTTAAATCCTCAACACTGTAATAATATTAGGTGTTATTGATCCTGATAAATTATTCTGCCATGGTTTTGTACAATGCAACCGAATTACTGTGCAAAGCTACAATTTATACTGTGTATACCATAGAGAAATTTTGAAAAAATATATAGAAAACTCAACTTTTTTTAGAACAACTTGGTGGCATGTTTGGTTTACTGGATGTAAATAAATAAAACTGGAACAAAATAATGCCTTTTGTATATGCTGATAAAAATATGTAACATTATTTTTAATGTACTTAAACTAAAAAACATTTTTAAAAAAGAGAAACGCACCCATTTCCCACATTGTTTCTGAGCACAAGAGAGTTTGGGCATGAGGGAAGTGTAATGTATATCAACATACTTTCTGCTAAGTCAAGGATTAGCAGAATACAGCTCCATATAAATGTGAGAAAAGTTTATCCAATTTATACAATCATCTGCTTTCCTTAAAACTCCCTTATGAATGCATTAGGAAGATATAATTTTGTAAATGGAAAGCATAAATGGTGAGCATCTTTTTTGAAACTAGTGTTTTTTGATGTATTCATAAGTGATCTGGGGCAGAGTTGTAAAACTCTTGGCCCATGTACCAGATCATATGCAGGCCAGGCCCACAGCCGGTTTAGCAAAGGGGAAAAAAGTCCCGATATGTCATGTGTCACCACCATGATGATATAAGTTTGACACCCCTGATCTAGTGATCAGAGAACAGTGAAAGAAAATGGAACTACAAGGAACATTCATATGAGAGATATGGTTCAAAGTAAGCAAAACTTTCTAGTAGACTCTTGACTGTCTAAAAATAGGAAATCAGTCCATTTGGTTTAGTAACATTTTAAAGTTATACAGAAAATGATACTCAGTTACAGGTAATCTTCAAATTATGACCATTTGTTCAGTGTTCAAAATTTTGATGGTGCTGAACAAATGATACTTATGAATGTTTTTCATAGTTTTGTTGTTGCAATGTCCCTGCAGTCACATGACTACAGTTTGGGTGCTAGTAACCAGCTTGCAATTATGATGTCAAAAGGACCTGCAGTCATGTGGTTGTGATCGCTGATGTTCTCTGCTGGCTTCCAACAACGTCAATGGGGAAGCCACCAGGAACTTGGAAGTCGTGGACTTCACGTAACAAGTCACATGATCTTTACATGCCTTCACCTACCTTGCCTCTTCACATGCGTTAACAACAGCAACCAGAGTGCCACAATTACAATTGCTAAACAATGTGGTCATGTGACATCATGCTTTATGACTGCATCACTTAAGTAATGGGATAACTCATAACTGGTTCCAATTGCTATTGTAAGGTGAGGACTATCTGTATACATCAACATCCATTTTTCACAACTCAGATAATATATTAAAATGCATCACATTGAGAACAAATATAAATTTTTTTAATATTAAGAAAAATTCCTACCAAAACTTATACAGTTGGTGGGATGTAAGTGCATTTACCTTTGCTATTTTTATTTATTTATTTTTTAAAAAACATCTGAATGAGAAACTAAGTTGAACAAGAATAAGGCAGGAAAATTACAGAGTGGGAAGAACCAATTTTAACAATTTATTTTTGCTTATTTCTTATGCTGGCATAGACACATTTGGAAAGAAACAGTGGGTGAGTAGGAAAAGGTCAACCCAGCATGCAGCTTCCATGAGAATGCCTAGCTGCAATATTATCTTTAGTAAAAATATTTAAAATATTTAGTAATATTTAAAAATATTTAGTATTTAGTAAAAGATATGACATGTTGTAAAGCTAGTAATATCATAATAGACACTTGAAATAAAAGCGTAGCTGAAGTTGTGGATTGGATTCTGCCCAAGTGACCTTTCCTCTCTCAGGGACCCAAGATTTTTCCCTGATTTACAGAGGAGTTAAAGCAGGAAAAGAGGGGCCTAGAGTACCACTGGCAGATGACAAGGAGCAAACCTAATCAAAACATGAATTAGAGCCACTATTTACCACAGGGGGTAAAGTGGTGCAGCAGCTTAAAGATTCTGGATTTGTTGGTCAAAGATGGTCACCACGCAAACGGTTCTAGCCCATGGCAGCACATGATGGAGTGAGTTCCTGTCATTTGCCCTAGCTCCTGCCTATCTAGCCATTCAAAAGCATGTAGAAATGCAAGTACCTAAATAGGTACCATTCTGGTGGGAAAAGCTACCGGTGTTCTGTGAGGAAGTGGGAGCTGGGATTCATAATTTTGGTCTCCTTACCAAATGGCTGGTATCATTGGCTAAGGTCTCTTAGCTGGCAGGGCACCTTCTCACTGGGATATCATCTCTCCTGATATTAGTTGATCCCCCCCCCGCTTACCTTTCATAAGACCTTAAAGGCCTGCTTCTATTCATGAGCCTGAGGCCCTGGGTGTGTGACAGAGCCCATTTCCTGGGTATATGGAGGGCCATATATTTGTGTATCGACCAGAGTCATGTATGTAAGATGAATACATAAATAATAGAGTTGTGAAACCCCCTAATATATCCATAGGTTCATGCCCCAGCTTGAAAAAGCAATTGGAAGACTAGAAATGGTATAGAACTGGTTTATCCTAATTGGCAGGACTCTCGTCAAGAATAATATGTCCAGACAAAAGGTTTCTAATTTTATGGTGAAAGTGGAAAGCTCATTATACAGAAGAGTTTTATTATACAGAAGAGTTCCCTAATTTTACTGTGAAAGTGAGAAATTCATTATACAGAATAGAAACTGTATTTGCATATTTGAAATATTTCTCTCCTCTTAAATATGAAAGGGGCAAGCTCATCAGCCTCTCATCAATTTACTGATTACACAGAGTTCTGGATCAAAGAAGATTTAAAATGGTTTAGGTTTTGGCATTATTATGTAGCTATATAGCATGGGTTCCTTACATTTCATAATTATATAAATTGATCTAAATTCAGCAATAATGATATAATGACTTCATATACGAATGGAGTCTTTCTCTAAACAGGGACCTCCCAATGTTTACAGGTATTGTATATAAAAAATTTCTCTGAAAAAGAGTGGTAAGAGCTCCTAAAACATGCATAAAAGCATTCCTGAAAAGGAGAGATAATAGAATGATGCCATTTCTGGAAGTCAGTTCTTTGATGGTCAAACTAAAGCAGAAATAGTATTGAAAGTGAGGAAGATGGTATGCTTGGAGAAGGGCAAGAAGATTCTTGGATTTGGCTATAAATCAATCGTATGTCATCTTTTTTTATTCTCTTTGTTGTATTTTGCCATGTTCCAGTAAAATAAATAAATGAATAAAAATGAAAGAAAAAACACCAAAAAAGGGGTGAGATCATTCCATGATATTGCTATCAAATAGCACTCCGAGTGGCTTTTCTTTAATGCATACTTTGAATCCAGATTTCTCAAACTGTGAGGTATGCCTAGACCCAGGCGAGGTGTAGAGTTACATTTTAGTTACATTGTTATGTTAAATCCCTCCCTCCTAAGGTACATTGTATTGTTTTCATGGTTCATTTGAGTTTATTTTGGCATTTGGATTTTTAGGGTGAAGGCAACACAACATTTAACTTCATGTAGCTGATTTCCTATGCAAAGCAAAGGATTATTTTGTCCTGTCTAATCAACTTTGATTTTGTATTTTCATTTGATATATTAACTATGGTATAAAAGAGAATGTAAGGGGAGATCTAAGGTTCTCCTTTTTGAATGGGAGGATCCCCTTTTACCAGAGCATTCTGAATATATTGTACTTTAAATGAGAAATAAAATAATACCAAAATATAAATAATGAGAAATCTTCCGTTTTGATATTAATGTTGTTATTGATCTAGAGAAATGTCTAGAAAGAACCCATCAAGTCTAGCCATTTCTCTCCCTCCTAGCTAGTTGGCAAAAGCAGAAGGGGAAATACACACATGCATGCCCACAGATACATATATAGATGGAGATTCTATGCTCCACTAACCTCCATCTATCAGAAAAATCCCCTTAAGGATATGGCCAGTTGAACACAAATAGAAGAGTTAGCCAGCTTCTAAACTAGCCCAGGTTCATGGAGTTAAAAAATGAATACAATGAATTTGGAATGAAGGACCTTGGTATTTGCGAATTTTGTTTTGTTTTTTTTTAAACTCACATGTTGGCATGGTTGATGTTTTTCTGTTTCATTTGACAGAAAATCAAATAACTACAATGAAGCATCGAGCTGCCAAGGCTGTGTGAATAGTCTTGATTTATTCTCAGAAAATAATGCTTTTCAAATCAAGAAGCCTATCTCTTTTAACAATTCCCTTTTGGAACTGTTTGAGATGTAAGTGTTGGTTGTATCGAATGCAATATCAAGTAATGCTTACTTTCAACATCTTCCCAAGCAGAATACTTACTGCCTGAATCAGTGGTTGCAGCAGTTCACAAATTAGATGTAGATTACCTAGAAATAAAATAATCATCCCCTCCCTCTCCTCTCCTTTTCTCTCCTCTCCTCCTCTCTTCTTCACTCCACTCCACTCTACTCCTATTTGTACTTTTAAATTTATTCTTTTAAATAATTTCCCATAAAATACTTCTCAATGTTTCTTATAACATACTTGTATTCCTCTTGAGAATGTCCTCCTCACATACTTACCTTTGTATTTTATATATACAGTGCTTTCATGGAAGATTGTGATTTTTGGAAGATAAATGATTTCAAGAATATTTTGAAAAATATCATGATATTCTGTGATCTTCTTGTGATTTGTTATTGTTCAATCACTAAGTCATGTCTGACTCTTTGTAACTCCATGGACTATAGCATCCACTGCTACTTTCCACTGCCTCCTGGAGTTTGTCCAGATCTATGTTTATTGTATCAATGAAACTATCTAACCATCTCATTCTCTGCCATCCCCTTTTCTTTTTGTCTTCAATCTTTCCCAACATCAAGGTCTTTTCTAACAAGTCCTCTCTTCTCATTAAATGGCCAAAGTATTTGAGCTTCAGCCTCAGTATCTGTCCTTCCAAAGAACAATCAGGATTAATTTCCTTTAAGATTGACTGATTTGATCTCCCTGAAGTCCAAGAGAATCTCAAGAGTCTTCTCCAGCACCACAATTTGAAAGCATCAATTTTTGGGTCCTCAGCGTTCCTTATGTCCAATAACCATACATTGTTATTGGGAAACCATAGTTTTGACTATATAACCTGGGATTATGTTGATGTTTAATTCTGTATTATCCATTACTCTATTCAATGTATGTTTCCCACTTTAATTCTTGTGCTTTTCTATATACGTATAAGAAGCCCAATGTTTAAAAGCAACATAAGGTTATGGCAGCTTTCTGTAACAAAGAGGAACAAAATATGTGCCAAAAATGTGTTCATTATAAGTTGAATGTACAAAAAGGATTGTCTTTTTTTAAAGTAAAGTATATGCTTGATGTAGACAGTAAAATGCTTCATGTTTTTAATTTTAGAGCAAAGCTTATGCCAAATCATCTGATAGGAAAGCTTCAAAATGTAAAGAAAAAGCAAAGAGGGTCAAAACTGTCAGCTCTGGTCACAAAAATGTTGTTAGCATATCAATTGAAACCTAATATATTGTTTATAACTGAACATCTTACAAACCTGACGTGAACCTGGCAGTCTTGCTAAGACTCATTTTTTCCTGCCAACAAGATGTCTTTTGCGGCCTAAATTCTTCACAGCCTGCTGTGATAAGAGGGTTGTAGAAATTGATGACTGTTAGACTGCTGCCCTGAAACCTTTAATTTCATGCTCTTTTTCTGTGCTGAGTTTTGGTTCCAGTTGGCTTCTGCCTTGGAAACTACAACACCCTGCTGGGTTAAATGTGATGGACAATCTCTATGAAAACCAATCTGTTATTTTGACAGTAGGTTTGGCAGAAGTCAAGACCACCTCTTCCCCAAACAAATCTGAGCAGAGGCAAGAGGGAAAGAGAAGGAGGGGGAGAGGGAAAGTGATTCTGATCTGTGATTCTGCATTTTATTGGTTGTGTAGTGATTTTTATTTAATTCTTCCTATATATGGGAAACTAAACTTTGCCTAAGATAGCATTTCTGATTCCTGATACTTACACTGATTTTTATGTTCAAAGCTGCACTACTGTGAATCTAATTTAAATATTATATTTAAATTATATATTATATATTTAAATTTTTTATTCAGTATTGATTCCAATTAGTATCCCTTATAAGGAGGGTACTAATAAGAATATGGTTCCACATTGATATAAAGTAACTTTTTTTTCAGGGCAAAATTATGCCAATGGCTGAATGTATAATTATTAATCAGCAGTACTGGAACACATATGCCACAATTGCTTCTTGGTAAAATTTAAATATTGCAATAAGTGTGCCTATTGCTAGTCATAGGATGTTTAAAAATCAATGCTTCCTGCTTTAAAAAAAAATCCAAATTTGAGATGCTATATATTTCATCGATTTTTATAAAAACATATGTTACATATTATGATGCAGTGTTATAGTCGCTTCCCAGGAGGGAGAGAGATACATTATGGAGGAATAAGAAGCCAAATATTTTGTGTGAGAGGAAGAGAGAAATAACAGTCAATTAATAATATGCTTGATGTAGATAGTAGAATGCTTCAGTTTGTCAAGATTCTATCTATAACTGTGCAACAATAAAGAAATCTACTTGGAAGAATTACCATGTGTCTTTCTTGGTTTTGGGGCCTAAAACATATTAGCTGAACATCAAGTACTTTCCATTTTGAACAATTTTTTTCCTTTGTGACATTGAGGTCTTTCTCACTGAGCTATGATTCTACATATAGTGTGTTTAAAATGAGATGGTCACATGTTTATATATGTAGAGAAAGGTCTAGAGAGCCATCCAAATCATATTATATGAAGTATTTCAATAAATCTATTTTTTAAACACAGCCACATTATAGTTTTATTAATATTTGTGTGTGATCTCTTATGATGTGGCATTTCTCTTAGTAGTGCCATAGAATTCTTGTCCAGTAAGTAATAAAAGCAAAGTTGCCCTTTATGGGAATTCCATGGACACAATTATGGAGGCCAAATGTCATAATTATTATTATTTCTTACTGTGCTTTTTAAATTTTAAATTGTATAAAAGATATGTTAATATTTAAAACATTAATGCTTAATGCATTTCATGAAAAGTGGTCTGTAAATGTCTTAAATAAATAAGCCTACATACTTAATCATGCTGTTTTTTTTTATTTCCCAAAGATTCAAGAGTATGCCCATAGTTCAGTTTTTATGAAACTTCCTTGCTCCTCCATGGCTTCCTTGTTTATAATATATCTGCTCCACCAGCTCTGGGCAATTAACAGGATATAAAACAATTAAAAAAAACCCAAGCTCTTCGACAAGAAACATTCAGCCCACAATCCATGTTATTAAATGTTATGTTATTAAACTATAGTTAAGAATATAGCATAGTTCTGTTTATTTTAATTTGGTTTGTTTGTACAAATACATTAGTTATTTATTTGCATTTAGATGCAAACTAAAGGAGATTATACTGATGTGCCATCAGTACCAAAATCAATGATCAGAAATGTAAAGTTGGTTAGAGAATATCCTTTAATGATTTTTAGCTAGATCTTTCGCATGTGACAGTGATTAATTTTGTAGCCATTTTCTAAGATTGTGTGATGGTTCTTCAGCAAAGAAATGCATGGAAAGAAATAGATGCAGAGACAGAAAATATATGATATATGGCAACAGATTATACTGAATGTAGAAAATTTTACCCTTATCTCTTTGTACCTTCATGTACTACTTAATGAGTTTTTGAATCATGATAAAAAGCTGTCAACATTGGTCAACACTCTACTAAGTTTTTCCACTCTCAACATACATTTACAGAAAATAAAGAGTTGATTAATATTCTCAGTGTTGGAGTGGTGATTTTAGCTTTCTAATTTTGGATGAGAAGTGGAACACACTTATATTTTTATAATTTCTCTAAACAACTTGAAGTTGTTTTCAACATGCAGTTCTCAGAATTCAGGAAGCCCCATTACAACCTGCTACATACTGTAGCTACATACATACTCTTGGCATGTAGTATAGTAGAAGAGACAAGCCTCAGACTACAGAAGGTCTTTTTCTCCCATGTGAGATTTGCTTTGGCTTTTATGCTTTTATGTTTTCTTTTTTGGTTAGCAGTTTGGCGAATGAAGTTTGCATTTGGCGTTAACATTGAAGCTCTGTATTCTTGGTTGCCAACAATTCTATTTATATCCTAACTACTTTATTGGTATCTTTCATTTTGTTGAAAAATTAGAGATGAGCATCATCACCAAAGTTAAACCATGATTCAATGATCCAGAAGTTATCCCAGTTCAATTTTGGTCAGTTTGGAGACTACAGAGTACAATTGTATAACAAAACGTTCACACATAGTAGATATTTTTTGATAGATTGTAATCTACCAAATGTTTGTATTTTATATTTTAAGTGCTAATAAATACCAAGGATACCTTTTTGAGAACAAGAGGAAGGTATGGGCAGAAATTAAATAAACAACTAAATTCCAAAATAAAACATATATAATATTTTTGTGAGAGAGTAAAAGAATAAGAAAACCGTTTGGAATGCAAACTAAATTGACATGGCCAGTAAAGAGTTAAAAACCATATAATACCAATATTAAGAAAACTTGAAGCTTTTCTTCTAGGTTTTATGGATAAATAGAAAAACAGTTTGGGATCTTATTTCTTTTCATGGTGACTGCTGCAAGGACTGTTTGTGCCAAATATTGGAAAGAAAGAGGGACACTGACTCTTGAAGAATGGATTTTAAAACTGACTGAATTGGCAAAGATGACAAACTTAACCACATTGATTAGAGACAATGGATTAAACAACTGAACATTAGTTTTGTTTTGGAGGTTACCTGTTAAGTTTTAAGTGAATAGATGGTAAGTCAACTTCATAGAGGGATAACAGATTTCCACATTGGTGACATCTTTTTATGTAACAGTATTTTTAGTAAATATGGATGAGAAAATAATCTCTACTTGTCGATCTGTTATGCAAGGGGGAGGGGAAACGTATCAGATATCTGAGATATATTTTTCTGCATTCAGTCAGGGTGGATATTTATTTTGATTGTTAATGTTAAGAGTATACCTATTATTTGTTCTACCCACATTTTTATCATTGTTTTTTATTTGGTTTTATTTCTGGTTGATAATTTTTTTCTTTTTATTCTGTATGTATAAATAAAAAAGTATTAAAGCATATAAATGGAAAGAATACATGACAAATGTTCAACAAACAGGTATAGAGTGATATACATTTTGGGCAAAAAATGCTCACTTTATTGATTCCCCTGTAGGAAAATAGGATATATAAAAATACACATTCCATGATTCTCTTCATTTGTGTCTTCATCTTAGTATTTTCCTCTTATATAAAGATATACCATATTACACTATCTGTCACAAGAAAAGTACAAACTAAAACTGCCACCGGAAGAACAAGAAATAGAAGTTGGGAAAATCAGAATACCTGGCTATTGAATGGAAGCCACACTACACTTAATGGGATTTGCTTCTAGTAGAAATAGAATAACGCTGTGGTGAAATGCTGTAGTTAATGCTGTAGTGAAAAGATGATGTTATCCATTCAGTCATGTCGGACTTTTGGCAATTCTATGGGCCAGGTCTCTCTCCACATCTCCTGATCTTGCACTACTTTGTAGTGCGGTAACAATTAAATGTGTTGTTTAATGGCACAAATAAGGTAATAGCAATCCTACCTATGCTTGGCCAGTATGAATAAGAATGGGACAACATTGGAAACAACAGAAAGAAAAAAAAAGCCTCCCTTGAGTTGCCATTCTTTTTTGCAGTGTGAAACTGTCAGTTTCAGTTTTTGTAGTTTCAAGGGACTATTTTAAGGGACATTTTTCTTGAAAGGAAGTCTATTTAGCATGATATATCCATTTATCTGAGAAGAGTTTCATGATCTTTCAAATGATTAAATTAAAATGAAATGATGCATCTATTTGCTGTTTTGCAAGTAGATTTTTGACATAAATATAGATGTGAACAGGTTTCAGAATCTGTATTAACAATATTTTAAAATTTAATTCATTCTGGGACAGCTGAAAATTAAATTCTATATAGGAACATCATAAGATCTGGGATGTTTATATGTGATGTCTGTTCTTAGGGGCAACTGTAAATGTATCAACCATTGGTGAAAAGAGAAAGAAGATTGGGGGCTTTTCTATACAACTAAGCAGAGCTTTCCATCCACTAATATCAAAGAGGACAATGGTAACATTTACTGTAAGTGTGTCAACATTTATATCCAGATGAATTTATAACTCAGAGGATCATAATGTCACATTCTTATAGGCAAGCGTTTCAAATGGAACAGAGAGACACATTTGGACTCTAAATGAATATGCATCCAAACCCATACATGCAACCTTGTACAATGCCATTACTACACTGGAACTGGATCAATTAGTAACTAACAACACTGGATTCAATAACTGCCTCAACCTTATCTTCTGCAATAGCTCAAACTCAATATATGGCCTACAAATACAAGAACCCTTTTCAAACAGTGACCACAGTAAGATCGATTTTTGTCTCAATTTATGCCCTCACAAAGAGGATCATAATGTTGGATCCCCAAAATACAACTTCAAAAAAGCCAACTATGATCTTATAGATGCTGAGCTATCATCTCTTGATTGTCACATTCTGTTCTCTAGCTGTAATACTACAGAAGACCATTATAATGCATTCTTGTTTGAACTTGAAAGAGTCATTAAACTATATGTATAATTAGTAAACCCCGAAAACAAAAAACCCAAATTACCCATAACAATAAGGAAACTTCAATAAAAAAAAGATCGCCATGGTGAAAAACAAAACTAGCTGTGTAGCAAACTTTAAAAACCAACACAATACATTATACCAACAGATAAAGGCAGAATGCACAAATTACCACTGCAAGCAAGAGGAAAACCTCTTCTGTACAAAATCCACCCGCTCATTCTATAATTTTGTAAACACCAAACTTAAAGACTCAAGAACCATCCCACCCCTAAAAGGACCAAATAGGAAAGATGAAGCCATTAAGGCCAATCTCTTTAACACATTCTTCAGTTCAGTCTTTGTAAATAGCAATGGTTCATGGCTGACATTTCTTAGTCATACCACAACTAACTGTAATGACCTACTACATATTGACTTTACAGAAGATAATGTAGAAAAGGCACTACGTAATCTAAAACCATCCCTATTTATTGGCCCCAATGGATTATCTGCACACTTCTTAAAAAAGCTCTCCTCTGCCATAGTGGAACCCCTAAGCATCATATATGAGATATCATTCAGAATCAGCTCCTTACCAAACCTATGGTCCTTAGCTATGGTCATCCCTATCTTCAAAAAAGGTGACCCCAGCCTGGTTGAAAACTGCAGATCAATCTCACTGTGTCATGCCATGTGCAAAGTTATGGAATCAATCATTAACCAATTCCTCAACCTCCACTTAGAGTAAAATAACCTATGTTTCAAAAACAATTTGGTTTCAGGAAAAAATTGCCCTGCAATCTTCAACTCCTATACTGCAAAAACATATGGACTACTTTATTTAACCAAGGTAAAGCAATAGATGTAATTTACATAGACTTCTGCAAACCTTGGATTCAGTGGTACATGACAAGCTACTATTAAAACTAAACTCTTTCTGGATCGGATCCCTTCATAAGTGGATTACTGCATTCAAACAGGCAACAAACAGTAAAAATAGGGAGCTCTATATCAAACCCTGCTCCAGTTAACAGTGGTGTCCCCCAAGGCAGTGTTCTAGGACCTACCTCTTTATACTCTATATAAATGACCTTTGCAATCACCTTATAAGCAACTGTGTCCTCTTTGCGGATTATGTAAAACACCACCGACAATGTTACTATCCCTCAAAGTGACCTTGATTATGTGTCTAAATGGTCAAACAATTGGCAACTCCAAATCTCGACCAACAAATGCTCTATCCTAAAAATAAAAAAAAATCAGTACACCAAATTCAAACTAGGTGGATATGACCTCATTGATGACCCTCACTCTGTCAAGGACCTTGGAGTTCTCATATCAAATGACCTCACTGTAACAGCATTACCAAAAAGGCATTAAAAGTTGTAAATCTAATCTTACGAAGCTTCTCCTCCAGAAATATTGAATTGCTAACTAGAGCATACAAAACTTTTGCTAGACCAATATTCAAATACAATTCATCAGTCTGGAATCTGCACTGTATATTGGACATTAATACAATTGAGTGAGTCCAGAAGTATTCTACACTCCTCTGCTCACAGCAGAATACCCTAAATCATCAGGCTTGAGATTTGGGCTTGGATAACCTTGAACTATGCTGCCTACGTTAGACTTAAGCATAGCACACAAAATTATCTGCTACAATGTCCTACCAGTCAATGACTACTTCAGCTTCAATCATAACAATACAAGAGCACACAACAGATACAAACTCAATGTAAACCGCTCCAAACTCGATTGCAGAAAGTACGACTTCAGTAACAGAGTGGTAAATGCCTGGAATGCACTATCTGACTCTGTTGTTACATCCTCTAACCACCACTTCTTTAACCTCAAACTATCCACAGTTGACCTCACCCCATTTCTAAGAGGTCTGTAAGGTGGAGTGCATAAATGCACTATCATGTCTACCATTCCTGTCCTATTGTCCCCATTTAATCGTACCTATTTTCTGTATTCTTGCTCATGTTTATACTTATACCTATTATCTTGTAAGTGATTGACAAATCAAATAAATAAATAAAATAAATTTGACCTTTGTTTACTGCATTAAGCCAGAGAGGTAGGAAGAAAACTGAACAATTGTTCAGCACCTTAAAATACATTTTAAGATTATTCCAGCTTCACTCAATAATAAAATAGTCATGTCATAGTGCATTATTATTTAGTGTTTTTGCTTTGATAAAGCCTGGTCCATATTTTTGTATGAATAGTTTTGTGGTAAATGAACATGAGGGATGAAAAAGCTTTAATCTTAATATACAAACGAAATGTCCTTATATTGAGGTGTTTCTGAAAAAAAATCTGAAAATTTCAACTAGCAGTGTCCTTCCCTGTGGTTTAAGTACAGTTAATTCAAATTTAAAAAATGGTTTAAAGATATTAAAGCATTTACTTTTGTCTGAATATAAAAGAATTACCAAGCAAGCATATCTTTATCTTGAGTGTTCCAAAGATCATCTAAATCTTCTATGTTTATTTTTGTTCGTTTTATGTACAGTCTTCCTTCAGTATAATCTCCTTCCTTATGACTCAGTCTTGTTGAGACATCATCCTTTTATGATTGCTGGATATTTATATAACCAAGTTTATTCATTTCACTAAAGAAATAGCAGCTGCTTCCTAGCATATGTTAACCTTTCTATGAGTTGGGTTTCATGCTGAAAGCACAAATGCGAATACACATTTGCGATTTCAACTGTCAAAGGTTTCAGTTCAAAGCATTTTGAAGTAAAGATATATTTGTGAAGGTCTTGGATACCATCACTGCTTATTTGTTTGTTTCTACTTCTATGAAATGTTTATGTCTTTATAAAAATACTTCGGACTGAATTGGGCTATGACTTATAAGATACCTAAATTTTATTTCCAGCTTCTTTCAATGTTTATTTTCCTGAGCAAGAATATAGCAGGGAGTTTAAGGTGTTAGATTACAACTAGGGACATCTGGCGCAAGTTCACCAAGGTTTGGTTTTAGCCATGAAAGCTCACAGATTGATCTAATCATTACCTTTCAACCACAGCCACTCTCCCAAATTGAATACTTAATCTATATAGCCTTTCCTATCTTTGTAATGTAGCCCCAAGTAGAGAATTCAAACCTTGTGAACAGTACAGCTTATATTCTTACATAGTGTTATAAAAAATTGATGAAACAATAGGGTGATACTACATGTGGGCAAATTTATTTGGAAAGAGGATTTAATAAAGTGATGAAACATTCCCATGCATCATTGTTATTTTATTTTGATGATCATAGGACCTGTCATGACTATTTCTGTTAATTGGGAGAAGAATAATCAGCAATGTGCTTCATGACTGCAATACAAAACCCTGCGGTATTTTTCTGGATGCCTCTTTCTAAGACCATTGTACCTGGTATGATTGTTCAGATTGCTATAGCTGGTGGATGGTAGGACCATCCACCATATTGTTCCATTTTATCAAGGAAGAAACTATGGTCAATTTTATCCAATGGTTTACTGAAATCTAGGTATTCCATATCCATATCATTATCTTGGTCTATTGATTTAATCTCTATTTTAAAAAGTAATAAGATTTGTCTTGGTGTAACACATTTATGACAAATTCATGCTGGCTTAACCATTTTGTTCCTTTTAAAATGCTGGGAATTTACTGCTTCATTACTTTTCTGGATTTGACGTTTTTCTGATTCAATGTTTTCTTTTTTCAGTATGGAATGTTAGACCTGATCTGCAAAAATCCAAAAGATTTTTGGATGGCAACTCCTTCTCCTCCTCCTCTCCCCTCCCTCTCTCTAGTAACCCTACTATAATAAGAAATACATATACAAATAACAGCATAATATACAAAATAACAGCAGGCATAGGACAGAGCTTAATCTTCAGAAATGGCATGTTGGTTATAAAGTACTAGTTTGTTAATAATCCTTTCTGTTTGAAAGAAAAATGAATACTTTAGAATCTGCAGCCTTTGTAATCTATCTGAATCACAAATAGAAGAAAAGATGTATTCTCATTCTTTTTCTTCAGTTCAGAGAATGAATATAAAATGAAGTGTGAGATACTGCATCTCGTAATTAGAACACATGCATGTACAACCTCCTCGGGTAGAATTTATTTAGGCAGTATTTCTGCTTCCACTTTAAGAAATCACTGCAGACATTGTTCCTATGGTTACCAGTAGATGGTAATCATGGAGACAGAGCAGTACTATAAAAGGAAGAAGAAACTCAGCACCTGGAACTGCCAGCTGATTTTCAAATTCTCTTGTGCTTCAGTATTTATCAATTATCAGGTAGCTGCAGATTTTGCATCTGATCACGAACAATATGAAAACCAAACATTTATATGATGTTTAATAATTTTATTCTGTCAACTTCTTCCACCTTCTTAAAAGGCTTAGGATTCCATGTGTGCTGAAAAACATAGAGAAGCTTTTAGAGCAGCAAATAAAGCAAATGTTAAATGGGCTATGTGACAGAGAAGATGGATTAAAAAAAAATAAAGCCTGTTTATGTTTTGAGTTAGCTAACATAGTTTTAGATAGCTTTTTTTACATTACTTGTGCTATGGTTTTGTTTAGCAAGTTTTAGGGAATTTTTAGTATTTTTCATTCCTTTCAGAAATGCTTTTCCCAAAAGATTTTCAACTTGTGATTTTTTTTCCTGCTTAGGCAGTATAGAATTAGGGAGATGATTGAAAAATGGGTAGTTTAAGGCATACAAGGGCCAGTTATTCATGTGTAATAGTTAACTGTTGTCTAACCATTGTTGCCAAGGTATACCCTATTTTTCGGACTATAAGCTGCTCCAAAGTATAAGATGCACCTATCTTTTGGGGAGAAAAACAAGGAAAAAATCATCTGCCTCTGCCTCCCAGCAATTTGCCTCTTTGCTGCAAACAGCCTGGTCAGCTTGTGATTTAGCATAAGCAGCTCATTGTCGGTTAGATCAGCCTCCCAATGATCAGCTGTTTCAGGTTGCAGGGATTGCCATTGGCTATTGCCGTCTCCATTTTTGGCTTCCGCATCTTGTTTTCGGCCTCCACACCCTGTTTTCAGCCTCTGCATGCCCCATTTTTGGCTCATTCCAATCCCCGCTTCCTGGAACTAACCAAAAATGGGGTGTGCAAAGGCTGAAAATGGGATGTGGAAGCCAAAAATGGGGCGTGTGGAGGCAGTAATAGGTGAAGGCGATTCCTGCAGCCTGAAACAGATGATTGTGGGGAGGCTGATCGAATGGATAATCAGCTGCTTGTGCTAAATCAGACTGTGCTTAAGCTGAACAGGTTGTTTGCTCTTTGCTGCAAGGAGGCAAGTTGCTGGGAGGCAGAGGCCGAAGGATGGGGGCCGGCAGATAGGTGGGGCTAGTATGTGTTTATTTGTGCCCATGCATGTTCATATAAATTGTAAGATGGCTAGCTTCTAGGTAAAATATAGACTGTTTCTCCTTCATCTTTTCCAAATGACATATCCTGTCATATATTTTTTCTTGTCATGTTGCCAAGACATTGCTTTTTTCTTTCCCCCTCTTTGAGAATGAGACAGGCTTAAATTATCCTTAGTTGCACCAGTATTAAGATAGTATTTTCTCATTTATTCTAATACAGGATAGCCTCAAAGTATATCAGATTTGATAGATTTTGTCACTATGGAGAGAAAGAGAGAGAAAAGCACTAGCAAAAACATGGAGAATAGGAATGCTAGGAAGTTATTTTTCACTGTACATTCAGCTTCTACTACTGAACTGCTATGGAATATGTTGATGGTTATAAAGATTCTGCAATGCTTGCTAAGAGTAGAGAGGTTTTTAAGTCAATCTTCAGGATATAGCATCGAATTCTTATTTTATGGTGGCAGTCATAGCCTTTAATGCAAAGCTAGCAGTCTTCCCAAATCAAGGAAAGGGAAATCACATTAAACTTGTGCTTGATAGCTATAAAATGCTGAACATTTCCAAATGGTATCCCTTCTACGTCTGTCTGTAAATAAATTGTGACAGTTTAATAGAAATAAAACTTGAAAATGATAGGAGTTAATGGAAAATATAATTATGGAAAATATGTGCAAGGAAGGGATCAAGATACTTTACTAAATAAATCATAAACTTATAATCCACCCCTGTATCCTGGAGTAAAAAAAAACCTCTTATCATTAACAGTAGGATGTAACAAATTCTATTATAGTACTGAGTAAATAATCACAGGAGAAAGGATTTCTTTTTATTGGAGTTCCGGTTTGGGTTTCTTCGGTGATGAACTGAAATCTGCGATTGTGTGCGGTTTCGATCTGTGCTCGCCACTGGAATGCCACCCCTTAGAGATGGTGAAGAGGGGGGAGACTGCTAGCTGAGTGGAGGGGAGCCTCATCTCTCCTCCTTGGTTGGTCTAAACTCCCTTTCCCAAAGGCAGTTGTAGTGGTGGTCAGAAATGGCCACCTCAAAGAAGAACCTGACTGGATAAGAATGTGCAGGAAGAAGACAAAGAGGAAAGCAAGACAGACCAGGCTAAACACAGAGAACATCTAAGCAAGGTACCCTGAATCTAAAAGTATTTAGAGGGATACTTCTGAAAGAAGATTTTTAAGTGGCAAAGGAGACAGAAAAGGAGATTAAAAATCCCTTTTCCTAATTTTATATTGACAATTACAAATGGTATGGAATGTTAAAAGGAAGATTTAAATAAGAAATCTATGCTGATCTATTTTGACACTAATAGGCAACTTTAAGATGAAATCTAAGCGTCAAAAGGAGAATAAAGTGGTTGGGTTTTTTTGTCATTTTAAAGCCCTAAAAAGGAGAAGATGGAGGTAAAAGGGTGGAACCTGGAATAATGAAAAAATGGAGTGCCAAGTCAATCAGTTGTTTAAAAGTGTTTAAAATGGTATCACTCCTGGAGCAATCGAAAATGAGTCTTAAAAAACAGAAAGAAGAGGCAGAAGAGGGAAGAGGATCCTTTGGCTTCATATTTCAATTTTTAGAATGGAGATCCTAAACTATGAAAAGCAAAAGGAAAAGCTTCAAGAGCAAGAAGAAGGGTGGCTCAAAGAAGAAACCATTTTCAATGATCAAATAATGCAAAGTGTGGTAATAAGGGGAAAAAGGGGGAAAGGAGTTAAAAGTTTGAGATTAAGGGGAACAGCCAAAAAGAAAAATAGTCTGAAAAAGAAGCATAACCGCAAGGAGAAAGAGAAAAGAAAATTACAAAAGGGAAAATTAGAGAGAGAAGGGTATTAAAAAAGGGATGAGAAAAAGGGGGAAAAGATAGAAAGGGAAATAACTTATGAGGGACAAAAGTAGGAAATAAAGAAAAAAGGGAAACATACTAGGATTAAAGGTATTTGCTCAGCTAGAAAACACAGAGATACTGGTTAAACTAAGTTAAAAGTGAGAATTCTGCAAAGATACAAAAGATAGTGTTGTGACAGTAGAATATTGTAATGAGTTAGAAATGAAATAAGTAAATAATCTATGAGATAAAATTGTATTGTTATGTAATGGTATGCTCATTTATAATTAATGTAATAATAAAGAAGGAAAGGAAACATTGTAATTGTTTCTAAAGATTGATAAAATATTGAAAAGAAATGTGAAAGATTTATAATGGAATTTATACCAGTTATTAGAATGAATGTGAATAATTATTTTGCTTATTAATAGTAAATAATTTATAAGATAAAACTGTATAATTATCTAATGGTATGCTTATTAACAATTAATGTAATAATGAAGAAGGGAGGGAAACATTTCAATCATTTTCAAAGATTGATAAATATTGAAAAGAAATGTGAAAGATCTACAAGGCTCATATCAGTACTAGAATGAATTTGAATAACTATCTTGCTTACAAAGGTGTGTGTATGTGTATATATATATATATATATATATATATATATATATATATATATATATATATATATATGTTTTGCTATTTTCTTAGAATTTTTCTTTGTGTATTTTCAAGGGGAAGTACCAAGCAGAGTCTGAATGATGAGATTTACATGATATAAAATAGATATTAGAAATTTGAATGTTATAATTCTAGAATGCACAAATTTAATGTTTAATGAGATTTTATATGATAATAATTATAAGATCCAAAGGTGTTGCACTCTGATTGGCAATCGTAGGGGGAATTTTGCTTTTTAAGAATGTTGGAAGAGAATATATGAAATTGTAAACAAGACAGATGAAAGTATAATGAATAAAAAGATATCGAAATTTAGGCAAAAGAAATGAAATTGAATAAGAAGATAAATGAGTTAACTTTAAAAGAAAATTAAGAAATAGTGAGAAGTTGGAAAAAGAGTGATAAGATATGAAATTGAATACATAAGATGAATATGCATATGAAATTGTGTCTGTATGGAAATGTGATAACCCAGAATCATGCTGTACTCAAATAAGATGTTTTGTTTGTTATGTTTGTTGAAACTCAATAAATCATTGGTTGATTTCTATTTATTTAAATGTGGGCAGTTTTAATATTTTGGACATTTCATTCCTCTTAAAATACAACAATCCTTCTATTAAACTGAATATCTTAAATGAAGAACAAACACTAAATAAAATGGAATTATATCTGTGATGGGCATACTCATGCATAGATATTGATATGTACAATATGTAAGTTCATTTCAAAGTTTAACAACACAAAATTACTGAAAAGTTCTCCACATAATGAATATATGCTCCAAATCTAATCTTCCAAACATTTCTAAAACTGATACATACTTGTTTGAAAATTAAAGAATCGCTCGGAGAAAAACACATTCATATGCTGAAGACTAACTTTAGTTAGCTTGCAAATTATAAAGTGCTATAATAATTACATACCCACAAACTCAGATCTGATATGTATAATCGAGCTATGTCTTCAGATATAAAATTCTCCAAATATTCTGGAAATATTTATTACTTCCTTTTTAGCATACTGAAAGTAACCTAAATAAACTTTTAAACTCATTTTTGATGAAATACACTTACAATATTGTTCCCACTGTGCATTTTACTTTTCTGCTACCTATAAATAATGTTGATGTAATCCAGACATTGATTTATGATTTAATTTGGTTGTCAATCGCTTACAAAATAATAGGTATAAGTATAAACATGAGTAAGAATACAGAAAATAGGTACAATTAAATGGGGACAATAGGACAGGGATGGGAGGCCCGATGGTGTTTGGCTGCAAAGACTGATGACAATGATTTGAAAGTTTTTAAGGAAGAAGATATTCAAATATTTTACTGCATTCATTGTATTTCTCCTGTTCACTCCCAAATTGTCTTGAATTTGCAGTGTAGATCATTTTCAGATCTAGAACAGTTATTTGGGGCAGGTTTTGGAATGTATGATATCATTTGAATTAGTCAGCTCAGTAATATTAACTATGAACATTGGCAACCATGGAAATCCAACAAATGCTGAAGCCCCCAGAGTTTTTTTTTCTGATTCAAGCAGTCTTGTAAATCTCAAGTGTTATGGAGAGGCAGCATTCATCAGTACAATAAAACAGAGTCCCTTGACTCCTTGAGCTCAGAAAGCAAACTAAGGCAGGAAACATATGCAAATTCACTAATTAAAATTGTGTGGGTTCCAATAAATTAAGCTAAGCTCTCATACAATTTTGGACAGCTGCATGGTGTGTTTCTGAAATAGGAATGCTTCTTTTGTGAGGGGAAAAGAAACCAATAATGAACAAAGTTCTAAAGAGAAATTATTCACCTAGTAGGCAGGATATTTGCTCAAAGTATCTTAACAGATCAGTGAAGGCAATTTTCATCTGTGGTCTGGATGTTGCCTGCAAGACCTATATTGTAGCTTTTCATTTTACAATAGATTCCTGCTATATAAGATGAGCTTTGTTCTACAAATGTTAATTATTTAATAGTATTTCATGCCGGTTAACACTGCAACTTTCCAGCTGACATTGAATTTTTGTGTTGTTTATTTAAATGACTTGGTAGTAGTTGAGTAAATGGGCAATTGTAAATGATAATTGTTTTCTGAATTCAGTTCTCCTTAGTTCAATATCTTATGCAGTTTCTTGGAATGGCCACTCCCAAATCTGTTCTAGGCAAGAACATGTAGGATATTCATGTTACCCCAATTAAGAGCCACAAGGAAGCCTGGTTCTATGAGCAGCTTGGGCTCTGCAATCTTTCTTGAGGTTCAAAAGCTAGCGCTATTGATGCTTGATGGTAAGACAATGATCCCTTACTTCAGAGATCTTTAGGCTGCTGGATTGTTCTTAATATTTTGGAGAATGTCCAAGAGTTTTAATTGATGAGGCTATAAAGCAAATTGCGCATTATTACATCACATATATGAATGGACTACAACCTTTGTTCTTGGTTTTTTTTTTTGCTGTTGTTTTGTTTCCTGTTTTGGTGACATAGGGTTTTTCATCCTAGAAAGGTTAAACCTATTTTAGAAAATATACAATAATATTAGCAAATTTTCTGCCTCAAAATGTGGAGAATATCATCTAATCAATTGTTGGTAATTGCAGTTGGGAGATTTCAAAATGATTAAAAGACTACCTAAATAATAGTGAACTGCAGATTTCCCACCCCGTCATATTGTTTAATATCAATGATATATTTATTTACCAGAACAAGTTAATAGTGGGTTCTACTTCAATACCCTTTAAAATCTAAAACTGCTTATTTGTAAATGAATGTATCTAGATTACATTGTACCCGATAAGAAAAAATTGATGTAACTTGAATTTTCATCCAATCTAACTGTCCTTTGGATGCCTAACCACAAATAGTGACATTTAACAAATGAAACAAGTAAATTACTACAAATAAATTAATGGCAAGATTAATTCCATTTTCAAATCCTAATTGCTTGAAGGCAGTCATTTCCTCTTTATAGAACTAAAGAATTATGGAGTTGTAATGAGAATTGTTGTCTGCTTCTAGCCAGGAAAAAAGGTGCATTAGGAAGATAGGAAAGAAACAATCCAAGGACAAATTTGCTGAGATGTAGCTGAAGAAAGTAGGGCAATTTGACAGAAAAATGTTTTAACTTGTAATTTTTAATCTATAAAATTTTAATGCCAGGCAATCCAATTATATTTTAGACTGCTTGAGTTTATTTATTTATTAACATTCTATGTCACTCATGTCCTTAATCAGAATGGGACAGCTCGCTGTGGCCATCTTGCCCTAGCAAATTTGACACAGGATGATTTGATGCAGCCAATTTGTTGCAGGACAACTCGCCATGGGACAATTCACTGCAGAACAATTCAGCATGGGATATCTCAAAGCAAGATAACTGTACTGTTATCTGGCAAGATTTCTTCAGCATTTTTGTCATCCGCATTTTGTTTTGTCCCTCCTTTAGTATCCATTCTTCAATGATTTTATTCCACCATTTCTTTGATATTAGGAGCAGGATGCCACACTGTGTAATAGCTCTCATTTTCAGGAAATTGTTACTTGTTTCAAGTTTGGATCTTATTCGGTAAAGCTTCCACCCATTGTTCTTCTCCTATCCTAGCCTCAGGGACTATGAGAATAAATCCATACTCTTTTCCCTATGACTGAAGTATTATTATAATTTCTGCCATGTCCCCCTCTAGCCTTCTCTTTTTAAAGCTAAAGATACCCAGTTCCTTCATAGGATTGGCTTCCAGTCTCCTCACCATCTTTATTACTCTTCTCAGTACTCTTTGTGATTTTATTTTACCTTCTATCTTCATGTTTTAATTTTCTAGAATGCTCTATAGAGAACAGATCACAGAAATCGGCTTCTTTGCTTTCATGACATATAACAGAAAATGATATAATTGTATTCCGTATATATTGCCAAAGGATTCTTTTGTTCTTTTAATACATGTGCCACTACAGATATGGAAAATTATTGCCTCTAGTATAAAGAAAATGGAATTATTTTGTGTATCAACTAAAACTATACTGCTAAAGAAAAATATTTTTAGTTTAGGATTGAAATGAGGGGTCCTTGGTGCTCTCTGAGTTTGGTTGTTTTCTTGCAGATGTTTCAGTACCCAAACCAGGTAACATTGTTGGTGCTAGGTTAGCTGGGATGTTGTTACCAATTTGGATAATGAAATGTGTGCAAGAAAACAATCAAGCTCAGAGAGCAGTGAAGAATCCCTCAAATTATACTGAGAAAAGGTGGCTCTTGGTTTAATATTTACTACTACTAATAATAATTGTATTGCTTTGATGTATATCCTATTAACCGTAGTAAAGATAAGCAGAATATATGTTTGTGTATGTGTGTGTCTCTCTCTCTTTCTCTGTGTTATATTAACCAGATGACCGAAAAGACAAAAATAACACTGGAAAATTTAATTTTTTTTAACAGAATTTTATAAAATATTTTTCAAAAAGAAATATATGCTTGCATCAGTTTTTAAAATTAAATGTTTGAAAGCATGGTATTGCAGTAAAGCAGATGCTTGGTGTTTGTAAGTCCAATAGGTCAATCTGTGACAAATTAAATTAAAAGGATTATATAATAAGTAATGGGAAAGATGTCTGCTTGAGACTTTAGGAGTATTGTTGTCTATGAAAGGGATTAGAAGTTTGTTAGCTTCAGTTTCCACTATCTTTATCTTTAGTCATGCTTCCTGAGGTTAATGAGAATTGAAGTCTGAAATACTTAAACACCATCAGATTGCCAGTCCCTGAAATATTACATTTTGATCTATACGGGCAAACAATCTGATTTGATACAATATTTTCCTATTGACTGATGCAACTCAGAACATATATCAGTACAGTTGTAAAATGCAATCTAGCTATGTATTATTATGCATAGCATTATATCTATAGAACTGTTCCCTAGGCAACATCTCTTCACCTAGTCTTCAAAGGTCATTCCCACATATACGTTTTGACAAAGAAACCTTTCTCTGGTGATAATTTGGAAAATTTGCTAGGGACATTTGGAGGCCAGTTTGAAAGATCAGAATAGCTTGAGATAAATGAGAGGAAGCATTACTGAAGATACCCTGGCCACAAACTGTTTAAAGCAGTGCTTTTCAAACTTGGCAATTTTAAATTCTTTGGACTTCAACTCCTAGAAATCTGCAGTTGAAATCCACATGTCTTAAAGTTGCCAAATCTGAGAAAAAAAACTGGTTTAGAACTTTAAACATCAGCTCCACTATACCCTAGTGTAGCAGACAAAGTGCTGGCATCACATTAGCCAATTTAATTTTATTACCTTGCTCGAAACCTGTTAACGTGATCAGAGAGGCCAGACCAGGAAGCAACTCCACAGGAAGGCTAAAATTATTTGTATCAAGTTTGGTTATAATTAAAAAAAAATCTTGCAAGACTGATTATGCCATTCCTCCTTAGCTTTGTCCTGATTTGGTGAATTTGGGAGGTTTCTGAGCTGAGCATTATCTTTAGTCCCTTTTGCCAAGGCAACAAAGCTTGTATATCTCTGTTAAGATGATCTCTCTTACTCTTTACATAACCATGGCTTGAAAAAATAGAAATAGGCTAAAGCCACTAAAACTATAGCTTATTTCACTTGAGCTAACTGGAGTTTTGAAGTTATTGTCAAATTATTTCAGGCAAAAATTCAGATAAAATTGCATTAAAAAACTCAAGGAAAATTGTATTTCAGGTTCCATACTAATGCGTGAACTGAAGATTAGCTTTGTTTCCTGTTGGAATATAGATCAAGCAAGTATCTGGCATATTGTTACAGAGGAAGTATCCCTAATGCATTCATTGAAATCCATGAAATATTTTGATACATTCTGGCTGTTTAGTTTATATACCATTTGATTGACAAATTATGTCAATGCAGTAAACCAAAAGTAACAAAAATAATAAAAGGAAACAGCAATACACTTGATATGTACTTTTTAAATAAAAAAAAATGCTAAGCAATAGTTGGTAGAAATCCTATTATTTATTTTTCTTACTGTAATATTTATTTTCCACATTTTCTCCAGAGAGCCAGAGTTAGTAAGTTAACTTAAGAGACAGTCGTGAGCATAAGCTTGTCAATGAATGAGTTTCCATTCCTGGGGGTGTCGTTGAGTTAAACTTCTTCCCTAGATAATATGACATGCTGACTATTATTCCATACTGGTTCTGATAGTGTTTTAAGACTTAAATGCCTGTTTGAAAAGGAAATTAAGTTGATATCTAAATAGGGACAGTGAACTCTCAAAGAGAGTTTCTAAGTGAGAGAATTCCACTGATGAGTGGGGCCATTATTAAGGAGGTTATTTTCCCATTCATTGCTTTATTGTGGGCAGTAGCAACCAACCAAAGCCTCTCAATATGACCAGGAAGCCATTTCTGCTACCGAGAAACAAAACATTTAGAGATTTTTCTAACCAGTCTACCATTTAAATTATAGAAATTGCAGTACTTTGCCATTGTTTGTACTCTGATAATATTTTATATCCATGTAAATTTTTCTTATATGGCATTTCCTTTTTCTTTCACACAATATATAATAAAATGTAATATTTATATATGCCCTGTAAGTAGTTCTGGACATATTGTTCTGAATAGGTTTCTCTGAATCTCTCTTTTAGTATTTTCAGATTTTTAGTTTGAAAACAGACAACTGCACTATGGTAAATTAACACACATTGTTAGGGATATACCCTAGCAGGATCTGCAGGGCAGTCAGGCAGGCAGGCAGAATATGTGAGATATCGTTTTTTAGTAGCTTACACTCAGTAAACAGAGGCACAGTGCTAATTAAATAGTTTTATTCCAGCAAGAGTTAAAGCATAGTCAAAACAGTCCATATATCATTCACTTAGTTCAGTCCGTCCAGGGATTATTCAGTTGCAAATTCCAGTGTCGAAAAAGAGAGGTCAGTACACTTACAAATATCAGTCCGGTGATATATCTCCTCGCAGTAGAGAGATATGAAGAACTCAAAAACTCCTCTCTTCCTTCAGCAACTCTTCAGTAGGGAAACACGCAGCTAACAAACCATGCAATGTAATCCAATCCAGTAATTGTCAGTAATTGCCAGCAAACCGTCAGGGAATCGTCAGCAATCAATCAGGTTGTCTTGCTCCCTCTTATGGTGGTTTCACACCACACCCAAAATTACATGCTTTGCATTTAAAGTGACACACACTCAAACTAACAATCATAGCTTATATATATTATTTTACCCAAACTACGTTAGGTGACCTATGTTATACCTAACACACATATAGCATATAGTCCTACACAATTCTTGCACTTTTTATAAATTGATCACAGGTCCTTTAAATCTCTGGACATAGTAATAAGGCATTGTTTTTCTTTTAGGTGTTCATCAGGAACTACCTGAATAGTGTGGAAGGTTCCTAAATTCACAATGAAAGTATATTATACCTCCGCTGTATATTTCTACTTTGCCCAGCAGCAGAAGTTAAATGAATGGGTATGATGACATGGAAAATGACCTTTAAATTGCAAGGCATTTTAAAAGTGTATTCTTCTAGTACATAATTAAAGAAACTAAAAAAACCACAGAAGGAATATGGACATTTCAGCTGAATAGCCACAGTCTACTTTTTCTTTATTTTGTTTTCCCAAAAAAGTTTCACACTGGAGTTTTAACAACATTATCAGGGATTCTTTTCAGCATTCACATTCACACTGAGTTGCTTCAATGACACAGTGTCATCTTTAGACATTTAAATTATAGTAATTTAAATACACTGCCATTGCCTGTACTGTTTGATAATATTTTATATACATGTACATATATCTAGTCATAAAAAACTATGGGTGGGATTCAAATTTTTTAACAACCGGTTCTGTGGGTGTGGCTTAATTTGTGGGTGTGGATTGGTGGTCATATGACCGGCTGGTCATGGTTTGATGGTCACATGACCGGCTGGGTGTGGCTTGGTGGTCATGTGACTGGGTGGGTGTGGCTAGGTGGCCATGTGACCACCAAACCATGACCAGCCGGTCATATGACCACCAAGCCACATCCACCCAGTCATGTGACCACCCAGTCAGGTGGCAAATCAAATACAAGTGGTCCTCACTTAATGGCCAGTTGCTTAGCAAGTGTTCTAATTTATGACTGACCTCCCCAGAGCTACTTGACCTGTTTTTGGAGTTTTGACAGCCATGCACACACACACACACACACACACACACACACTTCTCACCCTGTTGGAGCAGAGAGTTGGACTAGAAGATGACCTCTGAGATCCCTTGCAGGCTAGCCCTAGACTGCTGTTTCAAAGAGTCTTCTGAAGGGAGGAGGGTTTGTGTCCTCCCTTCCTTTTTTTCTCTCTCCCTCCCTCCTTCCATGTATGTATCTATCTATTCATCTATCTCATTCACTTTCTCCTCCCTTTTTTCTTTCTTTCATTCTTTCTTCTCTTTCCTTCTCTCTCCGTCTCTTTTCTCTCTCTCTCTTTCTTTCCCCATCTCTCTTTCTTTCTATCTCTTCTTTCCATCCCCTTTCTTTGTCTATCCCTGTTCTTCCTTTCTCTTCCTTTCTCTCTTCCTTTTACTTCCTTTCCCTTTTCTTTCTTTTCTTTCTTGTCTATTCCTTCTTTCTTTCTCTCTTTCCCTCTCTCTTTCTTTCTGTCCCTTCCTTCCATTCCTTTGTCTATTGCTTTTTTCCCCTTTCTCTTTTCCTTTTACTTTCTTTCCCTTTTCTTTCTTTACTTTCTTGTCTGTTCCTTCTCTCTTTTTCTCTTTCCCTCTCTTTCTCTCTCTCTTTCCCCTCCTCTCTTTCTTCTCTCTCTCTCTCTCTTTCCCTCTCTCTCTATCCCTTCCCCAACCTATCTACCTATTTTCTGCCCAGGCAGGCCTGGCCAATTTGTCAAAGGCCTGGGCTAATCCTGCCTGCTGCCTGCTCTCCCTTCACTAGCCACACGCATCAGTCTGTTTCCCCTTTCAGAGGCCCTGGCCCTTAATCTCCCCATTTCCTCCGCCACAATTGCCCCTTTCGTCATCCCACGGCCATGACTTTACCTTCCTCCCACAGCTGGCTGCCAGGGAAGGTAAGCCAGGGCTAAGCCATTGTTGTTGCTGGGCTCCCCGCCAGACCATATCGCCCTTGTCACGAATACCTGCAGCTGCAGTGTTTTTTTTCTGGTGCAGTTAGACTCCAGCCACACATACACAAAAAAGACGTGGCAGCTGGAGGCTTGTTGCAGTGAAAATTACTGACCTCCGGCTTTGCTTGCTCTGCTTCTCCAATGCACCACCATGGCTACATTCTAGACACTGGCCATGCAGGTCTGCCCCACTAAGCCTGCTACACTGGACGGACTTGCCCAAACAAGTCTGAGCAGAGCGGTGCAGCAGTCAATGGGATGAGCCTGCATGGCCAGCACCTAGAATGTGGTGGCAGTGGCACATTGGAAAAGTAGAGCAAGCAAAGCTGGAGGTTGGTATTTTTCACTGCAAGAAGCCTCCAGATGCCGTGTCTTTTTGCCACTTCTTTGCTGGCCAGAACCGAGCCAGGAGCAGCAGCTGAAGGATTCTCCTGCCAGCAAAGAGGTGGTGGTTGGAGGCTTCTTGGTGGGGGGGATGTGGACATGGCGAGACTTGGAAGACAGCTCCTGTGCCCTGCCTGTCCATTTTTGGTGCCTCCCTCCACATCTAAGTACCTTAAAGGGACAGGTTGGGGTGGCTGCCTTCCGAGCAGCAGCGGAGCAAAGTGAAGGGAGGCAAAAAAGTTCACCCAAATCTTCTCCTCCTTCTCAGGTATACACAGAGCCCGAGGGGTACTGGAGGGACTAGCCCACATGCCTTCTCCTTACAGAAAGTCCAGGCCTCACATGTGCACATGTGAGGTCCTGGGACTTTCTGCTAGGAGATGGTGCATGGGCTACCAGCTCAGTTCCAGCTGGCAAAGAAGAAACAGTTGGGACTTGCTGCCCTGTTCTTTGCACCCAGTGCACCTCATTGCTTGCTGCACCAGAATGGAGGTACAGGCTGGCAGGGAGCCCAGCAGCTCTCAGCCCTGGCTTCCCTTCCCTGATGCTATACTGCTCAGGCGATGCGGGCCGGGGTGGCATAGCATTATGCTCCCTGGTTGGCCCCCAACTCCTGCTTCTAGCAGGCAAGCCCCAGCAGCTGTGGAGAATCCAGGTGGGACCCAAGCAGGAATGGGTCAGCCCTGGTTCAGCTTCCTCTCAGCCACCAGCAAGCCAGGCAAGTGGGGTGGGGGGGAAGCTTGCTAGGCCATGAATGCTACATGGAGCTGTGGAGTTGGTGGCTAAGCAAGCTAGGCAAGTGGGCTGAGGGATAGGAAGCTTACTAGGCCACGAGTGCCAGATAGAGCCATGGCGCTGGTGGATAAGCAAGCCAGGAAAGTGGAGAGGAAGCTTGCTAGGACACAATTACTGAGGGTGGTGGCAGCATGGTGGTGGTGGCCTAGGTCAGCCCAGAAGTTAGGAGTCAAGAGTCAGCCAGGGCTTGTGGTGGTTGGGGGCAGCAAGAGCAAAGGCGGTGGCAGTGGTGTGGTGGTAGTGGTGGCCTCGGCTGGCCCAGAAGTTGGGACTTGACTGGGAATGGCGGCAGCAGTGGCATGCAGGCAACCAGGGCTTGTAGAGCCTCACTCTAGGGAGATCAGCTGGCTGGCTGGCTGGCTGGCTGGCTGTTGCTGCTGCTGGAAGTGATGGCGGCAGGCAAGAAAATGTGAGAAGCGATGTAGCGCACATGTGCTATAAAGAGTGACTGGGACGGGCAGGTGGGTGGAGAATGCCATCAGTGATTGTTGTGCATGCGCATAATGTTATGCATGTGCTATAAGGACTGACTGAGCAGGGAATGGAGGAGCAGGCAGAGAGGGGCAGGGCCAGCCAAGGGCCCATTTTACTGGTTCTCTGAACTACCAGGAATCATAACAACCAGTTCTACTGAACCAGTGTGAACCAGTAGAATCCCACCTGTGTAAAAAACTCTACAAAATAGACCCTTTTAAAGTGAATAAATAAGTCCCCCTAAATCATGGATTGATAATCCCATTTTGCAGATTTTTTTAAAAAATCTAGTCATTCAGTACATGAAGTGTTGCAGTTACATTGGATGTCTCCATAGCCAGCATTATGTCTACCTGTTCTGAAATATAAAGAAGATCTTTATGTTTCAATAAGATCAGTGAAATTCATTAATATGGACTATAATTTGATTTATAGGTAATAACACTTCACAGGAAATCAGTTGCTTCCTTTCCCTAGTATAGTCAATATGGATACATTTAATACCATGGTTGCATTAGAAAATCTGGCCATAAATCTAAATTTTATAGTTAATATTATGTTATGATAGATAACATTGGGAGACAGGTTGCAGAAAGGAAACATTTCTATTGAATTCAATTGAATAATTGTCATTATCATGTCTCTAATTGAGACTAGCAATATAGTAGGGTAGCTGGACATGGCAGAAAGGCAGCAGACCTGCCATCACTAGAGCCATAACTCTGCAGAAGTAGCTTGCAAAATATCCTTTAACATCTTAGTAACCAATGTGGGTATGTGAGATATTGGAGTAAGATGGACAGTTTCTCTCATTTGCAATCCTATCTGGACATGACTTCCAATTATCCAGAATTATTACAGATGATCAATTGGATCATGTTTGTCACTTATAAATTCTCTCTCTCTCCCTCCCTCCCTCCCTCCCTCTCTCCCTCCCTCCCTCCCTCCCTCTCTCTCCTGACATAATTAACAACCTCTCTCATTTTCACTGGCATCCCCTGACATGTTCCTTTGTCTTTTTTTTTTTAGAAAAAACTTTATTAATTTTACTTTAAAAACAACAACAACACAGCTACAAATTATATACAACAAAAAGACAAACAGGTCTTGGCATAGGCCAAGAGGGAAAGAGAGGGAGGCTTGAGAGAGGAAAGAGGGAAAGGTAAGGGAAGGGGCGGAAAGAGTAGGGAAAACAATTATAATAAAACCATATTTTTTGTGACTGTCTGTAAGGTCCTTTCTTCTTCAAAACTATCGTCGGCGGTGCTTTTCTTTATCTCTGCTTCGGAGGTCCTCGGCCTTAATTTTCCTAGAGGTGATCTATCTTTGGTTTAGCCAATTATACAAAGGATTCCAATTGCTATAATAGGTTGAGGATTCTTTATTTTTTAACGCTTGGGTTAGTTTGTCCATTTCGGTGCATTGTAAAGTTTTCTGAATAACCATAAGTTCAGTGGGGATAGAGGGTAGTTTCCAGCACTGGGCAAATGCCAGTCTGGCCACGGTTAAGATATGGATTGTAATATACTTCGATTTTTTGGATATTTGTTTATCAAAAATTCCTAGAAGGAAGGACTCTGCTTTGTACTCAATTTGTTCCTTGGTTAGGATTCTAACCAAACTAATAAAACAAAACGTTGACATGTTCCTTTGTCAAAGGAACTGCATTTGGGCTGGTACACAAAAAGATGACTGGATGGATAGAGAATTATACAAAAGAACACTAAGATCTGAAAATGGGTGGAAAGGAAATTGACAGGCTTGTTGAGAGATTTGATGGAAGGTAGCTTCAAGAATCATAACTGACTGTCTTTGAGAAAGATCATAAGTTAAAGAGAGAGGGATGCTGATCAGTTTTGTTTATATATTGTTGTATATATACTGCATATATGTCCCTGGAAACAGACAAAATTCTGGCAAAAGACCTTAATTATCTTCCTCCTCCATCATTATTTATTATAGAATACATTGTGCATTTTATTTGAATATAAATGTATTCCTTGGATTTTAACTAATAAGGAAGCTTCTTTATGTTTAAGATTTGAATTTCTGTGGAAAATGTAAATGTGTTCTTAGATAAGTTGCAGTATTTTGAGCTGTTGAATAGATAAACAGTATTTAAGTGACAATGTTCTAACTAATCCTTAATATTCAAATGCTGTGTACCAAAAATGACAGACAACAATTTGTATACACAGATTAAATCCAAGCAGCAGCTGAACTTTTACATAAAATGTGTTTTTAGAATGATATCAGAAACCAGAAAAGAAAATGAGAACAGTAATTTGCATCTTCCACTGAGGGATTCATGATCTTTGTAGCATGGAGCTCATTGGCTTGGCTGGAAGCCATTTCACCTTGGGGATCTTTGAGGAGAATAAGGATATTCAAAATGCATAATGCAATGCTTTGGAAAATAAATAAATCTTCTATTTTCAGAAACTGATATTTTCTGAAACATATCCCCTGCTCCCAAAAAAGCTTATAGTTCATAAGTAAAAATAAAATAACAAATATCAAATGATGTACTACCAGATTGAATTTTGGTATAGAATATAAAAGCATAAGATAATGCTGACAGTTAAAGAGAGTTGGATCATTGAAGATTATTCTTCTGAATGAGCAGCTTGCCAATAGATCTAAAAAGGAAGGCTGATGTTTAACTGTGTAAGCTTCACCAGGGGTGAATATTATAGAAACTAAGAAGAGTTCTATTACATTTTTTCATGCCATTAAGCAACACAAATACACAAATTTGCTTTCAATTATTAGTCTCACATCTAGGAAACTGTCATAACTAACAATAAGAACTAGGACAGACATTTTTCTGCTTTGCATTGTAATGTGAATTTCATAGATATTAACCAAAACAAGAACTGAAACACACTACTCCAAATTGTGTAAGTCAGTTCTTCATAGAAGAAAAATATGTAAAATGTTTATATGAGGAATCAGGGACACACAAAATGGTTAAAATAAGATTAGAATGCATTATATTAGAAAAAGCAGCTTGGAAAATATAGAAAGTTGCATATGTTATACAAAATTGCATATGTTATGCAAAATTGTATTCAAAGATTGTATAATGGGTGTAATTCTTATATTTCACTCCTCCCCACTGAATGGTAAAACCAATCTTCTTCTTCTTCTTCTTTTTCTTCAGCGTTTGTCTCGCGCTCGGGCGAGGTCCGCTAATGTCCTTGAGTACTGCTTCCACACCTTTCTGTCTGCCACGTGTGTCGGGTCTGCCTTCGCGATCTCTAGATCGGCCTTGATCGTGTCCATCCAGCGTTGTTTAGGTCTACCACGCGGTCTCGCTCCTCCGACAGTCACCTTCATTACAGATTTGATGATGGATTTTTCCTTGGCGCGGCTCACGTGGTAAAACCAATAACTTCATAATTAAAAGAGTATGCTGCTTCCAACTGTCCATTTAATTGTAGGTGTACTGTAGTTATGGAATAACTTGTTACTTTTGTAAAGAAATGATGAAGTGGAAACAAACAATAGAAAAAAATAGATAGGGAGAGATAAGATTGTTGGGTTGTTAGAAACATGACAGTTGTGTTGAGACCTTTTTAACACGCAATTGAAGATTGTAATAACACATTCTTATAAAAATTAGAGTCATTGACATATTTAAGAGTGTTCTGGACAAGAAACCAAGCTTTCTATTTTTTTTCCTGTTGAGAAGATGAACTTCAGAATAACTCAATCCCACCTCTGCATAAGTTTATAAAATCAGGTGAGGAATATGTATTAGCTTTGAGAGCATTTCCTGAAAGGTTTGTTTTACCATACCATACCTCAAGGATGGGTAAAATGGAAACTTGTTATGTCAGAATGGAAGAATTTCTCAGATAAGTAATATTGTTCAAAAATGTTTCTCATACTCGTAGAGCAGTCATGTCAAGGTCTACCAGGAATCTATTGTAATTCCTATGCATTTATTTATAAAATTTAGGTTATATACTTGTACATATTCTCTCTCCTCTTTCTTCACTCTTTTTAAAGATCATAAAAGAAAAATTTCCAAAACAGAAAGCAATATTCCTACTAAATATGGAAGTAAGCCAATCTGAAGTTCTAGGTATTGTTTCAAACTGGGGCAGATTCCAACCAGTCTGGTTCAGATACTCTTAAATTTGAAGTTGCCTTCAACTTGCACAAGATAGGTCATATTTTAAAGGGCTAATCTAATTTAAAATCCTCCATGAAGCTTCACATCTAATATATAGTTTGTCTGTACTCCAGAGAAATGTATGGTGGCAGGCACCAGGCACATTTTGGTTTTTTTTTAAAAAAAAACCCTGATGCTTGATTGTCTGAAATGCTCTATTTGGTGAGAACTGATGTAGGAATGGGAATGATTTGATTAACTGATTGATGGCTCTTTAATGACTCTTGACATGTAGCCTTTCAGTTGTTATGTCATACAGATGTAGGATGGAGAGAAATCTACACTTTCTGATTGATTTATCATTATCTTTATTTTCATTCTCACTTGACCTTCTTTGAGGCAATTTTCATCCAAATTGTGTTCTTGTCAATTCCTATGCTTTCTTTCCCTTCTGTCATGTGGTAGACACCAATAATCTTTTTCTTGATAACAAGAGGCAACTTTATCTAGAAACTACCTGTTCATGTATTTTATTCCAAGGTAAAATAAAAAATCAGTAAAGTTCTCCATTGCATTCTTTAATTTTGTCTAACTCAAAGATGCTAAACTTTAGAAATGAAGAAATATTTATGAAGAGCCCACAGTATAAATGCAAAAAATATCAGAGTGTGAAATGGGGGAAAAATAATTTTGTTAGCGATTGAAAAACAAGTGCAACAATCAAACTAATTTCATTGTTTTATTTCATCCCAACCCATCTTTTTTATGCAAAATTTATTATTTACAACTTAGCTTTTCCTCTTTTTCTTTCACACACTTATCTGAATGCAACTTTTTTTTTAGCCATTATGATATAATTTTCCTGAGATTTTTTATTTTAGAAATGTTCTCCTTTTTGAAATTTAATTTTAAAATATAAATTGATAATTTTAAAATAGAAATTGATATTATTGATATAATAGGGCATTTAAATTCATGGATGCTCTTCTAATTCTATAATGAATTGTTTTGGTAGAATCTATTGTTTAGCTCCTAGTGAAATGTGAGGCAGATTTCTTTACATAAAATTCTACACTTACTTTTTTAATCAACAGAAAAATGGAGCAAAATTAATTATTTCAGTGGTTAAACACATTTCTGTCAAAGTGCTGATGGAATTTTTTTTCACAAATTATCAAAGAAAAATGCAGACATACACCCCTGTATATTTCTTTTTGTACAAAATGACTTCAGAATGAAGTCCTCTCAGTATAAGTTTATCATCTGACAAATCATGTTCCTAGAATTAGTAATATAAATATTCTAATGAGTTAGAGACATTTCTTTTAGTTTGCTAAAGCATCTTTCAGTCTAGAGAAATTATTTTTAAAACTGAAAATTGATGCAAGTGGGCTTTTCCCCCCAGTTGGGTGGCTCTTTTTAGATATCTTGCATTCTCTAAAGAATAACCTTCTGAAAACAAACAAAAAAACCAATAATTTAAAAATAAAAATGGTGGAATCACATGTATTAAATATCTGCCTAAATATTAAATGCTAACTGAAGATCACCCTCAAGGTTTTTCTTCTGTGCTTGGTTGCTTGTAAGAGAAAACCTTGCCTTTGGGGGAATCTTACCATATGGTGTGTAATACTTTCATACATTTATTGAAAGTTTTCCCTTTTACTTTTGAAGACACATTAATTTATTACGTTTGTTACATTAAAACAGTAATGACTCACTGCATGGATTGAATATAGTGTATAAAAACTAAACGTATCTTTCCATTTAAATAAGAAAGCCCCTTTATTATGGGTCCATTGCAAAACTGGATTCAGGGTTTTGAAGGACATTTACAATAGACAAGCATCCCATCTAGCCTTATAACTGGAGAACTTTTAAACTTTTCTCAAGGGAAGCATTTTTGAAATGCAAAGCTGAACACTTTATTAAATATATAGAGTGTGTGGGGAATTAAGGGGAAAAAAACACATTTGGGGGTTAGGAATGAGATAAATGCCTGTTGCTTGGGAGACTAACCAGCTTGAAAAGAAGCACCCATTAAATAATTGCCCTAAAGCATAGATGCACAAAGGCTGACTGGTTAGAAGATTATGCTTTGAAAATAAAGATATTCACAAGCATTTTATTTCATACATTTAGAATTTTAAAAATGATCATGGGTCTCTAGACACTCAGGAGTAAACCCTAAGCTACAGCTGTGCTCATAAGTTTACGTATTCTGGCAGAACTTATGATTTCTTGGCCATGATATGATAAGACAAAAACTTTTCTTTCATTCATGGTTAGTGTATGGTTGAAGCCATTTATTATCAATCAACTGTGTTTACTCTTTTTATATCATAATGACAACAGAAAGTATCCAAATGACCCTGATCAAAAGTTTACATACCCCAGTTCTTAATATGGTGTACCGCCCCCTTTAACATCAATGACAGCTTGAAGTCTTTTGTGGTATGGATGGATGAGGCTCTTTATCTTCTCAGGTGGTAAAGCTGCCCATTCTTCCTGGCAAAAAGCCTCCACTTTCTGTAAATTCTTGGGCTGTCTTGCATGAACTGCACGTTTGAGATCTCCCCAGAGTGGCTCAATGATATTGAGGTCAGGAGACTGAGATGGCCACTCCAGAACCTTCACTTTATTCTGCTGTAGCCAATGACAGGTCAATTTGGCCTTGTGTTTAGGGTTATTGTCATGTTGGAATGTCTAAGTATGTCCCATACGCAGCTTCTGGGCTGATGAACGCAAATTTTCCTCCAGTATCTGTTGATAACATACTGCATTCATCTTGCCATCAGTTCTGACCAAATTTCCTGTGTGTTAAGTTTGAGCAATGAGAGGCTGAACCAGAGCATGAGTGCAACAGTACTTTATTTTACAAATAAAGGGCTGACCGTGCTTGCCAAGCCTGGAACTGGCTCGCAGCAATCAGCAACCAGCAATCAGCAACTCAGGACATAACACTGTGCCTTTGATGCTCACACATCCCCAAAACATCAGTAACCCACCTCTGTGTTTCATAGTAGGAATTGTGTACTTTTCATAATAGGCCTTGTTGACCCCTCTCCAAATGTAGTGTTTATAGTTGTGGCCAAAAAGCTCAATTTTGGTCTCATCACTCCAAATGACTTTGTGTCAAAAGGTTTGAGGCTTGTCTCTGTGCTGTTTGGTGTATTGTAAGCAGGATACTTTGTGGCATTTGCATAGTAATGGCTTTCTTCTGGTGATTCGACCATACAGTCTATCTTTCCTCCAGTGCCTCCTTATTGTGCATCTTGAAACAGCCACACCACATGTTTTCAGAGAGTCCTGTATTTCACCTGAAGTTATTTGTGAGTTTTTCTTTGCATCCCAAACAATTTTCCTGGAAGTTGTGGCTGAAATTTTATTTGGTCTACCTGACTGTGGTTTGGTTTCAACAGAACCCCTCATTTTCCACTTCTTGATTAGTGTTTGAACACTGCTGATTGGCATTCTCAATTCCTTGAATATCTTTTTAATTATTCTTTCCTGTTTTATACAGTTCAGCTACCTTTTCCTGCAGGTCCTTTGACAATTCTTTTCCTTTCCCCGTGACTCAGAAGCCAGAAACATCAGTGCAGCACTGGATGAAAGATACAAGGGTCTGTCAGGAGTCCAGGAACTCATTGACCTTTTATACACACAGACTAATTACAAGTAAACAGATCACAGATGAGGATGGTTACCTTTAATACTCATTCAAACCACTTTGTGTCAACCTGTGTACAAGTTATCAGGCCAAAATCACCAAGGTATGTAAACTTTTGATCAGGATCATTTGGGTACTTTCTGTTGTCATTATGATATAAAAAGAGTAAACACAGTTGACTGATAATAAATGGCTTCAGCCAACCATTACCCATGAGTAAAAGAAAATCTTTTGTGTTATCATTCAAATTCTCTGAAAAATGGCCTAGAAATCATAAATTCTGCCAGGGTACATAAACTTATAAGCACAACTGTATGACTACTATAAATAGTTATTTCTGAAATAACTGAGAAATAATTAATGCAACCCATTGATTTCAATAGGAATAAAGTTAGATTTTCAATGCAGCCTCTTAAACAATGGATCTTCTGAACAGACACATATTGGATTGAATAAAAATTTATAAATGTAATATAGGTACTCACTGTTATCAGTTGTTCAATGCACAATGAGATTAATCACTGTGCAAATTCACATCATCTATGCATACTCGGGACACATTTAGAATTCTGTCTAGGTAATCTCATAGAATGACTGCCATGAGATATCAATTCACAAAATGGCTAAGTTGATGGTCATATGTGATAATTAAGACTCTAATAAATAAATCATTTGCCTAGATTTAGCATATTTGCATATTTGTACTGATCCAAAATACAAACCTAGATCTTTGATTCTATATTTTTTTTTCTGAATGTCCCTTAATTTTCCAAACAGAGTCTAGCACAGTTGACAGTCATATAAAGGTCCTCTCATGAAAAAGCAAAGAAGTCCTGAAATCCCATTCAGATTGAGTAAAGAGAGGATGGAGCCGCATATGGGGAGACATAGAAGACAGTGCTAAAGCCTGTGGTCTAATGTCCTTAGATATATTCATTTTATCCAGTTCAATCCAGGAATTCGCAAGGGATAAATTCACAGATAAGAATGATAAGATGTGCATTTTGATCTAAATGAGAGGGCTTATGTACTAGTGTTAGATGACCTGAAGTACTAATGTGCATCTTTGCATAATACTGTCATGATATATAGTCATCATTGTGATATTACTAAGGCATGTTAGAAACATCACTGCTGATATTGCCTGAACAGACTTGCTCTCTCCCACAGAACATCCCCTAGAAGTCATGGGATTTGGTAGGAAGGAACAGAATTTGAAAGCAAGGAGCAATACGAGAAAAGAAGACGGAATAAGAAATATCTTAATCATTAGCCATAGAAGACAGACAAGAAGAAACAGATCTTGATCGCCATTCGATCAGTACATCTGAGGAACTAGACATCTACTAACTTATTAGAAGAATGAACGGGCATTGGTCATATTACAACTGAAACTATTTCTCAATGAAAACTGATAATGCTTTCATTTTGGGGGAAAAAGTTCCCTCACAAACATTTGCATTGCACTGATGCAGTCTTCTTGAACTTAGGAATCCTCCAACTATGTAGACATAAACTTGTAGAATTCTCAGAAATACTATGTGGCTGGGAATTCTGGCTTTAGGGATGGATGAATCTGAGAAAAGTCTAGAATCCAACAGAAGTTACAGGTTACAATAAAAGAGTCATGTTGACGCAGAGGTTAGAATGCAGTACAGGCTACTTCTGCTGCCTGTTGACTGCCTGCAATTTGTAGTTCGAATCTCACCAGGCTCAGGGTTGACTTAGCCTTCCATCCTTCTGAGGTCGGTAGAATGACTACCCAGATTGTTGGGGCAATATGCTCATTCTGTAAACTGCTTAAAGAGGGCTGTAAAGCACTATGAAGCGATATATAAGTCTAAGTGCTAGTGCTAGTGCTAAAACGTAGGATCACTGGATTATCACAGCAGATAGAGGACACTTGCTAATATTCCTGTGGATCTGGTTCGGCCACTGAAAAATACATGATATTTAAAAGTGCTGTGTTAATTATACTTATAGACCAAAATGAGTGTACCCTATGGTAGATATGAGACCCATTGTAGAAATGATGTTTCTTTGTCAGGTCTCTAACATCTTACTGATCCCTTTGATCATTATTATACAATACAAATAAGTTATCTTTTCTCTCTGAACAAGACGGATATTTATGAATACGTAATTTACAGAGAATTAAAAACTCATTTTAAGAAGAGCAGAACTGGCTCAGTTTTTTGTAGAAATGCTATGAAACTAACAAACACTGTGCTTTCCTCAAAATTACATTCTTATTCTTTATTTGTTCAGATTCAGGAGATGAAAGAGAACAAAAGCAGATGTTAATGGAACTTAAATGAGATGGTGAAAACAACATTAATGTAGCAGCAGGAAATGTTAAAATAACAATAAATCAATTCAGTTTCCATGATAAGGAATAGAGTTAATAAGGATAGGAATAGACAATAACTCTTTTGTTGTATGGTCTCTTCATTGTACTCTGAACTGAAAATTTAATTTGCACCACTGACAGATGCTTCTCTCTCTGTCTCTCTTTCTGTTCCCATGAGGCTGACACTTGACCATTACCAAGTACTTTGAATGAATGAATGAGCCTGACAGTTTCAAGTCCTTGTAGAAAAGTAAACTGTTGTGTTTAATAGATTTATACCTTTAATATATGCTTCAGAGTCAGTTGTTCAAGAAGCAGAAGTCAGGATGGAATTTTAGTCACATATGTCATTTTTGGTTAACATAAATAACCATCTGCAAAAGAAACAGCCTGTAGTATCATGAAGGTTTTGTTTAACCCTCCCTGGGCAACTCCAAAATAAATCCCATTAATTTTAGTGATGCCTACTCTCAAGTCAAGACGTGTTGAATTTGCATTTCAGTTCACTGAACAGTAATAATATGGCATATTTTTATCTATATTGATGCAGTTCTTTCTCAATTTTATTTATTTACTTCCACATGTCAAGATATTGTTTAGTAAAATACTTTAAAAGCTTTAGTAATAGGGCCTTTTCAGAAACTGTCATTTAAACCAGGCTTTTTACTTTTCAATACAAAAATGGAGAGAGGGCATATTTTTATATTGCATTATTCTCAGGAAATTCAATTCATGTCTATTGAAATGTGAAGTTCGGGGTTAAATGAATTGGGTATACTTTTCTTTTCATGTTTGCTGCCATGCATGATTTCCCGTTAAGAAATGTGAGAGAAGGGCTGGTTTACTTCATGGCATGGGGCCAGCCTCTTAACACATTCAAAATCATGTTACACAATGGCTCTTTCACTGAAATATCTCACAACCCAGAAGGAAAAACTACATTTTAGAAGACAAAATCATACTGTACATTCGCATGCCTTTTCTTTTTTTCCTTTATAAAAATGTTAAAAGTTAGTTGTTCAAAATCTTTCATTATCTCTCTGAATACCATGGTATATTTCTAGTCTCAACTTATTTTCATTTATATTATTTAAAACATATGTATGTAAGATATATATATATCAATGAACACATCACCCTGTCTATAATTCAAGGTTATTCTATAGTTATTCCATATAACATTCCATTGATTTGCACATATTTTAATTTTTTTTCTAATGTTCTCATTCAATTTTGCAATGTTCTCTACTATGTACATTTTATGTGCAATTTCTTATGACACAAGCATTTTGCACATAGTTCTCTTAATATGTATGGCATTGACAAACCAAGATTTGCATTGCAAAGTTGAAAAAAGTGAGAAATCTTAGCTACAAATCTGTCAGTTTATAAAACTAAATAATGAGATCAAGTCAGTGTTTAATAATGTGGGGTAGGGAACCCTAGGGATTCTGTAATAATTTGCTTATTTCACATTAAGTATATTAAAAATATTTTAGCTAGAATTCCCAAATCACCATGTGGCATTGTATTTTCTTTTTTCAAATCCTCAGTGGCCACATAACAGAAACAAACCTAGCTAGTTTTTTTCTGTGTCACTTATCTTTATGAAATAATTATTATCTTCAACTGTTTTTCCTTAACCTAACTTAACATCTTTTTTTCTTTTGCTGTTATATTTTCTTTTATACAAACAAATTGCATAAAAATAAGGTTTGTGGATAGAGGTTATTTGTGCCAGTCTAGGGAACCCTATTAAAGTATGGCCAAGCCTACATTCTACATGGCCATCAATATTTTATTTTATATGTGATCAACAGGAAAAGGGTGTTTGGGTTTTAGGATCCTGGGAAAACCAGTTCCCTCTGTTCTGCCTTATCAGATAGGAATATTGAAAGGATCTTCCAAGATCCCAGGGTCTGGATTTTTTTTTGCTGGGAAGTTCAGATTAGCCTCAGCTCTGTTGTTCCAGCACTAATAGGAAAATACATTTTATTCAGATAGGTTGCATGATATGTAACTAAATTTGACAGTAGACAGATTGCATATGCTCTGTTACTGATTTAGTTGGTTAGAAACATATGGTTAACTTTTTGAATTGGGGCCATAGCCAGAAGGAGAAGAGCTAATCTGTGTATGTGTGTGTGTGTGTGTGTGTGTGTGTGTAAAACTTCTAAAAAGATACAGCATTTACTTTAATTTTACTGTTATCAATGAAGATTGACTTTGTAGAGATTAGGATTATATAATATCAGATGTTCATTTTTGTCATTCTCAAGCATATTTCAGTGAATAAATGATGTCTACAAAGTGTTGGAACTGATTTAAGAAAGAGAGGAAGCATGATAAGGAAGGGAAAACCAGAATGTGAAAATATTTTTTTTACAATAAAAGAAGATTGTTTCAAACAATGTCTGCAATGAGATTGTCCCACCTTATTTAACTGTTATTCCAAACTACAAATAATATTACATGCCTTAACAAAGTGGTCCCCATCCTTCATGACTTGATGGCCTGGCTGGGGAGGGGGAGAGGTGAACTGGGCTGCATGAGTGTCAGGCTGGTGCATGAGTGCACAGTTTGACTTGTGCAAACATCAGGGTGGCACATATGTGCATACGGGGACAGCTCAACTTTCCCAATGTTTACACAGCCCAATTGCGAATAGGCTGCCGCCTGGTAGTGGACTGCGGCCCAGAGGTTGCGGAGCCCTGTCTTAACAGTCCTCTAGAGATTCCATTTGATACTTGAATTTCTTTGAAAACTATAGAATGAAATACTTTAATTTAATTTGGAATATTTAATTTATGCATTTTTCTATAAGTTATCACTTATGGATGTCTTCATGAAATGTGAAACGGAATGATAATAAATTTGTATAAAAGAAATACTTTAAAAGAATGTCTCTTGACAAACAGCTGAAGTATTCTGTTATTTTCATCCAGCATGATTAGGGACCAGTTGATTATTACCTAGACAACAAAACAAATTTGATTTCAGTCTTGTCTCTCTTTAAAGTTTCTAGGAGCCAGATGTCACAAATGTTTGCTCTCCCTAAGGATGCATACTTCAGTATAAAAACAAAAGATAGGCACCTAAGACTAAGTAAGAAGTGTCTTAACTTGATATGACACTATAGTAGGAGTATTACAGAAATTAATCATGTTTCTTTTCAATTTAAGTTCACTGTCATATTGATTATCATTATCAATGCAATAAATCACCAGGAAATATAAACTGAATGCCAAGAGCAGGAAGGCCGGAATTATCCTCTAAGGCAGCATCTATCCTGATTTCGTACCATCAGGAATGAATGATGTGCCCATTGCTATGGTGACAAGCGATGACAGCATCATAAGCAACTTGGAATAGATGCTTTTAGGATGGAAAAGAAAACCAACATATATGGGATAACTAAGGTTGGTGTCTAGTCTACACCTTCATTATCTTACTAACAAGCATGATGACATAGCTTAAATTGGCCAAAACCATGATGATTGGCAGAAGTTAGGACATATGGCCCCATCTGGGAATAAGTATGGCAGTTGTGACTTGGAATGTAAGGAAAATAGCTATGTTATTTATTTTATATCTATGCTGTATATAAGAAAAAAGGCATAGTTATAAGTCTTTGTGATCTGGTGAATTGGAGTTGATAAATACTTGAAGGAAAATAAAATGTAGATGTAATTATGAATGGAAGAGTACAATGTATGCAAAAAATATGAGTATGCTAATTTAATGTGTAAACTTGTCTGTGAAAGTGGGGATCCATAGATTGCTTACAATTATTGCATGGTATATTCCAGTCAATGGTGATAATACCAGAACATGAAAAAGATTAGGAAGATTGTATGGCAGCTGCATACTATATAGCTCTGTGATGGCGAAACTATGGCACACGTGTCACAGGTAGCACGCAGAACCATTTGTGTGGCCATGTGAGCCAAAGCCAAACCTACCTGCACTGCACATGTGCACACCTCCCAGCTGATTTTTGGCCCGTTTGAGGCCGTTTTCGCCCTCCTGGAGGCTTGAGGGAAGCCTCTGCAGCTTCGGGAGACCAAAAAACGGGCCTTCTGGAAATACTGGAAGTGCCCATTTTCAGCCTCCAGAGGGCCTCTGGAGCCCGGGGATGGCCATTTTCACTCTCCTGGAGGCTCTAGGGAAGCGCTTTCGGCACACCACAACAAAAAGGTTCGCCATCACTGGTATAGGTTGTAATTCCAGGTGATCTTCAAAATCAGTCTACTTAGTGTAATCTAACTCAGCATTACAATAGTCTAAGTGAGTTGTGATGAAGCCTGGGTACTGGCAACAGGGCATTCAGGCCCAAGTAGGGTTATAATTGGCATGCCAGCTGGTGCTGGGTAAAGTCATTCTACAAAGAGTCCAGAGGACTAGTTATGACGAATACCAGCTGCTTTTAAGTGGAAGGAAAAATTTAGAAACCGAGCCAGAGAGTGAGAAAAGTATAGCTATTGAAACAGGACATAGCCCCTGGTTTATACTTGGGTAATATTCTGGGATCAATCTAGAAATGGTATCCCCAAGTCAGATGGAAATCATATGCTTTGAGAAATGCAAGAAGTGCCACCACAAAAGGATCTCACTTTTTTCCAATGCATAGGAGAAATTATTATCTAATTATTCTATTAGCACTCCTAATCCTGCAAGGGTGGGTTATTTGAAATATCTCATCTTCCCAATTACATCTGCCCATCCCATTAGATCTGTCTGAAGAGATATGCTATGGGCCAGTTAGGGCAGAATCTTAGGAGCTGAGCTTTCTCCACCAAGATGCTCGCCTTATTGGACATTCTCTCCCTCAAAAAGTTTGGTTAACCCAATCTCTAATCATTTTCTAGACATTCTTCAAGACCTGGCCATGTCATTAAGTTGGAGATCTCATGGGACTTGTGACATTAATTAACTATTTGGCTAAAAAATTAATCAATGGAACAGTTTGCCTCCCAGAATTGTGGGTGCTCCATCTCCTAAGGCCTTTAAGAAAAGATTGGACAATCATTTGTCTGAGATACAATAAGATTTTCTGCCTTCTGCAGGGGATTGGTCTAGAACACCTCCAAGGTCCCTTCCAGCCCTATCATTTTAAAAGATATTGAGGTGGCTTCATTATTAACATCTAATTTCTTGTGTTTTTAAAAATGTTTTAATAATGAAAATGTTATCATTCATATTCTCTGAAAAATGGCCAAGAAATCATAAATTCTACCAGGATATATGAACTTATGAGCACAACTGTATGTATCCATAAATGTACATGTACATATACAGATATAGTCATATATATCTGCCTTTCTTTGTCCAGCCTTAGTTGTTTCTATTCTTTAGAAACAGGAGTTGTGTAATTTTTTTTTCAGTTACCTTCTTTCAGATAAATATTTCCCATAACCTTTTTCCATTTCTTGGCCAGGAAGCTACAATTCTGAAAAAGTGCCAAACTCTCCTGACAGATAAACATAATATGGGATTCTAGGATGACATGAGTTTCCTGATTTATTTTTAATGTCTGCAAAGAATCGCTAATCTATTTGCCAATGCGCAGGAAGGAGTATTATATATTTTCACCACTTTGAGTTGTTAATAAAAATAATAAAGGTGGGATATAAATGAGAGAGAGAGAGAGAGGGGGGGGATTCAGAAATGCAAAAAATATAAACAAGTAAATAAATATCTACACACATACAAATAAATGTTTCTATTTCATTTGTATTATATTAGATTTAATCCATAACTTTAATCCATATCTTCAAAAGTACCTTCGCCATAATATTAACATGATGTTAAAGTCAGCACCATAACAGTATGAAATAGATTTAGGTGCCATAAACAAAAAAAGTCTTCCTTATTGACATCCATCTTCAATAAATTTCATCTTTGATGACTTTAAATTTGAACCCATGGTATAAGTAAAAATAATGAAGATGATGTTTGTCCATCACATTTAAAGAAGACCTTGACATCTAACAGGTTACATCAGATCAAATCTCAATAATAACAGAATAAAACAAAAAAATAGCTAGTTTTTATAGAATGCTATCTGGAAGGGTTCAGTATATTTATGATTTCTTTCTGTGGGTGGGGGCAGACTGAACTTCAACATGTGATTGTTCCAAAGAACTGGCACTGTTGCTGACAAGCAGTGACTGACTCCCTTTTTTCCTGGTAATGATGTGCAAGGAGTGATTGAGAATCTCTACATTGTGCAAGGAGTAATTTCTCCCTAGATGACGTAAGAGATTGAGCTGATTCTAGTTAGAGCAGGGAGCTATGAGCCTAGCCATAAATGGCTTTATAGGCCAAAATGAGCACTTTAATTACACCCAGAAAGTAACTGGTAGAACTATTTGGCCTGCAGTATAGGTGTAACATGTGCCCAGTAATTGGTGCCAGATAGCACAGAGATATGGGCTAAGTGCAGCCTCTTAAATTTTTTAAAAGCAGCTCCAGGCAAAGTGCTCAGCAATAGTCTAAACTGGGTAGTAATAATAGAATGATAATAAGTAACAACTTCCACCAGATTAAGTTTGCCACTGGTGCTAAAGATGGGCAAAGATTGCTCCAAACATGGATTCCATCTGTTATAATAGTAATAATTGTGAATACAGAACCATAAACCTGCTTCTTCGGAGATAGTATCTACCCATAAGTTAACAGTGAGATTGATGGAGACAGTTGATTAAAAAAGCAGGCCCCCTCATCTTGTTGGTTGCTTTAGCCCAAGGGTGTCAAACTCACGGCCTGCGGCCCAGATGCGTCACGTGCTGGCCCCCTCCCTCCCAGTTTAGCAAAGGGGAAAAAACTCCTGATATGTCACATGATGCTGCCGTGACGACGTAAGTTTGACATCTTTGCTTTAGCCTATTCTATTTCATGTAGATACTGACAGGCACAGGTAAAGGTTCCTTCCTTCCTTCCTTCCTTCCTTCCCCCAGTTCCATTAAGACTCTGGATGGCATACAAAATTAATAACATCAGGAACCAATAAAATAAAAAGAACAATGGGCTTCTCAAAGGAAAAACATTCAAACAAACTGCTGTCTGATAATATATCAAGGTTTTAAAAAATTAAATTCAGCCCTTTCAATTGTTTTTCTTCTTGCATATGCATACTGATCCATGCCTGCCAACTCAATCAATAGGCATGTGGACAGATATAAAATAAAAAGGAGTATGCAAGTGTTTATTGAACTCACATGATTTAAGTTTAGGAGATAGTTAATACTATCTCTTTGGGATCATGATATTATCCATACATCCTCTGAAATTGCATGTTGCATAGACAAAGGGAATTAAAAGAATATTTTAGTTAAAAAATATGTATTTTGCTGAAAGTTTGTTTTAAGAGCTAAACAAGCAGCCAAGCATATGAAATATTCAAAGCTGATTGTGGTTTCAATGCAGTCTGCTAAGGGGATTTATTTGTGGAAGTGACAAATGAATCCTCTGTTTCAATATAGCCATTTCAAACCACAATCCCAGTTATTTTTGTAATTCTGGATTCATTAAATCTCTAAATGTTCAGATTGAAAAATAAATATAACTTTGTGATTGTCAAGTATCACTTAAGAAAACTTACGGAATTTGGTCCCTCTACATGATTTGGGAAGAATGTGCAGATGGCACTGATTTTTACTGAAGCTTAAACAATGTTTTTGACAAGCTACTATGAAAGAAAGGTAGAATGTGTTTGTATATATATCTTCTTCTTCTTCTTCTTCTTTTTCTTCAGCGTTTGTCTCGCGCTCGGGCGAGGTCCGCTAATGTCCTTGAGTACTGCTTCCACGCCTCTCTGTCTGCCACGTGTGTCGGGTCTGCCTTCGCGATCTCTAGATCGGCCTTGATCGTGTCCATCCAGCGTTGTTTAGGTCTACCACGCGGTCTCGCTCCTCCGACAGTCACCTTCATTACAGATTTGATGATGGATTCTTCCTTGGCGCGGCTCACGTGGCCGAACCATCGTAGCCGGGACTGCCTCATGACCGTGGGGATGGGCACGACGTTGAACCGTCTACGCACTTCTTCGTTCCTGGACGCGATCGAGTAGGGTGAGGCCTACCGACCATCGGAGCATTCGCATCTCCATTATCTGGAGTCTGCTTTCGACTTCTTTGGTCGTCGGCCAGCACTCTGCGCCGTATATGGCCACGGGGCGCACCACAGAGTTATAGATTTTCGCCTTCAGGCGCATCTTGTCACAGAGGACGCCCGTGACGGACTTCCATTTGCCCCACGCTGCATTGATCCTGGCTGCCACCTCAGTTTGTAGTAGGCCTTCTTCCCCAAGAGTAGTTCCCAGGTACTTGAAGGTGGAGGCGCGCGGTAGCTCCTGCCCGTTCACGTGGATGGAGCCTGTCATTTCATTGTCAGTGGTCAGGTATTCGGACTTCTTTAGGTTCAGCCGGAGCCCGAACTGCTCGAGGCGGTCGTGCCACTGTTGGACTCGGTGCTCGAGTTCAGCCTTGCACAGGTTGGCCAGGAACACATCATCGGCGTACAGCAGCGTCCATGGGGCGGGCGTGTACAGGTCGTGTGTAATTGTGTCCATCACCAGAATGAACAGCAGTGGTGAGAGAGCAGAGCCCTGGTGTACGCCGACGGTAATATTAAACTCCTCTGATATCCCAGCTGCCGCTTTTACACGGCTTTTGTGACATCTGTATAGGAGTTGGACCCATTGTACGAGCAGCTCAGGCACGCCGTGATCTCGCAGTGCGTACCAGATGAGATCGTGCGGGACTCGGTCGAAGGCCTTTTCCAAGTCTAGGAAGGCGGTGTGGAGCGGGATTTTCTTCTCTCTGTGAGCCTCCATCAGCATCCGCACACCGAAGATGGCGTCGGTGGTGCCGCAGTTCTTGATGAATCCAGCCTGGTTGACGCTGATGTCGACGATGTCCCGAATGCGCTTATCAGGGCGCGTTCAAAGATCTTCATAGTGTGTGACAGTAACCTGACCGGTCTGTAGTTGGAGCAGTCCGCTGGGCTGCCCTTTCCCTTCCAGATCGGAACAGTGGTGCTGCGGTACCAGTCGTGTGGCACTTTTCCCGTGGAGACGATGTTGTTGAACAGCTCGCACAGCCACAATGCCGAGCCCGGTAGTGCCTTTTTCCAGAAGTCGGCAGGGATGTCGTCTGGTCCTGTTGCCTTACCGTTTTTCATGGCCTTGATGGCGTCGGCGACCTCGCTGGCATAAATGCCTGAGACTGGGCCTTCAACTGGGTCACCTCGCGGGGTTCGTGGGTGTGGGAACTCCTCGGTGGAGATCTTCTCGAAGTATTGCCGCCACCTCTCCGCAGCGTCTCTGGGGTTGACGATCAAATTTCCCCTTTCGTCGTTGATCCCATGAAACTGGTCAATGTCCAGGGTCTTCCTGTGTCTGCTTTTGGCTAGGCGGTAGATCTCGTTCTCGCCTTCTCGCGTGTTCAGCTTCTCGTAGATGTCATCGTAGTGGGAGCTTCTGGCTGTCGCTACTGCTTTCTTGGCTGCCTTTTTGGCCGCCTTGTATTCGCAGAGCTTCTCGCTGGTCTTGTCCTGAAGAAAGGCCTTGTAGAGCCGTTTCTTCAGGTGTACGGCATCTTGTACTTCCGGTGTCCAGAGCCATGTATCTCGTTCGATGCGTCTCCGTCCTGGCTTGGTGCAACCAAGCTGTTGGCAGCCGGCAGTGTGAACAGTGCTCTTCAGCATGGACCACGCTTCCTGTGGCCCGTCGACCATCTGCAGGAACTGCTCCGGTTTGATGAGGGGTCCCGCCATCTTCTTCTGGTTCCACCACTTGATTCGTGGCTGGTCTGCATTCCTTTTGTCAATCCTGGTCTTGGGCTTGCTGATCCTGATCTTCGCCATCAGCGGCCTGTGCTGACTGCTCGATTAATGCGGTACACCTTGGCGTTGAGCACGTTTTTAGCGGCTCTTCGTCATACGATGATGTAGTCAATCTGTGTGTGGTGGCTCCCGTTTCTGCTATGGTAGGTGAGGAGTTGAGATTCTCGCCTAATGAAGCAGGTATTCGTGATGGTCATATCATGGGAGTCGGCAAAGTCCAGGATCCTCTGGCCATTCTCATTCGTATCGCCTGTGCCGTGCCCACCGTGGCACTGGTGTCCGTTTTTGTCCCGCCCTACATGACCATTCAGGTCGCCCGAGATGATGATGTCGTCTTCGTGTGGGATCTGCCTGAGTTGGCTGTCGAGCAGTTCCCAGAAGGTATCCTTCTCCTCCTCGTGACATCTGGTCTGAGGGCGTGGCGGACAAGATGTGTGGCGCTGCCTCTCGGTCGCTACGACGATTATCATCAGTCGTTCTGTGAGGCGCTTAACTTCTGCGACGGAACTTTGCCAGCTTGGACTGACAACCACAGCTACACCGCCGCGGTTTTCCTTACAGCTGGTGTATATGATCTTGTAGCCGTCTATAGTTGTAGCCTTGTTGCCCTTCCAGCGAGTTTCCTGGAGGCAGCAGATGTCCAGCTTCCTGTCCCGCATGGCCCTGACGATCTCGGTCGAGCGTCCAGTCAGCGAATCCACGTTCCAGGTGGCCACCTTGAGCATCTGGCAGTCCTCTGTTCCCCGCTTGCGTTTTTTCACACGGATCGGGTAGTCTCCGTGCGCATCGGACCCGGACGCAGTCGCCCCGAACGCGGTAGCATTGGACCTGTGTTTTGTAGTGGACGTTTCCACCATGTTGATGCGGCATTTGAGTACTCCAGCCGGCCTGTCGCGTGGGCCTGTCGTCGGAGGGTCTGCTCTCAGTTACGGTTAGCGTTTGATGGCTTCGCGCATCCAGGGGACACCACTTGGAGGTGGCAGACCGCTCGTCCCCCATTGTGTTTGTATATATATATATAGTATAATTGGTGTAATTAATATTTCAAATAGATTTGAGATCCATAGCAATAAATGATTAGATTGAGTATCAAACATCCAATCAAACAGATCATAAAGGGTTGATTTCTTTTCATAATTTATTAGACAGTCAAAAGCTATTAATGCATGGAAAACACTAAAATACAGTATAGTTCATCTTGGCTTTAATTTCCTTAATATAGACCTGAACAGTCTTTGATCAACTATTAGAGAACCTATGAATGTGTAGTGTATGTTTTTCATTGATTTGATTTGAATAAAAAAAGTTTTAGGCAATCTTGAAAGTCTGCTTCCTTGTAAGGCGTGCTATAATTGATCAATTGGGAATTTACATGTGAATGCATTATAAATAGCAAAACAATGTAATACAATACTGCATCCATCACAGAGCCTAAATACTGCATTGATCATTATAGCTTCATGTAGACAATGATTTCAATTTTCTCTTTGTGGGAATTAGTTTTTCTTAGGCTGCTAAAATATCTGGTGGTTAGATCGGTTTCTTCCTAATAGTTAAATTGAAGTCTTGCTCTTTTTATTAACTATGTGAAAAGAAAAGAACAATATGATTCATTTTCATGAAATGAAGTTTTGATTTATTGTGTGCATTCCCATGATTAATCTAGTTGGCACTAGATATCTATAAAATCCCTGTGACTAAAAACTGAAAGAAGTGATAGCACAGGAGAGGGATCAATAGGTTATTCATTAGAAGACTTTAATCAAGCATTGATAGGAATCATATGGTGAAATGTAACAGCACATCAAAAAGAAAGTACTCCACTATTTTCTTTATGAGATTGCAACATGGGGATTCATATAGCAAACAGAATAATTGCTTTACAAATACTGTGATTTCTGAATGCAATGTTAATGAATGATTTGGTCTAAACCTGTATTTCACATTGCACTATGCATTTCTATGTTTCTAATAAAAAACTAGTTTGTAGATACCTATGCAGAAAATATAAATATGGCTTTTCCATATATTCTATAGCCCTCAGCAGACAAACAAAACAATTTCCATTGGTCCAAAGCCTGGAAGAATAATGCAAAGGAGAGCCTTAATGGGACATGAATTAGAGAGCACAGTGTAAGATTTATGCATAATTATTTTGATGGCTGTAAACTTATTGTTTTTATTTTAAAACTTTCATCCATATAGCAGCACAAGCAAAGGAAATTAGACCACACATTTTCAACCTCTGATAACTCATCCTAGGTTTGTGTCAGTACACTGCATGCACCACTTAATTGGGTGGGATGTGAACAATAAATGTTGGCTTGCAGGATTGTTTCTAATTTATAAACCCAGCTTTCTCAGAATAGCTTGAGAATGCTTGGGATAAATCTAAGTTTGATAGCTTTTATGGCACACAAAGCAAAATATGAGAAGCTGACCGATACTTATTATTAGGAGCATGTGCTTCATATAGTACAAGAAAACTAATAAACTCCTCTATATCATCTCAGTCTTTCTAACAAGAGTTTTTTAAAAGCCTTGACTGATCAAAATTATGGTGATGGAGACTATTTTCAGTGGGTATATCAGGTATTGATCAGGAAATATGTAAATTTAGACTTAGAAAAAAATAAATGAATAATGTGAAATGAGTCATAACTGGTAATTATCTGTTTAAAAAGGTTTTTTTTATTACATATATTAAGTAAACATATGTACTCATGGAAAAGGAAGGGATAGTTGTCTTAATTTCTATGATGAAAAACTGTGAGAGAATTAGTGAAGGATGCCATAGTTTAAAAGTGATTCTTAGGAAGAAATGAACATGGAGGAAAGGAAATAAATGCAATAAAAATGAAAGAAGAATGATTTCTCAAGAAGGAAACATAAAACTTGAATGAAAAGGGACTAACTTCACACAGAATGTATAGACAGTGGATGTGAGATAGAGGATGTAAAAACTTCCAGGAACTGGGTGAAAAGAATTATAGAGTGCCACCGAAGTGTCTGGAGTGACATTTATGGGAAATATGAAAAAGGAAGCTCAGTAGAATGATAAAATGGAAAAGATTATGGTTGAGAAAAAACAGGAATACAAGAATATGTAAGGGATTGAAAGAATGCTGTCAAAGAGAGCAAAGAACTGTTAAAAGGTAAAAATATAGATATATTTTATTGTTTCATGTATTTATGTATATATGAATGCTTCATTAAATGTTTTAGAGTTAAGGTGGAAACAAAGATACTTAGAAAGCATGAGCAGGTACAGTGAATAATGTACTGTATAAACCTGATTTGGTTATACAGGTGAAACTCGAAAAATTACAATATCATGCAAAAGTTCATTTATATCAGTAATGCAACTTAAAAGGTGAAACTAAGATATGAGATAAAATCATTACATGCAAAGCAAGATAGTTCAAATCGTGATTTGACATAATTGAGATGATTATGGCTTACAGCTCATGAAAACCCCAAATCCACAATCTCAGAAAACTAGAATATTGTGAAAAGGTGAAAACTTCACAGTGGACTTCAAGCATCTTGCAGTGTGTGCCTCTCCATTCTTCCTCCAGACTCTGGGTCCTTGGTTTCCAAATAAGATGCAAAAGTTGCTCTCATCAGAAAAGAGGACTGTGGACCACTGAGCAACAGACCAGGTCTGTTTTTCTTTAGCCTAGGTAAGATGCTCCTGACGTTATTTGTTGTTCAGGAGCGGCTTGACAAGAGGAATACGACATTTGAAGCCCATGTCCAGGATCCGTCTGTGTGAGGTGGCTCTTGATGCACTGACTCCAGCCTCAGTCTACTCCTTGTGAAAGTCCCCAACACTTTTGAGTGGCCTTTTCCTGACAACTGTTTCCAGGCTGCGGTCATCCCTGCTGCTTGTGCACCTTTTTCTTCCACACTTTCCCCTTCCACATAACTTTCTATTAATGTGCTTTGATATTGCACTTTGGGAACATCCAACTTCTTTTTCAATTACCTTTTGAGGCTTTCCCTCCTTATGGATGGTGTCAATGATGGTTTTCTGCACATCTGTCAGGTCAGCAGTCTTTCCCATGATTGTGATTCCCACTGAACCAGACTGAGAGACCATTTAAAGGCTCAGGAACCCTTTGCAGGTATTATGGCTTAATTAGCTGATTAGAGTGGGACACTTTGAGCCTAGAATATTGAACCTTTTCACAATATTCTAATTTTTTGAGATTGTGCATTTGGGGTTTTCATGAGCTGTAAACCATAATCATCTCAATTATGTCAAATCACGGCTTGAACTATCTTGCTTTGCATGTAATGAGTCTATCTCATATATTAGGTTCACCTTTTAAGTTGCATTCCTGAAATGAATGAACTTTTGCACAATATTCTAATTTTTCAAATTTCACCTGTAGTTCTACTGAGATAAAATGTGATAATTCTGATTGTTAATGTTTCACTTGAGTAGGAATACTTTTCATCATTCTTTTTAGCTTGCAGGAAGATTTACATAGTTACTCCTAAACTCTATTGAGTAATTATGGTATATTCTCAACTCTCCTTGAAAAATAATTACCGTATTTCAAGAGTGCTCCCTGTGTTCAATAGCATTTTACAAACCTGGGAGATGTTGATGCTAGACTATGTAGTAAAGAGTTGACAGAATCAGTGAGGGTCTGTGGAAAAAATATTACATTTAAAGCTCTATTAATTTGTTAATATCTAAACTACTCAGTGGCAGTTTTTGGTTAATATATTGCTGCAAGAGACTATAACCTGCTCATATTAAAATGACCGATTTAGTATTATTGGTGACAGTTGTTTATAGTAGTTCACTTCAAGGTTGTTGTTTGACTCTTCAAATGTATAGCTTAGTTCTTTACTTTGTCATATAAATAGATCATTCCTCCTGCAGCTAGATCTCTGTCACCCTATATGAAATGTTGTGTTTGTTTCTCTTCTCAGGAGAGCACAAATCAGCAAGCATATTACTTTAGGGTCCTGATCTGTGAACATAATCCATAATGACTGATTATTTCTCCAATATCTGCATTTGCTGTTGGCATCAAAGCAAAACTTTTCAGCTTCCTGGAAAACTGAGTATGAAAATATGGCAGCATACCATCTCAAATCAAATGAAAGAACAAATTTTCCTTTCATTGTTAGCAAAAGTACGTGTCAGATATAAAGCACAAGAAGAAATGAATTTATGCAGATAATGAAATAAGCAAAATCAAAAGAGAGAGATACAGAAGGTTATTTTGAATAAGTTAATTTGCTGAAAAGTTTCTAAGTGCTCTAGCATTCAACAATAGGATAAAATTCTCTTAAAGGACAGTTGAACAAATGAAAGTTCATAGGCATTCATGAGCAAGAAAGCATTTTTCATCACCAAGACTTCAAAGGATTTCAGGATCTTATTTAGAGCTCAAGAGATTTGTTTTGTTACTGTTCTTACAGAACATCTTCATTTCAATACTGTGAAAATGAATATTGAAGACAAGTCATAATACATAACGCTGGAAGGGTCAGGATATTACTGTAATATAGATTTCCCCAGCAATGCTTTATTTATTTTACTAGTGTTGAAAAGATGTCCTTATATGTTTTCCAGCATATTACATTTTCTTTAAATCTTTGGAGGCATCCCATTCCCATATCTAAGCCACTAGGATAATTGTTTAATCGAGCTTACCCTGTCATTCATTACTCTGAGGATATAGTCACAAATTTGTGATTCTGCAAGCTATTTTGCTGCAATAGATACTGCTGGATGGCTGGGCCATTTTAATGAAGCATTTCTTGATTAGAAAATAAAGTAAGCTTTCAGGACATAGAGACTTTTTTTTGGTAAAATGCTTAACCAGGAGGTGATTTTAAGGTGGCCACGGGGTTAGTTATTTTTAAAAGATTATTTTTAATTAAAGTACTTTGGAATAAATTACAATTAAATTAGGAAAGTAAATTAAGCCTTTGTGGGAATATTTTCTGTTTGTTATTAAAAAAAAAATCAAAGCAAAAGATGAGTGTATAAATGTATTAGTACATTGTGTGCCTGTCTATAACCACAAAGATGTGACATTTGACTGTAATTACAGATTGAAAGCATCGAGGGACAGAAAGATAAAAAGGGAAAAAAGAGGGGGTGGGTTTTTTTTTCCTTTTCCCTTGTTTGGGACACTTTCACTTTTGTTGTGTGGAGATATGTATCTTGCATGCTGATTGGTCAATCTGACTGTTTTCTGGGCTTTGTTGTTTGAGCCAGAATACTAATTTCACAGACGTATAAATGTAACAGCTATGTAACTAACTCCAAATGACAGACACATATGTTCCTGACATATAGTCATGTAGAAATCTTCTCCAGGCTTTAGAGCTATTCCAGAGGTTTTTTTGATAAAAATACTCAGTAAAATATTATAAAACCTTTGGCAATTTGGGCAGATTTGAAGAGTTGAATGCAACGACAGAAATAAAGTTTACGGAATAAACGCAAGATTTGCAAGAACAAGAAATGTTCCAAAGGATGTTTTAGTACACTTTGTGTTAAGTTTGAGCAATGAGAGGCTGAACCAGAGCATGAGTGCAACAGTACTTTATTTACAAATAAAGGGCTGACCGTGCTTGCCAAGCCTGGAACTGGCTCGCAGCAATCAGCAGCCAGTTGGACCCCGCAGCCTGCTTTTATAGCTGGCTGCTGGGGAGAACTGACCAATGGGAATGGGGGAATAACGCCCACACAAGTGAGTGGACCTGAGTGAGAACTCCTTGAGTCCTCAGGACATAACACCCCTTCCCCCCAGATGCGAACACGCATAGTCCTTGAGGTAGATGGGGGGTTTGTGTTGGTGCCCGGAGCGGCGCAACTCGGGAACATTGTCTGACTGTTCGGTATCAGTCTGTGACGGTTGAGCTGGCATAGTGTCGCCAACACTCTCTCTGGACTGGGCATCCTCGGAAACCACCGGGTTGGTTTCTGGAGTCAAACTCTCGTGGGTTGGATCCGGTTGATCAACTCTCTGGGCGCTGTTGTCCGGGTTTGGGCTGACCGGAACGACCGCTGGCGCAGACTGGTCACTGGGTGCGATGTGGCTGGGTGGCGGATGGGACGGTTCCCCTTCGACTGGAGACTCTGGATTCTTGTTTGCGAGGTTGCTGAGGCGCCTTCTGAGTTGGTCTATGTGTCTCCTCCAGACGCAACCATCCTCCAGCCTGACTCTATATGATCTCGGCCCGGTGACGGCGATAACCTCGCCCGGAATCCAAAGTGGGTCCCCAGCGAAATTCTTTGCGAATATCGGCTCCTGTAACATAAAATGTCTAACCCCCGAAGTGGAAGCGAGGGGAGAGTCAGGGCAGTATTGTGGGTGCAGTCTATCTAATACAGTCCTCAGGCGCCGGCCCATCAGAAGTTCCGCTGGGGACTTATTGGTGACTGCACAGGGGGTTGAGTGCTGGCTCATCAGGAACCGTGAGAGTTTGTGGTGCCAGTCATCTCTGCCAAACCTAGCGAGGGCCTCTTTGGTGGTCCTGACGGCCCTTTCAGCCAACCCATTACTCGCAGGGTGAAATGGGGCTGTTAAAATGTGGCGAATGCCTAGGTTGGCTGCAAAACGGCTGAATTCTACTGATGCGAACTGTGGGCCATTATCGGAGACCAAGGAGTCGGGTAGTCCATGGGTAACGAACAGGCGCGTTAACATGTTGGTGATTGCTAGTGTGGTGGTCGTGGATAGCTGCGCCACGTCTATCCACTTGGAATAAGCGTCCACGACCACTAGGAACATCTTTCCATGCACGGGCCGGCCAGATCGATATGGATTCTAGACCAAGGCGCTGGCGCTCTCCCATCTGGTAGGGGTGGCGATGGGGGGAGCAGGACGGGATTCCTGGCAAATGCTGCAGGAACTTACCCAATTGACAATGTCCTCGTCTAGACCCGGCCACCACACGTAGCTGCGTGCCAACGCCTTCATTCTCACAATGCCGGGGTGTCCCTCGTGCAACGCCTCCAGGACTCGGGTACGCAGCGAGGTCGGAATGATCACTCGAGTGCCCCACAGTAGACAACCCTGCAAACTGGACAGCTCCTGCATGCGAGTCTTAAAGGGTGCGAATTTGTTATCAACATTGCCTCCCGGCCACCCCTCCTCACCCAGTCGAGCACCTGGGCGGCGTTTGGTCTGCCTTGGTTTTGGCGGCGATGTCAAGGGCGGTGATGGGCAGGTCCAACTGGGTGATTTCAAAGATGGCATTGACAGGAGCTGGGTCTTCAGCCGGAGCGGGTAAGGGGCAGCGACTGAGTGCGTCAGCGTGGGATAGAGTTTTGCCCAGGCGGTGGATAAGTTTGTATGAGTAGGCCGCTAGGAAAAGCGTCCACCTTGTCATACGAGGGGAGAGGACTTGAGGTGTCTGTTTGTCGCCGGCCAGTAGGCCCAGGAGGGGCTTATGGTCGGTGACCAGTTCGAAGAAGTGGCCAAAAGGAATTCGTGAAACTTTTTCACGGCTGCAACAGCTGCTAGGGCTTCCTTGTCTATTTGGCTGTAATTTCGTTCCGTGGCCGAGAGCGTCCTGGAGAAAAAGGCGATGGGGGCCTCGGCGCCATTGGCGAGTCGGTGACTAAGGACCGCCCCAATTCCAAAAGGGGATGCGTCTGCTGCCAGTACTAAAGGAAGGTTGGGGTCGAACTGGATGAGCACTGCCTCTGACGTAAGTAGTGATTTGACGGCGTTAAACGCCTGGTCTTCTTTGTGCCCCCAGTGCCACGGTGACTTTTTGTCTAGTAATCTGTGTAGGGGTTCGGCTACTGAGGCTTTATGGGGCAAAAAGGATGCATAAAAGTTTAGGAGTCCCAAGAAAGCTTGTAGCTCCATTTTGGAGGTCGGTGTGGGAGCTTCGTGGATCGCCCTGACCTTGGACTCCAGGGGTGAATGCCAGAGGCGTCAATTTTATAACCCAGAAAGTCCACCTGTCTAGTGGCAATGGCGCATTTTTCTTTTTTAACTTGAGGCCATGCTGTCTGAACCTCTCTAACACTGCTCGCACTCTCTGGAAGAGTTGGGGTCTGTCCCTGGCCGAGACCAAGATGTCGTCAAGTAGGGTACTACACCAGGGAGGCCCTGTAAAATCCGCTCCATGAGGGATTGAAAAATACCCGGGGCAACACTTACGCCAAATTGGAGACGCTTGCATCGGAAGGCACCCCTGTGAGTGACGATGGTCTGAAGTTCTGCTGTTTGGTTATCAACAGGGAACTGTTGATATGCTTGAGACATGTCCAATTTAGCAAAAATACTGCCCGGTTCGAATGTGTGCAATAAGTGCTGAATGACGGGCACGGGATAGGCGCTAACTTGTAAATATTTATTGATTGTTGTCTTGTAGTCCGAGCAAATTCTCAGGCTACCATCTTTTTGAGGGTGTGACAATGGGCGTCTCCCACTTGGCGAAATCTGTTGGCTCAATGACCCCTTGTTTTAGTAGTTTATCCAATTCAGTGTCTAGTTTTGGTCGAATAGCAAATGGAACTCTACGTGGTTTTAATCTGATTGGGACTGCCTGGGGGTCAACGGTGAACGAGATGGGGGTTCCATTATAACACCCCAGCTCCTCGCTGAACACATCTGCGTAGTCAGCGAATAAGGAGTCAGTGTCTGAGGTTGAGACAGCATGGACTCCTGTTAACCCTAGGCCGAGGTGGGGAAACCAATCGAGCCCCAATAAGGTGGGTAGATTGCCGTTAACTACCACTAGAGGTAGGTGGCCTTTAAAAGCTCTAAAACTGACAAAAAAACTTGCCTCTGCCGATCACGGGAATGGCCTTCCCCTGGTAGTCCTTCAGACCGAACTGGCATCTCTGAAGCCGGGTAGTAGATAGGCTGGGGTGGAGTCTCTTGAGGGTGTTCCACGAGATTATTGAGAGCGCTGACCCTGTGTCAACCTCCATGTGGCACGGTTTACCTTCTAGGGAAACGGAGAGAGAAATTTTACTAACAGAGTGGCAAGTACGCCTGGCAAGGCGGTGCGTGCGACAGTTTAATACTTGCCTCTGTGGTCCCGAGTGCGAGGACGGGGTCTTTGTGCAGCGCTTTGGGGGTTTGGCAGACTCTCGCAATGTGCCCCCTCTTATGGCAGTTGTTGCAAACGGCTCCTTTAAACTTGCAGGTGGCCCTTTGATGTGATCCCCCACAGGCTAGGCACAGCGTGATGTGCTTGGGTGGACCGGTGTATTCTTGTTTGGCCCCTACCTGCGACCGTCTGTCATTGGTGAGGCGATGGACATCGTTCTCATCGTTGTGGCCATCCTCCGCTTCCACCTCTTCGGAATGGACTGGGAACGCTGCTAGCTTGGCGCTTGGGCCCTGAATTTCGGTGGCTGAGTTCGTAGCTAGCTCGGCTGCTAGGGCCTCCTCTACCGCTTGTGCGAGGTTGAGGTCTTTTTTAGCTAGCAGTCGCCTCTGTAGGTTGAGATCCTTGACCCCACAAACCAATTGATCGAGGAGCATGTCCTCCAGGTATGTTCCAAACCCGCAGTGCAGGGCTGCTGTTCTGAGGGCGGCCATATAATGGTCTCCTAACTAGATTGCTTCCTCATTCGGAACGTGAACCTCCTGGCGATTTGTGAAGGCCTGGGAGCGTAGTGGTTTGTGAGGATCTCAAGCAACTCGGACCACGGAACGTTTTTAATTCTCTCGGCGCCACGAGTGCTGCAGCGGTATCGTAAACGGTGGCTCCGCAGTAGATTAGGAAATAGGATTTTTCCGATGCTCTCCGCATCCGACAGGCCGACCGCATCGATGTAATGATTGAAACGGTTCTTATACGATTCCCACTTCTCTTCGTCTGGTTTAAACGCCGGGAGAATACTGGATTGGAACTCATGGTGCTGGAACGGCTGGGCTACCTGCGGGAGAAATCTCTCTGGGACTACGAACGCTCGTGAGTTACTAGTGATATCAGCTCTGGAGAGGTTTTTTGCTACCCTCTCTTTCTCTCTCTCTGGGTTACCACGTTGGCTGCTAGCCGTTGGAGGTGTCTTGATTCGCGCCAAAAAAGTGGGCGTTAGTGACTCTCTACAGCGCTGTGCTGTGATTCCTACTGGCTCGAAATTCAAATGACACCCGTTTGAATTTCGCGCCAAATGCAGAGCGGCTGCGGCTCGCAGCGCTTCACTTTCCCCGTAGCGAGGCTAACAAGCGGCTACAGACGCTTCTAACTATTTGACTCAGACCGCTTTCTCTGGCTGCGGATCTGCGTTTGCTCTTTTGATCGCTCGTTTCGCTAGCTGACCGCTCTCTCTGGCTGCGGATCAGCGTTTCCCTTGTCGCCAGCCGATCGCTCTCTCTGGGCTGTAGATCGGTGGCTAGTGACTCAGCGGTTGCAAGGTGCTTCTGGTAGCCATCCCATCCTCGTCGCCAGTGTTAAGTTTGAGCAATGAGAGGCTGAACCAGAGCATGAGTGCAACAGTACTTTATTTACAAATAAAGGGCTGACCGTGCTTGCCAAGCCTGGAACTGGCTCGCAGCAATCAGCAGCCAGTTGGACCCCGCAGCCTGCTTTTATAGCTGGCTGCTGGGGAGAACTGACCAATGGGAATGGGGGAATAACGCCCACACAAGTGAGTGGACCTGAGTGAGAACTCCTTGAGTCCTCAGGACATAACACTTTGTAATGAAGAAGAAAAGAGATCAAGTTTTGCAATATCATTTTAATACTAGTCTAAAAATTAATAATAAAAATATAATTATTCTATTAGACTAAAATATTTGGCAGAAAGATATCCCATTTTGATGGGGATTTTTTCTATTAAATAACAGTATTTCATTTGAATTCTATTCAAAAGATGAGAGTTTCTATAAAAGTGTAAAAAAGAACTGGAGGATATTTAAATGGAGATGTTAGAAGAGATGACATTAAAAATAACAACAGGCCCAACAGGAATTTGAAAAGGATGGTTCCAGATTCTGTACTAAAGATTTGACGTTATTATGGAATACAAACGCTTAACGTGGAATATAAATGGAATGCCCAAATTTTGATTATGTGATAATGGGGATGTTCTGATAGTCGTAAGTGTGAGAACAGGTCATCAACCCTATTTTTCAGTGCTGCTGTAATTTCAAACTGTCACTAAACAAATGATACTATTACTTTTATTTGTTACAAAGGAAACCGGAAGCTTCTTCTATTTCTTTTTATCTTTTATTTTTGCATCTTTCTTTCTTTCTTTCTTTCTTTCTTTCTTTCTTTCTTTCTTTCTTTCTTTCTTTCTTTCTTTCTTTCTTTCTTTCTTTCTTTCTTTCTTTTTCTTTGTATTTTTATTATTTACATATAAATATATTTAATAGTGTAATTGTCCTGTTTTGTTTTACCACAAAACAAAAGTAAAAACAGAATAACATATATGGCTCTGCGTGGGGCACTTGTGGCATGCGTGCCATATGTTCGCCATCACGGATATATACTATTTTAAACAGTGTTAATATTGTACAATAGTTTCTGACCATCCTATTCTAATATGTCAATTTATCTATCATTCTAATACTTACATTCCTATAATGATATTAAAAATATTTCTTTCCATGTCCACCTAACCTGATTCTTTCATATTCCAACTTCTACCTTATGTTTCTAAGGGTTTGATAGAACCTATTTCATGTTGAATAGTATTCTGTATCTCCTTTATCTTTATTTTTAGTGTTAGTCTGTCCATTTCCTCACAGTCTAGTATCTTCCTTATCATCTCATCCTCTGAAGGGGTGTTTTTGTTCACTGCTGCACACATACAATTCTTGCTGTGGTCAAGACATGTAATATTAAATATACTGTCCCTTTATCATTGCCATCTGATATAATACCTAATAAAAACAATTTTGGCTTAAATCTTCAGTGGTGGGATTCAAATTTTTTTACTACCAGTTCTGTGGCTGTGGCTTGGCAACCGTAGCTAAGTGGGCATGGCAGGGGAAGGATACTGTAAAATCTCCATTCCCACCCCACTCCAGGAGAAGGATACTGCAAAATCCCCATTCCCTCCTCCACTCCTGGGGAAGGTTACTTCAAAATCCCCATTCCCACCCCACTCCACTAACCTGCTTTCCAGCTCTGTTCTCCTGTGCAGGGCAACAAAAGAAGACCCAGCCAATCAGCTGGGACTTGGGAGGCAGAGAATAGATGGGGCAGGGCCGGTCACAGGTGGTATTTGCCTGTTCTCCAAACTAATCAAAATTTCCACTACCGGTTCTCCAAAACTGGTTAGAACCTGATGAATACCACCTCTGTATATGTTGCTTGATTATTTTTTCTAGCCACATATGGATTTGTGTCCAAAATTTCCTTGCCTTTATACAGGCCTACCACATGTGGTAATATGTTCCAGGTGTCTGTTTACATTTCCAACATATTATTAAACATTTTAGTCAATATTACCGGGTGCAGATGCCACCTATAGAACAATTTATAGAGATTTCCCTTATATGCTGTGGCCATCTTTCTGTATAAGTTTGTGTTACATCTTAAATGTTCTCTCTAAACTTTTATGTTCTGTTTAAAACTTTTAATGATATTTTTTTACTTTAGATATGCAGAACAGCCTTATTTTAATGGGTCAGTCAGGAGAGGAATATCTGATGAATCCAAAGTTCAGTTAAAATGGAATGTCTTTCACAATTTGTGTAGATTTTCACCGTAGGTATACATGTGTAATTCTTAAAAATGGTATCAGTTAGATTTAGATTTCAATCTGACTTTCACTTTAAACTTTGCACAAAAAGAATTGTATCCCAAATCCATTAAAGCAGGTATGTTAAACTCATGTTTCGCTATATGTAGATATTGATTATACAACTATAATATATAATTATATTATGGGAAAGCAAACTGAAGTAAAAATGTGGGCCACAAGTAAAGCTACAAAGTGATAAAGAAACATGTAATAGAAAGATCGATCCTTCTCTGTCTAGCTTATACAAATAAAACGAGCTTAAAATAGAAAAAAAAAACCCTGTGTTTTTCTCTCTGTGAAAAAAAGCCTACAGAAATCAGAGAAAATATTTTAGCATAGTTTTAATTTATGTGCATTTTAAATTTCTTTTTCCACTTGTGTAGGGTTGACTGTTCTTTGCTATATTACTTTCTGCTATTCTGTATTTCTCCAATTTCAGCCAGTGAAGTCTTGGTGGCTGGGAGTCCCTGCATATTAAAACAACAGGCAAATTTTTGATGACATTATTGCAGCAGCATCTTTTTTTTTAAACCCCATCTTATGGACATCCCTGCTTGTGGCTGGTGTTAATTTAGGATTGCGGTGCATGGAGGCAATTATTTTGATCCTTTAGGAGTAAGCACCATTAAATAAATGTGGGGTGTATTCCTGGTAAACACAAAGAGAGTCAAGCTGCATGTTGCAGTACTTTTGAATAAAATGGAGGATGTTTCTGGACATTGATTACATAATTAAATAGGAATCATAAAGCCCCAAAGAGGAAATTGTGTATGTTATACACAAAGTAAATATGTTCTCTGGAGAGATTATGAGTATTGCAGAAAAGTCTACACATCCCCTTTTCAAACAGATCAAACAGCTAATCAGAGTTGGAAGGGACCTTGTAGTCATCTAGTCCAACCCCTTGCCCAAGTGGTAGACCCTACACCATTTCTGACAAATGGCAGTCCAATCTCTTCTTGAAGGTCTCAAATGATGGCACCCCCACAACTTCCAAGGGCAAGCTTTGGTTGATTGTTCTCACTGTCAGAAAGTTTATCCTTATTTCCAGGTTAAATCTCTCCTTGTTCAGTTTCCATCCATTATTCCTTGTCTGGCCTACAGGCACTTTAGAAAACAGCTTGACCCCTCCCTCACTGTGACAGCCCCTCAAATATTGGAAGACTGCTATCATGTCTCCCCTGGTCCTTCTCTTCACTAGACTAGCCATGCCCAGTTCCTGTAACCGTTCCTCATATATTCTAGTCTCCAGTTCCCTAATCATCCTGGTTGCTCTTCCCTGTACTTTTTCTAGCATCTCAATATCTTTTTTATAGTATGGTGACCAAAACTGGATGCAGTACTCTAGATGTGGTCTTACTAAGGCTTTAGAGAATGGTATTAGTACTTCCCTTGATCTTGATTGCATCCCTCTGTTAATACAATTTAGGATTGCATTAGCTTTTTTGGCTGCTGCTGCACACTGCTGGCTCATATTTAGCTGGTTGTCCACTAAGACTCCAAGATCCCTCTTGCAGTTACTGCTATTAAGCCTGGTTTCACCCAGTCTATATGTGTACTTTTGGGTTTTCTTGCCTAAGTGTAGGACTTTACTTTTCTCCATAGTGAATTTCATTTTGTTAGATATGTCCCAGTGTTCTAGTCTGTCAAGATCCATCTATCTTCTTGGGTGTTCCTGACAGCTTAGTATCATCTGCAAATTTGATAAGTTCCCCTTCTATTCCCTCATCTAAGTCATTAATGAAGATATTGAAGAGTACTGGGCCTAAGACGGAACCTTGTGGCACCCCACTGCTTACTTCCCTCCATGTAGACTTAGACCCATTAAGGACTACTCATTGAGTATGATTTGCCAGCCAGTTGCAAGTCCATCTAGTGGTGGTGCTATCTATTCCACTTTTTTCTAGCTTACTAAGAAGTAGGTTGTGGTCTACTTTGTTGAATGCCTTGCTGAAATCTAAATATATTATGTCCACAGTATTTTGCTGGTCTACTAATTTAGTCACTGTGTTGAAGAATGAAATGAGATTGGTTTGGCATGATCTGTTTTTAACAAACCTGTGCTGCTAGTTATTACTTTACTTGTTTCTAGATGTTGGTAGATCTGTTTTTTCATTATCTTTTCCAGTATCTTCCCGGGTATTGATGTTTGGCTGATTGATGTATAGTTTCCTGGGTCTGTTTTTTTTTTCCCTTTTTTGAAGATGGGAACCACATCAACTCTTTTCCAGTCCTCTGGTAGTTCCTTGGTGCTCCAGGATTTTTGAAAGATATGGTGCAGTGGTTCTGAGATGACCTCTGCCAGCTCCTTTAAAACTTTGGGATGTAATCCATCAGACCCCAGTGATTTGTTTTCATCAAGAGACATCTAAATTTCACTTGGAGTAGCAGAATGGAGTAGGGGCAAAGAAAGAGAAAAAGAAAGAAAATCACAAAATCAGGAGACTTTGAAATTATTCATCCTCGTTCCACTAATTTTGATAGAACCTAGATGCTACAAATGTCATCTATGTGCTGTTTAGCTTTAATATTATTGTGACCCTGAACAATAGTAATGAATTCTATTTCCTTTATAAACCAGAGTGTGCTGACTTTACTATTAAAGGTTTAAGCATTATCTGCATTAAGCTGTAAAATAAATAAATGCTATCCATTGGGGGCCCATTTACAGCATACTTAGCAAGATATCTAGGCTGAATAATTAAAAAAGATTATGAAACAAAAATTAAACCACATCATTAATTTGTGCTGCAAAGTACTTTTCATTTTGGATTAATCCCTGACTAACAAATGAAGTAGAAATATTTTGTTACTGAAACATTTTTATATTTGATAGATTCCCTACTAAGCTTAGTGAGATTATGCCTAAAGGCTTGGATGCAATCCAATACACTCTAACATGCAAGAATCCTCAAGCTATGTGAGACAAATAAGCATGTAAAATATTGATCTAGCATTTTTCTAGCAGAATAATATCAACTGGTGAATTGTCAGATGTATAATGAGGCCATTGTTTCCCAGGTATTTAGATTATAGCATTTTCTAACTATAGCTGGAATTATTAGGGTTTATACTTGGCAACTTTTGCTTGCAAAATGTATTTTTTACTACTAGGATGCAGCTTCTCATCTAAATGGTAGGTATAAATTAAATTTTATTAAAATTTTACTAATGGAAAATGGTTATAATTTCTATTTTATTTATGCATTAAATTTATAGGCTGTCTCACTCCATTGTGATTCTGGACAATATACAATATGAAAGTTTTAATACTATCCAAAAAGTACAGAAAAAAATCTGGAAAAATAATATCAAAATCGCACAAATCAATGCTCTCATAAGGACTCTGCTACCCAAATTAGTTCAAGGCCTGGAGAAGAGTTTATTTAAATAAGATCTGTGTGGGGCTCATATGAATCTCTTGGAGGCCTGTCATTTTAGAACAGGTGCTATGACAGAGAGGGTCCACCTCCAGGGTCTCCTTACATGACACTGTTTAATCAATGGAACTTAGATCACCCCAACTCTGGTAGATTATATAGGATGGAAAGAAACTATGGAAGACAAGTAATCCCTCAGATAACCAGGCCTATGCTATAAAAGACTTTCTAGAAGATAACCAGTGTCTTGAATTGTACCTGGAAACCTCCTGTAACTTGTACAGGCTCATGCATCAGGGATGCAACACAGACGTACCATGGCAGGGTCATAGTTACAGTTGCTGCTGCATTCCAGGACCACCTGTAGCTTCAGAATACTGTCAAAACACAGCACATTGCAGTAGTCCAAACACAAGGTGACTAAGGCATAAGCCATTGCCTCCCAGTCCAGGTATGGGTACAACTGACACACTAGAAGAATATATACAAAAGCCTTCCTGGTCACAATTATTATTTGTTTCTTGGGCAGAGGCTATGAGCCCAAGAAACACCCCCCCAAGTTGCATATCAGTCCCAAAAGCAGAAGTAGTAATTTAGGAAACATTTCCCAGCTCAAATATTCTAAATATTCACAGTTGCTCTGTCTTTTCAGGGTTCAGGCTGATTTTGTTTCTTCCTATCCAGGCCTCCAAAGCCACCAGCCATCAACACAAGACACTGGCCACATTTCCTGGCCTGATAGTCAATTGCTATTATGGCAGTGATGACATCTCATCCCAAACTGAGGGAAGTTATGTAGATGTCACTTTATTTTTTAAATTGCTTTGAAAATAGTAATGGAAAAGTGGAAAAAAATCCATACAAAGATAATTATAATGCAAATACATATAACCTCAAGAAAAAAGACAATTAAAAAAGTAAAAAATATAACAGATAAAACTATAACATCTCATTATAACAGTTATTATATATACTTATCTAAAGTAATTATTATTACTCAAGCAAGTATATATTTATTTCTATGTGGATGTTAAACAGGAGGGGTAAGAGTGTCATGTTGAGGCAATTTATATGCCGGGGCTCCTTAAATTGAACCCCCCAAAAAAAAAACATACTGACTGAAAGCAACTACAGGAAAAGGTGGGCTTCCGAGGAAGAAATGGTGCACTGAAGTTTTTAAAATGTATTTGTTGTTCTAGTTTTAATGTTTGTTATTTTTTTTTATATTTTTTCCTAATACATGCTACTTTAAGAGCAGAGATATATGGGTAACATGTACTGCGGTTCCCATAAACTGAGGACAGTGTATAATGCAATGTTCAATATCAACAATTTAACACACCAACTACAACTGGGAATACACTTTGGTGTACGTGTATGCACCTAGTTTAATGAAATAATTACTGGATAGCCTGGTGGGTCAGAAAACAATAAAATAACTGTTTGGGCATAGTAGGTCATGGGAAACAAATTCTAACATTCAGACACAACATGAAAATTAATATAAGAATGATTTATTGAGTAAACCAAAAGAAAAATAAGAGTGCTTAATTAAGGAACTTATTGAAATTATATTTCTTTTCTTTTCTGGAATTTAAGCAAAGTGAAAGGTTGTCCCTCAAATTAACTGTGGATATACTGTTTACTGTATGCCGTGGCCACATTGTAGTGTTTTTTTTTTTTTTTTGCTTACTGATATCTTCAACAGATGGTTGCATTAGATCTGCATTAATTTATGTGTTATAAATTTAAAATGGCCTTGTCACATATTGTACTATCACAACTGTTAACTCTTTATTTTGTAGAGATTTGGAGAATGCATCATGTCATGTCAAATTCAGTAAACCCTATGCTGTTTTCTAGTTATAAAATGATATTGTAGCAACCTGCAAGAATAACTGGAATAGGGTCACTGAACCTTTAGCCTCCTCTAGTTATTTTGATGCAGCTGAATGCAAGCTGACAGAGAATGAGAAATGTAGCACTCTAGCTGGAGTGGCTGACACCTGCTGTGAACAAAATTGACTAGGAGAATGTGATTCTAATAAGAGGTATCTCATGATAAAAGAAATGTTTCCTAGCACAAACTTGCTTCTACATTACATGCCCAGTTGAGCTTGATTTTTGAAAAATAGGAAAATGAAGCAGTTGGGCATTCTATTGCTTGACTTTGTGCCAGCTGAATAGTGCTTCCTAAGCCTGATTTACAACAGCCTGATATAAGGCATCTTAAAAAGCCATTGTGGCTTTCTTTGAAAATATAACATAAAATGCCCAGGGATTCATAGTTTCTTTGGCTTTTCATGACTCACTCTTCAGTTGTCTTGTATAAAAACTAATGATAATAATACATTCAGCTTTTTATTTGTTTGTTTGTTTTGCAGTTTCACAGCTGAGTCTTTTAAGAACTCCCTGGATCTTCTGAACTGCTACTTTTCAGGTTGCTGTCTTTTATTAGTTGTACAATACTTTCTGCCACCTCTGTTGGACAAATAATGTTTAATATATTTCCTGAGTAAATTGTTTTGGATCATCTCCTTTTTGCAGAAAAGACAGAGCAAGTAATTTGGTTAATTTCCCTGCAGTCTTTTTTCTTTCTTTCCATACAAACCTCTCTGACTTAGTACTTCTTAGTGCTTCCAAAATCAATTACTTTTAGACTCAATAGCAATTTAATTTATTGTTTGATGCAAAAATTCATTTCATTTGCCTTCATTTAAGCCTTTTGGTCTTCTTTATAGCAAAAGATTCATACATAGCCAGCAATATCTAATCTTCAGTATAAAATAGACTAAACTTGTTTCCTCAATAATGTTCAAGTGCAACTTTAGGATGCTAGGTTGAAGGGAACTGCTTTTGAAAATGTTCATAGTTACTTGTGAGATGGTATGTGTGGTTTAGGACAAAGAAGCAGCATATTCCTTCTTATGCAAAATGCTGAAAATTTATGATTGAGACAATAATGAGAAGAAAAGAAAAGGTTTTATGAGTTGATAGGAGTTGAAAGGAGCAAGTATTGTGAAACTAGAAACTGTTCTTCATGTGTTTGCTTCCTGTCTTTAAGATGAAAGGGGAACATATCATTTCAAAAACCGCTTCTAACACTATATAACACTATTATAACTACTACCACAATATTTCTCATTGTAATTGCATTCATGGAAAAGAAAGGGTGGGGGGAGACCATTGCAGATTGTGTGCAAGATAGAAGTGTAAGTTTATCAACCCTCACTCAATGTCAAATAAGACATGGGTCACTTTGATGAGTCTGATATTACCCTTCAGCCAGATAAATTAGTGCTATTAAAACTGGACTAATACTGTAGAATCTGGCATTGTGAAATAACATACATTTATTTGGTTATGTAAACTTGAACAGTAAAGCAAAAAGTGATTAGTATTAGATTAGAGTTCTGAACAGGCTCTATCTTTTCCTCTAATACCTGTTTTGACAAAATAGTTTGTGGTATATTTTGAACAGAGTTTTTTTCAGATTTATCATTGCATTCCATTTCTTCCTCCAACATTATTAATTTTTTCACAGACAGATCTTAATTGAACATCCACAGGAAACTAAAGCCAGATTGTAGTGCCATGTATGCTTCCATCAAAATTACCTCAATCAAAATGATCAATAAAAGTTAGTTCAGACAAATACAATATGTACATAATGCATAACATCACGCTATGTATCATCTGTTCTGCTAAATTTATGAGATCTTGAAATAGGATAGAATTTACATAAACTGATTCTGCTTACTGGGTTTCTGTCTCTCTTTCTCTGTCTCTCTTTCTCTGTCTCTCTTTCTTTGTTTTTCCAGTTCCAGATATTGCTGAATTAGAAAGCTTGACATTCATGAACTCTTTTTTTTTTCTGTAAGATGTCTAAACTACCATTTTCATGCAGCTCTTGTTACTGTACAGGAATATTTTAAAAAATACAATATCCATGCTAGAAGAAAATAACATAATATAAACATTAAGAATGATGAGTTAGTTGGAGCCAGATAAACATGCTTACTACATTTTTTCAATTAAAAAAAAATCAGGCTAGAAGAACTCTATTTTAATTTAAACTCCATGAAAGAAGTATAAAAGATCTAATCCAACTGCTTTCCTATGATACAAGGAGAGATAACTGAAAACAAAAGACTTAGCCCTCCTAATTTTACAAAGTATGTGTAATTCTGACTGAAATGTTCTTATTGGGTACGCTATTCTATAGGAAGTTGGTGGTCTGTCTTCTTGTTTGATTGAATAGAAGCCAAATTTATGTTGGTTTATTTCCACTGTATAGATTTAAATCACTGGCATATTATTTCATCTCTCCCGCTTAGAAACCTTCGCATTCTGAACTGAGGACATGATGAATGCTTTAGCTATTTCTTTTTCTGGAAAAAATGGCTTATTGGGACAAAGTTTGCCTCCAATTGCACTTAGCTTTCTCTGTGCTACTCTGTGAAAGTATTTTCATTCTTGCATTTACAAAGATTTTAAATAAATCATCTGGGCAGTACTTTAGTAAAAGTAAAACTGGCATACTAGTGGTTTTCATACATTAAATATGAATAAATAATTTTGACAACTTAGTAGATTCTCCTAAGAACAGTCATAGTAAGTTTTTAAAAAACCTATAACAAACAGATTGATAATCAAAAGACAGGAAAATCACAGCATTTGGCTGAATGAGCAGGCAGAAACTAGGTGGTTTTAGGTCAATTCATGCTTCTGTCACCTTGAATTACTTTATCCAGCAGTTCTACTTAGCTTCTCACTGCACCCCATCCATTATATTGCCAATTGGACTTTGGCCATCAACGAATTTAGATTTACATGATTGCTACTGGCATAATTTGTTTGCCACTTAGGCAGCTTTTCAATATTTCTGGCATTTTTCTGAATCACAGCTATGCTTAAGTCACTTATGTGTATTCACTGGAGCAAATATTTTCTTTTAGCTTTTGTGCAAATAAGGTCACAAATCTAATTTAGTATAGTTGTAAAAGAATAAAAATAAAATATACCCTTAGATATTAAAAAGAAGAGGAAGGATCAAATCAACAAACAAAGTCCTCTCTTATAAACATCTGGATTTCCACAGATGGCACTGTTCATAGGTGTTTGGCAGTCACAAATAATTACTGTAAGTATTTCTCATCCTTTTGATATATCTCTTAGTTTTCCAAGCAATTGGTCCTCATGAGGGATAATGCACTGACTTCACTACATTGATCAATAGAATATATCAGTCTCCATAGTGGTACCATTGGCAACTGGAAAAGTTCTCTTCATTTTATTCCCATTAAGAAAACTATTTAGCCTGTAACAGAATATCTTCTGTTACAAGTTTTTACAAGGGCACTTCTGGGTATATTTGCTGCACTGGATTTTATTTTTAAAAATACTATTGAAGAACAAAATCCTCAGTCAGAAAATATTGAAAAATATGTGACATGGAGATATGACAAACTAGAACTACATTATTATTTTTTGAACTCACTATCAAGATGGCATGATAGATTCTTTATTCATATTTTCTGTATGATTACTATGCAGCCTCTTCCACGCCCATGTACAAATACCTACATACACATTCACATACAGAGCAGTGTAAATACTGTACCATGTATTGATATTTATGTGAGCATGAGCTAGCCACATTGTAAGGAATTTTCTCCCATAATTATCAAAGAAAAAAGAGAAGCTAATTTGGCAGAATGGAAATATTGTTATTAGTTCTGCTCATAATGATAGCAGAATGTTCTAGAATCCTGAGATGCACAATAAGTTCTGAACTTTCATATAAAATATGAACATCATTCAGATTTGTATAAACTATTTTGTTCAAAATTAACTTTATCAAATACTTCCAAAGAGGATTCATTTATCATAATGTTCTTTTTCTTGCCCATTTTTTCTGACATATTTCTGTCATTTCTGAGAATGTATCAAACTCCTGACATGAATAGTCTAAATAGCTACTTGTTAAAAGTCGAGTTAGTAATTCACCATTAGCTTCTTAAGGGTGGATCTAATGATCCGTCACCAGTTTCTTAAAAGGTGGACTCCTGTTTTCTCATCATCAGAATATTTCTATAAACTAAATAGACTACAATGTAAAACTGTTGTACTTAATTCTGACAGATTATTAGAAAGCTTTTTTAGTTGTCATATTGCAAACACTGAACAGTAATCTAGCAATAAGGGATATTCTTTACCTAGAAATTTGGATCTATCTTTCTCAACATTTCAATTCTTAAATTATACAACTTAAAACTATATAATCACCCTTAAAAATTGATTCTTTATAAACATTTAACTCTTCTCTATAGTTCTAACCTATTCGTATTTCTTGGACACATTGTCTTTTTTCCCCCTGAGATCATCTAATAACCTTCAAGAGCTGTAAATGATAGTACTTCAGTTTAACTTCCTTAAAGTCTCTCATTTTAGTATAAGGCAAATGTTCAAAGAAAGTGATACTTAAGCATTTCCTATATCAAATCTTTTCCTGGACAAAATGTCAACTATTACTATTTTTTCCTCTGTGTATAAGTAATATGCAATTGGTATATCTTCAAAGTTAACAACAGTCTTTGAACCCTGTAGACAGAATAGAATATAATATAATTCTTTTATTGGCCAAGTGTGATTGGACACATAAGGAATTTGTCTTGGCAAATGCTCTCTGTATACATAAAAGAAAAGATACATTCATCAAGAGTCAAGAATCATAACGTACAACACTTAATAATAGTCATAGGGTACAATAAGCAATCAAATCATACTAGAAACAATCCATATAAATCATAAGGGTACAAGCAACAAAGTTACAGTCATACAGTAGGAGGGGATAAGTGGGAGGGGATGGGTGATAAGGAGTGATGAGAAGATTAATAGTAATATTTAGCACGGACTTTGTAAATAGTTGGACAGTGTTGAAGGAATTATTTGTTTAGCAGAGTGATGGCTTTTGGGAAAAAACTGTTCTTGTGTCCAGTTATTCTGGTGTGCAGTGCTCTATAGCATCGTTTTGAGGGAAGGAATTGAAACAACTTATGTTCGGGATGTGAGGAGTCTGTAAATATTTTCACAGCCCTCTTTTTGACTTGTGCAATATACAGGTCCTCAATTGAAGGCAGGTTGGTAGTAATTGTTTTTTTTGCAGTCCCAATTATCTTCTGAAGTCTGTGTCTGTCCTGTTGGGTTGCAGAACCAAACCAGGCTTTCTTAACAATGGCTTCTTAAAATTTGTGACAAATCTGTCTTTATCATCACTTTTTGTCCATGAATAAACTAAGGAAATATTGCATAGCCAACATAATGGCTAATATTTCTTGACATATGTATGTCAGTATGTATAAGGCACTGTAGATAAAAATTTCACTTTCAACATCTGATTCCCCAGTAAGTGAATGCCCCCTCAAATTGCTTATATGCAGCATGTATTGTCTTATCATCTGCCTTTAATAACAATAAATTGATGAAAATTATGGGAGAACATTTTTCACTACTGATATACCAATAGATAGAATGATACATTACATAATACATAAATTATATCAAGACACTTACATGTGCGTACAGGTAAACCAGAATGGTTCCCCAACAAAGCAGATTAAAAACCAAAAATGTGTCCTCCAGTGTTGTACATTGGTTCCCTTCCATTTTAATTTTTATATAAACCACATGGTAGAAGAGCTTAATAATCCTTTGTTTTATGCCACATTAATAGGAAGTAGAAAGGTCTCTATGTTACTGTATACAGACAACATGGTACTCACATTGACAACATTAATTGGAATGAGAAAAACTCTAACACAAATTGGTATTTACTCTAGGAAAGAATACTTAAGTTAATCCAAAATCAAGGTGGTACTAGTTTCTAAAGGACCAAGAGATATAGATAGAAATTAAATGATAAGTAAATAGAACAAGGGAAGTCAATTTGGATATCCAGTTTACTAAAACATTAACAAGGAAACACATATAGTATAAACAAAAACAATGGCCAAGAGGTCGGGAGTCGTTTTGTCTTCCTTTGACTCAAAAGGAGCATGGTTAATACAGGGGAAATAGAAATCAAGGGAAACAGTCTCAATTTGGGATTTTAGTATATTAGAAGTAGAACTAGTCCAGAATAAATTTGTGAGATTCATTTTATATATGTGTATCAGTTGAGATTAGAAGTGGGCCTTCCAATAATTAAAATAAACTAAAGAAATCAATAGCATATTACAAGAGATTGGTCCTCATGCTCAATATTTATTTGGCAAAAAAAAAAAATGCTTCCACACCTAATATTTTGACATTAATAGTAGGAGATACTTCTAATATAATCTACCAGATCTCCTGCATGGATTACTCCTGTGACTATGTAGGACAGACAGGGAGAAAGCTAACCACTAGACTGCAAGAAAAACAAGTGAGCAGTTGCACAATTAGACCCAAATTCAATGATAACCTCACATTGCAGTGAACAAAGATGTACATTCAATTTTGCAGCTAAAAATTGTTGGCCAAGCAGATACAAAAATATCCAGGGAAATGATTGTAGCTTGCAAAACTGCTCCCATGTCAGTCAATAGGAGTGCTGATTAATCACCAGCATATCACCCATTTGCACTACTCAGGTGACTTGAGGACACAGATAAACCTCCAAGTGGCTTCAAGGACTCTTTCAAAAATGCAAATGACTAGCTGTCTTCATTAAGGAATATAAATCCTTTCATTCCCCACCATCCAGTCAGAGCTGAAGAAGCTTCTTGGATGAGAATCAAAACATCTTGAAAGAAAAACAAGAAAACACACCTTCAGGAGACCAGTTTATCAGGTACTTGGGAGCTGAAAAGGAAACAACAGCCAATGACTGAATAACTGATCATCAATACCCCAATCTACAACTAAAAAAAAGCCAAGGACAACCAAGCACCACATAAATACTATGCACAGAATAACCCAAAGCACACATTCTGGTGAGAGAGAAGTTCCCTCAGGATGGACTCCAGCGCAAGCCTAAAACTCAGAAAACTAAATCTGTGGTACTGGTGACCATACCAGATTGGATCATTAACAGTAATAGATGTGTAAATTTGTGTCTGAAATTACTTTCACAATAATCACTTGATCAGAAACTGCTGAATGATATAAATTACTCTAAACATTTGTGGAGGCATTTATTTTTTAATTGTTTTCAATAAGAGTAGATATATAAGCTTACGTTGTCTAACTGGTAGTTTTTTTAAAAAAAGATGGACAAGAAATGCCATATTATTTGCAGTGTCTCACATCCCATTCCCTGAGACAAGCTTTCACAGAATTTCATTTTCAAATAATGCCAACAGCCTATTTGGATGGAATATATAAGGGATTAACACCTACACATTTTTATACATTTGTAATAACCCACAGGTGCAAGATTTGATCCATTACTTATTATATTACAAATTATATCAGGAATCTAGAGCTACATTCATCATACCTTTGTTAATGCAACTGAATTAATCTAGTTTATAAGAAAAAAATATTTTCTGTTGACTGATGTAGATGGACATGAAACAAGTTACTGCAATGGCCACAAGGAATTGCTCATGTTGGCAAATAGCGCTGTTAATATTAAGGTGATATATCTAACTGATATACTTATGTAAAGTTTTATATGATTTTTTCTAAAACATATGTTTGCAAACAAATGCATATAGACCTTATATAACAATAACCATTTTAAGTGTATATACCATATGTGAATGAGATAGACGATTGCCTCATTTTAATATAATAACTATTTTTGCTTGGTATCTACAGGAATTCTATTCCTAAGACATCAGAGTGAAAAAAAATGCCTGTTGTCATTTTTCAGGAAATAAAATATATATTTGTTCTACTCCCCTAAAACATGAATTGATTAAGAAATGAAAGTGTAATAAGAATCTATTTCCAATATTGCAGAGAAGACTACAGAAATTTTAACGATGCATGCATAGATCTAGATATATAATTTAGGTGTATACCATTCACACATTTAGATCATTGAAGGCATCCTAATGATTTAATTGGTGTATTATTGTTTCAGCAATCAAAACAATTTGACAGCCCATTGATTTCAGTTCACATGTAATGATCTCAATCTAATAAACCATAGTTAGCAGCTACACACCTATGTGTTCTGTCCTCATATTTCACCTTTTATCTTCTTTTTGGAGGCTAGTTTCAGGATATTTAATACATTTTCTTAAATCTGTTTCCTGTGATGTACAAATGGGAAAAATATCATTTAAGTTGTTATACTTAGATTAGGATCTTGGTTACAATATTACAACAGTCACAGTGTGATTTTGGACTAAAACTGGGGAGATTTACATTGCAATTATCTTTCATTTTTGGTATCTGAATAGCTATGGATTTGTCTACCAATTCTTACTTTAAAATATATTGTGGAAATATGACTCTGGTTTAGAAACTGTTGAAGTGCTAATTATTTTTTTCCATTCTCCCTTCCTCCAATGTTACCAGAAGGTGATCTATTGGGAGAAGCTGCTGAGGAACAATTGATTTGCCCTCAGCCATCCTATGTAGTATGACTTTCCTCTCTGGCCAACAATCAAAGCAACAGACTGTTTTAACTTCCACTTCACTGCATCTGTTCCAAGTGATGCCATGCATAACAAATTAGCAGTCTTAACCCCCTCCCCAATCTCAATGAAACAGGTGCTCAGGTCAAGAACTCTTTGTCTGGCTGGCTGGCTACACACAAACAGAAACACACAAATTATAATAAACTCTCCTGTTTTCACCCGGAACAAATATTAACCAGTGCTATAACAATTTAAAAAAAGAATAGTGTTATTTTAAGAAAAATCCAAAATCACAAATCCACAAGTATAATAAATTTATTACTCCACCTGGCTTTTATTGATTCCACTAGCTAAAGTTTAATAGTTAAATTTTGTAAACTTTGTAAATATGAACAATGACAAGCTGATTTCATTGTACTCTTTAAATTAAACCAAAAGGTCCATATAACGCATGCAAGATAAAAACTCTAAAGATTTTTTTACCAGTTTAATGTACTGGTTTAATAGCAGTTTAATAATATTAACAGTTTAATAATAATATCAATTTAATAATAATCATTCTTCTATCCTTTTCTCAGCTAGTTTTGAAAGATTCTGCCTGAAATTCAACAGTATCTTGTACCAAACCAACCCAGTCTGAAATCCAATTTCTAGTACTTTTTCAATTTAATATTTGTTCTCTTAAAATTTAGAACTGGGAAAACATTTTAATTATTTATAATATGAGAACATACTATACTATCAACTACAATATCAATATCAATATATATATGTGTGTGTGTGTGTGTATGTATGTATATATGATATAGATAGATATAGATAAAGATACTGTATAACAAGAGATTCTTGATAGACTGACAAAGATTCTTTTTCCTTCCCTCTTATGCAAAACAATATCAAGGCAAGATATGATTAGTGTCTGTAACCAAAATCTAACTTTCTATACCTTCTATACCTTAGAATCCACCTTTTGCTCATGTCTCTTCTATAGATTCCCAGCTGGGAAGTAAGATAGGCTCCGTGGAATCCTGCTAACTTGACTTTTGGGATGGCGGCATGATTTATTCACCAATTCTTGTATTTTATCTCTCAATTGTTAGACATGTTGATTTCAGTTTTCATATCTTTTGGGATGGGTTTTGGTTTTTTGCATCACAATATGCTCTCGTTAATTAGACTCATTACTATGAACAGATGCACATGGTTATCTTTCTAGATTGTTGCCATTAGCTCAAAATATTGCTTAAAATCAGCTTGCCTCTTTTTTAAGTATGTATTTTCAGAAAACCACAGATCTCAGTTCAGTTCTACCAGTCTAGGAAGGGTTGCAGGATTTCTATACAAATATGTCATAATGGAGTGATTTAAGCAAACTCATTACTTGAGAATGAGTATACATAATACTTTTCCCTAAATACTTTTAAAAAAAATTATGCTCACTGTTTAAATATTCTAACAGAAGAATTGTCACTTCTTTCCATTTTAAATTTGAATTGTTCTTAAATATTTGGGATGTCTCCACTTTACTTAATCAAAATCTTATTTGTGAAAACAAGAAGGGCAGAAAAGACCATAGGGGCCTTTTTTTGTAAAGAGAACTCCCATTTCTAATTAAAAAACAACAGAAAGCAATATTTTCCCCTTAAAAAACCATAGCAAATCCCATTGTTATGCATACAAGAGGAAGGATTCTTTTATTTTCTCCCATAGGCAGCTGACACCTCATCCACACATGGAAACTGAGAATCACTTTTCAATTTCAAATAATTTTTCTCTAACAGTTAATTTCCCACCCCCCATCCCCTGATATTATCAGGTTTAATACTTTCTCACAGAAATAGCCTGATGTTGTTCAGATTTGCTTGGACTACCAAGTCTATTAATCCAATTCCTTTTGTGCCGTAGGGAGCCATTAGACTTAATGAGGCTATTATCATCCTGTACTTGAGCCCCATTGGCTCTGGGTTTCTTCATAATTGGAGTAGTAAGATGTTTCAGGATTCACTCTTAGACTGAATGAACCATTTTCCACTGATGTATAGATTGCATGAAGTGTGGCCTTTCAAATTCAAAAGCAAGCCCTTTCCATAAAGAGTTGATTAGTCTAATTATAATATGGGTGATACAGTTAATTCAGATAGACACAATACATAGTGCTGACTTTGAATATTGGCTCTTTAGAAGCTGATAAAAATAATGAGATTTTGGTGGTTTTTAATTTCAGGGTCATAATTCATTGCTCAAAATAGTTTACCAAAATTTAAGGAAGGTTCAGAAAGTACATACGAATTTATAGAGGCATTTTGACTTATAATAGTATATCCTAGATTTTAGCAGATGTCACTGCTTTTTCTATCTGTCAGCTTAGTCCATTCTGAATTATGTCACATCCTAACTATTACTTGCCATGGCTGCTCTGCTACAAACTAAAATAATCAAAAAGCTTGTATCCTTTAAGTAGTGTGAAATGTGGATGAAGAATAACTTCTTTCAACTGTATATATAGAATAGAATAGAATAGAATAGAATAGAATAGAATAGAATAGAATACTTTATTGACCAAGTGTGATTGGACACACAAGGAATTTGTCTTGGTGTAAATACTCTCAGTATACATAAAGAAAAGATACGTTCATTAAGAATCAAGAATCATAACGTACAACACTTAATGATAGTCATAGGGTACAATCAACAATCAAATCATACAAGGAAACAGTCAATATGAATCGTAAGGATACAAGCGACAAAGTTACAGTCCTACAATCACAAGTGGGAGGGGATGGGTGATAAGGAGTGATGAGAAGATTAATAGTAATAGTAAAAAAAAAAAGTAAGTTTGTACTTCCTAAAATAATAAGCATAATGGAATTCTTTACAAGAATTTTCACTTCTTCAGTCATGCAGTTTTTGCCTCAGCAATTCTATGGAAAAATAGAATATTACAATTTATATGCAACATCAAGCATACATTTTCATTTGTTCATTTTTCAATTTTTTTTGTAAATAAGGTAGGATAGTCAAGACTGAAGTCATGGTGATATGATCAAAGCTCCATCTGTTTTTGTGTCACATATAAAATGAGCAGAGCTTCATTCTCACCATCACAGTTTTCACTAACATGATGCCTTTCAGATGTGATAATATTTGATAATATTCAGCCACATGGCTCTGGAATTTCAAGCCAACCTGGAAGTTTAAATGCAACACAATTGTATGAAAGAAGGATGGAACATATTGAAAGAGACTTGACTAAATATATCCATGCTGACATAGACTGAAATTAATTAATTTATGCTTGCCTTAAGTTGATTCTATACCAGATAGTTCCTTCCAAAATTCTATTCTATTTACATCATGCCAATATTTTTTAGGAATTTGCATGATTAGTATTAAAAACTAAGAGAATCCAAATTTAGCTTTGTAGGTTATTTATTTATCTACACATTTTATACTGCCAACAAAAATACATGATAACATTTCTGGGCAGAGATATGTTTGCCACAGTCATCCATGTTCTGAAAATATCCCAATTAACTTATTAAAATGTGAAAAAGATATGCCTGACGTTCAATTTATAATCATTTTGATATCAATTTAAGAAATATTATCTTTGTACCCAGGTATTTCAATTTATATAACTTTTCAGTGATGCTTTGTAATTAAAGCTGTTATTGGAATTTTCACTGCAGTTTTCTGCTAAAGAAGTTGATTTTCTTTACTGTATTGTATTAATATAATGATATTTAAATTGCATTTCACCCTGAATTTTATAGCATAAAACAAGAAAGATTTTAAAAAGCAGTAAGTGATTTCAATAACTTTTAGACATTAATTAAGTCTCTCTTTTTTTGGTTTTCGTTTACCTTTTGAACCAAATAGTTTTCTTTCTTTATTACTTTTCTGATTAAAATAAAGAGATATTATGAAAGAAAGAAATGTTCCACATCTTTTTCTCCCAAAGAATTCGGGGTTACAAGATGCTTATCATACAAATAACCTATCTTTGAGCATAGATTAAACTATTTAATGTGCTTTAAACAGTTATGATTTCTCAGTTGAAAGGCACTTTGAAAACATTTGGAAGAATCACAGATAGAGACAAGGCAAAGAATTATGACAAGTGAATTGAGTCTGTTGAGAACATTTTACTTTCCTTATTAATGTGACATATTAGGCTCATTAGAAAAAAAGGTGACAGACAATATGATAATCTTATCCAGGGACTGGGTGTGCAAGTGAAATCTTCTAATGAATAAGAATATAAAAACTACATATTTCAGAGTGAAAATGGACCATAGAAACGGAGACCACATTTGTCTCAAAGAACAGGAGTTTGTTATAAAACAGCTCAATAAAAACTTGACAATGGGGAAAGGCAATGAAGGGGAAAATAGCTGTCCGCAAAGATATATTAGTGTTTAATGGGGAAGAGCATTTGAAATCACACACAGTGTTGAGGGAGTAGCAGTGCACAATCCCTAAGGCCTTGTGATCAGACAGAATAACAGAATGACAAAGTTGAAAGGGACCTTGGAGGTCTTCTAGTCCAATCCTCTGCTCAGGCAGGAAGTCCTATATCATTTTAGACCACGTGGCTGTCCAGGCTCTTCTTAAAAATTTCCAGTGTTGGAGCACCCACAGTGTCTGGCGGCAACATGAATACTGTGCCATACTTATTTAGGAAAGAGAGTAAGTCTAATGTTTGGTCTATGCGAGCTGTTTTCCTTGCCCGAGAGAGATGAGGAGGGCAGGGGTTATTTGCATATGTGCCTTAGTTTTGGGAGTCAGGAAATTACCAGGAATAAAGCAACATATGACATAATTGGAAACATTGTAAATTTGTAAATTTTATTGAGATCTGAAAGGGAAGATTAACAATTTAAAGACTATATGATCAAACAGATTCATAAACATGTTACAGTATACAGCAGCATCAATGAGAAATAATGTTGTTAAAAGGACTGAGAGCTACAAAGTCTTACAATTTAAAAGAGAATTTATATCAAATGATATATTGTTGGTATATGCCATCAGGGATATACATAAGTCTAAGATGTATAAGGATATTTTGATTCGTTAAAAGTGTGTAAGGCCCAAAGGAACATTTTATCATACATGGTAGACTTGTGAAAAAGTACCAGCATTTGATACAAATGCATATAACAATTTAAAAATTAATATCCAGAAAAAACCAGGTTTCTTTACTATTAAGGATAATCAATTACAAAACAGTTATGAATGATTGATTTTATATATGGTAATGGCAGTTGTATTATTATATGGGCAAAAATGGAAAAATAATAGAAATACGTACGATGGAGGAGTAGATGGTTAAGATGGCTGAATTTGCAGAAATGGCTAAACTGATTTGTTTGATTAGAAAGGGAACAATTACAAAGAGACCTCAACTCACAACAGTTCATTTAGTGACAATTCAAAATTACAATGGCACAAAGTTACAAAGAGGAAATAAAAAGAAAGAAAGAAAAATCATGATCTCCAAATGCCATAGGAACAAAAAGTCAAAAACCTATTCCACCCTCTTTACATCATTGCCTGCCTACTGCAGCCCCCAGTTCCTGAAATCTGATGGCAATCAAGAATCAAAGGGTCTAATACAGTGGTTCCCAAACTTTTTCAGAACACTGCCCCCTTGGTGCTACAAATTCATCCCTGGTGCCCCCCACCCAAGGGTGGAATTCAAATTTTTGTGGGCATGGTCTAATTTGAGGGTGTGGCTTGCTGGTCATGTGACTGGGTGGGCATGGCTTGCTGGTTATGTGACTGGGTGGTGTGGCTTGCTGGCTGGCCGTGGCTTGCTGGTCACATGACTGGGTAGGCATGGCCAGGTGACTGGCAAACCAAATACAAGTGGTCCTCACTTAATGGCCAGTGGTTTAGCAAGTGTTCTAATTTATGACTGGCCTCCCCAGAGCTACTTGACCTGTTTTTGGAGTTTTGACAGCCATGCACACACATACACACACGCACTTTTCTAACCCTGCTGGAGCAGGTCATTGGACTAGAATTGGCAAAGCATCTCTGATTAGGTTCTAGTAGTGAATAGAATCTAATCAGAGATGCTTTGCCAATTCTTGTTGATTTGTTTTATTTGTATCTCTTTATTTTATGTTGCGGAATTGCATTGACATGTGTGTCCCTTCTTGTACACAGCCCAGAAGCTTTTGTGATTCTTTGCAGCAAAAATTACTGACCTCTGGCTTTACTCGACTTTTCAGACATGCCACCACTGCCACATCCTAGGTGCCGGCCCCTCAGGTCCACCCCATTGAGCCCGCTGCACCGGAGGGACCTGCTCAAGCAAGTCCGAGCGGAGTGGTGCACCAAGTCAATGGGATGAGCCTGAGAGAGGAAAAGAGAGAGAGAGAAAAAAAAAAGAGAGGGAGAAAGAGAGAAGGAAGAAAAGAAAGAGAAAAGGGAAAGAAAGAAAAAGGGGCAGACAAAGAAAGGGGGGATGGAAGGAAGGGACAGAAAGAAAAAGAAATAAAGAAAGAGGGAGGGAGGAGAAAAATAATGAGATATCTAATCTAGTCCGATCACCTGCTCCAGCAGGGTTAGAAGGGAGAGAGAGAGAGAGAGAGAGAGAGAGAGAGAGAGAGAGAGAGAGAGAGTTCTCCTTGTAATTTACTAGTACATTTTGGTTTTGCCTTCTTCAGAGTTGGCACTGTAATACAGTGGGGAAAAGTATTTTTTTAGGGTGAAGATCTGGTCCAATGGATCCTATTTAAAGCCTCAACAAAATGTGAGAGCTTCCTGATAGTCTTGACCATGTTTTGTCCACAAAACCTTTAATAGAAGCCAAAGATGTTTCAATGTGTTGGCAAAGATGTTTCAATGTGGAAAAGGGCCTCAGTCTAAACTAGGCCTCATTTCAATCTGATGCATCAGTTCTCTTTCTCTCTCTCTCCCTCTCCCTCCCCCTCCTCTCTCTCCCTCCCTCCCTCCCTCCCAGACTGTCTTTGCTCTACTTTCCCAATGTGTCTGTGGGGTCGGCGCTTCAAACATGGATGGATGGATAGATAGATAGATAGAGACAGAGACAGAGACAGAGAGAGAGACAGGTAGGTAGGTAGATAGATAGATTGGTAGGTAGGTAGGTAGGTAGGCAGGCAGGCAGACAAGCAGGCAGGAAGACAGACAGACCTTTTAGATGGGTGTATAGATAGGTAGGTAGGTAGATAGATTGGTAGATAGGTAGGTAGATCTATATTGGTAGATAGGTACGTAGACAGGCAGGCAGGCAGGCAGGCAGGTAGGTAGGTAGGCAGGCAGGCAGACAGACCTTTTGGATAGATGGATGACAGACAGACAGACAAAATGCGACAGCGGCAGCATTTTGGGAAAGTAGAGCCACTCTGGCTTTGCTCTACTTTCCCAATGTGCTGCTGCCACTGCGTTCGATGTGCTGGCTCTGCAGGTTCACGCCATTGAGCCCCTTGCACCACTCTTGTGCAACAGTCAATGAGGTGAGCCTGAGGTGCCGGCGTCTCAAACGCCCCCTGCCACCTCTTAGCACCCCCAAGGGGGCCGGCAGAGGAGCGCTAAGAGGTGGCAGGGGGGCATTCGAGGAGCCGGTCCCACAGGCTCACCCCATTGACTGTATCCGGCACCTTGAATGTGGCAGCATATTGGGAAAGTAAAGCAAAGCTGCCGCCACTGCATTCAAGGTGCTGGCTCTGGAGTGGTGCAACAGTCAGTGGGGTGAGACTGCGGGGCTGGCACCTCAAATGCCCCCCCCCCGCCACCTTTTAGCACCCTCCTGCCAGCCCCCTTGCCTCTTAGCACCCCCTAAGGCATCCTTCAGAGCGTGGTACCACCCACTTTGGGAACCACTGGTCTAATATATGGATCTTAGTCAAAAGAGCTCTGAAAAAGAGTTTGTCTAGTTCACAGAAAAACCCTGCAAATCAAAATTCAGGAGACACTCTCAGGAAGATGCTGGAAAGAAAAAAAAACTCATATAAAGTAGTGCATAAGCAGTTAAGAGAAATTGTTCTTCTAACTGTGTTCACTAAGTCAATTGCCCTCTGTAATCCGAAATGTCTGTATTGTTGTGGTTTCTTTATATTTGATCTGTCTGCAGTGGATAATTGCCATTTCATGGTGGTGGATTTACAGAAAATTGCATTGCCTTCCATGTAGCAAGAGATAAGAACACATACCATAGTGCTCTCCCTGAACAGAAAGCTGCTTATTAGCTAAACAAAGAAGATGGACCTCTGATTCCTAATACCAGTTTAGACTGCTTGTTGAGATTTTTCTGTAAAATTCTGCTTTGCAGTTTTCATACTGTTTGTCACAACTAATTTAAACATGCTTTGGATGACCCTGTGAATATTGATCCATAGCCAGGTAAGATTTACTGTCAACGTGACTACAATTTTCTGAATCCACAAGATTATAATACCCATACGTCCTGTGAAAACTATCGAAGAGAGAGGAGTTTAGACAGATGTGAAAAATTATCAGTACTCCTACTGCACAAAAATCTCTGCAGTCTGTATGAGATACTGTACATTTGTAGAGGCTAGATCCATCATAAGGACTCTATAATCTACATTGGGGAGATTAATTAATGAAACAAACTAATGGGTGAAACAGCCAGCTTGATGTAGTGTTTAAGGCATCAGGCTAGAAACCAGGAGACTGAGTTGTAGTCCTGCCTTAGGCTGACTTGAAGGACAAATCCATGCACTTTTCTTAGTGACACTTTGGAAGTGGTTGTCCCAAAGGTGCTTTTTTTTCCAACTGGACTTCTTTTGTTTTTTTTCTTGAAGACATTTGCTCCCATCCCATTCACTCCCTGAAACTTCTTCAGTTTGGAAGTGATTGCTATTGTCTGCATCCTACAGTTGAAAGAGAATGACTGGCCCAAGGTCACTCAGCTGGCTTTGTGCCTAAAACAGGACTAGAACTCACAGTTTTATACCCAAAGACGCTTTTTCAAGAGGCAACTGGAGATTCTGGGTTTTTTGGTTGTTGTTTTTTTTTGAAGGCATTTCGCTTTTCATTCAAGAAGCTTCTTCAGCTCTGAAGAGCTGAAGAAGCTTCTTGGGTGAGAAATGAAACATCTTCAACTAAAAACCTGAAAGTCCAGTTGCCTCTTGAAAATGCACCTTTGAGACAATCATGACCTGGATGAGTGAGAATAGACATTCACACTTTTATACCTTTTTGTCCATGCTTTTAACTATTACATCAAGCTGCCCCCTCTCTTATTTTTTAGAAAGAGAAACTAGTTTTGTACAATAAAATCTCTAATACAGGTGAGCAAGAAATCAATAAAAAGTGATTACTGTGACGGAGATTGAAAAGTCAAGATAAAAATAGAAATGACTATTCTATTGTTAATCTGTTTTGCTTTTTATGCCATAAGTAAGCCTTTCAGGAGGACAAAAATATTTTTCCTCAAAAAAGTCTTTAACCATTTTTGCAAACTTCTTAGTGATATTCACTTATTTTGTTTTTCACTTCTTACAAAATTTTGGTGCTCTTGTTTTCTAATAAAAGGTTTTTTTTTGTGGCCTGATCTTAGACAATCAAGAATTACTTCAAGAATGTGATGATTACAGAAGTCATGAACTCCATTTATTTGATGCCCTGAGAAGTTCAAGTCAGGAGCGAATGGGATGAGCAGAAAGCCACACTGTTCTGCAACTTTTCCACATTCATACAGGTGGCCCAGAACAAAACCTGGGTTGAATATGAGTATAGTTATCAATGCAACTTTTTTTTTGGCAACTTTTCATCAATTCCATCCAGTCAGAACCATTACTTTTGTTTTTTTGCTAACCTACTTTTTATAATTCTCTTGACATATTCACTTCCACATAATAAAATGATGAAATAATGCTTTTCTACTGCTGTTATAGCAGCATTCATATATCTCAAAATTTCTCAGCCATTTCCCTGTCTTTAGTAAACAATCTACCAAGGAACATAAATCTGTTTACTTTATGTAATTTTTCACCTTTTATGCACAATGTGTTATTGTTCACCCTGATCCCTTGTCAAACACAACTATCTTGGCTATTGTAAAAAATTCATACTCCCTACTGCATATAGTCTATCTAACATTTGCTGCGAAATCATTTAGATTTTCAGCCAACAATACAGCATACAACATGCATACAGTAGTTCCCAAATAATAAATCTCTAAATTCATTCCAAATATCTCCTATATGTTTAACCATATATATATATTAAATAGCCAAGGGGAAATCAGACATCCTTGTTTTAATTCTTGCTCCATGTTGAGCCATTTTCAAAAAGTTATATTTATTTTTGTGCATGCTTTTCTTCCATTGTAAACTATTCTTATCACATTTATCTTCAAGTTCATATTACTGTCAATAATCAAGCCTATTTATTTTATCTATTCTATCACCCAACAGATGTGCAGTAAACTTTCCTTTTCATACTCCTACACTTTTTAATAAACCGACCCGCAGACTTTCTGAAGCCATGTTGCACTTCTCAAATTCTAGTCACTGTCATCTGTCATACCATTTCAATCACAATTATGCCAAATATTTCCCTGGGCACAATTTACAAATAAATCCTTCTATAATTTTATATGCGTTCTTGTTAATTTTCCTTTGTAGAAGGCAGTATTTTATAAACTGGGGCAATTTTAAGATGTATGGACTTCAACTTCTAGAATTCCCATGACAGCCAGTTGATTGGCAATAAGATTCATGCAACCATTAGGTTCATGTGCAGCCTTCACACACATTTTTATTGTCAACAGCCACAGAGATGTCTATACGTGCAATCTTATTATTTTAAATATACCCCCATGTGCATTTTTTCTTGAAAATGACATTTTAGCATTATTTTTAATTATGCTGCAATTTACATACAAATCTCTAAAATGTTATTGCTAGCATTCTCAATTTTGTATTATACTACATATTTCATTATTTTCTTCTTAATTCTGTTCATCATGCTAGAACCTGGTTTCTTTAGATATGTTCATCCACTTCTAAAACAATGTTTTATTCCTATCAAAAGTGCTTTTTTGATATTCTTATCAAAACTGCATTTTCTACAGTGGTGGGATTCAAAAATTTTTACTACCAGTTCTGTGGGTATGGCTTGGTGGGCCTGGCTTGGTAGGCATGGCAGGGGAAGGATACTATAAAATCTCCATTCCCTTCCCACTCCTGGGGGAAGGTTACTGCAAAATCCCATTCCCTCCCTACCCCACTAACCTGCTTTCCAGCTCCGTTCTCCTGTGCAGGACAATAAAAGAAGACCCAGCTGATCGAGAGGCAGAGAATAGATGGGGGCAAGTTCTGTGGCTTGGTGGGTGTGGCAGGGGAAGGATACTTTAAAATCTCCAGTCAGAGGTGGTATTTGCCAGTTCTCCAAACTACTCAAAATTTCCACTAACAGTTCTCCAGAACTGGTCAGACCCTGCTGAATACCACCTCTGATTTTCTATATTTTCCCTTTCTGTTTTAATCATATCTGTTCCTTCTTACCCATGCATTCATGCCACCAGCAGAATCCGATTAAGATTCCAAAAGTACAGAACTATAATAATCCAGAATTAAAACTTAGTCAGTTTAGTAGATGCTCAAATTAAATGAGCATAGGATCATAGCTTCAATATATTTAAATGTTTTTGGAATTTTCACACTGCCAAGAAATAAATGGAAAATTCTGGTAGATAGGTAAATTCCAATAATCATATATTTCATCAAGAAGCATTTTGTTTTTGACAGTCAAAAATATTTATGTTGTATATACAGTTAGTAATAATAACCAATCTGGGATTGCAACAGCAATATGAGCAATCAAATTTAAAGGAGGAATAATGTAGCTGAATGAAAAGTATTCTAAATAAATAAATAAAACATGTTCCCAAGTGTGCTTCCTGTATGCAGTGCCGTCATAATAACAGCCTTCTGAAGCCCTGCCACAACTTTTGAATTACGGCCATTGCACTCCCCAGCATCCAGAATGCTGTAGTTATTACTCCAGTTCATTCAACCAGGGCCTGCCGAAAATACTGTCTGGGAAATGACCCCTGCTTGGGCATACTCACCAGTATGGGTAGCAACATACCCACCAGTATGGGTAGCAACAGATGAATAGAATGATAGCAAATCATTAGTTGGATTGTTTTCTCAGTAGGATAATACCCCCCGCCCCCACTTTTTTTTTTAGTGTAAATATATATTGTTTAAAAGATGAAAGAGTTGCTATGACAGGATCATTCTGTTTCTTTTATTTTATGACTCTTTATTAATTCATATATACGTGAATTAATGTATGTAAAGTAATCATTCCTATATTTTTTTCAGGCTATGAAAGATGGCAATCTTTTATTTAATTGAAGTAAACAAGTACTGATAATCTTCCTAAGTCTATGGAGGCAGATGAATCTGATAAACCAACCTGCGCTATTTAGTCAAATTTCACGGCCATTTCTAGCACAGTTTTACAAATGAGAATTCTAAAGTGAAAGACAGGTGAGTAGATAGGGGATAGGTACGCTGACAGACTGACAGATAACTAGACAGATAAATATGGAGATAAGTTGTTTTGTTGATTTAAGTTCTCACTGAGCCTGAAATAGCATCACATTCTGAGATTAAATCTGACAGGACAGTATAGAAAAAAGATCAGAATGAAGCTCTACCCTGGTTAATCTAATATTTGGCAGCATGAAACAATTTAAATGTCTTATGCCTTTTAGGATAAATGAAAAATAATCCAGGAGATAATGATTGAATAAACAAAGAAAAATGTTCCAGTGGGGACAGTGGGGAGGATATGGCTTGAAACATTGCTAATGGCGGACTTTGCTGCATTACACCAGAGAGTCAAACTTGAATAAAATATGTTTAGCCTGCATTCAGACTGCCTGTATCTATCCTTTGATTAAATATAAAAATTGTTGTATCACTATATTCAGCTTCCTCAATTCTACTTCCCCTGCTGAAAAAAGAAAAAAAGAAAGCATTTCACAGAAAGCTGTACAGACATAATGGGTTATTCCCCCCTCTTCCCCAGTTTCTGCTATGTAAATGGGGGTTGCAAGTGATTGTTTGCATGCAGCTCAATATCCCTTATGAAATATTATTGAGAAATAAATTAAAGATGAAAGCTTCAAAATATATTGCTCATCCACTGTTGGGCATTGAGAGTTTCTAATGAAAAGGTGCTGAATCATTATCCGGGAGAAGGAATAACTTCAAATTCATAACTTTCACAATTTTATGCTTAGAGGCTACCAGGAAGAGAAGCAATCACCACAGAAGTGAAGACAGCTTTTACACTGAAAGGAATTGCATTGAAGATAAAGACAGATTTCTCTCTTTTTAATTATCTAAGCACTGGGTATGGTCTTGTAGGTGAAATAGTGTGAAATAAACCACTGAAATGTGTATATTTCAAATTCACTAGAAAGCATCTTGTGCATTATGATATTTACCTAATATCGGTACAGTAATAAAATCCAGGCATATCTATCATCCGCTTTTAATTAAATTTAGTATCTTCAACTTCATATTGTATTACAAGCTCATTTTTTGAAATGTAGATAGCAAAAAAAACACCACATGGCTATTAAGAAAATGCATTATAAAGTTAACTAATTGTTAATTAAATGCCAGAAAAGCTCGGTATCTGCAGTGATAAATGTGCTTTAACTATTGAAAAGAATGACAGACTCATTCCCAACCAGCTGAGAGTTGATTAACAATACAATTAATCCTTCAGAGGAAGAGTGCCGCTTTTGTAGCATATTTTCTCTTCATCATGAGCAAAGATAGATCATTTCAAATGTTGCTCAAATCAGAATTTGGTCTCAGTGGTGATTATTTTATCTTAATTTAACTTCTACACATATAAATTTTCTAAATAAATAAAAGCAGACTTTTCAACAACAGTGTGATTATTGCTGGTATCAGCAATAGCTTTCATCCATTTACTATATAGGTAGTCCTCTACTTGAACCCAAAATTTCTGTAGCTAAGGGAGACATTTGTTAAGTGAGTTTTTCACATTTAATGACTTTTCTTCCCATAGTTGTTTAAGTGAATCTCTGCAGTTGTTAAATTAGTAACATGGTTATTAAGTGATTCTTGCTTCTGCATTGACTTTGCTCGTCAGCAGGTTGCAAGAGGTGATCACATGATTCTGGGATATTGCAACCACCACAAATATGAGTAAGTTGCCAAACATCTTAATTTTGATCTCATGATCATGGACATGCTGCAATGGTTGTAAACATCTTAATTTTGATCTCAATAACATGGACATGCTGCAATGGTTGTAAACATCTTAATTTTGATCTCAATAACATGGACATGCTGCAATGGTTGTAAACATCTGAATTTTGATCTCAATAACATGGACATGCTGCAATGGTTGTAAACATCTTAATTTTGATCTCATGATCATGGACATGCTGCAATGGTTGTCAAACACCTGAATTTTGATCTCATGATCATGGACATGCTACAATGGTTGTAAGTATGAAAAACAATCATAAGTCACTTTTTTCAGTACCATTGTAACTTCAAACAGTCACTAAATAAATCATTGTAAGCCAAGGATCACCTCTATATTACAGCTATCAGCTATCCTTAGATGAAGGTTAGGCAATCTGCAGGTCTAGAGAATTTTCAGTTGCATTATCCACATCTCTTATTATTGGCCAGGTGGGCTACGATTTAAGAAAACTGGAATTCATCTGCATGCTTACATCTCAGAGCAGCAACATATTTTCCTCCATAAGAGTATCTGACCATTATAATAGTCCATTCTAATGGACTATTTGATCATTATAATCAGTACCAGGATAGAATCTTGGATGTGAATCAAATCAATTCTGGGGGTGGGGGCAGCTTCAATGTATTGTTATCCATATGGCATAATTGGTGTTTATAGCCTTTCTGAAGACCTTTCTGCTGCACTTCCAGTCTTATGTCAAAGGTGGTTGAAAAGAGTCACAGTCTAGCATTATCAACAAAAATCAGGGCAGAAGGGCAATAGCTGCTATGGAAAATTTCTCTGAGGGTATTCTGAAATTGTTAAATGTAACTGGGCTATGTTCATAGATATGATAGTTTGGAGATAAAAAAGAATAAGTATGTCTTATTGATAATAGCTAAGATCTTAGAAACTATTCCAAATAGCTATTCCACTTAGAAACAAACAATCTACTTTCTAACAAGCAGTTTGGTTTCAGGAAATTTTTTTCCTGTAATCTGTAATCTCCGGATCCCTGCACAAGTGGATAGCTATGGTCCTGTCAAACAGTCAACAGATAGTTAAAATAGGGAGGGCCCTATCAAATCCAGCACCAATTAACAGTGGTGTCCCCCAAGGCAGCATTTTAGGACCCACACTCTTTCTGCTTTACATCAACGACCTATGCAATCATGTTAAAAGAGCTGCGTTCTCTTTTCTGATGACATGCAATTATTTAACACCACTGACAATGCTGTAGCTCTACAAAGCGACCTTGACTATGTGTCAGAATGGTCATGTAATTGGCAACTCCAAATTTCAATTAATAAATGCTCTGTCCTACATGTTGGCAATAAAAATCAGAACACCAAATACAAGTTGGGCAGAAACGATCTCATAGATGAGCCTCACTCTGTCAAGGACCTAGGAGTACTCATCTCAAACTATCTAAGCCCCAGAGTTCACTGTAACAGCATTGCCAAAAAAGCATTCAGAGTTCTTAACCTAATTTTGCGAAGCTACTTCTCCAGTAACATTGAATTGCTAACTAAGGTATACAAAACCTTTGCCAGACCAATTCTTGAATACAGCTCATCCACCTGGAACCCATGCTGTATATTGGACCTTAACATGTTTGAGCAGGTTCACAGGTATTTATCTAGAAGAGTACTCCACTCTTCTACTCACAATAGAATTTCCTATGCCTCCAGGCTTGAAATTTTGGACTTGGACAATCTGGAACTGTGCTACCAGCGGTCCGATCTAAGCATAGTACACAAAATTGTCTGCTACAATGTCTTGCCTGTCAACAACTTCTTCAGCTTCAACCACAATAATACATGGGAAAACAATCTATACAAATGCAAGGTAAACCACTTTAAACTCAATTGCAGAAAATATGACTTCAGCAACAAAGTGGTCAATGCATGGAATGCTCTAGTGGAATCCATTGTTACAGCTTGAAACCTTCATAGCTTCAATCTCAAACTGTCTACCATGGATTTCACCCCGTTCTTAAGAGGTCCTTTAAAAAAGTATGTATAAGGTACTTAAAGAGGGCATGTAGGTTGTTAGGAATATAAGTCAACATAGGTGCACCAGCATACCTACCATGCCTGTCTTACTGTCCCCATTTATCTGTATTTACTTCCTTTGTTCATGTTTATGTTCATACCTATACATGTTATTTTGTACATGTTTGACAAACAAATAAAATAAATAAATAAATAGTTTGACAGATTTGTTGTTTTTCTTCTATAGAATATGCTGAGATTGAAATTACCATCTGATTTTGCCATTTATCTTGTATTTTTTAGAAAGAAAATAATTTGATAGATAAGGGAAAATATTTACTTTTAGCAACTATAAAATTTACTGCTTATAGATTAAAAACCATTAATATTCAAATTCCTTGACTTTTTTGATGCACGCATTTTAGGGTACATCCTATTTATGAAGCTGTATGGCATAGTGATATTGGACTATAGAATTTGTTGGTAGTTTCTGCCTCACATGGAATGTAGTCAAGAGGATGTAAGACTCAGAACAAGCAAATCTTCAGGCAGGGTAGAAAGACAGAGGAGAATGAAGGATATCAGAGTGTTATTCCTAGAGTCTCAGGATAAATATTACCGTAGGTAACAGGAATATGGAACAGGTAAAGATGGGCTTGACATGCAGGGATAGAAAAATGGAGGCTGTATAGACCAGAAGAAAAATAAGATTCTTTCCTCTTGATTTAACAAAGCTATTGTTGGAATTTCCTGTCCAGGACACAAATATTTTCTCCATGAGTTTACTGGATTTCAAACCAGAGATCTGTGGTATTATACTTTTAAGTGCTTTAGTAAAGTTGGGTAATAAGAATTGGGCTACAAAAACTGTAGAAGACAGCAAAAGGGATTGATTAAGTGATCACTCACTCTCTGTTTTTCTCCTAACACTAGTCTTAGTTATTTTAACTGAAATCTGGTAGACCTAATTAGAGCAAGAGTTGTAACATTAATGGCTTCTCCTATTTAATCTTTCCACAGAATTATAGTTCAATCTCATCTGCCAGCATTGAAACACAATTGTATAAGGAAAACTTCATTTCTGAATGAAGTTCAAAATATTAGTCATGTTCAATGTAGAGAAAAGTAAAGTCCTACACTTAGGCAAGAAAAACCAAAAGCACACATATAGACTGGGTGAAATCAGGCTCAATAGCAGTAACTGTGAGAGGGATCTTGGAGTCTTAGTGGATAACCAGCTAAATATGAGCCAGCAGTGTGCAGCAGCAGCCAAAAAAGCTAATGCAATCCTAAATTGCATTAACAGAGGGATACAATCGAGATCAAGTGAGGCACTAATGCCATTCTATAAAGCCTTAGTAAGGCCACACCTAGAGTACTGCATCCAGTTTTGGTCACCATACTATAAAAAAGATATTGAGATGCTAGAAAAAGTACAGAGAAGAGCAACCAGGATAATTAGGGAACTGGAGACTAGAATATATGAGGAACTGTTACAGGAACTGGGCATGGCTAGTCTAGTGAAGAGAAGGACCAGGGGAGACATGATAGCAGTCTTCCAATATTTGAGGGGCTGTCACAGTGAGGGAGGGGTCAAGCTATTTTCTAAAGCACCTGTAGGCCAGACAAGGAGAGATTTACAACAAGGAGAGATTTAATCTGGAACTAAGGAGAAACTTTCTGACAGTGAGAACAATCAACCAATGGAACAGCTTGCCTTCGGAGGTTATGGGAGCATCATCACTTGACGCTTTCAAGAAGAGATTGGACTGCCATTTGTCAGAAATGGTGTAGGGTCTCCTGCTTGGGCAGGGGGTTGAACTAGATGACTTACAAGTCCCTTCCAACTCTGATTATCTGAAATTATCTGAATCTGAAAATCTCCCCTATGTATGAGTTTCTAGACTTTCTTGATATCATATGTGATGTCATCTTTATTTTTCACAGCATTCCAGAACAACTCATGTCAGGGATAGCATATATGGACTCAGAATCCCAGATGATTGCTAGATTGCAGCAGATACTGTAAATAGAGAAAATAACTATTCCCTACTGTTTAGTGCAGGGGTCCCCAACCACCGGGCCGCTGACCGGTACTGGTCCGTGGATCATTTGGTACCGGGCCGAAAATAAAATAAAAATAAAATAAAAATGGCGGCTTTCTTCGCCTTCGGTGAATGCTGCTGGGATCAGGGATCAAGGACACAAATGAAAGAAGGGGAGGGAGGAAGCAACCAAAGCCTGTCCTGCTCTCTGGCTCAGCAGCTTTGGTTTCCTCCCGCCTCGTTCCTCTCTCAGTCACTCTCTCGCTCCTCCACCAGCCCAGGAAGAAACTGCTTCAAAGAAGCCGGCAGGGTGGCTTTTCCTGTCGGCGCAGCTCCTCCGAAGTGCCCGTTCACCCCCACCCCGCCGCCCGCAGTTCAATCCAGTGCTCTGTTCTGCCTGCCTGCCTTCGTTTCTGGTTGTTTCGGAGTAGCTTTGGCTGAGAATAATAACTATTCGCCTCTTTTACTCAGCCGAAGCTGCTCCAAAACAACCAGAAATGCAGGCAGGCAGGCAGAAAAGAGCACTGGATTGAACCACGGGCGGCGGGGTGGGGGTGAACGGGCGCTTCGGAGGAGCTGCGCCGACAGGAAAAGCCACCCTGCCGGCTTCTTTGAAGCAGTTTCTTCCTGGGCTGGTGGAGGAGCGAGAGAGCGACTGAGAGAGGAACGAGGCAGACACCTGAGGGATGAGGCTGAGGGAGGCAGGGCTGAGAGGCGGGGCTTCTCAGCCATCCTGCAGGGACTTGTCCTGAGCCTCCCTGAACTTGGTGGTTTGCTGGCAGACGTTTTATTACCCGACTAGGTAACAGCATCAGATGTTATCTAGTCAGGTAATGAAGCATCTGCAAGCAAACCACCAAACTCGGACTCCTCCCCCTCCCCCCCTCCTTGAAAAAGTGTCTCCCCCCCCCCGCCGGTCCTTGAAAAAGTGTTTCTGCGTGAAACTGGTCCCTGGTACAAAAAAGGTTGGGGACCACTGGTTTAGTGGATATCTGGATATTTGGAACCCAGGTATTGCAACTTCAATTCCATATGCATTTCAGTAGTATCTCTAAGAAGCATTCTACTCCTTGGAGTGCAAGGAAAGAACTGGAGAAAGAGAAAGGAAAGAGGTCCTGGCAAGAGTCTGGAGAGGCTAGGGATGATGCTAATGAAACTTATAACCTAACCAATTTTAGGGGCTATAAAAGGAAGAAAGGAAGAAAAAGAGTGAAATCAGGATAAAAATATGTTGATACACAAAATTATTTCCAGTAAGTTTACTTTCTCAAAAACCTTGAATCATTATTTTTCATGATTCATGTTTGTGTCTAACTTTTAAATTACATATGATTAATAAGTGAAAGCTATCAGTGTTTGAAGTAAAATGTCCTTGATATGATCCAGATGAAAACAATAGACAACATAAATAAATGAATGTGTGGGAAAATGAACTAGAAATACAAAATGAATATGCTGAGCTTCTGTCAATGTTCCGACTGACGAACCCAACCAAAGCAGGCAGGGTCAAGATGATTCAACTTCTGAATGCAAAACTTTATTGAGTATATCATTTTGGCACTGATGAGGGCAAAACCACTTCTAGCAAACCCACATAATTAAAATATAGGATTGTCCCTCACCCTATACTAGTGTAAGTCACATTGTCCAATTGAATGTCATTGTATTGCTATGAGAAAAAGTCAAACACCTGCTGAAGCATCCTTGGCTTTCACGTCTTGTCTTCTTGATGTCTGGAGCCTACATTCCATCGGTTCCCGCCTGCCCTGCTTTGTTGGCAAGTTGAGAAGTTACAATGGTTGTCTATCAGTTTTGCTGAACAATTTCAAGAATGAAGCTGTAGTGTTTGAACTGGGTTCTCAAGTGTCTCCTAGGAACAAAAATCCTCTAGACAACAAATATGAGCAGGATTCCTTAAATACAGGAAGAAAAGAAAGAAAACAATAAAAACATTTATTTGTATTATAGCATAACAATTTATTTTCCATTTTTATTTCACAGTTGTATTTTAGCTTCACAGAACTTGCTTATAGTGAAGTCTGACCTATTGCATTATTTCATCCATACATTTTTCTCAAAAGAGACAAGGATGCTATTTTAAAGGGGACAGTTTAACTGAGGCTGATATGTAAAAGTAACACAGGCCATTTCACATTCCTACATCCTACGTTATTCATCCCAAAAATGAATTGTGGGTATTGAAACCTTACAGTCTTATTGCCTACTTTATTGTCTCTTACATGGTAGACCCATTGGTTTCTTACTATAGTGAATGGGACATCTTGAGCTATCATGTCCATTTCTATTGTTATTAACTCTATTGTTTTATTGTTATTGATTCTTAATTTTGGTTGGAATATGTAAATTAGAGAAATCAGATTATGTATGTAAAATAAATCACATATGTGAATAAGACATCTTCATTTTATTTGAAATGTCAAATACTAAAAACCAGATTTGCTTGAAGATTATTGCAATTATTCCTCTTTCTCCTCCTCCTCCTCCTCCTCCTCCTCCTCCTCCTCCTCCTCCTCCTCCTCCTTCTCCTCCTCCTCCTCTACCATCAACATCACAACAACAAAAATTAAGCAATATGGAAAGATACATTGTGGTTCATGATCGAGGAGAAACAGTGACAATAGACATTTTGCTTTCTATAAGGGTAACTCTTTAAAATGGGATAAATATATATCTTCTGAAATTTCCTATAGAGAAATTTCCTATAGAGAAAGCAATAAAGAAGCACCTGGCATAGGGACTCCATAGAACCATCTTCATATTGGCATAAACACTGCTGAAAAGGAATGTTTTTATGAACCCCTGCAGAACTAGCGAAGATGAAACCTGATGAAAGTTCAGAATTGCATGGTTGCAGTTAGCTAGCTGTGTAGTTAAGTTACAAAAGTGACCCTTAAATCCAATGAATAGGGATAACATAAATAGGTCATGTAATTCTTAGCTACCATGGGCCTCCTACCTCTGTAAGCTTTGGAGTCTAAACTTGATATTTGCATGTTGTTTCATTATACAACATCAGTGCATCTGCAGCCTTTCCCAGAACAACACCAGAAAAATTAAATAAGGAGCACCATGCCACAGAAGCAAAAAAAAAATAGGCCTGTTTCACTAAGGCAACTCTTTGTGTACCTGAAACAATATATAATGGAAGAAGCGAAATTTTCATTACAGCCTAAATGGAACTGGGTCCTGGAACTGGGCAATTTCATGACAGCAACATGAAAACATACAAGCTTTCAAGAAAATCCCCTTCAGAGGAAGTATGATATGCCAGATAAGCATTTTTGAGACTTACAGCCTATTAGGATTGGCAGCCAATTAATACCCTGCTGCTCAAGGCACGTATCATGAAATCTGTTTTATGGTCAAATGTGCAAGTAACATTGTCTGGCTTATTCAATTTGACCATCTGATTAAAAAAAAAATGGGTGGGGGGGAAAGACTGAGAGTGAGAGTGAGAGAGACTTGTTTCCATTTTATCTGATTACTAAACAAAAGAGTAAGTAGTGTGACAAGATGAACATAAATTCAGCTCTCAATCAATGCATCATTAAATTCTAAACCCTATTAATGAAATCCGAACATTATATCTATTTCTCATATGAATGCTTCAGTTTTGGCAGCTTGAATGAATTGTATTTCATATGTCTTAAATTCCATTTATTTTGTGGAATAAAATGCACATTTTCTTTCCTTTTCCCATGGAGTCTTTCATGTTCCCTCCAAACTTCTGGCAAGCAAAGTCAATGGGGAAGCCAGGTTCATTCATGGACTAGATACCTACAACGTCCCTTCCAGCTCTGTTAATCTTTATCTATATCAGTTAGCAATCGTGCTATTAACAATTGCAGTGAATCACTTAACAACGGTGGCAAGAAAGGTAATAAAATGGGGCAAAACCCACTTTACAACTACCTTGCTTAGTTATAGAAATTTTGCACTCAATTGTGGTCATAACTTGAGGGCTACCTGTAGAAGAAATCTCAGGACAAATCAGTATAAATAAATAGTAGTGCCAGTTCTAAGGCCCACTAAAATCCCAGATACTACTAAAATAATAATAAAATAAATAAAATAAATCAGGAACCCATATATAACTTGATTAAGAAATTAATCTGGACCACATTGAAAGCTTTTCAGCATTAAAGATAAGTAGCAGAATCTCTTATTTCTTCAATTATGTCCAAAGTATCAATTAATAAATATAAATTTCCTGGGTTTTTAAAAAATCCAGACTGAAAGGGATAAAAACATATGATAAAACTTTCTGCAATCACCTGGTCAATAGAGCAGTTAATATCTTTATTTCAGTGTTTAATATCTTTATATCAACATTAATTAATGAAATTTCTAACTTGTAACTCTAAATTAGAGTCTTTGCTAGGTTTTAAAAACATTGTTATGTAAGCCTCATAAAATGATAGGGACAATTTACCTCACTTAAGAGATTCATTCATTACATTAAGTGCTCAGATAAGCAACAAAATAATAAGAATAAAATAAGAATAATGTTATTCCAGTATGCAATTTCTCAAGGGGTTACATAATTAATTAGAAGAGAGCTTTCTAAGATGGTACAAAAGCAGTTCCTGTTGATCAGAAGTTATCAGATTATGAACCAGTGTAAAGCATATGAGCTATTTCAAAACAATATTTGTGGTTTCATGGAAATCCTCCTTTTGCACCTATGAAAATTAACTGCAGCCCTAATTAAAAATAGTTAATTTTGTAGGTGTACAAATTCCAGGCTCTTTGTTTGTTATGGTAAGAACTCAGCAGGGATTCGCTTTTTGCAGATGAATACAGGACTAATTAATTAAGATAATGCATAAAGTAAGCTTTGCCCCCCTTTTTAAAGGTCAGCTTACAAACTGTGTGTCAGTTGTAGGCAACATTTCTTCTTTTGAACCTTTCCTCACTTGCACTTCAGCTTGGCATAAACATACTCTGTTGACATTTTCTTCCTGCTATGTCTCCATGATATTGTCTTCATTTCTACCTAATTTATAAGTGAGACAGGTTTCATTATAAAGGTTTCACTTCTCTTTTGATGTACAGGCATTAAAATGGCTTTTCACTCTAAAGTTAGCAGCATCCTAGCAACTGCTTTTAAAATATGATGAACTTTGCTGCTCATCCTGTTGGCCCATAATGGGTGGGATCTACCAAGTACTAATAGGTTGTACCAGACTGATGATTACACACAGTCATGGCCAACATTTCCTCTGCTACCATACTGTTGTTCTCACATCAAGAGCTCAGCACAGCACAGCATAAAAATATGCCTATACAGTAGAACATATTCCAGAACTCTTGGAGGGAAGGGAAAGGTCTTTTCTGCTTCTGCAAACCAAAGGAGGTTTCTTTCTCCTTTCCATCTCTTGTGTATAATTCTGGATCCCAGGCAGAGGTGGTATTCAGCAGGTTCTGACCAGTTCTGGAGAACCAATAGCAGAGATTTTGAGTAGTTCAGAGAACCAGCAAATACCACCTCTGACTGGAGATTTTAAAGTATCCTTCCCCTGCCACACCCACCAAGTCACAGAACTGGTAGTAAAAAAATTTTTTAATCCCACCACTGATTCCCAGGCATGGTTTTTTTTACTATCAGGGTTTATAGTAGTAAAGTACTGAATTTTATTGCTGTATTGCCAACTTTATTTATTCAGCAGTGCTGCCATATTCTAGCATGCATGTCTCAAAGGAATGACTTTTGTACTCCATTACATTTTTCAATCTATTTTCATTAGCCGCCAGCCATATACGCCCCAGTACCCCCATACTTGTATATTTTGGTCTCCGTCATCTCTTTCTGGTTCCTAGTTGATATCACCTGCTTCTGCTTCTTTGGATCAGTATACCACATGACTAGCAGTCCAGGAAAAAGAGCTAATAAATTCTAATAGGTAGAAACTAATGAAATATTAGAGGGGACCAAATGAAAATGAACATATACAATTGAAGTGTTTGGAAACTGGAGTGAGGCTAAGTTCAGCACAGGAGTTCTGTATGCACAGCTCTGAAAGAACTATGTTAGAGATGTCTTTAGAAATTCTCAATCATCCAGGTTATGGTTGTCCCAAAGGTGTTTTTTCAAAAAGCAACTGGACTTAGTTTTTATTTGAAGAAGTTTCATTTCCCATCCAAGAAGTTTCTTCCGATCATTCACATTCAACTAATCAACTGAAGAAATTTCTTGAATAGAAACTAAATGTCTTCAAGGAAGAACAAAGTCCAGTTGCCTTTTGAAAAAGCACTTTTGGGACAACTTTTAGAGATGATGGGATACGAGACACTGAAATACTAGAAGGTTAGTAGAGACAACTTCTAGCATAGCAGTAACCCAGTTTTGTGCTCTTATTTGCCTTAGCTACATTGTGTTCTACTACATGGGGATTGTATTTTGAAGTAGCTATCTATTTTTATCTATGTTTCACTCCCTTGAATCTCCAATATATTTCATTTTTTGAAAACTGAATATACTCATTTCTCTTCATGCAACAGTACCATAGCATCTAAGGGCTGAAAAATGTGCTCAGGTATATAAAGAATAATGAAGAAACAAGTCCCATAATTCTTTTGGGAATATCTGTCCCAGTGAGATTATCTGAGCTCTGATGTTTCAAACACAGGCATGATCTCTAATTCATTGTTAGGGCAACTTGTATAAATCTTCAGACAATATAGGAAACACATTTTTGGACCTTATCTTTTTACTTCACAGTTATTTAATCATGGTTCCTCTAGCAAGTATTCCAAAGAATCAGATCACCCCCAAAAGAATAATTATTTCTTTAAAATTGCTTTGGAATAATTCCTTGTCTGCTTATTACATATGGCTAGCTAACTATTGCCTCCGTTGTTTGACAAATTAATCAATTAAATATTACCATGTTGTGCCTTTCTAAAATCTATAAAATATAATGGACAGGAAAAAGAGGCAAGATCTTAGATTTCATTTAACTTCTATTTTATTGCCTACTTTGAAAGAGAATATAAATAAAAACCCATTCTCCAATTTACAATATTTATCATGAAATAATCACAATCTGCTGATTCAGGGGCTGTTTTCTCTAGTTCCTTGCATGCATATTTTAATAAGAATGATGATCAGCACACCATGCATTATAACAGCCATCATCAATAACTGTATAAAGAGAAATTTCAAGTGGTCAACATGTAATGACCAAAATAACAATGTTTTGTTTTATGACTGGATGCAGAGGCAGAAGTGAAAAATTATTTATATTACCTTTACTTACCAGAAGCATCTGTCTTGTAGAATATTGTTTTGAAGTGAGTCAGGTACTAATCTTGTGGAAATGTGCTGAACAAAAAATAGAAACAGAAAACCACAGCATGAAGCCTGTTGAGTGACAGCATCCGTATAATATATTTTATAGGCTTCTGTGGTAAAATAATCTGTGTTGCTTTTCTTGAAGCTTATGCTGAAAGAATTCTGGTTAAAGAGTTCTTCAAGCTAATTATTATCCCACTTTATATTCACCCAGGACTTTGGCAAGGAGAATGAGACTCCTCCCTTAATGTACTTGCCATATTATCTTTTTATGTTTTATTGATTTTATTGCTTTCTTTCTTTTATCGTTGTGAGCTGCCCACAATTGTTTAGAGGTAAGTGGCATACAAATTAAATAGATTAGTATTATAAAGTTTTATTCATGAAATATGAAACTCAGTCAACTAAACATTTGAAAATGTATCACTCTGGCTCTGATGGTTGATATGGGTAGCTGCATCCTAGGTGTTAATTAAGTATCTTCTTAAAATGTATGTTGTTCTGAGTAGCACAGTTTTTTGCAGCTCTGCTGGCACTACAGCAGGAAGCTGCAACTTCTTGATGTATTTTGCAAAATTATTGGACATGGTACCAAGTGCCTCAGTGACAATGGGTATCACTGTTACATGTTTCATTCATAATCATGTAGTTTCGATGGCCAGGTTGCAATATTTCATGATTTTTTCCAGTTCCTTTTCTTTGACTCTGGTGTTTTCTGGTACAGCAATATCAATAAATTGTACATTTCAGTTTTCAACAACTGTGATATCTGGTATGCTGTGTTCCAAATGATGATCCGTCTGTATTCAAAAACATAATCACTGAACCAATAATAACACCGGTTGAATCCCACCCCTGCCTGGCACCAGTCAAAACACTGTTTGTGAAGCAACTGATGAACACTGACAGGGTAATCCACTAGTATATGAAAATAAGAGCAAACTCCACTCCCTTCTAGTATTGATGATATTACCTAGTTTGGAAATGAAACATCTGCAAGAAAACCATCAAGCTCAGAGAGCACCAAGGGCCCCGCAGTTCATCCTTGAACTACAAACATTCTCTTCTATCAATAAACAGTTTTTGGTTAGAGGGACTCAGAGCCTGCCTTATATGAGATGGCTCCCAGTGGATTTCATTCTAAATCTTGATATGATTTCTATAAACAAGGAAGAAAACAAATTGTATTTGAAAATTCCACAATTATTCCACGATTATTTTTTGGCTTTATTTCAACTATAGGTTCCCACAAATTTTTATTACTGGCACACGATAATTTTATAGATGTTTTAGTGAACCATTTTGGCAACTGTGTTATGTTATTGCATGAGCTGAGTGATCTACTGTTTCTTCTGCTTCTTTGCACAATCTCCACTACTGTTATGGTTGGTTGACATTTAGTCAGATGTTTATACTGTACTTTTATCCATCTGTCAAGCCCTTCCCAAGGACCTGAGATAGGTTGATGTTGTTGTCTGATGGCATTAAAGGTATCATCACAGAGTGCAGATTGCTCCAAGTGAAGCTTCCTTTTACAATTGATGTGATATTCTTGCCACAGCTAACCAGAAGGTTTATTATTTCTTATACTTCTTTGCAGAGGAGACATTTGTTTTCTATCACTGTCTTCTTAATGGGGCTTTCTTTACATTTGTTTTAAAGGTTTGGTTTTCTACCGCTAGAATTAGCCCCTCTGTCTCTTTCTTCAACTTTTCTGCTCTTAGCCATTGCCATGTCTTGTTGTTATCTGTCTTGCCCTGATAAGTTTTTTCTATGTATTGGACATGTAATATTTGCCATGCCTGTACCATGTCTCTTTTCAATGCTTCATTTGGTCTTTCTTGTAGGCCAGTTTGATCTCTCCATATTCAATAAACACGCTGATTTGATATATTTATTTATTTCAAGTAACTGAAAGTGGTGAACATATTCAACATGCCTTCCTCCTCCTATTTTCCCCATAAGGACTTGAATTGAACTTACAATGCTAATTTCAATGCACCTTCTTTCTGAATGTCCTTCAGATACTCTTTCAATGCCTTTATTTTCTTCCAACTGATGTACTTGCAACACTACACATCCACTTATGCACTTTACTCAACATGGCTGTTGATGGTTGAAGGTTAAGATTCATTGTCATTATTTTTCTTCTCTTCCTATCCAGGACTTTGGGTTCTCCTTGAGTCTATTTTGCTATTTCAGCTATGAACCTAATGACACAAATTGCCCAGGTATTAATTGCTCAGATGGCATTTCCTCAACTAAGTTTGACACTTTAAGATTTTCTCAACTCTCATTATATATTTACTTCTAAGCTTCTCCTTGACTTCACTGTGCCTGATATTGTACATTTGAAGCATTCCTAGTTATTTGTAGTGACCTCCATCCATATTCTTGGTGCTATTTTTATAGGGCATCTTGAGTCCCTCAATTTTCACTATTTTTCCTCTGTTGATGGTAAGGGTGGCACATTTGTCCAGTCCAAATTCCACTATAATATTTTGACTTTATATATGAGCTGTGTGGAGTAGTAATTTTATTTCAGAATAGAATATTTCCATTTGGCTTCAGATTGTCCATGAAAAGGAAGTGGGAAAACCTGGCAGATGTTTTTGATGTTTGATAGCCATGGCCTCACTTGTTCAGTATTGTTGACAGAGGAATCAATTAAATGATAAACAATAGTGGTGAGATTGCTTGAAATATTTCTCTCTTGTTATTAACCTCTCCCAGCATATCAATATCGACCAACAACTGTGTTTTCCTTTGTATCATTGATCTTTGACCAAAACTGCTGATATTTCTCATGACTCCTGTTATTTCCATATGCTTAATACCTAATCATGTGACAGGAGTCAAATGCCTTCATGTAATCAGTCCAAGCTACATTCAAGTTGGTCTTCCTTCTCTTTCTGTTTTTCTTTAAACCATCTGTCAGTTAGCACATGATCTTTTGTTTCTCCACTGTTTGGGCAGTTCTCATCCATGCTGCACCAAGAGGGAGGGTTAGACTCCTCCATGTTATGTCATAGAGCTGAGTCTGCTGTATATAAAAAGCCAGCCTCTGGCCAGATCGCCAGCTTTGACTCAGCTCCATGTCTTAATTGAACTAGTGTCTTGGAAGCAGTTTATGATTGTAGCAGAGCAGGAAAACAGCAGCAAGGCAAGAAAAGGTTTTAAAGCCTTTGGCACAGTTCTCTGGGCTCCAATTGAGTTGTGCCAGCTGGGGAGGGGATCCGCTCTCCGGCAGCATCAGGGACCGGCGCTGCCTTTAGGAGGCTGCGAATAAGGGAAGAGCTTAGAAACCTCCCATGCAGTTCTTCCAGGTGTTTCTGTGCTGCTGCGAGCTGCAGCAATTGTTTTTCAGCACTTCTCAGCTATTCCTTTGAGGCAGGAGTTCATTCCTGGATTTCTTCCTTCGCTTGGGGCTCTTGTAGCCTATAGAGCGACAGAGGCTCTCTAGGTGATCTCCAGAGAGCCTCTACATTTTGTAACTTTGGCCATAACGCATGACGACGGTGGCCATTTTTAATTGACCCAAAATCACCAGTTCGTCATTTTCGACTGTTTTTTTTCTTTTGTGGCTTTTTGGGGAGTTTAACTCAGTTTGGTTAGGAGACATATATTGAGGGTTGCTTCCAGCACCTCTTGTGTACTCCTAGTTGGATCATGGACACATCCAAGCAAGCTGAAGGCGTGGCTTAAAGGAGAAGGGTCCTCAGGCCCAGAAGAAAAGAAGAGGCAGCATGATCATTCAGCACAAAGGGAAGCAGTGGCTGAAATCAGAGCCAAGGACCTCACTCCAAAGAAAATATCCCAGGATGAATTAAAGGCTGAAAAAAGGAGGCATGCTGCTCTTGAGAGAGAGTTTGCAAAAACCCTAGACCAGATGAGAGGATGCCACTAGAGCCATGGCCTCCTCAGTTACAGTGAGATGATTCCTATGACTCTGGAACTGGCAGTCTGAATACTGCTGTAAGTGGAAGCTGGCATTGGCTCCTTGTGCTGGAGAGAAGCTCTTTGGTGAGGCCCTGGACCCATACCTGGTCAAGACCAGGGATAAGAGAAAGATCCTCTCTTTGATGGGAAAGAGGGTGGATTATCGCCCAACTCCATACTTCCATTCTTCCTCTTTTCAGGCTGACTCCACTTCTCACTTCTCCCATAATCAGACGGCATTCCCTCAATGACAGGAACAGTGACCAGAGGTGACTGGCAGACAACAACACCAAAATATGGGTAAATGACCCTTTCGAGGAGGAGTAGGCTGTTTCTTCTAATGCTCCAAGTGAAAATCTGTTCTCCCTCCCCATCGGAAGTCAAATGGCCTTCTTTGCCTCAAAATGGGAGAAGTCCACATTGGATGCCTGGGTCCTCAGGACAATCAGACTGGGTCTGCAGCTGGAATTTCTCTCGGCACCCCCAGAGCATTTTGTGACCTGCCCCGTTTTGCAGGATAGTGGCAAAAGGATCCTGGTGGAATCGACCATTAAACACCTTATTGACATTAAGGCCATTTCAGTTGACCAACAGGGGCTTGGGTTTTATTCCAGGCTCTTTGTGTTTACAAAGGCATCTGGGGGGTGGCGTGCCATTCTCGACCTGAAGTTTTTGAAAAGGTTCATCCCATACAGGTGTTTTAAGATGCAGACTTTGCATTCCATCCTAGAGAGCATTCAGGAGGGCGACCTCCTCTCTTCCATAGACCTTATGGAGGCCTATTTCCATATCCCTATCTGATGCCATCACTGCCAGTTTCTTCATTTTTGTTATCAGAATAGGCATTTTCAGTACCGGGCCCTTCCCTTTGGGCTTCATTAGCTCCCACAGTCTTCACCAAAGTGCTGGCGGCATTGGTGGCTACCCTTCGGGCAGTTCCTGTGAGGCTTCAATGTTACCTGGATGACATCTTGATCCAGTCTTCTTTGCTCCCTCTGCTCTACAAGACCTCCATTTGACAATGCAGCTTCTGCAGGACCACGGTTTTTCTATCAACGTAAGGAAAAGCCACCTCAACCCCATGACTAGAATTCTCCATTTGGGCACGATCATTGATACGTCCCTTTGCGAAGTCTTCCTCTCCTGGACAGCCTGAACGAGATGATCTTCCAAATTCATCGACAACGCATGTTTCCCTTAGCTCATCTTTCCAGACTGTTAGGGAAAATGATCTCCTGCATTGGTATTGTCCCGTGGACAAGATTCCATTCTCGGACTCTCCAATAGTTCCTGCTCCCTTATCAACAAGCGGGTACCAGCCACAGTGCAGATCCTCCACAGATTCTACTCTCTTTCCGCTGGTGGCAGTCTCCTGCTCTTTGGAGGGGACATACATTCAAGGAGCCATACAGAATACTGCTCACCACGGATGCCAGCCTGCAGGGCTGGGTGGCCATTCTAGAGGGCAAGATGGACTCAAGGTGTTGGTCCCAAGCAGAGGGGTCTTGCCCTATAAACTGGCTGGAACTCAGGACAATCTTCCTGGCCCTCAAACATTTCCATATCAGGGTGGCAGAGTGTCATGTGCTGGTTATGTTGGACAATGTGGCCACGAAGACACATGTCAATCACTGGGGGGAACAAGGTCCAGGGCCTTGATTAGGGAAACCAAACTCCTAGGGCATTGGGTGGATAGACACTTTTTATCCATCAGGGCGGACCACATTTCCAGGGTCGACAACTCTCGGGTTAATTGGCTGAGTCCGAGCACTGTCCACCATTCAGAGTGGAATCTCCACCCTTTTTTTGTTCAGGAACTTGTCCATCAGGTTCGGCACTCCCACGGTAGACCTGTTTGCCTCTCCCCTGAATGCTCAGGTGAGTAGATATTTCACCAGATTTCCTTCTCAGAGAGCAGAGGGGACCAATGCACTTCAGAGCAGATGTCCCCCACGTCTCCTTTATGCCTTTCCCTCTTTTCCAATCATTCTGGAAGATGTTGGAGGAGAAGGCGGAGCTAATTCTCCTTGCGCCTCATTGGCCAGGAGGCCCTGATTTGCAGATCTGGTGAACTTGTCAGTTGGTCATCCTTGGAGAATCCCAGATCATATGGTCTCCCTCCATCAGGGAACCCTGCTTCACCCAGATCCTCAATAGTTCCACTTGACTGTGTGGCACTTGAGTGGCAACCCTTGAGAGATTCTAACCTTCCTGATAGGGTCATCCACATCATTCAGGTCTCCTGTAAACCATTCATGGTACGCATTTACAATGCCACCTGAAAGGTCTTCTGCAATTGGTGCCAAAAGGAAAACTGTGTTCCCACCTCAGCATCTGTAACTGATGTGTTACTATTCCTTCAAGACGGATTGGATAAGGGACTCACACCAAACACTCTCTGCCACCAAGTAGTGGCCCTGTCATCCGTTATCCACTGGGAACATTTTTCATCTCTGTCCCATCATCCTTTGGTGCATAGGTTCCTAAAAAGGGCCTCTAGTATCCACCCACCAGTAGTCCACAGGTATCCCATATGGAGCTTCCCAAGGTGCTGAAGGCTTTAATGGGGTCGCCATTTGAACCCCTTAGATTTGGTGTCACTTCAGTTCTTCACCTTTAATGTGGTTTTTCTAGTGGCCATTACTTTGGCCAGGAGGGTGTCTGAGTTTCTGGCTCTCTCAGTCAGTCAAGACCTCTGTTCCTTCCATGACAACAGGATGGTCCTTTGATTAGACCCTACCTTTTTCCCCAAAATTAATACCTGATTTCATAGGGCCCAAGAAATTGTACTACCAGATTTTTGCCCCCATCCTAGCCATGAGCTAGAACATAAATGGCATAAGCTGGATGTTAAGAGGGCTTTACGTATCTACATCAAACAAATGGCCACATTTTGGAAAACCGAAGTTTTGAATTTTCTCCCACAATTCGATGGGCTATAAGGCCTCCCCTTTTACCTTAAGCAGATGGATCAGGTCATGTATTGCCAAAGCCTATCAGACTTTGTCTCTTCCAGTGCCTACCAGAATTATGGCTCACTCTACCAGGAGGGCAGCTACTTTGGATGCTTGGGCTACTCAGGCTTCACTGGAGGAGATCTGTAGAGTGGCTACTTGGGCGTCTCTGTCACCCTTCATTAGACATTACCATATTGATTGCTTCACTTCAGTGGATGCGACTTTTGGATGAAGGGTACTTCAGAGGGTTTTCCCACAAACGCAATAAACAGACCGGACATGGGCTCTCCCGTGGACATGTTGGCTTTGGTATGTCCCATTCTGGACTCTCGGTGCAGCATGGATGAGAATGGGCATTGGTATAATTACCTGAGAATGTTCTTTCTATCTATGCTGCAAAAGAGTCCATCCCCACCCTGGTTATGTCCAGTGCTGGAAGGGTGCAGGGTTATTTCTAACATGTTTGTTCCTTGCTTCCATAGACACTCCAAGTCTGTCAAGTATCTTCACCTAAAGCTGGGGATCTGGCCAGAAGCTGGCTTTTTATATATGGCAGACTCAGCTCTATGACATAATAGGGAGGAATCTAACCCATCCTGGACTCTCTTGCAGTTTGGACTCTCTCTTGAAAAGGTGTTCTCAGGTAATTATACCTATGCCCATTTCCTTTCTGCCCAGTAGAAACAGTTGCTGTTGGACTGTATCAGCCATTACACCACCTAGCAATTTAAAAATGGTTGGTAATCAAATAATTGGCCTGTCGTTTCTTGGTGCTGCCTGTTTTGTTGCATCTTTCATTGTCAGGTAGATTTTTTCCAGATGCTCAATAAGATCTCTCTAACATGATAAGGAAACAAATGCAGGAAAGCATTCCAGCCACTGTTTTGCAGTCATCATAATTTCTGAGTAAATTTATTTTTAGTACATTGCAGTAAAACAACCCCGGGTGCAACTAAGAAATGTGTAACTCAGGCTATGAGCTGGTACCACAGTCAAAATAAACCAAAAGAGCTCTCTCTGGGCATTTTGAAATAACATATGCCTAAAAGCCACACTGAATTCTTCAGACAGAATGCAGCTTAATTCACTGTATACTCTACTTCTCATATTAAGTTAGCATTTCCCTTTGACCAGTATTATTTATGTATTGGCCAGATTCAATCTCAGTTTGGGAGCCTAGTTTCACGCCAAGGCACTCATTCATAATCTTCACAGATCATGATTCATTGGGATCAGAGGGAGTCAGAGACTCCTGAGGTCTCTGAAAGGCAATTCAATAGACCTGCTGTGATACAAGAAGATTAGACATTTCATGTGGTCCCATGCTGTCAGCAACTGCTAGCTTCATATGCCTCTGTTCTTGTGGTGGTTCACTGAACTGCAGGTGGCCTCCTTTGAAATGAAGAAACATCTGGTTCTGAACTGATTCCACCCATATAAAAGTCTTCCTATAAGAGAAGACTTTTTATTCAACAATAAGTTCCATGTCAATTTTGGTGTGGCCTTTCATTTAATGCCAAAATTTACATTACCACATTGGAACTTTTTTAAAAAGAGAAGATATTGAAGATGACATTTTCTCCCAATACGCGATGCACATCATATACCATTTCTCCCCTTTTCTTTTGCTCCTGTTCCTATTCCTGCCGATTCTTAATCCCTAAATAAATAGATTCAAACAGAGCAAAGGTCTGGATCACACTGGAAACACTAATCACCGTTGAGTTAGTATGATTACAGTTCTTCAGATCTGCACAAAGATCAGTAAAAGGAGAGCAGGACTTTGTATTCGGCCCCATTTGTTCCCCATTAGAAACCAAAGAGAGTTTATATTATAAACTGTATCATATTTAGAAATAGAAAAATAATCTTAAATAAGATATACTTAAGATATTTTAAAGAAGAGATTGGACAATCCTTTGTCTGAAATGTTATAAGGCTTCCTGCTTGAGCAAGTGGTTGGACTTGAAGATCTCCAAGATCCCAACTCTGTTATTCTGTTTTATATTCTCTGTCTACAAACAGATCTTATCTTCTGATTGAGAGGGAACACTCCACATCAGAATACTAATAAAAAATAGGACTATTACACACTTTTGATGGAAAAAATATAGGCTAAAATAATAAGATATTTGCTATATATTTACTTTTGGCAGCTAAATTTTTAATCATTCTCACATTGAAAATATTGGGGCAATTTATTAACATAAAACTTGTGTAGTGCAATGTAGTCTATAGCTCTATTCAAAAAAATATCAGGCTATAAACTGAAAAAAAACAAGAGAATAAGGAATGTGAAGGGATATTTGTCATCTGTCATTATATTCCATTATAACAGAAATTATACTGTGGAACACCTTGATGCTAAACTGGTTAAGCACCAATCAAAATATATTGCTGATACTACTGATATTACTTCAGATTAGCAAGTAAGTGCCACAATTATCAACTAAATTATATTCATTATCAATTAATGTTAAAGGAACATAACCAGAATGTTGGTAGAAAATGATTTCTAGAAAGAAATCATTCAGAAATGCCCAGTTTATGAATAGAGCCCTTGAGGAAATCTGAGGATTTCTGCAATTTTCTTCACCGGCTATAAGCCCTATCATTTAGATTTAGAACAGTGAAAAATGGGAAGGAGAGACTAACATATAGTTCTATATTTATAGGGGCCAGAATGCAGACTATGCACAAAAGTTGAACATTTTATTCAAGTTCAGGGTAGATTCAGTTCTGGTTTTAAATGAGATGCATGCATTAAAATGTAGACTTGACTTCTCAGAATTAGCTCAAAATGTTTTTCTGCCTCAGGCAAAGCAGAATTGGCATCCCATCTATGCAATCCAAGACACCTTATGCCTAATGTCAGGCATAGTGCGTGAGAGAGAAAAATCCCATAAGCAGCTCTTCTATTTCCATAGTCAAATATTTCAATAAATTACATAATTCGATCTCTGATCTTGGTACCTTAAATTTGCTACCGATGGCAGCCACATCTATTAACATTGGGTCCATTTACTCTAACGTTAAAAACCACTTATAATATATAATTGGAAATCAGACAAAAATATAATACTCTATATAATAAAGCAAGCTTATACGAAATAGAGAGCTGCATTCATGAAGCAACTCATACTACCCACATTCTTTTTTAGTCACTTTATATTGTCTACTCCCTTGATAAACATCAATACTCTTTGGTGCATCAACTAATTTACTTATATTTAATTCACTGAAATCTAATGCAAGAGTAATACTCATTCTTGTATTTAATAAGCTTTCTTTAACTGCTACATTGGTGAAGTCAGTCAGAGCTAAATATTTGCAAGAACTGCTCTTCTATGAGGATTGCCAACCAACCATGTGATTTTCAGTGGTATGGAATCACATAAGTTATGTTTGATGAAAAACTCAACTATGGTTTGTTCACTTTCTGAATCACAGAACACAGTGGAGCATAAACTAGCCACATGGATTGATTTTACATAGCATGCTAAAATAGTTTGTGGCTCATAAAATGAGCAAACATATTTGGGTCTCATTACTCTTTTCTTTATGTTTGGCAATCATACCTGTAAGATTTTTTGCATTGTCATTTTTGTGTACCACATGATTGATCTTATGAAAAATGATTGATCTTATGAAAAATGATTGGTATACCTAAAATCTTATTTATAATATTTTTTTGTATAGACAAATAATTAAGAGCACTGGTATTAAATGTTTTGAATGACCATGGGGATTAGACTCTAGTCAAACAAGAGCTTGACTTGATCTTGATCCTAACAGTGTGCAAGCAATCAAAATGAGTAGATCAACCTTGGAAAAAACATATCAAAATGAATACTGATGAGGAGATAGCACAGCAAACAATATAATGTTATTGAAAAAACACTTCATTTACTGGTATAATTTCTCTGATTTAAATGATCAATTGTAGCTGATACAAAGCTATTAGCAACTAAACCTTACCTTAAAATAATACACTTTTATCACAATCATCAGGAGAAGGTGCTTTTTGATTGCAACAATTGTTTAACTTGTGACAAGAATTTTTCCATCTTAACTCAGACAACCTTCTCAGGACAATCTTCAGGACTATTGGTCTGCAGCAATTTGCTAATATGTCTTTTGAGTACAGGGCATCCTTTTAATATGAGTTGCTATCACCAGCACAGCTCAGAAAGAAAATGGTTTATTTGCAACTACGTTTTTTTCTTTAGCCCTTCTTGCACTTGCAAATCGACAGCTCATTATCAAGATTTCAAAAGTTTTATGCTATCAGAAATTACTGACCTTCCAGTAAGCAAGTTCTTTACGTAAGAAGGGGGAGCATGTAAATCTATATATGTACAGAACTTAGTTAAAACTAAGAAGAAAAAGCCCTCCAGATGAGATACCATCCATTAATAACTGCATTAATATGTAAAAACCTATGCCAGCTGCATTAGAAGTTTAGCTTGGAAAATGAAATTGACTAAAATCACAAGTATCTAAATAGTGCTAATGATTCTTGCTTCCCAAAATGACCCTGAATTTGGAAGCATCCTCTTGACTGGGAATTTCTTTTCCAACAAAATAGAAAACCAGGTAAGACATAATTAAGGTTGAGTATCTTGGCTGAATTTCTGGCAGAGCTTCTGTGTCTCAAACAAGTGGGTTATGACAGGTAGAAAGATAGCAGATGTGACTTTACATTGTTCTCTGCTAGGAAAGCTTTCAACTGTTCTATTTTTACTTTCCATGTATTTTAATGCAGGTTTGGGGGGAATTAGAGTTGCTCATAAGATGCATTAAGTAGCCAAGAGGATCTTTTCCAATTTTCTTTGAAGTGAGAAATTGGAAACACACACAAATCTTTGTGTGTTTAATAGGGGAGAAGCAGCCAAGGGAGATATTTCTACTTTAATTTGCCTTCGTTATTTCAAAGTGTGTTTTCTTTCTCCAGGGACAGCTATTTCAGTTTATTCTAAAATGTTCCTGGCTGGAGAAAGGGTGATAGCACGGTTCTTCTTTCCTATGGTTTTTGTCTCATATCTATTGTTTTGAATCTTTCCAAGCAACTGAAATACAGGCTGCACAGTTTTTGAAACAAATGTTTTTGAACTGTGATCCTAAAGTGTCATGGGAATCTATTTTAGTCACTCTGTTAATTCTTAAAAAATAACACTGTCTCAAACGCTTCTTACAAATCATTTTCATAATTGGCAGGTCCAGGTAGGGTGTGGATTCACCAGTTAGATATAATGAACATATCTAGAATGGGCATTTATTAATCATGAACTTATATATGTTTTCATTACAATACTCTTGATCCTTAAAGAAATCTGGATTCTTGTAAGACATTCAGGAGCATAAGAAGACTCTTACATCTAAGGCTATACAGCATCACTGGCTTATTTAATTTGTCTGTTTAGAAAAGCCATTAAGACTTTTTCTAGCTTGGTGGGCTCTTATCATCTAAGCTTCCTAAGAATTTTTTATAATTAACCTTTCTTTGTATATGGGATAACTAATATTTTTATCATCAACTTTTGCAAGATTTTATGTGTTGTATTATATATTCAGTAAGTTATGAGTTGTTCTGGGGATCTCTTGAATATACATAATATACCCAGAGCACACATAGAGAAATGTTACTGTACACAAAAAATGGGCAGGATATAAAAGAGAAGTGAAGTATATCAGATTAATCAGACATTACCAGATGTCCAACAAGAAGAGCACATGTCCTCCTTTTAGTCCTCATTTCTTCTGTCTGGCAGCCATAGCCTTAAAATCAAGATTTTTGAATATCTTTTCTTTTCCTCAGCAGGCTTTCTGCACGATGCTTCCCTAATAAGTTCTAACCACAAGTTAACAAGCTCAGCTCTGTGACCTTAATTAGTTGAGTAGTACCTTACTGCCAGCTTATGCTGCTGCCTGTAATGGACAATAATTTAACCAGTTACACTGAGGCTATTTGTGGTGGTGCAGTGGTTAGAAAGCAGTATTGCAGGGCTCAGGGTTGACTCAGTCTTTCATTCTTCCAAGGTCAGTATAATGAGGACCCAGACTGCTGGGGGTAGTATACAAATAGTGCTTCCATTGCAAACCACCCAGAGAATGCTGTAAAGTGCTATGCGTGGTATATAAGCCTAGATGCTACTGGCTATCTATCTATCTATCTATCTATCTATCTATCTATCTATCTATCTATCTATCTATCTATCTATCATCTATCATCTTTCTAAACCACTGTCTCCCTCATGCTTCCTATCCAGCTTCAGGACATTGCTGAGACTGAAAAAGCAATCCTTCTGATGTTTTATAATCTATATCAAACTTCTTAACTGCCCATCTCCCTCATGGACGCCTAAGTACGTTTTGCAGTTTTCACTATAATTTTGTCATGGATGTCAATAAAGTTAGTGCATCTTTTTTCCCCCTCATTTGTCCTCCTTACCACTTGACTTTGCGTGTGGTAACTCTAAAGGCTTCTGAAAGAAGACACAAAAAACAGTGCCACCCTAAGGAAAAGATGTTATGGGCACTAGGTAAAACCTCCTTTCTTGTGGTGTTAACTAAAAGAAACAACTACACACATTTAGCAGTAGGCATTTTATGACTTGTATCTCACTTGTCTACTCAGTTGGAGCATTTGGAATAGCTAAGAATAAAATAACTAAGAATAAAATAATCATGGATTATAAAATGCAGTTCATATAATAACCCAAGACTTTCTTTTTCAAGGCATTATATATCCCTGTTTTTTATTAGACAAAGACATGTGTTGCCTCTCCTCACTCATTAGGAAAAGCATCACGGATCATTTTATTTTAGTTATTTTAGTTGTTTTGGACTTGGATACGAAACCATTCTGAAACATCTAAGACTGTAAAACTGCTTTTATAATAGGACTGGTATGGTTTGAGATGTAGTGATGCTTCCAAAACTTTCCAAGATTTTAATATCTTGTTAATTCATTAAAAACAGCAATAGTTTGTTGCTTATTTTATGGAATTCTTAGAGTAACAAATATACACATTTGCACATAACAAACTTCCCTTGTATGTTTATATTTGTTATACTATGCATAGTGATATAACACAACTAAATATACACTGGATATCTCAACATTTTTGGCAGTTTTAAAAATTGCAACCAAATTTAAATGCATATAACATTTACCTTGTTACAGATTCATTTCACTGGATGGGCAAGAATAGAAATGTAGGCCTATGTGTATGGAGATCTGTTTGAGCTGAAAAAAACATGTCCATTTTGAAGAACATATACCTACCCTTCTATACTCACCCATATGGGTCAATAGAGAATAAACATTAATTACGCCTAGATTTATCTATACATTCACAATTCACAGAACAGCACCCATTAAAGGCCTTTAAAACTTCTATTAACACTTAAGTGGTTAGTGCCAAAAGATAGGTCCTAAATACCATCAATGCATTTAAATTACCAATTGTATATATTTTACAGAGATTGCATGCATGTGAGATAAAAACATTGCTGGCATATAGAACTGTAATAGCTGTAGTGAAACAAAAATGGTTTTGAGTCATTACTGATAAAAATGCCAAAGTCCCTGAGTTACTGTTTGCAGCAGATAAGGCTCAAATAGCCTGCTTGTCACATCCATAAAAAACAAACAAACCAGGAGTTATTTCAGATGTTACAGGAAAGTTAGAGATATAAACGACCTGCAATTTCTGTTAGTGTGCTTCGGTAAGATCCAATGTGGAAGTTCACCAATGCATATGCACATTCTTGCCAGAGAAATTCTCGAGTATCTGCTTCAGATAATGCCATTTGAGAGATATTCATGCATCCGGCTGAAAATTTGTTTTGCTGTAATGATGCACAAAATCTGACTCTCTAAAAATAATGTATACTTTTAGATTCTGCTGCAACTCCGGTGATATTACTGGAACCATAACATGCTCTTATTACATCAGTGGTTTTCCAGTGGATATAAAGAAAGTCCACACTCTCACTGTTATGTCCCTGGAACTGAAAGAAGTTCCCACCCAGGTCCGTTCGCGCTGCGGGGGCGGTTGCCCCCTCTCATTGGCTGGTTCTCCCCAGCAGCCGGCTATAAAAGCAGGCTGCGGGGTCCAACCAGTCGCTGATCGCTGCGAGCCAGTTCCAGGCTTGGCTAGCACGTTCAGTCCTTTATTACTCTAATAAAGTATTGTTGCATCCATGCCCTGGTTCAGCCTCTCATTTTCCGAACTTAACACTGGCGACGAGGATGGGATGGCGACCAGAGGCAAAATGCAACCGCTGAATCACTAGCCGCTGATCCACAGCCAGAGAGAGGTCAGAAGGCAACGAGAGCGAACGCTGATCCGCAGCCAGAGAGAGCGGTCAGCAAGCAACGAGAGCGAACGCTGATCCGCAGCCAGAGAAAGCGGTCAGCAGGCAACGAGAGCGAACGCTGGTCCGCAGCCAGAGAGAGCGGCCAGCAAACAGTGAGAGTAAGAAGCGTCATTTGAATTTCCGCCCAAGAATACAGCGCGGTGCTGTATTGCGAAGTCACTGACGCCCACGCAGGCGCGAATTTCAAAACGCTGCCAACGGCCGTTGCAGCCTACCTCGTGTTAATCCAGAGAGAGGGGGAGAGTGTGAAAACCTCTCCCAGAGCTGAAGTCACTTGCCTTCCAGAGGCACAAAAACCTTCCTGCTGCTGCCCCAGAGAGATTTTCTCAACAGATTCTCATCATGAACTCCAACCCAGTTTTCCCAGCATTCAAGCCGGATGAGGAGAAGTGGGAGTCATACAAGAATCGTTTTAACCACTACATCGACGCCATAGGGCTGGCTGATGCAGGGGAGCACCGGAAAAAATCATATTTCCTGATCTACTGTGGCGCCATCGTCTTTGATACTGCCACAGCACTCGTGGCTCCACGTGAGTTAAAAAACGTTCCCTGGACAGAACTGTTAGAAATCCTTACTAACCACTATTCTCCTAGACCCTCACAGATTGCCAGGCGGTTCACCTTCCAAATGAGGAAGCAATCAGACAAAGAGACCATCAACCAGTACGTGGCTGCCCTCAGAACAGCAGCACTCCATTGTGGGTTTGGGACCTACTTGGATGACATGCTCCTCGATCAGCTAGTCTGCGGGGTCAAGGATCTTCACCTCCAAAGGCGCCTACTCGCCAAGAAGGACCTCAACCTCGCTCAAGCCGTCGAGGAAGCCCTGGCAGAGGAGCTGGCAGCACACTCTGCCACCGAGATCCAAGGTCCTGTCTCCAAACAAATTGCAGTTTCCGTCCACTCTGAAGAGGTAGTCATCGAGGAGGACCCCAGTGATGCGGCCGACATCCACCGCCTAGCCCACACCAGGCACCCGCAGGTAGGAGCCAAGCAAGAAAGCGTCAGTCCATCCAAGCACATCACTCTGTGCCTATCCTGTGGTGGATCTCACCTGAGGACCACCTGCAAATTCAAGGGAGCCACCTGCAACAATTGTCACAAAAAAGGGCACATCGCCAGAGTCTGTCAAGCCACTCACAACTCGGCACAACGGGTCCCTTCCTTTTCACATTCCGGACCCCAAAGGCTAGTATTGAACTGTCGCACCCGCCACCACGCTAAGCACGCTTGCCATACCATTAGTAAAATCTCTCTCTCCGTTTTATTAGAAGGTAAACCTTGCCACATGGAGGTTGACACGGGGTCAGCGCTCTCAATTATCTCTTGGAGCACCCTCAAGAAGCTACAGCCCAGTCTATCCAGAAACCGGCTCCAGAAGTGCCAGCTTAGCCTGAAAGACTACCAGGGGAAGATCATTCCTGTAATCGGCAGAGGCAAGTTTCTTGTTAATTTTAAAACTTTTAAAGGCCACCTACCTCTAGTGGTAGTCAGCGGCAACCTCCCTACACTTTTGGGACTTGATTGGTTCCCCCACCTCGGCCTGGGGTTAACAGGAGTCCATGCGGTCTCAACCTCTGACACTGACTCCCTATTCGCTGACTACTCAGACGTATTCAGCAATGAGCTGGGGTGTTATAACGGTACCCCTATCTCATTCTCAGTTGACCCCCAAGCAGTCCCAATCCGGTTGAAACCTCGTAGAGTTCCATTCGCAATTCGGCCTAAATTAGATGCGAAACTGGATAAATTATTAAAACAAGGGGTCATTGAGCCAACAGATTTCACCAAATGGGAGACGCCCATTGTCACACCCCTCAAAAAAGACGGTAGCCTGAGAATTTGCTCGGACTATAAAACCACAATTAATAAGTTTTTACAAGTTAGTGCTTACCCAGTGCCCATCATTCAGCATTTATTACACACTTTTGAACCTGGCAGCATTTTTGCCAAATTGGACATGTCTCAAGCATATCAACAGTTCCCTGTTGACAACCAAACAGCGGAACTCCAGACCATTGTCACACACAGGGGTGCTTTCCGGTGCAAGCGTCTCCAGTTTGGCGTAAGTGTTGCCCCGGGCATTTTTCAATCCCTCATGGAGCGGATTTTGCCGGGCCTCCCTGGAGTAGTACCCTACTTCGACGACATCTTAGTCTCGGCCAGGGACAGACCCCAACTCTTCCAGAGAGTTCAAGCAGTGTTAGAGAGGTTCAGACAGCATGGCCTCAAATTAAAAAAGAAAAATGTGCCATTGCCACTAGACAGGTGGACTTTCTGGGTTATAAAATTGACGCCTCAGGCATTCACCCCTGAGTCCAAGGTTAAGGCAATTCACGAGGCACCCACTCCAACCTCCAAAGCGGAACTGCAGGCCTTCTTGGGGCTATTGAATTTTTACGCATCTTTCCTGCCCCATAAAGCATCTGTGGCGGAACCCCTGCACAGACTTTTGGATAAAAAATCGCCTTGGCATTGGGGACACAAGGAAGACTCCGCTTTTCGCGCAGTCAAATCACTACTCACGTCGGAGGCGGTTCTTATTCAGTTTGACCCCAACCTCCCATTAGTGCTAGCAGCGGACGCATCCCCTTTTGGAATTGGGGCAGTGTTAAGCCACAGGCTCCCCAATGGCTCCGAGGCACCCATCGCTTTTTTTTCCAGGACGCTCTCTGCAACAGAGCGCAATTATAGCCAAATCAACAAGGAAGCTTTAGCAGCTGTCGCAGCAGTGAAGAAATTTCATGAATTTCTTTTTGGCCACTTCTTCGAGCTGGTCACGGATCATAAGCCTCTCCTGGGTCTACTAGCAGGTGACAAACAGACCCCTCAAGTCCTGTCTCCTAGAATGACGAGGTGGACTATTTTCCTAGCAGCATATTCGTATAGACTCATACACCGTCCAGGTAAAACATTGTCCCACGCAGACGCCCTCAGCCGCTGCCCCCTGCCTGCTCCAGCTGAGGATCCGGCCCCGGTCCATGCTATCTTTGAGGTCACCCAACTGGACCTCCCCATCACTGCCCTTGACATTGCCGCCAAGTCCAAGGCAGACAAAACGATCGCCCAGGTACTGGACTGGGTGAGGAGGGGGTGGCCGGGCAGTGATGTTGAAACCAAATTCACGCCTTTTAAGACCCGCCTACAGGAGTTATCCAGTTTGCAGGGCTGTTTGCTGTGGGGCACACGAGTGGTCATCCCGACCTCACTGCGTACCCGAGTTTTGGAGGCGTTGCATGAGGGCCATCCTGGCATCGTCAGGATGAAGGCATTAGCACGCAGCTACGTATGGTGGCCTGGCCTCGACGAGGACATCATCAGATGGGTAAGCTCCTGCCATCCCTGCCAGGAATCCCGTCCAGCCCCTCCAATTGCCACCCCCACTAAGTGGGAAAGCGCCAGCGCACCTTGGTCCAGGATTCACATCGACCTAGCGGGCCCGATCCACGGCAAAATGTTCCTGGTGGTCGTGGACTCTTACTCTAAATGGATTGACGTGGCACAACTATCCACGACCACCACGCAAGCGGTTACCAAGGTATTGACTCGCCTGTTCGTAACACACGGGCTACCAGACTCTATAGTTTCCGACAATGGCCCCCAGTTCGCATCGGCCGAGTTCAGTCGCTTCGCTGCCAATCTGGGCATCCGCCACATCTTCACAGCCCACTTTCATCCGGCCAGCAACGGATTGGCAGAAAGAGCCGTTAGGACCACTAAAGAAGCTCTAGCTAGGTTCAGCAAGGAAGACTGGCACCACAGACTCTCCCGTTTCTTGCTGAGCCAGCACTCAACCCCGTGCACAGTCACTAATAAGTCCCCGGCTGAACTCCTGATGGGTAGACGCCTGCGGACTGTATTGGACAGGCTTCACCCACATTACTGCCCTGACTCTCCCCTCGCTTCCACATCGGAGGTTAGGCATTTTGTCTTGCAGGAAACCGTGTTCGCGAGGAACTTCGCTGGAGACCCCTTGTGGATCCCGGGCGAGATCGTGGCCATCACCGGACCCAGGTCATATCAAGTCAGACTGGAGGATGGCCGAATCTGGAGAAGGCACCTGGATCAGCTGCGGAGGCGCCAAGGCACTCTCGTCAGCAGTGACTCATGGCTGCAGACCGGTGCGAGGCTACAGCATCTACCCCACAGCAGCACCTATTCCGGTGACCTGTTTACACCTGCGGCCGAGCCGGAAAACCCGAACTCGAACCGTGACCACCAGACGGTTGACCAGTCCGGACCAGTCAACGGGAGCACATCCCCAGTGACCAGCCCTGCGAGTCCCGAACCAGCACTGACCGAGGAACACGTTCGTGACACCCCACCGGTCCGACCTTCCTCTGCAGACTCTGAACTACCAGACAATTCACCAGAGTTGCGCCGTTCTGGGCGCCAACATAAGCCTCCCGCGTACCTCAAGGACTATGCGTGTTCGCATCTGGGGGGAAGGGGTGTTATGTCCCTGGAACTGAAAGAAGTTCCCACCCAGGTCCGTTCGCGCTGCAGGGGCAGTTGCCCCCTCTCATTGGCTGGTTCTCCCCAGCAGCCGGCTATAAAAGCAGGCTGCGGGGTCCAACCAGTCGCTGATCGCTGCGAGCCAGTTCCAGGCTTGGCTAGCACGTTCAGTCCTTTATTACTCTAATAAAGTATTGTTGCATCCATGCCCTGGTTCAGCCTCTCATTTTCCGAACTTAACACTCACTTACTGAACTTCCTGCATTCTTTTTTGCCCCAGACGATGACAATTGATGCCTCAATGCTGTGCCAGAAAGGAGTTTCTCAACCTCTCCTCTCTAATGTTTCATATGCTACAGGGGGGAAAGAAGTTTTACCTACACTTCTGGCTAAGACCAATAGTGCTGGAAAAACTATGAGTACCATCAAAGGTCTTTTCGTAAGTCACTTAATTAGAATGTAGAATAATAGAGTTGAAAAGGACCTTGGAAGTCATCTAGTCCAACCCCCTTATGATATAATAACCCCCTTATAATTATTGGTTGCACAGTCCAGATACTTAGATTGGATTTTACATTCTTAGCCACTTACTAAATTATTTCCAAGGACTTGGAATAGGTACATAATTTTATTTAATGTTAATATTGAAAATATTGCATGATGTAAACTGTTCCAGGCAAAGATGCCTTTTGTAATTGACTGGTGGTGCTTTTGTCAATGCTGAAGGTGTTCAATTGATGATTCAGATGTTTTGGAATTGTACTCATAGCGCCTCTTACTATTGGCACAAATTTTGCTTTCTTTTGCCACAGTCATCCTATTTCTGTTTGCACATTTTTAATACGTCATTCTTTTCTCCAACTCTTTTTCTTCTAGTCTGCTATCTCAAACTATTGCAATGTTCATCATCCAGACTTTCTTGTCCTTCTCAACCATAAGCCTGGGTTGTTGTGTGGCAGATAATTGTCTGTTTGAATTCTAAAGTTCCAGAGCACTGTAGCTTCTTCATTTTCTATTATTCTGTCTATTTTGTGACCCCACCCCTTTTTGCTTGCAGGCAAATGATATTTTTTACAGATATCCCAGTGCACCATTGTTGCTACTTTATCATGTCATTGTTAATAATCAGCCTGTGAAATATAGTTCACCCCTGGAGACTGCCTGGACAGATTTTTCCCCCTCCAAGTTTGGTCAGAAGTAGTTTGTGATTGTCTCCTTCCTGGGTCTGAAAGAAAAAGATTGGCTCAAGGTCAATCAGCTGACTTTGTGCCTAAAGCAGGACTAGAACTCGTAGTCCCCCCAGTTTCTAGCCTGGTGCTTTAACCACTATACCTAACTGACTCTCTTCACCTCATTATGAGAGAGAGGGAGAGAGAGAGAGAGAGAGAGAGAGAGAGAGAGAGAGAGAGAGAGAGAGAGAGAGAGAAACTTTAAATGAATGAAACAATAACACCTGGGTGACTGAAATGGAAATTGAATGCTTACATGTGAATAAGCTTTTAGGAGAAAACAGAAGACAAAAATTCCTCTTAGACTTTGAATTTAGTATCTTTTTAGGTTAAAATTACATTTTTAAAATTTCTTTGGAATTTTAGCTTTGTGAGATCTGTTGAAATAAACAAATAGAAGGCAGTGAATGCCTATTAGAGCTTGATTAAAATATGCATAAAACACTGGATAAATATCTTTCTGAAAATTATGTTTAAAAAAGATAGATGCATTAAAGACAAAGTGTAAGAAAAAAACCTATGCTATGAAATGGTTGGGAAAATATACATTAAAAAACCATGGAAAAGTATGCAAAAAAATAATCAAGGAATTTATATTTTATTATGTATTAAGGGAATTGCATATAGACCTTTCTATAGTAAGCAAAGATATGATGTGTCCTTTAAAATAAAATAAAAAATCAAACAGTCTGACCACTGTCCTAGTAATACATAGTGAGGCAAAATGAATTTATACTGATCAATATATCTCTGGCTATGAAGTGCTATACACAAGCATACACAAGAGCCATGGTGGCACAGTGATTGGAATGCAGTATCGCAGTTCACTGTAGAAGTTCAATTTTGAGTGGTTCAAGGTTAATGCATCTTTCCATCCTTCCAAGGTCGGTAAAATGAGGACCCAGATTTTGGGGGGCAATATGGCTTAGAGAAGGTATAAAGCAGTATATAAATCTAAGTGCTATTGCTATATACATACTCACACTGATGATGTTACCTAATGTAAACAAATGATGTTACCTAATGTTGCAAATGAAACATTTGTAAACAACCGACTTCAGAGACTCCAGAACTTCATACCTATGCCTAGATATTTGTTTTACTAAGCTGTCTACTGCACATCTTCCTCTGAATTAAATTCTGATAATGTTTCAATTCATAATACTATAGTGTTCCCTAAATGCCTATCATTATAGATACAATGATCAATCTAAATTCATCATCATAATTATTATCATCATCCAACATTTCACTGTTATGAGAAGAAAAATAATGATATTAAAATGAACCATCTCCAGCAAGTACATGTTTAAATTATAAGTTCCCTTTACAGTATTATAAAGTAGCAATTGGTCAGCAAAGAAGGCCAGTGTGTGGAATTATAAGCAATAAAGACAAGGATAAGGCACTTAATTTGTTAGCCCAAGAATATCAAGCAGTTCCATATAATATGTGCTCCTGAATTTTGTTTTATAACAGCTAATGAAAATGTTACCCTGCTTTCTGTTAAATGTAGATACAGAAATTAGTCAAGCTTTCCTTATTCAAATTAGACTTAATCTCATTCTTTCCACCACTTGTTCCTGATACTTCACATAAGATTTATTTGAAGCTTTCTGAATGAGTGCCTTTCCTATACTAACAGAGAGCTGCATAAAAAAAAAAGGTTTAGACCTCCCCCCACTCCCCCCACCCCATGCAAGCTCCTTCCTACATATAGAACAGAGTCCTGGGGTGGAGATGCTGTACTAACAGCATGATGCTATTGTTTAATTGTGATCAAAGTTAGATAAGACTTAACATTTGAAATCTTACACAAGCTAGTAAATAATCCTTGTTTTATCAGATGTCACACTATTAATTAAAAGATTGCAACCCACAGTTTCTGACACGATTTTCCCAGTTTTCTGGTACTGAAAAGCCAGATTTACACATTATGTAAGGCCACAATAAAAACATAATTGTTTAAGTTTGGCTTGGTGTGGTATGTAAATCTAATCATTACTGTATGATTTATTTAAGATGGATAAAACATGGCTTACCGTTATGTGATCATTATATGCAGTAGTTCAATATGTTGAATCCACTGCAATGATTTGTCATGATTGACATTATATTAGATCAATATGAATATGCAGCTGAAAGGTTCTTGGCAATTTTGGAACAGCAAATAGGATAATGCATACAAAAGGACAATAAATGGTAGAAAAAAAGCAGATATAGGCCAATATTCTCAACTAGTCTTTTCCCAGATCTGTTGGACTTCGTCTTCATAGTTTTCTGATGATTGGGAACTATAGTTGTTAAAGAACAATCTACCTGGATAGCATCAGGTTGTCACAATAGAAGTAGTTAACATTGTCTATACAAGTTTAAAAGTTTTGAATGGAAGGCTGAATCAGATAGATTCTTTATGCTTACACAATGTTATTAAATTGGTTTGTTTTTTGAGGACCGCTAAACATAATTTTGTCCTGTTTTGGAAACTATTTTCTTTGTTTTTAAAATTGTGTTGCAGCTTTGGGAGTAAGAACCCCTCTTGAACACTAAAGTACATTATCAACTGATTTGAAAACTAATTCACCTTTGCTAAAGTACTACGTTCCCTATCATTGGGGACATTGTTTTACCCTGGATTCATGAATACTTGAAACAATATTGCTTTTTATATTTATCCATAAATATCTTTTATATGAACAAACCAAATAGGTCAGTATATAGTTACTAAGGAAAATAGCAAAGGGCTGAAAACCTGTTTACATTAGCTATGTTGCTACTTTTTCTACCTCTGTAAACCAACTTTTGGCATATGAAGAAATACCTGCTGGATTCAGACTTAGTACTACTAGAAAAGCCTGTGAGCTTTAAGTTAGAGAGGAGATCAGTGCAAGGGAGCAAAATGGATAAATCTGGAAACGACCATATCTGTGACTGGATTGGATACAGTAACTTAGTGACAATTATAAAAAAAGATACACAATGATCATTGAAAAAGCAAGTATACATTCAATGTGTACCATTCAATTCAAATGTAAATATTATTTTCTTTTTAATTATTTATGGCCTTTAATGCAAAAGAACAGTCTTCTCATTCTTTATAATTCCAACCAATTAGAACTGGAGACAAGTTTATGGCTGGAAATGTCACTGCATTAAAAAAATGAGGGGGAAAAATAATTCATTCATGTGACAGAGCGGTTTTGTCAGTTTCAAGGCATATGCTAAAAACAGGATATGAGGTAGTCCTTGGTTTTTTGAATTATTTTCCTTGTAAAGAATATATCAATATTAGAAATTACTATTAGAGACCATTAGAAATATATTCTGGTTACTAGACATAAGAGAGAAGATAATTAGTTCACACCTAAATCATACTTCCTCATTATATGTTTAATTTTGAAAATCCAATAAGCTGTTTGTAATGCAGTTTTCCAAATTAAAAATTATACAAAAATATATGTTGAATGTATATTTTAAAAAGTTAAACCATTTGGGAATGGTTTCTACAAAAAGGGTAGATTAGGAGAAATGCAATTTTATGGATTAGTTCAAAATTGCAAACTGATATGAGAACGAGTGGTTGCGTAAGTGGATTATGTATGAATTTAATATAGAATGAAGTAACTCAATGAGTTCAAAAACCTTATTGTTGAAAAAATATGAAATCAAAATTGACAGATTCAGTTTCATAAAGGCCTCCTAACTTTGCCTGGAAGTATTGTACTTGCTAAACGGCATATGTTGGAATTACTATTTATCTGTTTGTTTATAGAATTTATACAGTCATCTACCTCAGACTTTTGACTCTAGGCAGCTCATAGGAAAAGTATAAAAAACAATACTCCAACATAATCAAGGCCACTAAAAACTGTCTCACAATATGCAAGCCAAGCTGTGTTTACTCTTATATCAGGCAGTTTATCAAAGATGCAATTCCCATTTGAATGCTTCTCATTTTTATAAAGAATGTATTAAAGACACAGATCTGAATTTGATAGTTGTAGAAATAATCATGATTTCCCCTCCAAAGTAACGAATGACAATAGTAAGGAGATAGGAATATGACTAATGGTGCCATATTTCAAGATGACAATGTTTAGATATATAGATTAATAATTCTGAATATAACATGTATATTTTCTGTTACCATGTCTGACTGACACATTTTGTATTAATATATGCTTTGAAATAAAAACTGTAACAAACTATTTTTTACTTCAATAAAATAATTTCCAGTTAAATTTGTTATATCACTAAGTTCAAATATAAAAATGAAAGGACATTTGAGGAAACACCTTATCTAAAAAAGAAAAAATATATTGGCAATGAATAGTTTAACAGGTTTATTTTAAATTATGGATATAAGGTAAAAGAGTATATTTTTTAATTTGATACAAATATGAACAAGTTCCCACAGTTTTGAGCATCTCATCCATGATGATTAACTAATTTTGACTACATATCCTTTCCACAATATTAACAAAATGCTGGACATATTAGTTGAAACAACAAAATGTTTCTTTCCAAAAACAGTGTAGTATGCTTTTAGGGTATCAGATAACTGAAAGTAAACATCCCTCTCTCTCTCTCTCTCTCTCTCTCTCTCTCTCTCACACACACACACACACACACACACTCCCCAGTGGTGGGATTCAAAATTTTTTTTACCACCGGTTCTGTGGGCATGGCTTGGTGGGCGTGGCAGACCTGCAGATACTGCAAAATCTCCAGTCAGAAGTGGTATTTGCTGGTTCTCTGAACTACTCAACATTTCCATTACTGGTTCTCCAGAACTGGTCAGAACCTGCTGAATACCACCTCTGACACACATCCCTCAATAAAGAATTGATATTGAAGCCAGGAAATTTGATTTCCTAATATTCTTAAAATACAAGAAAGCTCATACATTTTGCCATTTATCTCTTCCAAGGACTCATCTTTTTCTCTTGCAACCAGAAAATATTGTCATTTGGATAACATTATAAACAGATGTGTTATTATACCTTTAGCCGGTTGGCAGAAATGTTGTGCAGGATTCAGATAAATGAATCAAGCCTTTTCATGCCAACCTGATTAAGAAAATGATATCATTTCTGATAAAATAGTAATTGCATTGTTATACATTACCATGTTGCTATGTATTGTATGCTCCTTTTGTTAGTTGAATTTTAATTTATTTTAAAACTGAATAGGTTCTTGCAGGAATTAGCATACAAAATAGAAAACCAGTTTCAAAAATAGACAAAGCAGAAACTTCCTCCAAGCCCAAACATTTTTCCAACATTAATAGTGTGTGAAAATACCAGAGGTGCTTTTGCTATCCCTAGCACTATAATTTGTAGAATTTGCCAAATAGGCAAATGTTGATTCTTGGAAAAAAAACACCATTAGTTTGGCATTTGGATTCTGTAATATTTATTCACTGAAAAAGGAAAACAACATATGAAGAATATTCATTTGATAATGTCAGAAGGTGGGAAAGAAGGTGGTCTAAAATATAGTGATGTTTATTTATTTCAATAATTGATTCACTTCATCAAGTAGTGTTGACTCTTTGTGACCACCTAGATCATGGGTATCAAACTTGAATGTGTATGTGATGTCACATGACGTATTGCATTTGCGGAGCTGGGTGTGCATGCCCTGCGCATGATGCATCCGGCCCACAGGCTGCCAGTTTGACACCCCTGACATAGATATATTTTCTCCTGGATGACCTGATCATCAGGGATTCCAATTGTGTACCTATGGCAGCTGCTATTGACTCCATCCACCTGGTTGGTTACTGTCTTCTTTTCAAAGAGCTTTGTCTTGATTTTGGCTTTTTTAAAAAAATAGATTTTTGGAACATCCACTCCATCCTATTTTCTTAGGCTTCTTGATCTTTGGCAGTTTCTTTTCACATTCATTCACATTAATTCCTAACAAATTCTTGAATTTTATTCCATAGTTCCTCTATTGACCTCACCCCTTTCCTAAGAGGTCTGTAGGGGGCGTGCATAAGCGCACCAACGTGCCTACCATCCCTGTCCTATTGTTGTTTTTTTCTTATATGTACCCATTTCATGTATTCATAATTATGTATATACTTATACCTATTATCTTGTAAGTGATTGACAAATCAATCACTAAATAAATAAATAAATAAATATTGCCTTATCAATGTAATTCAGGACTTTGGAATGGTTCCTGCTGTTTTTTCCTGAGAATGTTGAGTATTTGTTCAATATGCTAATTGGCTTTCTTATTCCACTTTAGCTTAAGTGATAAAGAAATACAATTTTATGTCATTTTATTTTATTTTACATATTTATGTATTAAATTATTGTATTTTATCCTATAACTATTGTATTTTACCATACTCTCATTCATTTTAAATTGTTTGCTTGGAATTTTATTGGTAATATGTGTGTTTGGACCTGTGTATTGATATGGCCTATAGGCGAATCTCTCTCCCCCCCCACCTCTACACACACACACACACACACACACACACACACACCCATACACACTTTAGCTTAACTTGGACTTTGCACATGAGCAGTTCTGCTCCACAGTCAGTTTCAATCTATGTCTTTGATGTTATAAATGAGTTGTTCCACCTATTTGTATTAATAATAAAAATTGATACAGCTATATCAAATATGTAATTTGTTGATGTCCAAATATATAGACATCATTTTGGTTGTTTGAAGACTGTTGGCAATGAAGAAAAACTGATGAGCAGTTCTTCAGCAATTGGTTCCTTTATGCCATGCCCTCTGTGACTCCAACCACTAGCAGAACATCTGTCTTCCACATTCTGTCAATTTCTAATTAAACTTCTTGCATATCCATGTTTGGAGCATCAACTTGCATAATTGTATTAAAAAAGTTTTCTGGGAAAATATCTTGTTTTTGATTACATTGTATCCAAATACTACTCTTGCTATATCCTTCCTCATTATGAAAACAACACCATTCCGTTTTTGGTTGTCATATTTTTATACAGCAAACAGTAGGGTCCTCAGAATGATCTTCTAACAGAAAGGGTCCAGTTCCAGTCCATTTCAATTTACTTATGCTTAACCTGTCAATGGATAGTTAATTTCATGTTTCACTGAGTTGAGCTTTCTGTGTTCATGTTTGTGTTACATGTTCCCACTGTAATTCTGTTTTTTGTACCTTCTTGATGCCCTGGCTGGACTAGCATCCTAAGGTCTTTAATTTATCCATGTCATAAATACCATTAATAATTTGAAAGATTATCAATTCTTCTTCAATCATATTGAATGCCATTTGACCCAAGAGGCCCATATAGTCAGTGGTGGGAATCAATTTTTTTTACTACTAGTTTTGTGCTTGGTGGGTGTGGCAGGGGAAGGGTACTGTAAAATCTCCAGTCAGAGGTGGTATTTGCTGGTTCTCTGAACTAATCAAAATTTCTGCTACCGGTTCTCCAGGCCTGATCAGAACCTGCTAAATACCACCTCTGCATATAGTGTTGTGGCACGCCAGCAGCTGATGGAGCTAGCAGCAGAGTTGGACAGTAGTGTTGTGGTCAGCTGGTGGCCTCTGGAGCTGGCAGCAGAGTCAGACAGTGGGGAGGAACATGGGCCAGTTCTGGAGTCTGGGGAGGGCTCGGACAAGGGATCTGCATCCAACACAGAGATGGGGCCAGGGCCATCTGAGAGTGATGTGCAGACTCTGGACCCTCCAGAATCTGACATCAGTGAGGCAGAGGAACAAGGGGAGCCTGTTCCCAGGGCACACTTGCGCAGAGATGCCAGAAGGCAAGAACAGTTAAGACAAAAGCGGCAACTCGGGACTAAGGCTTGGAGATTATTGGCCCCTCCCATAAAGGAGGACAAAGGAACATGAGCCTTTGCAGGAAGCAACTTTGTTCATTCTTGTCAGTTTAAAATCTGAAGCTCCGTGTTGACTTTGTGTTCAGTTTGGCCTTGTAAAGCTAATTGGCAATGTAGTCATTGGCAGCATTTCAAGGGAGATAAAAGTGAGTGCTTATCAGCCTTATCCCGAAAGACTGCGGCAGACTTCTGTTGGACTACTCACAAACTGTTTGGGACTCATTACAGGCTGTGAATGCCTCTAGTTCACAGCTGTTGAAATAAAACTAAAGGTTTCTGGGAACAACATGGGCTGGAGGCTGAGGAAGATCCAAAGGAGGGCACTGCATCAGAGGCAGAGATGGAGCCATGGGAGGCTGGCAGTCAGCAGCTGCCTTCAGACTCAGATGGTAGTGAGATAAGGGAGCTTATGGAACCAGTTCCCAGCCTGCACATGCGCAGAGCTAGCAGAAGGCAAGACAATTGAGAAAGCAGGGTTGACTCAGGAGCACGGCCACACCTTTAATATGATTGGCCTCTCTCATAGGAGCATAAAAGAGGAGCAAACAGGACATGAGTTTTTACAGGAAGCAATTAGTTCGTTTGCTCAGAACACAAGCTTTGAAAAATCCTTGACTCCGTGTCAAATTTGGCTTTGCCCTGCATCTGGCAATTAGTTCTCTGGCTGCATTCCAAGTATGATAACATTCCCCTGAAAGACTGTATGTGAAGCCTTGTGAATGAACGTAATTCACTGCTGTGGAAATAAAAGAGGTTTTGCAGGGATTAAGATTGTGTTCTATGCTTTCTAAGGAAGCCTAGGTCAGAACATTTATATCAGTGATGGGATTCAAAAAGTGTTAGATCTCGAAAAGGAGGGAGGCCACACCAGAGCATTTCTCAAAACACGCTTTATTCGGAAATAAAGGGGGCTGTCGCGTCTGCATTGCTAACAGCAGACTTGCCAGCGAACAGCGGCTGGCTCAACCTAGCAGCCGGCTTTTATAGCCGGCTGTCGAAGGGAGCCAACCAATGCGGGGTGTAAAAGCCCCCGCAGGAAGAGCGGACCTGATGGAGAACTGGTGTCAGCCCCGAGGACATAACACCCCTTCCCCCCAGATACGAACATGAATAGTCTTGTAGGTATGCGGGCAGTTTGTGCGATCGCCCTGATCGGCGCAGTTCGGGTGAGCCCCCAGGCGGTACAGAGTTCGGGGCAGCGGAAGCTGGATTTGTTGGGAGCTGGTCGGCCACCTGTGCGTGGTCGTAGACCTCGGGCCGGCTCGCTGAGTTGTCGCAGCCACTTAGTGCGGTGGGGTAGTCGGTCGGAAGGGCCGATGACTCTGGTGGACGGTTCCGGTCTATTGTCTGTTCCCTTGACTCGGCTGGAGGGGATTGGTCGCCCTGGATGTCCCAGTCAGGAGTTGCGCGTGGTGCTTGGAGTGTCACTGCAGCCTCTGGGTCGGTGCTGGCGAGCTCGGCTGGACGGCTCCGTATTTGGTCTAGGTGTCTCCGCCAGATGCGCCCGTCTTCCAACTGGATGCGGTACGATCGGGACCCGTGATGGCCATGATCTTTCCGGGTATCCACAGTGGGTCGCCTGCGTAATTCCTGGCGAAAACTCGGTCCTGTAATAACAAAACTCCTGACCCTACTGTTAGACCCAATTGGCGTGTCTGGGCAATAGTGAGGGTGCAGTCTATCTAGTACTGTCCTTAAGCGTCTGCCCATTAGTAACTCGGCTGGAGATTTGTTGGTGACCGTGCAAGGGGTCGAATGTTGGCTCATAAGGAATCGAGAGAGCCTGGAGTGCCAGTCATCTTGGGTGAACCTGGCTAGTGCCTCTTTGGCAGTTCTGACAGCTCTCTCAGCCAGTCCATTGCTCGAGGGATGAAAAGGGGCCGTTAGAATGTGCCGGATGCCCAGGTTGGTGACATACCGGCTGAATTCCGTGGAAGTAAATTGAGGGCCATTGTCTGAGACTATAGTGTCCGGCAGACCGTGTGTGACGAACAGACGGGTTAGAGCTTGGGCAATTGCTCGAGTGGTGGTTGTGAGTAGAAGGGCCACATCGATCCATTTAGAGAATGAATCTACAACTACTAGGAAGGTCTTGCCTTGAAATGGGCCGGCCAAGTCAATATGCAGCCGCGACCATGGTGCGTTGGCGCTTTCCCATTTGGTGGGAGTGGTGATTGGAGGTGCAGGCCTGGACTCTTGACAGGGGCGGCAGGAGCTTACCCATTTCGCGATTTCGTCGTCCATGCCCGGCCACCAGACGTAACTCCGGGCCAATGCCTTCATTCGGACGATGCCGGGGTGCCCCTCATGCAATGCCTTCAGGACAGGTCTGCGCAGAGATTCCAGGATGACAACTCTGGTCCCCCAAAGCAGGCAGCCCTGTAAACTGGAAAGCTCCTGTTGGCGGACTTTAAATGGTGAAAAATCGTTAGATGGATTACTACCCAGCCACCCCCTCTGTACCCAGTCCAGGACCTGGGCGATAAGTGTGTCTTTTCTGGACTGAAAAGCAATGTCTCTCGCAGTGACTGGAATGCTGAACTCACTGGTGTCGAAAATGGTGTGTACTGGGGCCGGATCCTCCACGGGTGTTGGCAGCGGGCATCGGCTGAGGGCGTCAGCGTGGCTGAGGTTTTTTCCTGGGCGGTGAACTAATTTGTATGAATAAGCCACCAGGAATAAGGTCCACCTTGTCATCCTGGGTGACAAGACTTGCGGCGTTTGTTTCTCCCGGAGAGAAGTCCCAACAGTGGTTTGTGATCTGTAACTAGTTCGAAGTTGTGCCCAATAAAAATTCATGGAATTTTTAACCCTGCCTACGGCAGCGAGGGTCTCTTTGTCAATTTGACTATAATTACGTTCCGTAGTTGAAAATGTTCGAGAAAAGAATGCGATCGGAGCTTCGGATCCGTTGGGAAGCCTGTGACTTAGTACGGCCCCAATCCCGAAGGGTGAGGCGTCAGCAGCTAAAACCAGTGGCAGGTGCTGGTTGAATTGAATCAGCACAGCGTCTGAAGTAAGTAGTGACTTGACTGCCCTAAAAGCGTATTCCTCTTTGGGTCCCCAATGCCATGGTGTATTTTTGTCTAAAAGTCTATGCAGTGGTTCGGCCACTGAAGCTTTGTGAGGCAGGAATGATGCATAGAAGTTCAGCAGGCCTAGGAAGGCTTGTAGCTCTGGTTTGGAAGAGGGGGTGGGTGCCTCGTGAATGGCTTTGACCTTAGATTCCACCGGGTGAATGCCAGAGGTGTCTATTCGGTATCCAAGAAAGTCCACCTGTTTAGTGGCTATGGCGCATTTTTCTTTTTTTAGTTTGAGGCCATGCTGTCTGAACCTATCCAATACCCCTCTTACTCTGAGGAAAAATTGGGCTCTGTCCCGGGTTGAAACCAAGATGTCATCAAAGTATGGAACCACACCAGGAAGGCCCTGCAGGATCCGTTCCATTAATGACTGGAATATGCCCGGGGCGACGCTGACGCCAAATTGGAGGCGCTTGCATCGGAAGGCCCCCCTGTGGGTAACAATGGTTTGCAATTCGGCCGTTTGGTTGTCCACAGGAAACTGCTGGTATGCCTGTGACATATCCAATTTGGCGAATATAGTTCCTGGTTCAAATGTGTGAAGTAAATGTTGGATTACTGGCACTGGGTATGCGCTAGTCTGCAGATAGCGGTTTATTGTGGTCTTGTAGTCTGAACACATTCTTATACTACCATCCTTTTTTAGGGGTGTGACAATTGGTGTCTCCCATTTAGCAAAATCTGTGGGTTCAATTACCCCTTGCTTGAGTAATTTGTCTAGTTCCGCATCTAGCTTTGATCGCAGAGCAAATGGTACTCTTCGCGGCTTTAAGAGGATGGGAACTGCTTGGGGGTCTACCGAGAAGGATATAGGTGTGCCTTTGTAACAGCCCAATTCATCACTGAATACGTCAGCGTAATCTGAAAAGAGTGAGTCAGTATCGGAGGATGAGACAGCATGTACTCCCGTTAAGCTAAGGCCGAAAAAGGGGAACCAATCCAACCCCAGAAGACTAGGAAGGGCACCATCAACTAATGGCAGGTGGCCTTTAAAGGATTTGAATTTGATGAGGAACTTGCCTGTTCCGAGCACCGGAATATTCTTCCCTTGATAGTCCCTCAAGGATAGGCGACTCTTCTGCAGTTGCTTCCTGGACAGGCTGGGACGTATTTTCTTAAGTGTGCTCCACGAAATAATCGAGAGTGCTGACCCGGTATCGACCTCCATAAGGCAGGGTTTACCTTCTAAATGAATGGAAAGTTGTATTTTATTAGGAGTCAAAAAAGTATGGTTAGCTTGATAGCATGTATAACAATTTTCTACTTGCCTGGGTGGCCCCGGAGGGGCGTAGGAAGATGTCTTTTGTGGAGTCACGTGCGTTGCCTGGCACACCCTGGCGATGTGCCCTTTCTTGTTGCAATTGTTGCAGGTGGCGTTTCTGAACCTGCACATCGCTCTGGCATGGGGAGGACCACCGCATGAGAGACAAAGTTGGGTGTGCCTAGGTGCATTGCCGTCTCTAGGTCTAGCTCCTACCTGTGGTTGCTTGAATGGTTTAAGGCGGTGGACTTCTGAATGTTCAATAGGCTCTTCCTCATTCACTGCTTCCTCGGAATGCACAGTGACTGGACTGGTTTTGGGTGCACCTCCCTGTATTTCAGCGGCTGACTGTATGGCTAGCTCAGCGGCCAGGGCTTCTTCGATTGCTTGGGCGAGGTTAAGGTCCTTTCTGGCCAATAAGCGCCTCTGTAGCCTCGTGTCTCTGACCCCACAGACAAGTTGATCCAGGAGCATGTCATCGAGGTAGTTTTTAAATTCACAATGAAGGGCTGCGGTTCTGAGGGCGGCCATATACTGGTTTATGGTTTCTCCATCCGCTTGTTTCCTCATGCGAAAGGCAAAGCGTCTTGCGATCTGCGACGGCTTTGGCGAATAATGATTGGAGAGTATCTCCAGCAGCTCAGACCACGGAACATTCTTTAACTCCCTCGGGGCGCATAGTGCTGTTGCGGTGTCGAACACTGTGGCCCCGCAGTAACTCAGGAAAAATGATTTCTTCTTATTGTCTGTAGCATCGGCCAGCCCAACAGCATCAATGTAATGATTGAAACGGCTCCTGTAAGAGTCCCACTTGTCTTCGTCTGGCTTAAATGGTGGGAACGCCGGATTTGAATTCATGTTTGGTTTCAACCTGTGGCAGGTTGATCAATCTCACTGGGAATACAGGCCCTGGATGCGGTAGCAGCTGCAGCTCGCAGCGCTATTTCAGCTCAGTGTCTCAGCTCTTGGAATCTCTCTGGGTTTGTGTGGTAGCAGCTGCAGTTCGCAGTGCTATTTCAGCTTAGTGTTTCAGCTCTTAGAATCTCTCTGGGTTTCCACGCTCTATATTGCCCTTGGCGGCTAGGCTGTAGCGCCGTAACTGATGTCTGTTTAAATTTCGCGCCCTTACAAGGTGTAGGCGGCTATGGCTGTAGCTTCGTGCCGACAGCAATTTAAATTGCGCGCCAACTTTCAGCAATTGTGAACGCAGCGCCGAGGCTCGGCTAGGCAGAATCCGGCAATTTCGGCTGGATTCAATGCCGGGCGGCTGAGGCTCTCAGCGCCCTACTTCCCTGTAGCTATTTGTGCACTTGAGCGGCTACACGCTCCACTTCGCTCTGTATCTGTAACGGCTGACCGAGCTCTCAGCGGCGCGGCTACGGCTCAGCGTTCAGGTGTGTGACTTCAGCTCTTGTATTGCTGCTGGTTGGCCGGATCCCACCTTCGTCGCCAATGTTAGATCTCGAAAAGGAGGGAGGCCACACCAGAGCATTTCTCAAAACACGCTTTATTCAGAAATAAAGGGGGCTGTCGCGTCTGCATTGCTAACAGCAGACTTGCCAGCGAACAGCGGCTGGCTCAACCTAGCAGCCGGCTTTTATAGCCGGCTGTCGAAGGGAGCCAACCAATGGGGGGTGTAAATGCCCCCGCAGGAAGAGCGGACCTGATGGAGAACTGGTGTCAGCCCCGAGGACATAACAAAAAGTTTTACCACCGGATCAGTGGGCATGGCTTGGTCGGCTTTGCGCACGTGCACACACTTTGTGTGCATGTGCGCACCAAACGTGTACTTTGTGCAGGCACAGAGGCATTCCAACTCACCTCCTGCAAGCCTGCACTCTCCCGGTCACTTCAGCAGCTGCAGCACAGCATTCTGCTGTGCTGCACAAAGCAGCTGCACTTCAAAAGCAGAGGATAAAGGTGAGTATGAGAGCCCAGGAGCCGAACAGTAGAGCGGTGGAGAGAACTGGTTCGGTCTCTGCTGCTCATTGCCACTACTGGCTTGGCAGAACTGGGCTGAACTGGTGGAATACCACCATTGATTTATTTTTATTTTATTTATTTTGATTTGTCAATCGCTTACAAGATAATAGGTATAAGTATAGACATAGTTATGAATACATGAAATGGGTACATATAAGAAAAATAAAAGAAACAATAGGACAGGGATGGTAGGCACCTTGGTGAGCTTATGCATGCCCCCTAAAGACCTCTTAGGAAAGGGGTGAGGTCAATAGTAGATAGTCTAAGGTTAAAGTTTTTGGGGTTTGGGGAAGAAACCACAGAGTCAGGTAGAGTATTCCAGACATTGAGCGCTCTGTTGCTGAAGTCGTATTTCCTGCAATCAAGTTTGGTGCGGTTAACCTTGAGTTTGTATCTATTGTGTGCTCTTGTATTGTTATGGATGAAGCTGAAGTATTCATTGACTGGTAAGTCATTGCAATGTATGATTTTTATATACCATACTTAGATCAGACCAAAGATGGCGTAATTCAAGGTTTTCTAGGTGTAGAATTTCAAGTCTGGTGGCATAAGGTATTCTACAATGAATAGAGGAGTGGAGAACTCTTCTTGTGAAATATTTCTGGACTTTCTCAACTGTGTTAATATCAGATACGTAATGTGGGTTCCAGACTGATGAGCTGTATTCAAGTATTGGTCTAGCAAATGTTTTGTATGCTCTAGTTCAGTGGTCCCCAACTTTTTTTGTACCAGGGACCAGTTTCACCCAGAAACACTTTGTCAAGGACCGGGGGGGGGGGAAGGGAGAGGATGGACACTTTTTCAAGGAGGGGGGGGGAGGAGTCCGAGTTTGGTGGTTTGCTTGCAGACGTTTCATTACCTGACTAGATAACATCTGATGTTGTTACCTAGTCGGGTAATAAAACATCTGCCAGCAAACCACCAAGTTCAGGGAGCGCCAATGCCTCCTCATTGCAACCCTGAGCGACAGATATTCTCTTCTATTGGGACATTTAAAACGGAGGGTTTCAGCTGCAGATTCAGGAACTGCGCCGGGCTGAGGAGCGCCTTCAAAACTGAGCGCTGGGCAGCGGCCGCCCGCGGCTGTCTCCGCGGCTCAGGACAAGTCCCTGCAGGATGGCTGAGAAGCCCCACCTCTCAGCCCTGCCTCCCTTAGCCTCATCCCTCAGGTGTCTCCATCCCTCCCTCAGCCTTATCCCTCAGGTGTCTGCCTCGTTCCTCTCTCAGTCGCTCTCTCGCTCCTCCACCAGCCCAGGAAGAAACTGCTTCAAAGAAGCCAGCAGGGTGGCTTTTCCTGTCGGCGCAGGAAAAGTCCTCCAAAGTGCCCGTTCACCCCCACCCCACCGCCCGCAGTTCAATCCAGTGCTCCATTCTGCCTGCCTGCCTTTGTTTCTGGTTGTTTCGGAGCAGCTTCGGCTGAGTAAAAGAGGCGAATAGTTATTATTCTCAGCCAAAGCTGCTCCGAAACAACCAGAAATGAAGGCAGGCAGACAGGCAGAACAGAGCACTGGATTGAACCGCGGGCGGTGGGGTGGGGGTGAACGGGCGCTTTGGAGGAGCTGCGCCGACAGGAAAAGCCACTCTGCTGGCTTCTTTGAAGCAGTTTCTTCCTGGGCTGGTGGAGGAGCGAGAGAGCAACTGAGAGAGGAACGAGGCGGGAGAAAACCAAAGCCGCTGAGCCGGAGAGCAGGACAGGCTTTGGTTGCTTCCTCCCTCCCCTTCTTTCATTTGTGTCCTTGATCCCTGATCCCAGCAGCATTCACCGAAGGCGAAGAAAGCCGCCATTTTTATTTTATTTTCTTTGCGACCTGGTACAAAATGATCCACGGACTGGTACTGGTCCGCGGCTCGGTGGTTGGGGACCCCTGCTCTAGTTTGTAGTGTGATATTACCAGAGAAAAAGATACATAGGATTAGGTTAACAACTCTTAACACCTTTTTGGCTATGTAGTTACAGTGGGCTCTAGCACTTAGATCATTAGAAATGAGTATTCCAAGGTCCTTTACAGAGCTTGAATCATCAAAAAGGTCTTGACTATTCAGCTTGTATTTTATTTTCTGATTTTTTTTTTGCCTATATGTAAGACAGAGCATTTATTTGTTGAGATTTGAAGTTGCCATTTGTTTGACCATTCTGATACATAGTCAAGATTGTAAACAATTTTATATTATCTAGCCATGTGGTTTTATTGGTAAAATGCAGGATTTTACCACTGCCTTGTCCCACACAGTTTGAAATGATGCCTTTCCCATTGACAATAAGGCAGGCATCCACCTCCAGCATCTTCCTATATAGCTGCTGCCCAATATAGGTGTTTAGTAGCTGGGTTGCTCTCATAGCCTTCACACCTTGGCTAAGCTGTTGGAATTGCATACTATTGATTTCTGACATGCATTCTCAGTCTCACAGAAATATTTCTCTCCCTGTCATGGTGAAGCAACAGAATAGAAGTAAGAGAGATTTGCTATAGTGCTTTTAGGAAACGAATGCGCTCTTAACAAACTATATATATATACATTTCTATAAACAGAGTTATTTATAGACCTTTTTATGATATATGAAACAATTTTCCTTTTGGTAGATGAGCGCTTTTTAATCACAACTTTGAATATGCTCACTTTTATAAAGCTTCAGTATTTCCACTTCTTAGGCTTACTTTTAGTCTAAAGGAGGGAATATATATATATATATATATATATATATATATATATATATATATGTGTGTGTGTGTGTGTGTGTGTGTGTGTGTGTGTGTGTGTGTGTTTTCTTAAGTTTCCACGGGTACTTACATGTATGGTATTCAGCTTTGTTCCAGTATTTTCCCACGTCATTGTAGTTGTGCTTTTAACGTTGTAGCAACGTTTTGGCAGAATCTCATCTACCATCATCTGGCTTCTGTATTGTGTCCGTCACAGACACAATATATATAATTTTTATTTCTAGCATCTTGCTTAACTTATTCTCTTTGGTATCCAAATGCTGCAGTTTTTTTTTCACCAGCCAGTCTGCTCCATAGATCATTCATTTTTGTTCCAGATGGGTCTTCAAGTACAGATTCTATCCCACCCCCCCCACTGTTCCTGGATTGTTACAGCAATATCATGCAATATCAACAATGTCCAAAACCCACCATCCAACTCCTCAGTTTATATATTTGCTTCAAATGGCAGTTATGTTTGATGTAGGATATCTTAATTAGTCAAGAAGCTTCTAAATGTTTTGAGACAATTTGCCTGGTATTGACAAGAAAAAAAAATCTTACTCATTTTAGATCATCCCACGTCCATCAGGGCAATTCACACTGCTACAGAAAAATGTAAATGCACCTATGGAAGCCATAGCTTCTGCAATGCTTGCTGAACAATCTAATGTTCATTTTGAGTGAAAAAGCTCAGAGAGAGAGAGAGAGAGAGAGAGAGATTGAAAAAAATCAGCGACAATTCACTTGGTAGACATGATTTTATAGCTACAATTCAATTGTTTTTCAGCACCTTTGGGCACAATTAGTTGAACCAGAAGCAGGATATCAGCTGACCAAAGTAGAGGTTAGAAAAAGAACTGCCATCTGCTAGCATGTAGCATCTATAATTATTACCTCTAACCAGGACTCTAGAGGACTCAATTGGATCAGAATGCATACAACAGAGTGTAACCTGGTATCTCTGTTTCTAGTTAGGAAGGGAGATAGGGTTGAATTTCAGTGCAAACATAACTCCTCTCCCCATTTGAGGTTCGCTAGAAGCCTGCTAGAGGCTTTTGTCACTGAGTATTCCTCAGAAAAGAACGATGTGACTTTGGGGAAATGAAGAAGGGGCCTGCTCCAGGATGAAGAGAAATCATCCAGGATTCAGGAAGGAAAAGCTCAATCACACGCAGAGATCTCAAGCTACAAAATTAACACAGATTTAGTGTCTTCGGATAAATACTACTTTAAATAGACAATTAGTTGTCAGAAAGAAGTCTCAAAAGATAGACCATCATTTCCTAGGTTTAAACTACACTAGTGTGTATTTTGTCTTTTGTTAGCAAAAATGGGGAGCATGTTTCCTTTTTAAAATCCTTGCTCAGTATCCCTGATTGAGGGCAATAAAAGGAGATGTGGAAGGGAGACCAGTGAAAGCAATCCCTGCTGCATTTATCTTGACTGTATTCTGGTTGAGTGTGATACTTAGGTGAGTGAGACAATTACAAACTAACATTAAAGTTCTCCCACAATGCATCGATTCCATGGAATTTATTTCTACAAAAAATGATGACTTTGCTATGACAAATTCTGTTTTTGATGTGATCAGTATTATGGATTTGGTAGACGTGATTTTATAGTTGCAAATGCCTTATATAGTTGGTTTATTTCACAAAATGTTTCTGCAAGATTCTTGTTGTGCCCCCACTCTTTATATATGGACACTGTAATGTTTTGTCTTACTACGGGGGGGGTGGTGTTATGTCCTTGGGGCTGACACCAGTTCCCCATCAGGTCCGCAATTCCTGCGGGGGCATTCTTAGTCCCCATTGGCTGGCTCCCTTCGACAGTCGGCTATAAAAGCCGGCTGCTAGGTTGAGCCAGCTGCTGTTCGCTGGTAGGTCTGCTGTTAGCTGCAGACGCGACAGCCCCCTTTATTCCCACGAATAAAGCGTGTTATGACTGAAGCTCTGGTGTGGCCTCCCTCCTTTCCGAACTTAACATTGGCGACGAGGATGGGATCTGGCCAACCAGCAGCTATACAAGAGCTGAATATCACGAATCTGAAGCGCTGGACCGTAGCCGCGACGTTGAGAGCTCGGTCAGCCATTGAGAAGGAAGCGAAGCGGAGCGTGTAGCCGCTCAAGAACACAAACTAGCTACAAGAGAGTGGGCGCTGAGATCCTCAGCCGTCCAACAGCAAAATTGCCAGAATTGCGTGTAGCGAAGCTCCAGCGCGACGCTCACGACCGCTGATCTAGGCGCGAAATTCAAATCGCTGTCAGCGCGCAGCTGCAGCATTCGCCGCCTCGCCCTTGTAAGGGCGCGAATTTCAAACAGATGTCAGTTATAGCGTCTGTTCCCAGCCGCCAAGGGCTGCAGAGAGCGAGAAAACCCAGAGAGATTCCACGAGCTGAATCACCAGACCGGAATTGCACTGCGAGCGCAGCTGCTACCTGTACAACCCAGAGAGAACTCAGAAGCTGAACACTCGTTTAACAGCGCTACAAACTGTAGCTGCTACCTTTTCCAGGGCCTGTATTCCCAGTGAGACTTGTTTTACCTGCCACAAGCTGAACCAACCATGAATGCGAATCTGGCGTTCCAGCCATTTAAACCAGACGAAGATAAATGGGACTCTTATAAAACCGGTTTAACCATTATATTGATGCTGTGGGTCTGGCTGACGCTACAGACAACAAAAGAAGTCCTTCTTCCTGAGCTACTGTGGGGCCACCGTATTTGACACAGCAACAGCACTGTTCGCCCCAAGAGAACTCAAGAATGTCCCATGGTCTGAGCTACTGGAGACCCTCTCCAATCATTATTCGCCGAAACCGTCACAGATTGCGAGACGCTTCGCCTTTCGCATGAGGAAGCAAGCGGAGGGAGAAACCATAAACCAATATATGGCAGCCCTCAGAACCGCAGCCCTGCACTGTGAATTTAAAGGCTACCTTGATGACATGCTCCTGGACCAACTTGTCTGCGGAGTCAAGGATACAAGACTACAGAGGCGGTTGTTGGCAAGGAAGGACCTCAACCTCGCACAAGCCATCGAGGAAGCCCTGGCTGCAGAATTGGCAATACAGTCAGCGGCTGAAATACAGGGAAACACCCCCAAAGGTAATCCAGTCACTGTGCATTCTGAGGAGGCAGTGAACGAAGAAGAGCCCATCGAGCAATCGGAGGTGCACCGCCTCAAACCATTCAAGCAGCCACAGGTAGGAACGAGACCGAGAGAAGGCAACGTACTTAGGCACACCCCGCTGTGCCTCTCCTGTGGGGGTCCCCATGCCAGAGCAACGTGCAGGTTCAAAAGTGCCACCTGCAACAACTGCAGCAGAAGAGGACACATCGCTAGGGTGTACCAGGCAGCGCACGTGGCTCCACAAAAGCCACCATCTTACGCCCCCTCGGGGCCATCCAGGCAAGTAGAAAATTGTTTTACATGCTATCAAGCTAACCATACCTTCTTAACACCCAATAAAATTAAACTCTCCATTCATTTAGAAGGTAGACCCTGCCTAATGGAGGTCGATACCGGTCAGCGCTCTCGATTATTTCATGGAGCACGCTCAAGAAAATACGTCCCAGCCTGTCCAGGAAACAGCTGCAGAAGAGTCGCCTATCCTACGAGACTACCAAGGGAAGAACATTCCAGTAATCGGAACAGGCAAGTTCCTAGTCAAATTCAGAACCTTTAAAGGCCACTTGCCATTAGTGGTAGTTGATGGTGCCCTTCCTAGTCTTTTGGGGTTGGATTGGTTCCCCTCTCTTGGCCTTAGCTTAACGGGGTTCATGCTGTCTCGTCCTCTGACACCGACTCACTGTTCTCTGATTACGCTGACGTTTTCAGCGATGAATTAGGGTGCTACAAAGGCACACCTATTTCCTTCTCAGTGGATCCCCAGGCAGTTCCCATCCACTTGAAACCGCGGAGAGTGCCATTCGCTCTGCGTTCTAAGCTGGATGCGGAACTAGACAAATTGTTAAAACAAGGGGTAATCGAACCCACGGATTTTGCTAAGTGGGAGACACCTATTGTCACACCCCTCAAAAAAGATGGTAGTATAAGGATGTGCTCCTACAAGACCACAATAAATCGCTATTTACAGACTAGCGCATACCCAGTGCCAGTAATCCAGCATTTACTGCACACATTCGAACCCGGAACGATATTCGCCAAATTGGATATGTCACAGGCTTACCAACAGTTTCCTGTGGACAACCAAACGGCCGAATTGCAAACCATTGTTACCCACAGAGGGGCCTTCCAATGCAAGCGCCTCCAATTTGGTGTGAGTGTCGCCCCGGGCATATTCCAGTCATTAATGGAACGGATCCTACAGGGCCTTCCTGGCGTGGTTCCGTACTTTGATGACATCTTGGTTTCCACCCGGGACAGAACACAGCTTTTCCTCAGAGTTAGAGGGGTGTTAGACAGATTCAGACAGCATGGCCTCAAACTAAAAAAAGAAAAATGCACCATAGCCACTAAGCAGGTGGACTTTCTCGGGTACCGAATAGACGCCTCTGGCATCCACCCGGTAGAATCAAAGGTTAAAGCCATTCACGAGGCACCCACGCCGGTGTCCAAACCAGAACTACAAGCCTTCCTAGGCCTGCTGAATTTCTATGCGTCATTTCTGCCGCACAAGGCATCAGTGGCAGAACCACTGCATAGACTCTTAGATAAAAATGTTCCATGGCACTGGGGACCCAAAGAGGAATACGCTTTCAGGGCAGTCAAGTCACTCCTCACTTCAGACGCTGTGCTGATCCAATTCAACCAGAACCTACCGCTAGTTTTGGCAGCAGATGCCTCACCTTTTGGGATTGGGGCCGTATTAAGTCATAGACTACCCAACGGGTCCGAAGCTCCCATTGCGTTCTTCTCTAGAACATTTTCAATGACAGAACGCAACTATAGCCAAATCGACAAAGAGGCCCTAGCTGCCATAGCCACTGTTAAGAAATTTCATGAATTTCTCTTTGGGCACAACTTCGAACTGGTTACAGATCACAAACCGTTGTTGGGACTTCTCTCCGGAGAGAAACAAACACCACAAGTCTTGTCTCCCCGAATGACAAGATGGACCTTATTCCTGGCAGCGTATTCATACAAGTTAGTTCACCGTCCAGGAAAAAATCTCAGCCATGCAGACGCCCTCAGCCGGTGCCCGCTACCAACGCCCGTGGAGGATCCGGCCCCAGTCCACACCATCTTTGACACCAGTGAGTTCAGAATTCCAGTCACTGCGAGAGACATTGCCTTCCAATCCAGGAAGGACAGGCTGATCGCCCAGGTCCTGGACTGGGTACGGAGGGGGTGGCTGGGTAGTAACCCTTCTAATGATTTTTCACCCTTTAAAGTCCGCCAACAGGAACTTTCCAGTTTACAGGGTTGTCTGCTATGGGGGACCAGAGTTGTCATTCCAGAATCACTACGCAGACACGTCCTGAAGGCATTACACGAGGGGCACCCTGGCATTGTACGAATGAAGGCATTGGCATGGAGCTATGTATGGTGGCCGGGCATGGACGATGAAATTACGAAATGGGTAAGCTCCTGCCGTCCCTGTCAAGAATCCCGGCCAGCGCCCCCAGTCACCCCTCCCACCAAATGGGAAAGCGCCAACGCACCATGGTCTCGTCTACATGTTGACCTGGCCGGCCCATTCCATGGCAAGACATTCCTAATAGTAGTAGATTCATTTTCTAAATGGATCGATGTGGCACTCCTACTCTCAAACCACCACACGAGCAATCGCCCAAGCACTGATGCGTTTGTTCATCACACATGGTCTCCCGGACACTATTGTGTCGGATAACGGTCCTCAATTTACGTCCACAGACTTCAGCCGGTATGTCGCCAACCTGGGTATCCGGCAAATACTAACGGCTCCCTTTCACCCCTCGAGCAATGGGTTGGCTGAAAGAGCAGTCAGAACAACCAAAGAGGCCCTCGCCAGGTTCACCCAAGATGACTGGCATTCCAGACTCTCTAGATTCCTCATAAGCCAACACTCGACCCCGTGCACGGTCACAAACAAGTCGCCGGCAGAGCTACTGATGGGCAGACGCTTAAGGACAATACTAGACAGGCTGCACCCTCACTATTGCCCAGACACACCCATTGGGTCTAACAGTAGGGTCAGGAGTTTTGTCTTACAGGATCAAGTCTTCACCAGAAATTACGTGGGAGACCCGTTGTGGGTACCTGGCAGGATCGTGGCCATCACAGGGCCCAGGTCGTACCACGTCCAGTTAGAAGACGGGCGCATTTGGCGGAGACACCTGGACCAGTTGAGGAGCAGGCAGAATGAGCACGCCACCACCGACCCAGAGACCACAGCAACATTCCAGGCACCGCATCCGGCACCTAGCTGGGACACTCAGAATAACCTGCCTCCACCAACCAAACCGAGGGAGCAGACGGCTGACCGTGACCATCCTACAGAACCAGTAACCAGCCCCAGCAGTTCCTCTACCGCACCGGGAGACCGAAGCGACTCGACAACCCAGCCGGCGACCGGCGAGCAAGGTCGGGTGGCTGGACAGTTACCAAGGGACCAAATCCCCGCTGTCCCGAACTCTGTGCCACCCGCTCCTACACCCGAACTAAGACGATCAGAGCGGCAACACAAACCGCCTTCATACCTTAAAGACTACTCATGTTCGTATCTGGGGGGAAGGGGTGTTATGTCCTTGGGGCTGACACCAGTTCCCCATCAGGTCTGCAATTCCTGCGGGGGCGTTCTTAGTCCCCATTGGCTGGCTCCCTTCGACAGTCGGCTATAAAAGCCGGCTGCTAGCTTGAGCCAGCTGCTGTTCGCTGGTAGGTCTGCTGTTAGCTGCAGACGCGACAGCCCCCTTTATTCCCACGAATAAAGCGTGTTATGACTGAAGCTCTGGTGTGGCCTCCCTCCTTTCCGAACTTAACAGGGGGGGAACTAAAGAAGTGATTCGTCACTGATAATCAGGAGTGGGATTCAAATTTCTTAACAACTGGTTCTGTGGGTATGGCTTGGTGACTGGCTGGGGGTGGCTTGCTTACTGGCCATGGCTTGGTGGTCACATGACTGACTGGGGGTGGCTTGTATGTAAATATTGTAAATATTGATTTTTTTTAATTAAAAAAGAGCAACTTCTACCTAGAATCAGGCAAAGCAGGCAGGCAGATTGAGTTGCTTGCAGAATCACAGAGTCACTCATAGATCTACCTTTCTGAAATCGGCTGCCTGAGTCTGAAAAATAGAAGCTTCAATCCTAAGGAAGGTTCCGCTCTGCTCTCAGGCCACTTCTCCCCCTCCCAACTCCCTGAATACCAGACCTGACTGGGCCTCAGAGTGAAGGCGAAGCAGTACAATAGTGATTTAGATTAGCTAGAAAGCAAGAAATATGACAATTTCCTGCTTTCTAGCTAATCTAAATTATGCAGCACAGCTGATAGTCGGAACAGCTGATTGTCGGAAAAAATAAAGGCAAAATAGCAACTTACCAAAAATTAGGTGAAGGCACCACACAGGCAAGTTGGATGGCGCACATGCAAGCTAAGGAGTAACTGGACAGGGCGGGTGGGGAAGGGGTAGGGGCCAGCCAGTTGCAGAATTTGCCAGGTGTCCGAACTGCGCAGAATTGTAACAAGCAGTTCTATAGAACCGGTCCAAACTGGTAGAATCCCACCCCTGCTGATAATTTACTGAAGAGTACTTTAGCTAATGGGCAAAGGAAAGACTAGCAATGCAATCCAATGCTTACCTAATCAGAAATAACTTTAAAGTTTTCATTGCAAATGTGTATGATATCATTTCAACTGTGAAATATATTCTCAAGTGACTTTAAAAATGCTTATATTCAATAAAATAACAACTTAAAATATTTTATTACAAATTAATTTTATTTCTTTATTATTTCAAACCTTCAGTATGAATGAAACGTTAATGCAAATTTATCAGTGCTAATACTAATTCATTCTAAAAGTGAATGTGAATGCATATGTTCATCCTGCATCTTTTGAAGCAAAGAAACAATAATGCTTTAAATTCACAGGACTATTTTACTAATTTACAAAGGGAACATGTTCAGTATAGTAAACCTACCTACACACCAACCAAGATCTTTAACCATGGTTTGCCACACAAACTGTCAAGTTGACATCAGATAGCTAAAGGCAAAGCATATCATAGGTTATCATTAACTGTGAATACAGACATCAAAAATGCATACTGAACAATATCAGAAACAGAATACCTGTAATCTTTGCTAAAAGAGCAATTTTTACTAAAAGGTTTTATAAAGATTTTAAAAATTACAGAAACGTAGAAGAGAGGATAGTGAAAAAAGATGATGGTAAAAGAAAAAGTAAAGAATAACCAAAAAAAAAAAAGACATTTAAAGAATTGACTTTCAATCTTCTTTGCAGCAGTTACAAACATAGCAATTACCATCTTCCCTCTCCCATGTTGGATATCATAGTTTCCTCCTCATAAATGAAACTTTTTAATCAATAAATCCCAAAATCAGCAGTTCATTTTTCTTCATTTTTAGCAAATGTGTATAAAGGGTTTCTAGTATTCTATAAAACTAATTCCCTCCTTGATCAAACAAGTCAATTCAGCCATTTCTGCAAACTTAGCCATCTTCCAGTCCATTCCTCCATTATTGTATTTCTATAGTTTTCCATCTTTGCACATATTGCTGCAGTTCTGATATATAAAATATATAAAATATCTTAAATATTAAAATATATAAAACCATGAGATTTTTCTATTTGAGTGTCTATAAATCCTTAAAAATAAGTTCTGGGTTCATATGACTGTTAATTTTTAATGCTCTTTGCATCACCATATATATATTTGTCCTTTTATGTTTTTCACATTTCCAACAGTGTTTAAGAAGTACTTTTATGTATCTTAGACAATTATTCTGGTATCATGTACCAATGGTACATCATTAAAAAAAATACTTTTAAATTATAAGACAATATGAATTTTATCTCTTTTAACTACATTCTCTCCCATTGATCCATTTGAATATTATAATCAAAATTCTTGCCCATTTTACCATACATTCTTTAACTTGTCTTCTTCCATTTTAAATCTCAACAAAAAGTTCATACATACTTTAAATAACTCATATTCTTTTTTCCAAAGTTGCTTTTTCAAACCGCAACTGAACTTTGTTTTTCTTGAAGATGTTTTGCTTCTCATCCAAGAAGCTTTTTCAGTTCTGACCGAAGCTTCTTGGTGAGAAGCAAAAGATCTTCAAGAAAAAGCAAAGCCACTTGCCTTTTGAAAAATCACCTTTGATGCAACTATGACCTGGATGACTGAGAATCTCCATAGGCACTTCATATTCTTTATCAGTATCTTTATTCCTTCCTTATTAATTTTATATCCAGTCAATGTACCAAATTATCTTAGGTTTTCAATTAATAAATGCATCCCTCCTCTTTAGAATTAGATCCAAAACATTGGCAAATGCCATTAGTTTGTAAGTTTCCTTTCAAACTTTCACTCCAGACCCCTAGCAGATTTTGATGAAATAAAGTAGTAAAAAATTAGTTTAGAGAAATGGTCCTAATGTACTGTAGGAAGTTAGCACCTACCCCTCTCCTAGAAAATTGAAATAGCCTAGATAATATTAAAAAGGCAGAATATTTCATCTAAAAAGAGTAGAAACTCAGAAACAGAAACTCACCCCGGAAGCAGAATCTCACCCCCACCTTTGTTAATGGGTGGGCCATTAAGGCCTGGGCCAAAATACTTTACATAAAGAAAGATCTCCAGGTAAAGCTATAATAATTGCCAAAAGCCCTTTTAATTGCATAAATCATCCAGCAAGGCTAGACCAAGCCTGGAACTCAGGACAGCCTATAGAGTTGCCCATGGGAGTCTGACAATCAATCAGAATACAAGCTCAAATTCAAATCCCAGCAGAGGGTATAAAACCCAGGCACTCTCAAGCACCTCAGCCCTTTTTATTGATCTCTTCCTTTTCACTCTGGAGCTCCAGGCCATGTGGTCCTGTCCACCATTAAACTTTCCAAGCAGCCTCCATGTTTCCAGTGTCTTTTTCCCCACTTGGAACTGAACCCAGAAGGATATTTCTTTCAACAGTTCAATTTGTGGAAAGCTATTAATGGAAAGTTTGTATCTTTAAAATCAAAACCAAAATATATGAAACATTATATGTCATTAAAGAGTTTCATTTTGATGTCCCTGCATGAGATACTTAGAGTGCACAAGGTAATCATGTAATAGTGAAAGAGACTTTTTTTTTGAGTTTAATATGGTATTATTTGCTGAATTAAATCCCAAGTAAATGGAAATTAGACAATTTTGATTTTGATTCCACCAACGTCCTCCCCCCAAAAACATTTTGGTTGCTTTGATTACATTTGAAATGAGAAGAAAAAAGCAATTAGGTTGCTGTTTTTACCACAACTATCCCTGATCACAAGCAGTAGCAATGTAAGAGCAATTTATCAAGTTTTCAACATATGCTGTTCTGACCAAGCACTTACTACTGACAATAACAAAACAGCTGGCAATTTCAGATTGTATAAAAGCAATAGCACATCAAAATTGCAACAATAATTTTTTTTTTAAAAAAAATGGACTCTTGGGGTGGGTTTTTTTTTGGTTTCTAGATATTTTAAATAAAATGCATTATGCATAAATTTGAGGAAACCTGACAAATCTTCAGAGAAACATTAGGTGTGGAGAAACATGATCGTTGTAAACTTTAAGCATTTTGAAAAGAAAAGGGGAACAGTAGCAAGATTCTGTTAAGTAATTATTTCAGTAATAATAAAGGTACACATTTCTCCTTTACTGCTCTTGTGTGGATTATAAATGGAATTTAAATCTGAGCTATGTAGCCCTGGGAACTAATATTCAGTTTAAAAACTGGCAGGAAAATCTGCTGAGAATTTAAGTCTCATTTAAGTCCTTGCTTTCTTAAACAACAAAAACAAGAATATGCCAAAAGTTCAAAAAAAGAAAAGAATACAAGTTATGCACCATTTTTTATGGCTGTCTCAGTATTAATTGCATAGAAAATAACAATTCCTTCCTCCCTCCCTCAGCCTTGGTGAAAAGAATACAAATGTCTTTGTCTATAGAATCCTGATTTTATCCGTATTTTCATAAATCGCCAGAAAGCTGAAAATTTATGCCTTTTGGATTAATAATGCTTTAGGATGAATGCATTTTCAAGAAAGAAGCAATCTTTTCATTGCCCTTTACACTGATAGGTATAATACTGGATCAATTCTTCACAATCGTACTGATGTAGAAATCCTGAATACCAACTAAAATAGTCTTACTTTACTTAATCGTGTTTTTGTTTTGTTATGTTTTCCACTTTATCACCCCCACCCTTATTTTCAAGTGCAGCATAAAATGGAAAACAATGCAATTTAACTCATCAATGGCATCTGGACAACTTCTTTCAATAGCAAGTGGCACATATAAAAACAATGCACGATTATCATCCTTTTCTTAGTGAGGTCACAGTCTTGCTTTGGGGGCAGTACATTAATGATAGAGCTGTGCAGATCTTTGGAAAGGTGCTTCATTTCATAAGCAATTCAAGTTAAGTGCTTCTTTGGAGCAAAAGGGCAAAGTAGCATTCTCTTTGGGATCATAGGAGTGGAGTACAATATTACTTCTGCTCAGTGATGCAAATTCCTTCAAGCACAATGCCCCTGTTTTGAAATAAAAGATCCTATCGAACCCAATCAGTGGACTTGTGTATATTTTTAGAAGCAAATCACTGAGGGAAGCACAAATCTGCTCCCACAGGACAAGCCCTAGTTTAATTACACAAGCATATTCTCTCTGCTCTACAGATTTGCTGGATCATGAATTTTTGCACTGATTCTGAATGACCTGAGCAAGTCCCACAAGATCCGAGAATCAGGTTTCAGAAATATTGTTAAGCATAATCTATCACTTTAGCTTTAATCTCCTACCCCCATCAGAGCAATGGAATTGCATATTGAGCTGGATCTCTAGAGTCTTCCTCCATACTGTATATACATTCAGTACAACTCAGATTTTAAAAAATGCCTTGGGGACAATACAATTGTTGGAAAAAATGCTATGAGTAATTTCAAGTTCAGTTCGCACTTAGCACATTTGCAGTCAGTTCCTACATTCCGGTCTGAACAAGCATACGTACTACTCAGTTCCACTAGCAAAAAATAGAGTTTAGAGTTATTCATTAAATATTAGTAAAGCAGTTAACTAATACAAAAAGCAGAAAAAAGGAGAAAGAAAGAAAGACTGACATATAGGAACAATAGTCAAAAAGTAACCTTAACTCTGTATATCTGTATAAAAAAACCCTAAACTTTCCAGAGTCATTGAAAATAAACATTTTGCATGGACTGTCCCTAAGAAGTGGTTTTAACCTTTTAATGTAAATAATAGCAAAATAAAGATTGAAAGTAGGACACCAGGTGCTCTTTTCTCTATTCTGCACCATGAAGAAAACAATATAGTGGATGGATATTATTATATTCATTATGGTTGGTTGTACAGTCAACTAAATGTTTAAATTGAATTTGGCATTTTTATCCACCCATGGAGCTTTTCTCAAGATCTGGATTAATTTATCAGTGTTGTTGGTGCTCAAGTGGTGCTTTTTGCAGGTGGCTTGGTGCCTATTATATTGGTGCTATCTTTGTTTTTTCTTGTCATAGTCTTTTTAGTTCTACTTGTAGATCTTTGTAGATTTTTGTGATATTCTCAAGTTTTTATTTTAGTTATATTTAACATTTCTGGATTGTCCATCTCCTTCAAAGAGGGTTCTTCTGCTGTCTTTAGGTACTGCAATGTTCACTATCCAGTCTTTTCTGTCTTTCTTATCAACAGTCATGGCAGGTGCATATCTGTCTGAATTCTAAAGTTGAAGGGCACTTCAGCTTTTTCATTTGCTGTTAGATCCCACCAATTGCTTGGAGGCAAATGGTATTTCTTGTACATATTCCAACACTACAGCAACTAAGTGGCTCACTGTTTTTTCTGCTCTTTGCAGTGGCATTTGCTGTGTATTGCTGTCTTCTCAATTCTGACTTTGTTTTATTCTTAAAACTTGGTTTTGTGCAGCCAGAATTAAGACTCTCTGTCTCTTTCTTCAACTTTCCTGCTCTTAGTTACTTCCAGGTTGGGTTGTTATCTGCTTTGTCTGTAGGTTTTGTTTACTGGCCCTGAATATTTTGTCTTGCCATGTCCCTTTTCTAGTCTTCATTTGGTGTTTTGTAAAAGCCAATTGGGTCTTATTGGTACTCAGTAAGACCTCATGGTGTTCCTCTTCTTCACCACTGACTGGCTGCATCTGAAATGTCAGGGCTGACCTCACGCAGCTGTGCTTCAGCCAAATTCCTCTCAACCAGCTTCTTAGAGCCATCGACCAACTTCCCTCTAGATGTGCCTGGAACTGGTTCATCTTCTTCTGGGCTGACATCTGGAGAAGTATATGGAGAAGCATCCAGGGGAGTTATCACAGTATGAGTTTAGTTCCCTATCTCATCTAGAAATACCCACGTTTTAATCTTCTGGATGTTATTTCCTCCTCTGAGCTTGAACTTTAAGAACCTTTTCACTGTCCTGATATATTCACTTCTTAACCACCTCTTTGCCTTCACTATGCTGAATGTTGTCTGCTTGAACAATACACAGTTATTTTAATTGTCATCTTCATCCATTGATATTTTTTTCCAGGAAATCTTGACTCATTCATTTTCCACTATTTTCTCTCTGTTGATGGTAAGGGTGGAACATTTATGTAGTCCAAACTTCATTCAATATCTTATCTTAGTCTTTTATATAGGGGTAGTGTGGATCAGCAATTCTATTTCAAAATAGAATATTTTTGTTAAGTTTGAGCAATGAGAGGCTGAACCAGAGCATGAGTGCAACAATACTTTATTTAATAATAAAGGGCTGACCGTGCTTGCCACGCCTGGAACTGGCTCGCAGCAATCAGCAACTGGTTGGACCCCGCAGCCTGCTTTTATAGCTGGCTGCTGGAGAGGATCAACCAATGAGGGAGGGGAAAGAAGCTCACGCAAAGTGAGTGGACCTGAGTGAGAACTCCTAGAGTCCTCAGGACATAACACCCCTTCCCCCAGATGCGAACATGCATAGTCCTTGAGGTAGACGGGGGTTTGTGTTGGCGCCCGGGCGGCGCAGCTCGGGAACATTGTCTGTCCGTTCAGAATCAGTCTGTGACGGTTGAGCCGGCAGCGTGTCGCCCACGCGCTCTCCGGATTGGGCATCCTCGGGACTCACAGGGTTGGATACTGGGGTTGAGTTCCCGTGGGCTGGATCAGGCTGGTCAACTCTCGGGGCGCTGTTGTCCGAGTTCGGGCTGACCGGGACGGCTGTTGGTGCGGACTGGACGTTGGGAGCGATGAGGCTGAGAGGCGGATGAGGCGGTTCCCCTTCGTCTGGTGATTCTGGACTTCTGCTGGCAAGGGTGCTGTGGCGCCTCCGTAGTTGATCTATGTGCCTCCTCCAGACGCGACCATCCTCCAGCCTGACCCTATACGATCTCGGCCCAGTGATGGCGATGATCTCGCCTGGCATCCATAGTGGGTCTCCTGCGAAATTCCTCGCGAATACAGGCTCCTGTAACATAAAATGTCTAACCCCCGAAGTGGAAGCGAGGGGAGAGTCAGGGCAGTAATTGGGGTGAAGTCTATCCAATACAGTCCTCAGGCGCCGGCCCATCAGGAGCTCCGCTGGGGACTTATTGGTGACTGAACAGGGGGTTGAGTGCTGGCTCATCAGGAACCGTGAGAGTTTGTGGTGCCAGTCATCCCTGCTGAACCTGGCGAGGGCCTCTTTGGTGGTCCTGACGGCTCTTTCCGCCAACCCATTACTGGCAGGGTGAAATGGGGCTGTGAAAATGTGGCGGATGCCCAGGTTGGCAGCAAAACGGCTGAACTCTATTGATGCGAACTGTGGGCCATTATCGGAGACGATGGAGTCGGGTAGCCCGTGCGTAACGAACAGGCGCGTTAACACGTTGGTGATTGCTAGTGTGGTGGTCGTGGATAGCTGCGCCACGTCTATCCATTTGGAATAAGCGTCCACGACCACTAGGAACATCTTTCCATGCACGGGGCCGGCCAGATCGATATGGATTCTAGACCAAGGGCGCTGGCGCTCTCCCATCTGGTAGGGGTGGCGATGGGGGGAGCAGGACGGGATTCCTGGCAAATGCTGCAGGAACTTACCCAATTGACAATGTCCTCGTCTAGACCCGGCCACCACACGTAGCTGCGTGCCAACACCTTCATTCTCACAATGCCGGGGTGTCCCTTGTGCAACGCCTCCAGGACTCGGGTACGCAGCGAGGTCGGAATGACCACTCGAGTGCCCCATAGTAGACAACCCTGCAAACTAGACAGCTCCTGCATGCGAGTCTTAAATGGAGTTAATTTGTTATCAATGATGCCACCCGGCCACCCCCTCCTCACCCAGTCGAGCACTTGGGCGAGCGTTTGGTCTGCCTTGGTTTTGGCGGCGATGTCAAGGGTGGTGATGGGCAGGTCCAACTGGGTGATCTCGAAAATGGCGTTGACAGGAGCGGGGTCTTCAGCCGGAGCGGGTAAGGGGCAGCGACTGAGAGCGTCGGCGTGGGACAGTGTTTTGCCCGGGCGGTGAATAAGCTTGTAGGAGTAGGCCGCTAGGAAGAGTGTCCACCTTGTCATTCTAGGGGAAAGGACCTGAGGGGTCTGTTTGTCCCCGGCCAGTAGGCCCAGGAGGGGCTTATGGTCCGTAACCAGTTCGAAAAAATGGCCAAAAAGGAATTCGTGAAACTTTTTCACGGCCGCAACAGCTGCTAGGGCTTCCTTGTCGATCTGGCTGTAATTTCGTTCCGTGGCCGAGAGCGTCCTAGAGAAAAAGGCGATGGGAGCCTCGGTGCCATTGGGAAGTCTGTGACTCAGGACCGCCCCAATTCCAAAAGGGGATGCATCTGCTGCCAGTACTAAAGGAAGGTTAGGGTCGAATTGGATAAGCACCGCCTCTGACGTGAGTAGTGATTTGACGGCGTTAAACGCCTGGTCTTCTTTGTGCCCCCAGTGCCACGGTGACTGTTTGTCCAATAATCTGTGAAGGGGTTCGGCTACTGAGGCTTTGTGGGGCAAGAAGGATGCGTAAAAGTTCAGCAGCCCCAAGAAAGCTTGCAGCTCCGTTTTGGAGGTTGGAGTGGGAGCCTCGTGGATTGCCCTGACCTTGGACTCCAGGGGGTGAATGCCAGAGGCGTCAATTTTATAACCCAGAAAGTCCACCTGTCTAGTGGCAATGGCGCATTTTTCTTTTTTTAACTTGAGGCCATGCTGTCTGAACCTCTCTAGCACTGCTCGCACTCTCTGGAAGAGTTGGGGTCTGTCCCTGGCCGAGACCAAGATGTCGTCGAAGTAGGGTACTACACCAGGGAGGCCCTGTAAAATCCGCTCCATGAGGGACTGAAAGATCCCTGGGGCAACACTTACGCCAAATTGGAGACGCTTGCATCGGAAGGCACCCCTGTGAGTGACGATGGTCTGAAGTTCCGCTGTTTGGTTATCAACAGGGAACTGCTGATACGCTTGAGACATGTCCAATTTAGCGAAAATACTGCCCGGCTCGAATGTGTGCAATAAGTGCTGAATGACGGGCACAGGATAGGCGCTGACTTGTAAATATTTATTGATTGTTGTCTTGTAGTCCGAGCAAATTCTCAGGCTACCATCTTTTTTGAGGGGTGTGACAATGGGCGTCTCCCACTTGGCGAAATCTGTTGGCTCAATGACCCCTTGTTTTAATAGTTTATCCAATTCAGCGTCTAGTTTTGGTCGAATAGCAAATGGAACTCTACGTGGTTTTAGTCTGATTGGGACTGCCTGGGTGTCGACTGTGAATGAGATGGGGGTTCTGTTATAACACCCCAGCTCTTCGCTGAACACATCTGCGAAATCAGCGAATAAGGAGTCAGTGTCTAAGGTTGAGACAGCATGGACTCCTGTTAGCCCTAGGCCGAGGTGGGGAAACCAATCGAGCCCCAATAAGGTGGGTAAATTGCCGTTAACTACCACTAGAGGTAGGTGACCTTTAAAAGTTCTAAAACTGACAAAGAACTTGCCTCTGCCGATCACAGGAATGGTCTTCCCCTGGTAGTCCTTCAGGCCGAACTCGCATCTTTGAAGCCGGGTGGTAGATAGGCCGGGGTGGAGTCTCTTGAGGGTGTTCCACGAAATTATTGAGAGCGCTGACCCTGTGTCAACCTCCATGTGGCACGGTTTACCTTCTAGGGAAACGGAGAGAGAAATTTTACTAACAGTGTGGCAAGTACGCTTGGCAAGGTGGTGCGTGCGACAGTTTAATACTTGCCTCTGAGGTCCCGAGTGCGAGGAGGGAGTCTGTGTGCAGCGCTTTGGGGGTTTGGCAGACTCTCGCGATGTGCCCCTTTTATGGCAGTTGTTACAGGTGGCTCCTTTAAACTTGCAGGTGGCCCTATGATGCGATCCCCACAGGCTAGGCACAGCGTGATGTGCTTGGGTGACCGGTGTTTTCTTGTTTGGCCCCTACCTGCGGCCGTTTGTCGTAGGCGAGGCGGTTGACGTCGTTTTCGTCGTTGAGGGTTTCCTCAGCTACCACCTCCTCGGAATGGACTGGGAACGATGCCAGCTTGGCGCTTGGGCCCTGTATTTCGGTGGCTGAGTTCATTGCCAGCTCGGCTGCCAGGGCCTCCTCGACCGCTTGTGCGAGGTTGAGGTCTTTTTGCTAGAAGGCGCCTCTGTAGGTTGAGGTCCTTGACCCCACAAACTAATTGATCGAGGAGCATGTCCTCCAGGTATGTTCCAAACCCGCAGTGCAGAGCTGCTGTTCTGAGGGCGGCCATATATTGATTAATGGTCTCCTTACTCGATTGCTTCCTCATACGGAAAGTGAACCTCCTGGCGATCTGTGAAGGCCTGGGAGCGTAGTGGTTAGTGAGGATCTCAAGCAACTCGGACCATGGAACGTTTTTCAACTCTCTAGGAGCTACGAGTGCTGCGGCAGTATCGTAAACGGTGGCTCCGCAGTAGATTAGGAAATAGGATTTTTTCTGATGCTCTCCCGCATCTGCCAGGCCGACCGCGTCGATGTAATGGTTGAAGCGGTTCTTATACGATTCCCACTTCTCTTCGTCTGGTTTGAACGCCGGGAATACTGGGTTGGAACTCATGGTGCTGGAAACGGCTGGGCTACCTGCGGAAAAAATCTCTCTGGGGACAACGGGCACTCGTGGGTTGCAAGTGAAATCAGCTCTGGAGAGGTTTTTTTGCTATCCTCTCTTTCTCTCTGGGTTAACCACGTTGGCTGTTAGCCGTTGGAGGTGTCTAGATTCGCGCCAGTGTGGGCGTTAGTGACTTACTACAGCGCTGTGCTGTGTCTCTCTTGGTTTGAAATTCAAATGACACCCGTTTGAATTTCGCGCCTAATACTGAGCGACTGCGGCTCGCAGCGCTTCACTTTCCCCGTAGCTGGGCTAACAAGCGGCTACAGACGCTTCTAACTTTCGAACCAGACCGCTTTCTCTGGCTGCGGATCAACGTTCGCTCTTTTGTTGGCTGACCGCTCTCTCTGGCTGCGGTCAGCGTTTCTCTTGTAGTCGACCGATCGCTCTCTCTGGGCTGCGGATCGGTGACTAGTGACTCAGCGGTTGCATGGTGCTTCTGGTCGCCATCCCACCCTCGTCGCCAGTGTTAAGTTTGAGCAATGAGAGGCTGAACCAGAGCATGAGTGCAACAATACTTTATTTAATAATAAAGGGCTGACCGTGCTTGCCACGCCTGGAACTGGCTCGCAGCAATCAGCAACTGGTTGGACCCCGCAGCCTGCTTTTATAGCTGGCTGCTGGAGAGGATCAACCAATGAGGGGAGGGGAAAGAACGCCCACGCAAAGTGAGTGGACCTGAGTGAGAACTCCTAGAGTCCTCAGGACATAACAATTTTCATATACTTTCAGATCATCCATGTAAAAAGAGGTGGGGTGGCCTGGCAGTTGTTTTGGATGTTTGATAGTCATGGCCTGACTTGATCATTCTTGCTGATGCACAATCAATGCAATGACAAACAGCAGTGGTGAGAATGAGTCTCCTTGAAAGATTCCTCTTTTGATATTAACTACTCCCCGTCTATCCATATTGACCAGCACTGTGTCTTCCATAGTGTCATTCATCTTTGACCTAAACTGCTGATTTTTCTATTGCCTCTTGTTATTTTTAGGCACTTGATTATCCAGTCATGTGATAGAGTTGAAAGCTTTCTTGTAATTGATCCAACGTACATTCTAGTTGGTCTTCCTTCTTTTGCAGTTTTCCAAAACCTTCTTGTCAATTAGGAGATGATTTTTTTGTTCCTCTGTTCTTTGGGAAGTTTCCTTTCTGAAAGAGATAGTTTTTAATCAGATGCTGTTGGATTGCAATAGGTGCAACACCAGTTAGCAATTTAAAATTTGTTGGTAAGTAGGATAGGTTTATCAGGTAGGTTTTGCCAAATGTTAGACATGCTTCTATCTCATGCCTTGCAGTTTGTTGTTAACCTGCTTGGCAATGAGCAGATATAGACCAATTATATCTTTTGACAATGCATTCTGGGACCCCCCTGTGCCTGCATATGATCCTCTTGCAGCGTGCCACGTGTCTGGGCCTGCATGCACGATTCCCCTTGCCGTGTGCCGTGTGCCGTGTGCCTACGCACATAATCACTCCTACATGCCATCCATCTGTGCCTGCGTGCACGATCCCTCGTGCACCGCATGTCTCTGCACAGGTCTGAGTGACCCCCCAGTGCTCACTGCGTGTCTCTGTGCATGTTTATTTTTATTTATTTATTTTATTTGGTTTGTCAATTGCTTACAAGATAATAGGTATAAGTAAAAACATAGTTATGAATACATTGATACATATAAGAAAAATAAAAGAAACAATAGGACAGGGATGGTAGGCACATTGGTGCACTTATGCATGCCCCCTACAGACCTCTTAGGAAAGGGGTGAGGTCAATAGTAGAAAGTCTAAGGTTAAAGTTTTGGGGGTTTGGGGAAGAAAGTCAGGTAGAGTATTCCAGACATTGACCACTCTGTTGCTGAAGTTGTATTTCCTGCAATCAAGTTTGGTGTGGTTTACCTTGAGTTTGTATCTATTGTGTGCTCTTGTATTGTTATGGTTGAAGTATTCATTGATAGGTAGGACATTGTAATGTATAATTTTATATACTATACTTAGATCAGACTGAAGGTGGTGTAGTTCTAGGTTTTCTAAGTCTAGAATTTCGAGTCTGGTGGCATAAGGTATTCTGCAATGAGTAGAGGAGAGGAGAACTCTTCTTGTGAAATATTTCTGGATTTTCTCAACTGTGTTAATATCAGATACGTAATGTGGGTTCCAGACTGATGAGCTGTATTCAAGTATTGGTTTAGCAAATGTTTTGTATGCTCTAGTTATTAGTGTAATATTACCAGAGAAAAAGCCACGTAAGATTAGGTTAACAACTCTTAATGCCTTTTTGGCTATGTAGTTACAGCGTGCATGTCTCCCACGCACCCCCCACCCCCACACATTTGTGCCAGATACCCAACCATCAGCTGTTGGGTGCTGGCAGCACAAACACATGCGCAGTGGGGCTCTTCTGGGCAAGTTCTCATGGGCCGGGGGGAATGGCTCTGCATGCCACTTCTGGCACATGTGGCATAGGTTCGCCATCACAGCTATAGGGCGTTGCATGTCAAAACAACTAGACTCAAGGACAGTTTTTTCCCCATGCCATCACTCTACTAAACAACTAATTCCCACAACACTGTCTTATACCCAAGGATGTCAAAACCACATACAGTAGTAGGGCTGTATTACTATTATTCTTTTTATCTTTCCTATTACCTATTACTTCAGTATCTTATTACTATAACGTATTTGTGTTTTATGCTTTATGTTGATTGCTTTTATTTATGACTATCAATGAGTGTTGTATCTTATGATTTATGATGACTGTATTTTATGATTATGATCATGATTTACCACTTGTTGCTTACATGTACATTGAGATCTTATGCACCAGAGACAAATTCCTTGTGTGTTCAATTGCACTTGGCCAATAAGAAGTTCTTTCTGTCTTTCATTGCACTTTTCTTGGAATTAGAACGTTATCTATATAACTAAAAATTTGCATAGTATCCCCAAATTGGATAATTTCAGCCTGGGCATTTGTGCTTCACTTCATTTCACATTTAGGTATGATAATTTAAATCTGAAGTCCATATTAACACCAAAGAATTTAATTTCATTCTCAATAAGAATGATTAGCACCCTTGAGATATTTCTTCAGTATTCCCCATTGATTTTAAGACAACAGTTCAGTAGCATTTGTTCTTCAGCTGCAAAAAGGCTGTTAACTCAACTCAAACACATGATTGTTTATATTATATCATTTTCAAAACAATTCAAGAATCTCCCTCGGCAAGAGCAGCTTTATGAAGTTCATGCTTCTCCTGTAACTTCAAATTTTTCTTGTACTTTTGTCTTTTGTTCCAATGTCTTTTGTTCTTTTTTAACTAATCTTTAGTCAGACTCTAAAAAGACACAGTAGGTTTTATCTATGCATGCATTAAATATAATAGTTTTGTATCTCCAAATGTCTCACCTACATTTTGTAAACGTATGTGATTTAACACTAACATTTGAACAGTATTCAAACCAAGATTAAAATAAAACTCCAAGGTGGTAACAGACATTTGTACATTTTAACTTTCATTATATCAAACTACAGGTAATCTTTGACTTACAACAATTCATTTAGTGACTGTTCAAGGTTACAATGGCGCTGAAAAAAAGACTTATGACTGTTTTTCAGTTATGACATCCCCATGGCCATGTGATTCACATTTGGATGCTTGACAACTGGTTCATATTTATGATGGTTGCAGTGTTCTAGGGTCATGTGATATCCTTTTGCCACCCGATTGCAAAGCTGATTCACTTAATAACCATGTTACTAACTCAACAACTGCAGTGATTCATGTAACTATTGTAGCAAGAAAGGTCATAAATGGGGCAAAACTCACTTAACAAATGTCTCACTTAGCACCACAAAATTTGGACTCAATTTTAGTTGTAAATTGAGGATTACCTGTAATTAATAGAAAAAAATATCTTATTTTTCATTTATTATAGAAACAAACTAAAAGAAAAAGAATATTTACAACCCTTAAAAATAAACAACTTCAAAAGAAATTACTTAGAAATCTTCCTAAACCCTTTGCTAAAGAAAGATTAATCCAAATGTTAATAAAGAAAACATGTCCTGAAAATCAGGTACATATTTCTCCTTCAGGATTACATAATATTTTTATGTCCTAAAATCTGCAATAACACAATTGGAAAAAGTCTCAGATCATCAAACAGACCTATTATATTTGAAACACACTGCTCCACAAATTCTAGCCACAAATAGAAAAAAAATTAGCAATGTACTATTTAAAAATAGGAAAACATATTTTCCAGTCTATATCTAAAAACGTGGTCAGGAAATCTACACTAAAAGGCAGTGGAAGTGGCTTTTACCCCCTCTTGATTTACAGTGAATATAAGGCATTATCACTGAAACTATAATTCTCTTGTCTATCCTTGATTCTTGGACACCCATGAAGCATTTGCTGTCAAGGAGTCTTTTGTAAGAACTTTCTGCATATATATTTGTTTGTGAAAAGAACTGTACAGAAATATCTAATAAATGTGAATCAGAGCTCTGGTAATGGACAAGGTTAATCCACATGGCTTCAAATACCATTTGTGAATTTACTGAGTGTTTGGACAAGTTTTTGCAGTTACTCTTCCTCAAACCACTGGTCTATGAAAATCTTCACCATCTTTATCAGCCATGTTCACCTGTTATATATGATGCAGAGTGAGGTAAATGGATTAAACTCAGGGGTGGGTTTCTACCGGTTCTGTCCACCTCTGTAGAACCGGTAGCTCTGAAGAGCAGCAGACATAGAACTGGTTCTATGTCTGCTGATGTTTTTGCCCACCCACCTGGGCTCTTACCTGATCTTTATTTCCTGATTTTTCAACTTCAGCTGCCGAAAGAGGCATAGCTGCAGTTAGAAAAGCAAGAAAAGAGGGCTGTTTCAAAGGTTGCTTCTCTGCAGGCAGCTGATGATGACGATTTACAGACGGGTGGCTCACAGCCTGCAAGGAAGCTCGTAAATCCCGAACCGGTAGTTAACCCTGTTGTATCCCACCCCTGATTGAACTGTCATTCCTATGATTTCTGAGCTACCACAAAAAAGGGAAACTGTCACATTTTATATTATTTTATTTCAGTTTGGAAAAAGATCTGGTGACACAACTCTCATGTGAGTTCACCATCACTGGAGAGAATGGAAGGGAAGGTACTTAACCCATGGCTTTCTGCCCCTTTTTAACCATCCTTGGAAGCAGGTGAAAAATAAGAAAAAAAAATAAAGATAGGAACTATTTGGGACTCTAGGATAGTTTATGATTAGGAAGTTTGTATAACATAGTAGTCCCATTGACCCAGGTTAAGGTGCAAAGGTGGCCAGTGACTCTGGCTTTAGAATCAAGACATTTCCCAGCTCTAGTTAGAACTTTCAGAAACCAAACTTGGCATATTATGAATATAAAATTCCTGTTCTACAGCTGTGCTACAAGGCAATATATGGAGTTTCCCTTTGTCCCTTACCTGTCACTTGTTATCCTAACTGGATTGCGTTGTCCCTTAATTCCCTTTGGGTTTCTTAAATTTCCTCTGGCTCATGAGTAACCTCTCTGTCTGACTTGAAATCTCATCTCCTCAGGTAGTCTTGCGAAGCTAACTACAGTGTTTTTGTTCTGGACTAGCAGGCTTGAAAGCCTGCAACTCTGATTGGCCCGTGAATAGCAGATCGTGATTGGTCGCCACAGACTGATGCGATTGGCTAGTAAACGGGCTGCCGCGATTGGCCCTGCCAAGAGTGGCAAACTCAAATCGCTTTCATTGGCTGCCTAGCCGCAGCCAGCCCTATATAAGGGGCTGCTGCGGCTGGGATAGCTCGCTCAGATCTGAAGTCACTAATAAAGAGCTGTTGTTATATGAGTCTTGCCTCCGTTCTTGAACCATCCTCCCAGATCTAATACTGGCGACGAGGATGGGATGCGGAGGCAACGAAGTCTACTAGAACTGAGCTAGCTGAAGGAGCACGTGGCTGACAGAGTGCAACGACGGCATCATGGACAGCAGCGCTATACCACCCACCCCATTCGATCCAGCTAGCGAAGACTGGGACTCATATATGGACAGATTTCAAATGTTCCTAGAGTCCAACAACCTAAAAGATGCCACGCCCAGCAAGAAACGAGCCGTTTTTCTAACCCATTGTGGACCAGCCGCTTTTAAGATGGCTAAAGCCTTAGCGAAACCAGCTGAAGTTAAAACTATGGATTGGGACACCCTTGCTCCCATCCTGCGCAACCATTATGCCCCAGCAGTACCAACTCTCATTCGCAGACACGAGTTCTATCAGAGGGACCAGCGTGAAGGTGAGAGCGTTGGGGATTTCGTGGCATACCTGAGGAACCTGGGCGGTTTATGTGGCTTCGCCAATCTCGAAGAAGCCATGAGAGACCAAATCATCCTTGGCCTTAGAGACGCAACTGTCCAGAGCAAGATCATGGCCAAGGGAGACATCTCGCTTGCAGATGCCATAGCAGATGCCACTGCAGCTGAAGCCACTCATAAATCAGCAGCACGAATGCACTGAACCAGCGGAACCAACCACCAACCCACCAACAATGCTGGGAAACCTTCAGACAAGTACACACCGACCACCCATCATGAAGATGTCAAATCATCCTCAGACAGCGAGGAGGAAGAAGTCCACAGACTCCGGTCAGAACGTGAGCAACGGAACCAGCGGGGTTGTAAATCCAACTACGAATGCGCTGGATGCGGGGGAAACCATCCTCGATCCGAATGCAGATTCTTAGATGCCATGTGTCGTTTTTGCAAAAAACGAGGGCATATTGCGAAAGTATGCAGAAACAAAAGAAATTCCAGCCCCAGACGGAGAGGGAGCAGCCCAAAAAGGAATGATGGCAACTCCACCACACAGAGGGACTGCCCTAGCAACCAGTGGAACCAGTACAGCAGACCCCAGAGGTTTAACGGCACACCCAGACGAGAAGAGGCTCATCAAACCATCACCATCAGCCACGCTTCATCCCTCGACGCTAAAAAAATCTGTGTAAAGGTCACCATTGAAAATAAACCATGCATCATGGAAGTCGACTCTGGGTCATCACTATCCATGGTATCCTGGAAAACACTCTAGCAACTGATTCCCAACATCCGACGCCAAGTCATCAGCAGTCAGAGACTCATACTGAAAGATTATCAAGGCAACCGGATTCCAGTCGCAGGTACCCACCATTTCCAGGTCTCTTTCAAGGGACATAATGCAATTCTACCACTCACCATTGTAGACAGAGACCGGCCAAGTCTATTGGGCCTTCGGTGGTTCGTGCCATTAGGAATCGGAATGGCAGGCATCCATCATATTGAAGACGATGACTGGGAGGCAGCCCTCATCCACGACTTCCGAGAAGTGTTCAGCAAAAGCTTAGGCAAGTACAAGGGGTCCCCTATTTCGTTTAATCTTCGCCCCGACATTGCGCCCATTCACCTAAATCCACGCCGAGTTCCCTTTGCTCTCAAACCCAAAAATGATGAGCAACTGGACAAATTAATTGCACAAGGCGTGTTAGAACCCATTGACCATGCCCGATGGGAGACACCAATTGTCACCCCCATAAAGCCTGACGGGTCCTTGAGAATCTGTGGTGACTACAAGGCCACCCTCAATCACGTGCTACAGCAGAGCATCCAGTACCAGTCATTCAGCATCTCCTGCATTCACTTGGGGGTGGCAGAATATTCACAAAATTAGATCTGGCCCAAGCGTATCAACAGCTGCCAGTTGATCCCGAGACTGCAGAAGCCCAAACTATAGTCACACATCATGGTGCATTCAAATGCAACAGGCTCCAGTTTGGAGTAAGCGTAGCCCCAGGCATCTTTCAAAGCCTGATGGAGAGACTATTACAAGGTATAAAAGGGGTCATGCCCTATTTGATGGCATATTAATAGCAGCCCCAACAAAAAGTCAATTAGAGAAACACCTCAAAACAGTCCTACAAAGGTTCAAAGATGCTGGCCTCAGGGTTAAGAAGGAAAAGTGCCAGCTATGCACAGAAAGGGTGGAGTTTCTTGGCTACCTTCTTGACAAACAAGGAATCCACCCTACAGAAAAGAAATTGGCAGCTATCAAAAATGCCCCAAGACCTAAAAACAAAACTGACCTCCAAGCCTTCCTGGGACTTATTAACTTTTATAACATTTTCCTACCCCAGAAGGCGACTGTTGCAGAGCCCCTTCATAGACTACTCGATAAAAGGGCCTCCTGGATTTGGGGACGTCAGGAGGAACACGCCTTCCAGCAAGTAAAAGACCTCCTTACCTCTGATGCAGTGCTAATTCAATATAACGAGACACTCCCCTTGACTGTTACTTGTGATGCCTCACCATTTGGGGTGGGGGCCATCCTGAGCCACGTCCTACCAAATGGCTCAGAGGCACCAATTGCATTTTTTTCAAGAACTCTGTCAAAAACAGAAAGAAACTATAGCCACTTAGATAAGGAAGCCCTTGCTATTGTCTCTGCAATTAAAAGGTTTCATGAATATGTTTATGGGAGACCATTTTCTATTATCATGGATCATAAGCCATTACTTGGCATTCTGGTGGGCCACAAACCTACCCCACACATTCTTTCCCCCAGAATGACGCGATGGTCAGAATTTCTAGCTGCCTACGACTATCAATTAAAGTATTGCCCGGGGAAATCTATTCCTCACGCAGATGCCTTGAGCCGATCGCCATTACCCGAGCCACAGGAAGACCCAGCTCCCACTCTCCCAATACTACAAATCGAGACAATTCCCTCACCTCCACTAACGGCCCAGGACATCGCCTTTGAAACCAAAAGAGACTCTTGTTTGGCACGAGTTCTTGGCTGGGTGGAGAGGGGATGGCCAGAATACGAGCCTAAGGAAACCTTTAAGCCATTCAAAAATAGACAGACAGAGCTTTTCTCACAAAGAGGGTGCATTTTATGGGGAGACGAAGTTGTTATACCAACTAAACTACAAAAAAAAGTCCTGCAAATGCTACACGATGGACACCCGGGCATCGTGCGTATGAAAGTGCTGGCAAGAAGTTATGCCTGGTGGCCAGGTATGGACAAACATATTGAAACCTGGGTCGCCTCTTGTAACAGATGCCAGGAAAACCACTCAGCCCCACCAAAAGCTCCACCAGCAGAATGGGAAACACCCAGGGGTCCCTGGTCTCGCATTCATATTGACTTTGTGGGACGTACTAGAGGCCACACTTTCTTAATAACTGTAGATGCGTATTCTAACTGGCTTGAGGTCAATAAAATGAAAGCAACCACTACTGAGGCAGTCATCAAGAAATTGAAGAGACTCTTTGCCACACACGGCCTACCTGATGTCCTGGTTTCTGACAATGGGCCCCAATTTACTGCCTTAGCCTTTGAACAATATCTAGCTGAACGGGGCATCTGACACGCACTCACATCGCCGTCTCATCCAGCGGCGAATGGTAGGGCTGAACGAATGATTCAGTTCACAAAGAAAACCCTACAGAAAATGGAACAAGGTAATATCCACAATAAAGTCACTAGAATGCTGCTTCTTCAACACATCACACCTAACAGCATGACTAACAAGAGCCCAGCTGAACTCCTGATGGCCAGGAAACTCAGATCGCCTCTAGACCGCTTGCACCCTGCCTACACCCCAGAAAAGCCCCTGGGTTCCAGCAGCAAGCACCGCGCCTTTAAGGTAGGAGACCTTGTATTTGCAAAAAAATTTTCTGGGGATCCCCTCTGGATTCCTGCTCAAGTAACTCAAGTTACGGGTCCCCGCTCCTACCGTCTACTCACCACAGATGGCAGAGCGTGGAAAAGCCATATTGACCAACTACGCTCCAGACTGACCACAACTTCCATCCCTGACCCCAACCTTGACACCAGGGGGGGAGGGGAAGCCGTGAGCCCGGAAATAGAACCAACACCTGTCTATTCTGAACTAACACCGAGATCACCACACCATAACTTGCAATACTCACCAGCTGTAGTTGAACCTGGGCAGACGAACACTTCACCAAGAAGCAGCAGCCAAGCAAGTTCAGCGAGCCCGGGGAGCCACAGCAGTAGCAACGAAGCTGAGGACTCTATCACCCCGGGGGCATCAGAAGAGAGCCCTAACCATGGCACCGGTTCACCGTTCCTTCAGTCCATCTGAACCCGAATTTGGACATGGACAATTGGAATTGCATAAGTCAGGTAGACAGGTGCGAAGACCTGCCTACCTGTGAGACTATATTACTCCACCCCTTAAACGGAACTGAGAGGGGAGGGGTGTTCTGGACTAGCAGGCTCGAAAGCCTGCAACTCTGATTGGCCAGTGAATAGCAGATTGTGATTGGTCGCCACAGACTGATGCGATTGGCTAGTAAACGGGCTGCCGCGATTGGTCCTACCAAGAGCAGCAAACTCAAATCGCTTTCATTGGCTGGCTAGCCGCAGCCAGCCCTATATAAGGGGCTGCTGTGGCTGGAATAGCTCGCTCAGATCTGAAGTCACTAATAAAGAGCTGTTGTTGTTATCTGAGTCTTGCCTCCGTTCTTGAACCATCCTCCCAGATCTAACAGTTTTCCTTTCTTTTCTCTCGTTTTTGTTAAACAGAATTCTAGTCTGCTCCACAACACACCTTTTATGTCTTTTTGAACTCCAGTTTTTGTTTCTTTCTCTCATTTCTTTAGGAGATACATATGCAACCTCTGAGAAGCTCCTTAATTGTATAACTTCCTTATAACAGCTATTTTGCCCTGTATTTCATCTCATTTTAACTGTCTTTGCATTCTGCCCTGGCACTGAAATTCTAACACCCTTTCTCCTCTCTTGCTTCTAATGGCAGACTTACCATTTCTTCAGTTCCCTTTGTTACACTTAAGGAAATTAAGTGTGACTCTTGGGATATTGTTCCGATAAAATATAGATCCTAAACTGGATAATAACCTTTCATGACGTATTTTCTACAAGGTAGTACATACACTGCAAAGGTAGATCGCATAGCAATGTAAAACAATAGCCATGGTGTTTGCAGTGTACAAACTCTTCTTTTAAATTAAACAATTGAAAGAAGCAACCACATAATCATCTCAACTTCAAATTTTGTCTGGTATAGAAAAGCCACACATAAATGCATAGATACAACTATTAAGACTCACAGCACCATATTTGCCTAAATGTCTTTGACTAGATTGAAGAAATACATCTTTGAGGTAATTTGTTACTGCTTTCTAAAGAGAATGTTTGACTTGAAAGATTTTTCCTAGAAATAGATTTAATATTTCTATTCAGAGTACTATACATTTCCCATATTTTCCATAGTCTTAAGTGGAGATTTTTAGCCCTTTAAGAAGATAATATCAAGTTACTTCTTTATAGGGCAGAAGGGATTTTTGGGTAGAGGGGAGAATAATTATATACCATATAAAATTATATTTAGCTTTTGACATTACCATCATAATTGTTTTGACTTGGTTCTATCCTCTTTTGGGACTCTGGCAATGAATAACAATCCATTTATTTGCTCTGACCTCACAACCTTCCCAGAATAATGAATGAGTATATGTACTAAAAGAGTAGGCAGGAGAAGAAACTGGATATTGTGAGGCTGAATGAATGGGAGCATCTTGCAAATGAATGAGTGAATGAATGGACAGTAGCTATTATATGTTTCTGTTCACACTTCTTTTTCATCCACTGTGTACTTCAGATGATGACTATGGACATAGGCCCATAGCATTCTCCATAGTAGAAAACTATAAAGCAATATAAATATATGCAATCAAGTAGTTCTAGTGATCCAAATCAAAAGTAAATCCACCTGGTTTTCAATTTTTGTCCATCCTTAGTCAATTAGTACTCTGTGGGCAAAGAACATGCTACTTCAGGTGAGTTGCATTTTTGTCTTTTCTCCAACAGAGATAATTTGATTGAGACAACAGATGATGTTCCAAAAATAATGCATAGGTTAGGAAATGGGATTTCATTGTATTTATATTTAATTTAAACCAAAATTTGTTCACATGATTAATTTCCAGATGTATATATTTAATATTTTCATCTTTCTGTTACAGTTTACAGTAGTCTCTGACAAGGTGACAAGGTGACCTCAACCACAATTGAGCCCAAAATTTTGGATGTAACTCATTGTGGTTGTTAAGCAGGTCACTGTGTAACCTGACTTGATTTTATGATCATTTTTATAACAATCATTAAGCAATTTGCCACAGTTGTTAAATGAGCCATATGTTCATTAAGCAAATCTGGCATATACAATGAGTGTGTATTGCTGTTATCAGCCAGAAAACAGCAAAAAAGTCACAAATTGAAGTCACATAATCACAGGACACTGCACCCAGTCATAAATACAATCTTGTTGCCAAGTGCCTGAAATGTGACCACGGAGGGGTTCTGCAGCAGTTGTAACTTTGAGGATGGGTCTTAAAGAGCTTTTTTGAAGTCTGCCATAAGTTTGAATGGTCGTTAAATGACTAATAGTTAAGCAAGGACAATCAGTAAACTTGGAATAATATCCAAATAGATTTGTGAGCTACAAGCAATCCCAAGGTCTCAGGTTGTGTCCTTCTGCCCTTAGTTAAGAATTTGAAATGGCAAAACAAATAAGAGGTATATATATGTTTGAATGTCCTCAGCTCCTCACACATAATAATTTTGAAATACTTTTAAAAACATGAAATATTATATGTGAAAGAAATATTCAAATATAAGTTGAGCTGTTATATATAAAGTACCATCAGATTTAAGACAGCAAACAATTTTATATAGTAAAAATATTATTTCAGTGATTTGGGCTTTGGTTTTTGCAAATTGCAGTCTGTTGTTGTGATTTGGTCCTCTCAGGCAGTTTCTGGGTTGTTAGACTTTCTTCCTACTGTGGAGCATTTTTAGCCTTTCTTAATGTCAGGTTGCTGACAGTCTGCACTTTAGTGAATAATGCACGTGATTCAATTTCACATAGTCATTGTGATGTAAGTATCTGCTAGAATATCATTTCTTGCCTTGTTAGAGTTTGACATTTCAGTTTTACTAAACTCAACCTCACAGGCAAAAAAAGCAATTCATAAAGTGCTCTTCACTATAAGAAGAGAGCTTCGTAAAAGTCAGACCAACTCTGATTTCATCTCAGTTACATGTAAGCCAAAAACTATTAACAGTTATTAAATTGGAGCTAGCTTTGTAACCTAATGTAATGCTAACAAATCAATTCCAACTTATATTTAAAATTGTTTAAGAAAACATAGTCTGATTATAAGCGATGAAGTATCTAATCCACATCATTTTATTGTATTCAAGTTAAACTGATCTCCTGAATCTCCTGTTTTCCTAGCATATACCCCAGTCCGTTCATAGTTGGCTTGTAATGTTGGAGGAGTATCAACATTTGGTGTTCATTACATGGCTAGGAAAGATAGTTCCCATCCACCAAGCAATGCAAATGGTATTGTTATGTAACCATTACTGTGTGTCTGAAACAAACCTCAAACAATGCTAGGGAGTCCAGAGTAATTAATGCACTAGTTTGCAGATACCAGGATATCCATATATTTAAATCAATCAATCTGAATCATTGGGCACCTACTGTAGCACTGATAACTACTAGGGCATTTCACAGACTACAGCTATGGATGCCAAGCAGAAATCTGCCATACCAAAGAAGACTGATAACTTTGCTACAGGGAACATCTTAAATGGTGTCCAATTGGGAAAACAGAAGGAAATCTGTACTGAATTGCTGAAATATAACATTGAACTAGTTGTTTTAACTGAACTACGATTGCTATTGGATCTGGCCAGAAGGAGATTTATAACACCTATAGTTTTGAACATATGCATTTATTCTGGTGGTGAACTTCTCCTACTGAGTCTGGAAGTGAGTCATGGCAACTGGGGTGGGGGGGGTGGGGGGGTTTGAAATATTTTGCTGATTATCCACATAGCTTCTCAGTCTCAGCAAGTTGGCTAGGGCAGGGGTCGCCAACTTTTTGGACATCAGGGACCATCAAACTTATACTTTTAAATCCCGAAGACCACTAACACATTTTTTTAAAAAAAGATAATATATTTAATATAAATTTTTTATTTTATATATTAAATATAAATTATATATACCAACTCTCCCTCAAGTGGAAGAAAAGCAGAACCATTTCATATCTCCCACAAGTCAGAGGAAACCTCTTCCTCCTTTGCCAGGTGCGGCTGCCTGGAGTTGGGGGAGGGAAGGAGGAGGTTGGAAGCATTGAGGAAGACTGGCTCCAAACAGGCAACCCCACCCCCCCCGCATGCCAAACTCTCCCTGTTATGTCCTGAGGACTCAAGGAGTTCTCACTCAGGTCCACTCACTTTGTGTGGGCGATATTCCCCCATTCCCATTGGTTGGTTCTCCCCAGCAGCCAGCTATAAAAGCAGGCTGCGGGGTCCAACTGGTTGCTGATTGCTGCGAGCCAGTTCCAGGCTTGGCAAGCACGGTCAGCCCTTTATTTGTAAAATAAAGTACTGTTGCACTCATGCTCTGGTTCAGCCTCTCATTGCTCAAACTTAACACTGGCGACGAGGATGGGATGGCTACCAGATGCACCTTGCAACCGCTGAGTCACTAGCCACCGATCCGCAGCCCAGAGAGAGCGATCGGCTGGCGATAAGGGGAACGCTGATCCGCAGCCAGAGAGAGCGGTCAGCTAACTAAACGAGCGATCAAAAAGAGCAAACGCAGATCCGCAGCCAGAGAAAGCGGTCTGAGTCAAATAGTTAGAAGCGTCTGTAGCCACTTGTTAGCCCCGCTACGGGGAAAGTGAAGCGCTGCGAGCCGCAGCCGCTCTGCATTTGGCGCGAAATTCAAACGGGTGTCATTTGAATTTCGAACCAGTAGGAATCACAGCACAGCGCTGTAGAGAGTCACTAACGGCCACTTTTTTGGGCGCGAATCTAGACACCTCCAACGGCTAGCAGCCAACGTGGTAACCCAGAGAGAGAAAGAGAGGTTAGCAAAAAACCTCTCCAGAGCTGATATCACTAGTAACTCACGGCGCCGTAGTCCCAGAGAGATTTTTCCGCAGGTAGCCCAGCCGTTCCAGCACCATGAGTTCCAACCCAGTATTCCCAGCGTTTAAACCAGACGAAGAGAAGTGGGAATCGTATAAGAACCGTTTCAATCATTACATCGATGCGGTCGGCCTGGCGGATGCGGGAGAGCATCGGAAAAAATCCTATTTCCTAATCTACTGCGGAGCCACCGTTTACGATACCGCCGCAGCACTCGTAGCGCCGAGAGAATTGAAAAACGTTCCGTGGTCCGAGTTGCTTGAGATCCTCACTAACCACTACGCTCCCAGGCCTTCACAAATCGCCAGGAGGTTCACGTTCCGTATGAGGAAGCAATCAAGTAAGGAGACCATCAATCAATATATGGCCGCCTCAGAACAGCAGCCCTGCACTGCGGGTTTGGAACATACCTGGAGGACATGCTCCTCGATCAATTAGTTTGTGGGGTCAAGGATCTCAACCTACAGAGGCGACTGTTAGCCAAAAAGACCTCAACCTTGCGCAAGCGGTAGAGGAGGCCCTAGCAGCCGAGCTAGCAACGAACTCAGCCACCGAAATTCAGGGCCCAAGTGCCAAGCTAGCATCGTTCCCAGTCCATTCCGAAGAGGTGGAAGCGGAGGAAGCCCACAATGATGAGAACGATGTCCATCGCCTCACCAATGACAGACGGTCGCAGGTAGGGGCCAAACAAAAATACACCGGTCCACCCAAGCACATCACGCTGTGCCTAGCCTGTGGGGATCACATCAAAGGGCCACCTGCAAGTTTAAAGGAGCCGTTTGCAACAACTGCCATAAGAGGGGCACATTGCGAGAGTCTGCCAAGCCCCCAAAGCGCTGCACACAGACCCCGTCCTCGCACTCGGGACCACAGAGGCAAGTATTAAACTGTCGCACGCACCGCCTTGCCAGGCGACTTGCCACACTGTTAGTAAAATTTCTCTCTCCGTTTCCCTAGAAGGTAAACCGTGCCACATGGAGGTGGACACAGGGTCAGCGCTCTCAATAATCTCGTGGAACACCCTCAAGAGACTCCACCCCAGCCTATCTACTACCCGGCTTCAGAGATGCCAGTTCGGTCTGAAGGACTACCAGGGGAAGGCCATTCCCGTGATCGGCAGAGGCAAGTTCTTTGTCAGTTTTAGAGCTTTTAAAGGCCACCTACCTCTAGTGGTAGTTAACGGCAATCTACCCACCTTATTGGGGCTCGATTGGTTTCCCCACCTCGGCCTAGGGTTAACAGGAGTCCATGCTGTCTCAACCTCAGACACTGACTCCTTATTCGCTGACTACGCAGATGTGTTCAGCGAGGAGCTGGGGTGTTATAATGGAACCCCCATCTCGTTCTCCGTTGACCCCCAGGCAGTCCCAATCAGATTAAAACCACGTAGAGTTCCATTTGCTATTCGACCAAAACTAGACGCTGAATTGGATAAACTACTAAAACAAGGGGTCATTGAGCCAACAGATTTCGCCAAGTGGGAGACGCCCATTGTCACACCCTCAAAAAGATGGTAGCCTGAGAATTTGCTCGGACTACAAGACAACAATCAATAAATATTTACAAGTTAGCGCCTACCCTGTGCCCGTCATTCAGCACTTATTGCACACATTCGAACCGGGCAGTATTTTTGCTAAATTGGACATGTCTCAAGCATATCAACAGTTCCCTGTTGATAACCAAACAGCGGAACTTCAGACCATCGTCACTCACAGGGGTGCCTTCCGATGCAAGCGTCTCCAATTTGGCGTAAGTGTTGCCCCGGTATTTTTCAGTCCCTCATGGAGCGGATTTTACAGGGCCTCCCTGGTGTAGTACCCTACTTCGACGACATCTTGGTCTCGGCCAGGGACAGACCCCAACTCTTCCAGAGAGTGCGAGCAGTGTTAGAGAGGTTCAGACAGCATGGCCTCAAGTTAAAAAAAGAAAAATGCGCCATTGCCACTAGACAGGTGGACTTTGTGGGTTATAAAATTGACGCCTCTGGCATTCACCCCCTGGAGTCCAAGGTTAGGGCGATCCACGAAGCTCCCACACCGACCTCCAAAACGGAGCTACAAGCTTTCTTGGGGCTCCTAAACTTTTATGCATCCTTCTTGCCCCATAAAGCCTCAGTAGCCGAACCCCTACACAGATTACTAGACAAAAAGTCACCGTGGCACTGGGGGCACAAAGAAGACCAGGCGTTTAACGCCGTCAAATCACTACTTACGTCAGAGGCAGTGCTCATCCAATTCGACCCCAACCTTCCTTTAGTACTGGCAGCAGACGCATCCCCTTTTGGAATTGGGACGGTCCTTAGTCACCGACTCGCCAATGGCGCCAAGGCCCCCATCGCCTTTTTCTCCAGGACGCTCTCTTCTTCTTCTTCTTCTTCTTCTTCTTCTTCTTCTTCTTCTTCTTCTTCTTCTTCTTCTTCTTCTTCTTCTTCTTCTTCTTCTTCTTCTTCTTCTTCTTCTTCTTCTTCTTCTTCTTCTTCTTCTTCTTCTTCTTCTTCTTCTTCTTCTTCTTCTTCTTCTTCTTCTTCTTCTTCTTCTTCTTCTTCTTCTTCTTCTTCTTCTTCTTCTTCTTCTTCTTCCCTCCTACCCTTCCCCCTGCTCCCTTTCCCCCACTCAATCCTGCTTCGGGACACAGGAGAGCATGCTGGAAATGTGTGTTGGTATTTCCAACACACATTTCTGCAGCGCTTACCCAGAATGACTTCTCTGCTGCCACCCCCAGGAAAAGAAAACAAGCAGAAACATAGCTCTCGCTGGAGCAAAAGAACGGAGATCGGAAGGCACAGGCAACAGAAAGCGGCACTTTTCAAAGGCGGCAGCTTCCATCTTCTCTTGCCTGTGCTTTCCTCGACCTCAGCTCTTTTGCCCCAGTGAGAGCTGTGTTTCTGCTGACTTTTCCTGTGCTTTTCCTGGGCAGTGATGGCTGGGGCCACAGGAGCAGCAGAGCAGAGCACCGAGAGGGATGAGAAAACTAATGCTGACGATGCTGCCCCATTCTGGACCTCTGAACTGGATGGTGAGTGCAGACTTGCCCACTCTGCACCTCCCATCACCACCAGCCAGTACTTTTCCTGGCCCAGGCCATCCCTACAGCCCACAGCCATTGAAGAAGAGCCCAGGCCAGGAGAGGCGAGTTGGAAGGTGTGGGAGTGCCGTGCAAATGAAAGTAGCGTGGCGCTCCTGCATCTTCTGGCCATCTCCACTGCTGCTTCAGCCTGCATGTGCCACCAGCCCCCTCTTGCTGCAACAGCACCATTACCTCATCCTGGCTGGTGAGGGCTGCACTGTTCTTTGCAGGGTGGTGCTCAGCCAAAGGGTGGGAGCCAGTGGGTGGGCGGGTCATGTGGGTGGCGCAGCCTTGCTTTCCTGCGCAGCCTGGATTAATTGCTTTGGGGCAGACATTTCTTTGCAGCCCATCAAAATTTTCTCACGGACCACCAGTGGGCCACAGACCACTGGTTGGCAACCACTGGGCTAGGGGGACTCCTATATATGTCTTCTAAGATGGTTTCATTTTTCACCTAATCTGGATAGGCTCATTAGGGGAATAAGCAGGGAGCTGTTAATAGTCATTGTTCTTAAATCCTTTCTCCTAGTGAACCTGTGAAGTGGTCTTGATGCAAGAGCAGCATAAACAATGGGAGGCATCTTTATTGAGGGAAGGATTTTCCACTTTGGCATAAATATTTTGCTGCTTCTCCAAGTAACTTCTCAGTCTCAGCAAGTTGGCTAGGGGGACTTCACTCCTTCACTCCTCTCTCAAACCATCTATCTTCCCTATCCAAAATAAGAACATTATTGTCCTCAAAAGTGTGTCCTTTTTCTTTTAAATGAAGGTATACTGCTGATTCTGGTCCTGTGCTGGGTCATTCTGTTGTGTAAAAGCTGTTTGATTTTTCCAGTGAAAAGAGCTCTGAACACTGCTCACTGTCCTAGACTGCATACACTACATTACTCTTCTTATGTTTTGGTGTCTGATCTTGAGGGTGGACAAACCTCTGTCTCAGTGTGTTGGTGGGATTGGCCAACACAGGTATTCAAATATCCATTTTAGCTTCTCTAATATACCAGCCATACAAGGAATGACCAGATTTTTCTGTTGACTCTGGGTCTCAGCTCTGTCTGCCATCCTTTTATTGGATACAGATGTTGATTTAATAAAGGTCCAATTTTGATACTCACGGACCTGTGAAGCTGTCCTCAGGTGCCTACTTTCTTTGTTTTCTGTGTCCCTGGAGGTGGGGATGTTTTCTGCCCTAATATGTCGTATCTTGATAACTCCTAGATTCTGTTGAAATGCATGGTGGGAATCAAATAGCAGATATTAGTTTCACTGTGTGGGTTTCCTGTAGATCTCTATCTCTAAGTTGCCACAGGTCCCAAGAAGGACGTCACAATCTAGGAACACCAGCTTGTTGTTCTTGGTATCTTCCCTGGAGACCTTAATGTTTAAGTCCATGGTATTTATATGGTCTGTGAAGGCTGGGTTTCCTGAACTTCGATTTTTACCCAAGTATCATCCACATATCTAACAGATACTACATTTCAAACAAGTTTCAGACCACACTGATCCTAAATCGATAATAAAAGGGTAAATATAACTTCATAAATAAATCAGTAAGAAGAAGCAGCTTCATTTTGACAGGTAATGAAAAAATTATTCAGACACAAGGCTATTTCTCAATTAATTGGGAATTCACAAGCACTGCTGCTTCTATGATCAATTATTTCCAAATAGGCAAGTCCTGAAATTGTGCTGCGAAAGATGTTAGGATGCTTTGAGTTCAGGGGTGGGCTTCAAAAATTTTAGCAAAGGGTTCTCTATCCAGTTGCTGGGTGGGTGTGGCCATGGTGGATGTGGCCTAGTCAGCTTCCTGCACCATGGTGCGGGGAGTTTTTGCCTTCCCTGGTCTCCAGAGGGTTTCCTCGAGTCTCTGGGAGGGTGAAAACAGCCTCCCCAGGCTCCGGAGGCTCTCTGGAAGCCAGAAACAGGCCTATTTCTGGCTTTTCTGACCTTCTGCGTGTGCCCTGCACTTACTTGCATCCAAAACTGGCCGTGTGGGGACTCCTGGGAGGGGTGGGACAGAGTGGGTGGGGCCATCCAGGAGTGGGATTTGGGGATTCTCCAAACTGCACAGAATCTTAGCTAGGGGCTCTCCCAAACCACTGTGAACCCCCAGCAGCCCACCCCTGTGTGAATTGCAAAAGTTGCATTTGACCATCAATTTAAAATTGAAAGTTGTTCCCCTACTCCTATTCTCCACCTCAGCCCCAGCTGAAATTACTGCAGTCACAATACCAAGAAAGATTTCAGGTTGAGTAATGCAACAAATTTGATACCCTATGATCAATTGATATAATGATGATAAGAAACTTTGGACCACTCAGTGGTCCAAAGTTAGAAATACTATATCTATGATGATGGAAGCTATTTGCTCATGTGTAGAGAAAAAATGGGGCCAAAAATAGATAATGGATGAAACCATTAACTTGATACAAAAAAGAAATATGGCTAAGCTTATAAATCCAACCAAAGCAAAAAAGCTGACAAAGCAACTTGCAAAAATCTAAAAAGTGAAAAGGAAGTTTTTGGAATGGCCTTACTGCAAAGATAGAAGCAGTAGCTTTTGCACAATGACCAACACACACTTTTTCCCACCTTGAAAGCACTGCCAAGCAAACACAGCTGACCTCAGCATGAGCACTCATAATGTGACAGGGTGAATTGCTAAAACCAGCTAAAGTACTATATGATGGAAACAACACTTGATTTACTCTTAAATTTTATCCACCAACAGCATTAGATCAGGAACTAGCTGACCCAATGCACCCTCTAATAACAATTGTGAAGTAGAGCCAACAAAACAGAGATTGATATCAAACAAATGGCAAACTGTATGACTTTGTGGTGGCAATGAAGGCAGGTGTATGTGTAGTAGTGTAGTAGTAGTACGGTAGTAGTAGTAGTAGTAGTAGTAGTAATCAATTAGATTCAGTTATTCTCAATGACATGAAGAGAACATCAATTAACTGGATAGTAGCTTGTATTATTGCTGCATTTAAAAATGGTGACCCAATGTAAACATGACAGAGGATTAGCCTTCTGTCCATAGTTAGATCTTTGCACAGGTTGTCAGAAGGCTGCTAGAAGTGCAAGAATCCTCCATCTGGAAAAGAGAGACCAAGGTTGTGGTTATATGGACCAGATTTTTACTGTCAGACAAGTACCCGATGAGGATACTAAAGCAAACTCCTGCTTTTTTATTTGATTAAGAGTTGAACAATATCCATCAGAATTATGTGAGGAAAGTGATTCTGGAAATTGGTATACTCAACAAAACTATCTGTACTATTGCTGCCTTTTATGACAGTCTCTCTTGTAGGGCTAAAATGCATTGCAGCAAAATTAGTCCTTTCATGGTCAGTTCAGGAGGGAAATAAAATACGTACTATCACCATTCAGTGTGGTAACAGATTGAATAATTAGGGAATAGGCTGGCTAGGCATACAATAGTTCATTGAGACACAAATAAGCTGAACTCCACAGATACAGCATACACCAATGATATTATTTTCATAGAACTACAACCAAAGGTACAGGAATCATTACATGTCATAAGCAAAAGATCAGAGAGGCTTAGACTATGAGTAAATGCAAAAAAACAAAAACAAAACCAAGGTCATGTTGATTCATTGTATAAAATTGCCCTTACAAGTGGGCCAATTTAGCAGATGGAAGACTTCATATACCTAAGCTCTTTGATCTTTGCATCAACAGCTGACATATCACTGAAATTTTTGCACAAATTGATAGGTGTTCAAGCAGTTTTGCCACGTGAAGGGTGCTTCTAAAGCAGGTGTGTCAAACTCACTTTGTTACAGCAGCATCACATGACATATCAGGACTTTTTCCCCCTTCCTAAACTGGGCATAGGTGCGGCCAGTGCATGACGCATCTGGCCTGCAGGCCAAGAGTTTGACAACCCTGTTCTAAAGAAAGAAAAACACCCTGAAAATGAAGTTTTGAGAATTCAATGAAACCATTACACATTCTTACTTTATGTAGCAGAAATGTAGACCCTACTTGCTTGGGATCAGCAGAAGCTAGGGGAAGGGGGAATTCAGATGGGAAAATTCTGGCATCTCCTTCTGTGACTGATGACAGAAGGAGGACATTCATCAGGTACACAATCAACAATCCACAACTAGGAATGAAATGTGGTGATCATACCTTTCTTGGATGTGGTATGTCTGCAGAATGGATGTAGCATGCATGCCCAGGCAACTGCTGGAAATATGATGTCCACTTATCTAGAAAGGAACAAAAACATACCTTTCCAAAACCAAATTGAATCACCAGATAGATGCTGAAGAATGGCAATTGAGGAGTCCTCTAGTGTCACAGAATTGTAGCATCTGCTCAGCACAGGAAAGACTGGGATGTATCTATAGGAATTTTGTGCCCATGCTATCCACAGCTTCAGTGATGATACCTTACAATTTGGGAGGGAATGATTAAGCTACATCCATCTCTTTATCAAAACTGTGTAATCTTGTGTGTGGAACATCTGTCTGACTACAAACCTACCTAGTTTCCAAATAGTAAAGTATCTTCAGTTACTAGTAATGAATCTATTTAATTTTTTTTTAAAATTAGGACTTTTGATTTGAGAAGCAGTATAAACTGAGATAAACAAACAAACAAACAAACAAGTTACTCCTGATGTTGAAAAATGCCTCCTCTGGCTGAATGCTATCAAATGGGCTCGGCCTCTGCTTGCATCCAAGGAGAATTGTTGGAATTTTTTTGGAAAGCAAGGACTCTCCATTTCATAGGAACTGCCTCTGAAGGTGTGGCCAGGTCCTTTCTTTCATCAAGGTTGTTGCCATATCTGCTCTTCCATGTGTAGTAATGTAAAAATATATGTGTGTGGGTGGGTGTTTTGGCTTTTTTTCAGTTTTGGTACTACATAGAGTTTCCTCATCTAGACATATATAGTTCCTCTGTTTTCACTCTTTAAAAATGCATGTTCCCTAGAATCACCTGGTGTCAGGTAGTCTTTTCATGTAATAAATGAATGGCAAAAAAGCTGGTCAGTTCAGAGAGCTCCATAAAAATAAGCCTACCTTTATGCATTTGTAGGGCGAGGTCCCCAGGGTATCACCAGGGGAATCAGATTTTCGGTACTGCCTCTGCCCTGAGTGGCTGCTCTAATTTACAGAATTATAGATTTCTGAAAAAGGAGCCCTCCATCTTGATATAATTCCTGAATGGCCTTCAATATAGCATAGAGTAAAACTCAAGAGCCTTTTCATTTTGCCTTGGACGTTAGGTACTGAATTACAAATAAGTTAGAATAGCCAGTTTTAATGCTGAATTGTTACATTACTAAGGTTGTTTTTCTGTTGGCTTAGTTTTCATGATGAGTTTTGAGTAGAACACTGAGCACACAAATATGAAGCAATCTGATACTGAATCTTTTACATACATGGGTGTGTATTTGTGTTTATATACATTCATCCTTCATCTATCTATGTGATTGCTAAGAACTGATGCTGACTTGATAGCACATTATACACAGACACTCCAGTTGTATTATATAATCACAGTGGAATAAATTCAATCCCTGTTGACAATACAAAAATAAACAGAACATTGTTGGATAAGACTAATTTGGAATACAACCATTGATTACTCTGTCTATCATCTCTCTCTCTCTTTTTTTCTTTCTCTTTCTCCCTCCCTCCCTTCCATTGTTTCCATTAAAAAACCATTACAATTTGGCAGAGTAAAGGTTTTATAGCAGTATTACAAATTTTTGTCAATGTTTGTTTTGGACAAACAAAGTGAAATCTTGATGAGTAATTTCATTTTATCAATATAAAGTATTGACTACTGTGAGTGTTAAAAAGTTGATTGCAACCAGGTTTAAATCTGTAGACAGCTTGAGAACAGTAAGAAGGAAAAGCTTAATAGACTGGAATTACTTGAAATCAGAAATAAAAGCTTTTCAAAGAAAGAAAATAAACCAACTGAAGTATTTTTCAATCTGACTCAGACACTATGGAATTTAATGAATGGTTATTTAAAAAATTACATTGTTATCCTTATCTGATGAATAGGAACGATCAATTTCACAATCCCCATATAGATTTTGAGAAAGATGAAAACATCTTAAATTCTGCAGAAACAATTCCCATAATCTATACACAAAAAAACTAATTATTAATGGCCTATTGAAAAATATTAACTCTGTATATGTGACCAAATATGTGTTTTAAATAGGCCATACTTAAAGTGAGAAAATAGGACACAGAACATGAACTTTATATGTGAAGATAAAGTTCATCCCTCCTTTTTTATATTAATATTATCTTCAAAGTAATTTGCAGTTTGCATAGGAATCAATTAAATAAAACGTTAACAACATAAGGAAGAAGCATCATTTAATAGAAGAAAATATAAAATAGAACATACATTTAAGTGGCTAACAGTGACAATGAAAAGATGAAGAATATTTCATTTGGGAGAGTGTTTGCACAATATGGCAGCATGACTGAATAGTCTTTCTTCTTGTTTACTTAATTTAAGTTTAAGTTTGCATTATGAGTTTCAAAGGGAAGGCAGCTGAACCTATTTTTATATTTGATATCCAGTTTAAAAATGACTACAATCCGTAATGGGAAAACACCAAAGGGCCTGCAACAATTGTATGTGGGCACAAGCAGATAAAATAGTAGTAATAACAGCCACTTACGACACATTAAGCCTGGCAAAATTCAGATAAATAGGCATACTCTTTTCACTGTATGAACTATTTTGTCCTCATAGAAATTTTGATTTATATTTAACAGGACTAGGTTGTCTCTCGACTATGGCTTGTTCGCAGTTTTCTTCATTTAACTAGAAGGGGAAGCAAAAATAGTTCAATACAGTAAGTCACGGGACACAAGATACAAAGAAAGAGCTGCTTGGCACAGGAAAAAGGTGCCTTTATAGCATTTTATTCCCTTCTTCTAAAAACAATACATGTTTCAAATTTTGGGAACAATAACTTCTGCTCTATCATCGCCCAGTTGGGTACCTGAATATATTTTATATGAGGATGCCTTTGAAGACCATTTAGAAATTACAATTTGTGCCAAAGTGTGGTGGTTTGCCTTTTAGTAGATGAGAGTTTCACAACCAACAATAATTAGTTCTCTGGCCCAGACATATAGAATATTTCTGAGTTTGCTTTGAATTATTATTTTAGACAATAAAGGTCTTCATAGTTTAGCTCTCTGGCATATTCAAGACTGCCTCCATCAAATATAACTTGATCATCCTGTGCACTCGAAACTTATGAAGAGATGCTCCCTGTCTGAGACTGAGTAGGTATATCGAGATAAGAATAGAATAGAATAGAATTCTTTATTGACCAAGTGTGATTGGACACACAAGGAATTTGTTTTGGTGCAAATGCTCTCAGTGTTCATAAAAAGAAAAAAAATACATTCGTCAAGAATCATAGCTATAACACTTAATAGTAGTCAAATAACCAATCAAATCATACTAGGAAACATAATACCGTGTTTCTCAAAAAAAAAAAAAAAGAAAAGGCTGGGTCTTATTTTTTTTTTTGAGCCCCGAAAAGACAGCTAGGTCATCATTTCGGGGGTAACTTAATCCCCCCCTTTGCATCCTTGTCTAGAGTGCCTACGGGCAGCCATGCCTCACCACCAGCCACTCCTAACAGGCGATCATGGCGGAGTGCGGAGAGCTCCCTACTCCCGCCAAGCACCTTTGCTGCAGACCTGAGACCTTCAGCACCCACTGCTGTTGCTTTCTCTTCTGCCCATTCCGCTGCCATATTTGGAGCTGCCGCTTCTGTGTTTGGGGCACTGCTGCCATTTGGAACGCATTTGGAATGCTGCCGCTGTTTGGAGCACACCGCTGTGTTTGGAGCTGCTACTTCCATGTTTGGAGCACCGCCACTGTTTGGAGCACCTCCACTGCGTTTGGAGCTGCCACTTCCGTGTTTTGGGCACCACTGCCGTTTGGAGTGCATTTGGAACACCGCTGCTGTTTGGAGCACACCACCGTGTTTGGAGCTGTCGCTTCCACGTTTGGAGCACCTCAGCCCTGTTTGGAGCTGCCGCTTCCATGTTTGGAGCACTGCTGCCATTTGGAGCACTGCCGCCACTCCAAACAAACTCCAAACATGGCAGCGGTGCTCCAAACAGTGGCAGTGCTCCAAACACAGAAGCGGCAGCTCCAAACGTGGCGATGGTGCTCCAAACGTGGAAACATCAGCTCCAAGCACGGCAGCGGTGCTCCAAATGGCAGTGCTCCAAATGCGTTCCAAACAGCAGTGGTGCTCCAAATGTGGAAGCGGCAGCTCCAAACACAGCGGCGGCATGAGCAGAAGGGAAAGCAACAGCAGCAGGCGCTGAAGGTCTTGGGTCTGCAGCAAAGGTGCTTGGTGGGAGTAGAGAGCTCTCCGCACTCCGCCATGATCGCCTGTTAGGAGTGGCTGGTGGTGAGGCATGACTGTCCGTGGGCACTTCTAACGGCAAGTGTCCCCATCCTTCCCCCCATTTCGCATGTTTTAAAATAGGCCTAAATTTGGGGGGGAGGAGCTTAATTTCATTTTATGCCTATGAAACATGCTGGGTCCTCCTATTGGGGGGCATATTGTTGGATAAACACGTTAATAAGTGATCAAATCAAATCAAATTATATTAGTAAACAGTCAATTTAAAAAAATCATAAGGATACAAGCAAGAAAGTTACATTCATGCAGTCATAAGTGGGAGATGGTTGAAAGGAAGGATGAGAAGATGAATAGTAATAGTAATGCAGACTTACTAAATAGTTTGACAGTGTTAAGGGAATTATTTGTTTAGCAGAGTGATGGCGTTTGGGGAAAAACTATTCTTGTGTCTGGTTGTTCTGGTGTGCAATGCTCTATAGTGTCATTTTAAGGATAGGAGTTGAAACTGTTTATGTCCAGTATGTGAGGGGTCCATAAATATTTTCACAGCCCCCTTTTTGACTCAAGCATTATACAGGTCCTTGATTGAGGGTAGATTGGTAGCAATTGTTTTTACTGCAGTTCTAATTATTCGTTGAAGTCTGTGTCTGTCTTGTTGGGTTGCAGAACCAAATCAGACAGTTATGGAGGTGCAGATGACAGACTGAATAATTCCTCTATAGAACTGTATCAACAGCTCCTTGGGTTGTTTGAGCCTTCTGAGTTGGCACAGAAAGAACATTTTTTGTTGTGCTTTTTGATGACATTTTTGATGTTAGGTATCCATTTTAGATCTTGAGATATTGTAGTATGTACAACAGTAATATGGTAAATAGTAACAGTATGATACTCCATTCAGTTTGCAGGAGATGAAACTTGTTCCAATCATACAGAATTTAAAAGGTTTAACCAAAGATTAGCTTTTGATATAATCAGTTCTAAGCTCATATTCAAACTCTAGAGGAGTGGGTAGGATCAGCTCAGAAGTGTAAAAATGTTAAGGCTTGCATGATGCTACAAAAGAAGACTTGACGACTAAGAAAATTAATAACCATGTTGGTCTTGTCCACCCTATCCCTGCTGTAATAGGCAGAAAGCTTAGTGAGAAGATGAATCTCATTGGTTAGTTGCTCCTATCAATGACAGAGATCACATCACACAACTCTGTCCCCAGCAATCATTCCTCTTACATGGAAGTGAAGGTATTTTTGTTTGTTATGCTTCCAAGATCAGTCAAAAAGCTGTTGAATCTGTAACTGCTTTGATAGGTTATGAAGTGCTCCATAATCATTTGATTTGATTTTCTGCTTCGAAGCAGCTTCCCATTTTGATTCATGAATCTGCTTTGATGGGGAGCTTCGATCTAAGCTTAATTGAATCCAATCACCCCTTTGAGGTTTCTCACAACCCTAGAAGGATATACCTTCTGCATAAAACATGAATAAAAGATCAACTATTGCACTGCTGAAAAAACTGCATTCATGTCTATGACTGTTAATATAAGACATGATACCGATGAATTATCCATTCATTTTACTATAATTTTGATTATTTTTATGGTAATAATATTTTAAAATTCACAGTTTCTGTTGAATTTTTAATTATCAGTTAAATTTTCACAAATAACTAGCAAATATAATTATTAAAAGCAAATTTTTAGAAGGCTGAAATGCCATAAAAATGGAGACTTGCCCTTTATCACCGACTGGATAGATATCTGGCAGAAATGAATCAAGTCCTACCAAAACCAAATTTTCAATCATACTAAAATAAGTTTCAGTTATTCTCTGAAGACTGGTAAATTGTCTTCTGAGATTAAAATCAATGACACTAAATATATTGAGAAGTTAAGAATTTAATGATCAACACAGGTAAATATTATACATCTGCTGTATAATTGCCCAAGAAATAAAAAAGCAATAAAACAATACACTTTAGGAAAAGCACCAGGTCCAGAGGGGTATGTAGCTCAACAGTGCAAAGAATATAATGAATGATATTAAAGAAACAAATGCAATAATGGAAGAGGCATACATACATAGCTTTGATTTACAAAGAAGGGAACAATGGAGAGAAAATATAGTTAAGTAGACCAATTTCAGTACATACTGCTGAATGTAGACTACAAGATTTTTCAGTAAGTTTATAATTATTGTAATAGTATAAATAAACCAAAATAATAATAAATAAAAAGGGGAGGAAGGCAGAAAGTTGCGCTATTTTTTTAGATACAGAGAATGATAATTTGCAGTGGCAATTCCTGCTGTCTGTATTGAACAAAACAAACAAAGAGAAGAGTTTTGATTAGCAAAAAGCAGATTGTAGCTAATGAAGCACTTTAGGCAGACTTCCAATTTGTAAAGGTACAAGGCAAAGAAGTCCACCATCTCCCTTACTATTCATCATTGTATTAGAACTACAATGATTTGCCTTGTGGTGAGATGGGTAGCTTAACTAATTAATTAAAAATAAATAAATTGGTAGAAAAATTTTAAGACAATAAACAAATAACACAGTTCAAAATTCATGAAGAGAAATACAACCTCAAATGTTATGGAATGGAATGTAGTATCAGCCATCGTAGAACCACAAAAGGCAACAAAACAGTTAATGAAAACAGTTCATGGTTTGGAGAATTCTCTGGATAGAAAATCAATGTTCAAAAAGCAAAAATAATCACAAGATATTTAATGGAAAGACATATCAATCTTCTGCAGGAGAATCTGGCTGTCAGATAGCTCACTCAGTGAAATACATTGGTTTCTGTCTGACAGGCAACAATCAAGTACATCATAATAACTATGTTAACATGGCAAGAAATCAAAAAAGACCTTGAAAGGCAGAGGAATGTAAAACTATCTTGGTGAGAATCAATTGCTATTATAAAACTAAATATATTATTCAAGATAAAATATCAATTCTAAATGGTACAAATCAGAATTTTAGAAAGAACTTTACAAAGTGACACTGGAATATACCATCACTGAAATGTTACAATCAGGTCTCAAGAATGAAAAAAGAGAATTTAAAATGCTTGTACAAAAACCAATGCCATTTGGTTTAGATTGCATATATACACTCTTGTTCAGATAGGCACAGACAAATAAAAATACCCCTGTATGATAAAATAGTCATAGCACAACATTGGGAAGAATGGGGGATGATAAAATAATTGACAGAACTGAAGAAGCTTCTTGGTTGAGAAGAGAAACGTATTAAAGGAAAAACAAAGTTCAGTTGCCTTTTACAAAAGCACTTTTGCATATTTGGTTCAAAATTGGAAGAAAGATATAATTCTGACAATATTGATTGGGAACTTAAACTTGGTAAATGTGCAGCTATGGCAAAATTAGGAGTATATATTCACAGCAGAAGGTTTAAACAAGAATGATTTCCATATATACATCATGTAACACGGCAAATATAAACATTTACAGGGAACTGAAATACTTATAAATATTGTAATTTAGCAGAAGTTAGAAATGAAATAGTCTTCTCCCTTCTTTACCTTTCTTTTTTTTTTGGCATTTTAATTGTTGTCAAATTTGCTTTAAAATCTTTTTTATTTTTCCTTTTTCAACCAGCATAAATAACATTAGGTAACATTACAATGGAGATTTATTATTCAGTAATCATCTTAAGACAAAAATCCTTATTATATGACAAATTGATACTGTCTGAAGAGATTTGTTATACTCAATTGAGCATGAAATGATTTTACATTTATTAACACTGACATTTTAATTATAATTGATATTGATAAAATATTTATTTCTTTATCTTCAATGATCTAAGCTATCCAAAGATTAGAGTGTTAATTTTTAATCAATACTGTACAAATACTTTTGTATCAAATATATATGGTATTATGTACATTTTGTAAATAATATAGTAAAAAATAATAAAAATACTAGCAAATAAACTGTTAAAAAGTCAGATGGATTATTTAATTTAAAAAATTATCTAAATTCTTTTGATATCCAAGAGACCAAGCAGATGAAAAAGAAAACACTGGGTTGTGAATATACTTCACTCAAAATCAGGTTCTTGTGCCTTTCAAGAACAAGACTGTCAGGGAAATATAGCGATCAAAGTAACATTCTTCACAATGTCTCTGTGGATATAAACTTTAAGAGCTGTCTGACCTCTTATCTGAGAAGCATCCAACATAAAAACACTAACATTTTTTATTATTTATGGGTTAAAGGTTTAAAACTGTTCAGTCATATAGTTTCCCATAATTAGAAACAGCTGCACCTGGATTTATCTTAATGGATTTATTTAATCTTTAAATTAATGAACTTTTTTTAAAATAAAAAAGCTAACACTATGAGTCTACCCATGTTTTGAATGTCATTTTTATAATAGCAAGTGTATTACTGTTTTTTTTTTTAAGTAGTGTTTCAGCTTAGCTGATATTACAAGTTTATTTATTTATTTTTTGTCTGCAGGACAGAGCTACATGGCTATGAAACTTGTGATAAGTAAGTAGCTACAGTGAAGTTATTGCAAGGCAGGAAAAGTCAAAATTGTTAAGGAAAACAGATGAATTGTAAGGTGCAGTAAATAAGTTTCTTGGAGATAGTAGGTAAACTGAAAGAGAAATTGTGGGAAGAGAGAAAGTTCTTCCTTATCTGCTTGGTGTCCAGATTATAGCTTTAACAGTCCCAGACCTTGAAATTTACACAGCAAGAGAAAGAAAAGAGTTTGTGATGAGACTTAACTCAGAACCATAAAAAAACCTCAAGGTGGGATGCATTCAGAAAGAAAAGAGAAAGATGAAAATGCATTTGGAATCAGCATGGTGACAGAAAAAAGAACACTTATAAAAAAAACAAGAGAGAGGAGATATCCTTCTGTTTTTATTCAACCTTAGGGATCAAAATATTTTATTATTGCATCAGCTTTGTAGTCTTGAGTCCCTTGGATACATAATTTATAGAACCTGCAAACTTTAGCATTATGGGAATAGGAATTTGGGTGGGCTCTTGCATTTTTTTAAAGAAAAGATAAAGGCAGCTTTTCTTGTTTTAACTTCTAGAACAAGGTTTTTCAAACTTTCTAAGGCCATAGAACTTGTTAGGTTTTTTTTTTTTAAAAAAAACTTGGGATTCAAATAGGGGTGGGATTCAATTTTTTAACAACCGTTTCTGTGGGCGTGGCTTTGGTGGTGGGTGTGGCTTGGTGGTCATGTGACTGGGTGGGCGTGGACAACACAACATCACTCATGTCAAGGGGCGCTTCTCCTCGCCTGGCCTCTTATGACAGTGGGGATGCTGCAATGGTCATAAGTGTGAAAAATGATCATAAGTCACTTTGTTCAGTGTCATTGTAACTTTGAATGGTCACTAAATGAACTGTTGTAAATCACTGATTACCTGTACAAAAATACAAAAAGCTTCTTTGCTTGCAAAAAGTTGCCCTAAATACCATTACATTAAAAATACCTGCAAGCCGGAATTACAAATCAGGCAGGGTGCCAGAGCACCTTGAGTTTAAATAGTTAAAATAGTTAAATAGTTTAAAATAGTTAAAATGCAGTGATAACTATCAGCAGCCAACTCTTGCTCATAAAGTGAAACCCTTTAGCAGAGAGGTCACTTAAGTTCTCCAGAAAAAGCACACCCAGGAAAGCAATCCTTAGACCTATTTGCACCACTTAAAGATACCAGCTGGTCTCACTCACATCACGAGATATCCTAAGGAAATTTAGATTTAAGGAAAGGTCACATGCCCCCCCAGAAAAGTAATAAAAGAAATCAATACCAATCTTGCATCCTGCCTCTTGGAAATATACTCCAAAAGGATAGTGCCAGATACCACTAAAGCAGTGAAGGAAGACCCTCTCCCCAGATAGACAAAGTAATGATGAGGCAGGAAAAAATTCAAACACAATACAAATAATTAAATCACAACAGTAGCTGTTGCTTGTTGAAGCTGAATAGGGAAGATTATCCCATCAATAAACATAGGATTAAACTTCCCCAAGCACAGAATTAACCTTCACCAAAAACCAGTTTTAGACTAAAACTCAGAAAGGATATATAAACTCACGTTTGAATGTCAAACTTTCTAGCTAGCCACGAAGCCTTACTGAATGTCACTCATCTTGGTTTCCTGTCATTAAAAGCTTCTTTCTGACAGTTCTGCTTCATCATTCAATTATTTCTTCAAAGTGCAGATTGTCCAGGGAAGTATTTCCTCCCAACAGCAATATAAAAATCTTAAAACAGGTGGCTGGCATATAAATTAAGAAAAGAAAACCAGAAAAGAATGATATATCAATTAGAGGATAAAAATGGAATAATAGAGAGGGACCTGGAGAAAAAAAAAGGAAATCACAAGAGAATATTTTGAGGATCTTTATAAACAAGAGGAAGTTGACTTAAATAAAATAGAAGAATATTTGAAAGAAGGAATTCTGTACCCTTTATCGGATGATAAAAAAAGAGCTGCTTAATAAAGTAATAACTTTAGATGAACTAAAGGCAGCAATTCAAAAACAAAAAAGAAACAAAACACCAGGGCCAGATAGGTTACCAAACGAATTATATAAAGAGATAGGTGCCACACTAGAGATTATGCTATGAGAGGTCTGCAATGAGGTATTACTGGAAGCAAAAATTCCAGAATCATGGAAGGAAGCTTACATAACATTGATTCCGAAAGAGGGTGCAGATGCCAACCAAATAAAGAATTATAGACCAATTTCTCTTTTAAATTCAGATTATAAAATTTTTATGGTGATAATGGCGGAAAGATTAAAGAAAGTACTTAGCAACAAAATTCATTCAGATCAGAATGGCTTTCTTCCCACAAGGCAGATTAGATATAAGAATAATAATAGACATATTAGAATATTATGAAAAACATCCAGGAAATCAAGTGGCCCTGGTCTTCCTGGATGCGCAAAAGGCTTTCGATAATTTAAATTGGGACTTTATGAAGAAGCAGATTAACTCTATGGACTTTGGAGGTAATTTTGTAAAAATGTTAAATGCAATTTATGCTACGCGAAAGGCTAACGTATTATTAAATGGAGAAATTACTAAATCATTAAAGACAAGGAAGGGTGTCAGACAGGAATGCCCTCTTTCACCTCTACTTTTCATAACAATTTTAGAAACTTTGTTGGATAGAATTAGATCAAATAAGGAAATCAAAGGTACCAAAATTAAAAGTCAAGAGTACAAATTACAGGCCTTCGCAGATGATATGGTTTTTGTTATAGAAGACCCAATAGACTCAGGACCAGCTTTACTAAATGAAATAGATAAATTTGGTAAACTAGCAGGATTAAAAATTAATAAGGAAAAAACTAAAATGCTAGTTAAAAATTTACCAAATAGCAAACCCCACACCCCCCACACCCCCAAAAATGGAAGAAAAGATGGGATTACAAATTGTAAATAAGATCAAATATTTAGGCATCTGGTTAAGAGCTAGAACATTAAATCTGCAGGAGGACAACTACACCCAATTACTCAAAAAGATTGAAAAGGATTTGAAAAATTGGAATAAGATGCAAATTTCATTATTAGGCAGAATAGCAACAATCAAAATGAATGTTTTATCCAAAATACTATATCTATTCCAAACAATTCCGATATTATTGGATAAAAAATTCTTTAAAGAATTAGATAAAATTGTGATGAAATTTATCTGGGCAAAGAAAAAAATGAGAATAAAAATATATATATTTACAAATAATAAAAGCAGAGGTGGATTTGGACTCCCTGCCTGGGAGATCTATTATAAAGTGGTGGCATTAGTATAGATAAAAGATTGGATCAATTTGAGGAACAATAGAATTCTAAAATTGCAGAGCCACAACTTACAATTAGGATGGCACACATTTTTGTGGAACCTGAATAGCCAAAACAATCTATACTTTACTAGACATGTATTCCGAAAGTTATTAATTAAAATTTGGGCTGACATTAGAAGAAATCATTATACCAAAATTCTGAGGTGGTTTTCAACAATGGAAGCAATGTTCCACTTAAATACGATGGATATTAGTAAAAAACTGAAGTACCATCAAATATTAGATAAAGAGGGAAGCACTAGGGATAGTCATTGATAATTGGTCATATTTACAAGTAAAATTGAGATATAATAAAGATGTAAAGGAATATGGAATTGAGGCAAAAGATATGCATTTAGATAAAATACTCTCAAGTCCTAAGAAAGGGTTGATTTCTAAACTATATAATTATATATTAGAACATAAACTGGCTGAGAGAATTGTGAAAGGACCTATGTTAGCCTGGGAAAAATTTTTTGATCACAGTATAGATCTGGATGACTGGGAAGAAATTTGGCAAAAAAAAATCTCATACTAACTAAATCAGTGGCACATAAGGAGAATTTGTACAAAATGATGTATAGATGGTATTTGGCACCCACTAGACCAGCCAAAATATTTCCGATAGCAAACCCATGCTGATGGAAATGCAAAGGGAAATTTGGTACTTATTTCCATTTATGGTGGACCTGCCCTGAGACAAAAAATATTGGTTAAAAATAAAAGAGTGGATAGAAGAAATTATAGAGTGTGGGCTGGAGTGGAAACCTGAACTGTTCTTGTTGGGAATGATTAATACCCCTAAAATAAGATATCTGACCATCCACTTATTGACAGCAGCATGGATTTCATTAGCACAATATTGGAAGAATCCAAATGTACCATTGATACATATTACTATTCAAAAAAATGTATGAGTGTGCCCAATTGGAGAGGCTCACACTCAAAATCTATGGGAAGGAGGACACAGATTATTATAGGATATGGGACAAATGGTACAACTGGGTAGACTGTAAAGGGAAAACATATAAATGAACCCTAGAAACAAATTATATGCAACTGTCTTTATGAAACATACAAGAATAACAAAGGTGTTAAATATTCTTTTATTCTACATTATTACTAGCATTTTATATTCACTGTATCTTTTTATTTACTACTTAAAAATTCTGAATTTATTATTAATTAATAAATAGTTATAAGCCAACGAGACGATTAGTAGAGTTTTGCAAGTTACGTAGTGATTAAGATTTGATAGTTAATGGAAATGTGAGAAGTATTAGTAATGATTATCAGGACGTATCAAATTTGATATCAAATATCGATATCAAACCAATTATACCAAATGTTCCATATTTCATAATAGTCACTATCTTGTTTATTTTTTAACAGTTTGGGTAGGCTATCCATCTCAGCACATTCATGTATTTTTTTAATTACCATATCCTCTGAAGGAATGAAAGACAATTTCCAGTTTTGTGCATAGGTTATTCTGGCCGTGGTTATGATATGCAAAATTAAATATTGATATTTTTTCTCCATGTTTAATTCTATCATACTTAGCAGAAAGGTTTCGGGTTCAAGTTTTACATTTTGTTTTGTTATATTTAAAATCCAATTTCTAATATTTCTCCAAAACTTCTGAGAGCATGGGCAAGTCCACCACATGTGAAAATATGTTCCTTGTACATAGTTACACTTCCAACAGTTGGGTGGTAGGTTGGGGAACATCTAAGCCAGTCTCGCAGGAGATAGGTGGCAGCGATGAACCATTTTATATAGGTTTTCTTTATACGAGACTGACATGGTTAATTTGTAATTTGTTTGCCAGATGTGTTCCCACTTATCTAATTCAATACTATGACCTATGTTTTTAGCCCAAATTATCATAGATTCTGTGACTGTTTCTTCTTTTAATTTGTAATCCAACAGATATTTATAAGTTTTACTAATTGTTTTCTTTTCCTCTCCTAGCCATATTTTATCTAATTCTTGTGGGATCATATTAAAGCCAAATTGTTCTCTATCTTTTTAATAATGGGTTTGTATTTGTGCAAAGGGCCACTATGCTATCTCCTTTCCTTGAATTTGTATTTGGTTCCTATTTTTAAGCTCTCCAGTATCATATAGTAAATCTTTATACCTGACAATATTTTCATAATCCAATAGATTTGGATATGTGACTGCTTCCAATGTAGATAGCCACAGTGGAACCTTTGGGAAATGGTTTTTTTTTAATCTTTCCCCAGATATTGAACAACACATTTCTTACATGGTGCCTTTGGAAATCTGAATGTTGTTTAGATTTTCCATTCCACATGAAGGCGTGCCAGCCAAGTTGGAGATCAAAACCTTCTAATAACCTTCTATTTTCTAATTTAACCCAATCCTTAAGCCAATTTACTATAGCAGCATCATAATATAATTCCAAATCTGGAAGGCCAAATCCTCCTTTTTTCTTGGCATCCTGTAATAGTTTATATTTCACTCTGGGTTTTTTCCTCTGCCATATAAATTTAGATATACATTTGTTAATTCTACAAAAAAGTTCTTTTCCAACTTGACTTTTCCAATTTGAAACTTTTCCAGTTTGAAACAGGAACAACAGTTTTGGCAAAATATTCATTTTTACTATATGTCCCAATAACGATAACTGCAGTTTGGCCCAATTATCTAAATCTTTAACTATTTGCATTATTAACTTATCATAGTTATCTTTTTTAATTGAAGAACATCTGGCAGTCAACCAGATCCCTAAGTATTTTACTTTATTTACCACCTGCATACCTAATTTATTTGCTAGTTCTTCCTTCTGCTCCTTTGTACAGTTTTTTGTTAACACTTTTGTTTTTTCTTTGTTAATTTTTAACCCTGCCACCTTTCCATATTCTTCTATTTCTCTTAGTAGTATAGGGCTCATTTCTAAGGGTTCTTCTAATATAAATGCCATATCATCGGTGAATGCCTGGAGTTTATATTACTCTTTTTTAATTTTTAGTCTTCTAATCTCTTGATTTTGCCTAATTTGTGCTAAGAGAGTCTCTTCTGCCAATATATACAGTTGAGGAGCTAGGGGCCAGCCTTGTCTTACTCCCTTATTTATCTTTATTGGTATCTGTATTTTCTCCATTTATTAATATTTTTGCGGTTTGCATGTTAGAAATTGTCTTAATAAATCCTATAAAATTTTCACCAAATTTCATGCCTATCAGTTGTTTAATAAGGAAGTTCCAATTCAGGTTGTCAAAAGCCTTCTGTGTGTCTAAAAATATCAATGCCATTGTCTTGGTTGAGTGTGTACTTCATAATATTCTAATATATCCATAATGGTTCTTGTATTTGTTTTTATTTGCCTATGGGGGAGGAAGCCATTCTGATCAGTGTGGATAATTCTACTTAATACTCTCTTTAATCTTTCCACCAATATTGTAGCCATTATTCTGTAATCTACATTTAAAAGTGATATTGGTCTATAGTTTTGATTTTTTTGTGGGTCTGATTGTTCTTTATAAATGAGGGTAATATATGCTTCCAACCATGATTTAGGCATGTTAGCGTTCTCCAGGGCTTCGTTGTACAAGTCCACCAATATCTCCTCTATTGTTTCTTGGAATTCCTTATAGAATTCCGAAGGAATTCCATCTGGGCCAGGGGTCTAATTTGCTTTTTGTGTTCCAGTTGCCTTCCTAATTTCTTCTATAGATATTTTATTATTCAAATTTTGTTTCTCTTCACCAGTAATTTTGGGCAGGTTCTTTTCATTCAAATATTGATCAATAGATTCTTCTAGTATTTCCTCCTGTTCATACAATTTCATAAAAAACTCTTTAGCAATTTCTTTTTTTTCTTGGGTCTGCGTGCATAATTTCCCTTCCTGATCTTGGAGAGCTATGATCATTCTCTTTTCTTGTTCTTTTTTAATTTTATGGGCTAACCACCTCCCTGGCTTATTTGCATTTTCAAAATAATTTTGTTTTGGCTAATTTAATTTTTTGGCCCAAATCTTCCTGTACATTTAAATTTATTTTATGTTTTACCAGATCAATTTCTTTCTTAATGTTTGAATTGTTTGGGTCCTTTTGTCTATTTATTTCCAAATCTTTCAGTTTCTCCCTCCATATGTTTTGTTGCTGTCTTTTTTCTGTATTCTTTTTAATACTATAAGCAATAGTTAGACCTCTCACACAGGCTTTGGCCGTATCCCAAAGATTCTGTAGAGAGGTATGTTCTCTTTTGTTTATTTCAAAAAATATGTTCAATTCTTTCTTTATCATTTCAATATATTCTTTATCTCTTAATATGGTATTGTTAAATGTCCTTCTTCCAATTTTCTCTTTCCTTTCCATTTAATTTGAATGGGATTATGCTCAGCCCATAGATTTGGCAAAATCTCGATCCTTTCAATATTCTCCATTAACCCAGGGTCCATATCTGATCTATTCTGGACGAAGAGTGATGGGAGTTCGAAAAAAGGTATATTGTTTTTTATTTGGATTTAATTCTCTCCACACCTTTTTACAAGTTTAGTTCTCTTACCATATTATTAAAAGACAAAGTGAGTATTCTCCTTTCCTTTTTTTTTTTTTGGGGGGGGGAGTTCTATAATCTTTATCTTTGTCTGGGACTGCATTATAGTCTCCTACAATGCAGACATTAGCATACTGAAATTCTATTATCTTATGGTGAAGCCTATTATAAAAGTCTTTTTGGTTTGTATTCGGGGCATATATTGTAACTAATAACATCTTTTTCTGATTTACATTTATTTCTATAAAGAGCATTCTCCCTTCTTTGTATATTTGTTTTTGTTGCAACCAATCCTTTACATATACTACAAAAAAACCCTTTTTTTGTTTGCAAGTGCCAAGTACATTTTACCCAAATTTATATTATTTAAGAGGTCTGCTTAATTATCTGGAATATGCACTTCTTGGATACAAATTATGTCAGCATTTTGTTTTTTAAGTTTCTCAAATATCTGTTTTCTTTTTGATGATAGATTTAAACCATTGATATTAACTGAAAATAAAGTGATTTCTCTATCAGTGTCACTGACTGTGTGAGGCATTTCTCATTTCATTTCTTGTTCTAGGTTCTCTTTTTCTTAGTCTGTTACCTTCCCCTTCTTCTCTAAGATTTTGGGGTTCAGAGTGTGAATCAAATTCTTTTTCTCCAGAGCATTGTTCCTCTTGGCTTCTTGTATTTAGGTCATCTCTACTTTCTTGTTCTTCCTCAGGTCCTAGGTGTCATTCACGAAATTCCTGTGCTTTTTCAATTGTACCAATTTTATATTTTTTGTCCTCCCATGAAACTAAAAGCCCCGCTGGAGTGAGCCACCTAATTGGAATGCCATTTCTAATAAGCTGAGTTGATAAAAATTGGTAGCTCCTTCTCTGCTCTCTGACTCTCCTAGGTATTTGTTTCAGTGCAACCAGTTCATGATCTTCGTATACAAGTGGTTCATCTCTGGTCTTACTATAGAGCAGGTCTCATGTTATCTTTCTCACAAATCGAATATGAACCTCTTGGGGTGGTCTATGTCTCCTCACATAGTGTGTATATACTCTGTAGATCTCGTCTACATCATTTTCAATTTCTAGTTTAAGTTTCTGTAAAGCTGCCGCTATTAGATTCATCATAATTGCACGTCAATCTTCCTTTTTGTCTTCCACCACATTTTGGAACCTAAGCTGAAATGATGCCTTCTCTAATTCCATATGTACCATCGAATCCTGGAGTTCGCAGTAGAGCACTTTCCAATTTTGTTCTGAATCCTCTAATTTCTTCTCCACCATCTCCATTCTTGCCTCTACTAAATTTAATTTCTGTTCATATTTTTATCACTTTTTTCCTGCATCTTTCCAATGTTACTATTCAAATTTTGTATTTCATTTTTCACTTGTCCTATTTTAGTTCTCATCTCTGTTTTCATTCCTTCATGGTTCCTTGCTATCAATTCATGGGTTTTTGCCATCATTTCCTGCATCATAGTGACCGTTGCCTGTACTGTCTGTGGGCTTTGAGCTGAACTAGTTTTTTCTGCTAGTAGCATTGCATCTATAGATCTCTGCCCCATAGGTGAAGACATCATTGTTGTAGTTTTCTTTCCTAATTTTAATTTGTAGTTGATGTTGTCGCCATTTTGACTATCTGTAGCAGCTCTTTCCAATCTACCATCAACTATCCCTAGTAGAGCACTATTTTCCTCTCCTTTTCAGTTCAATAGTAATATTAATACATATATTATTATATTATTAATTACCAAAATTCTATTATGGAAAATCACAATCAGCTCTTATTTCTATTTTTTCTTATTGAACTTATTCAACTATTACAATAGTTAAGAGAATTCAATATTAATCAAATACAGATATATTTACTCACAAAATCAACAGTCTTATATGCTTAATTAATTAATTTAAAGCAGCCAATTCATTAAAGTAATTAAATTCTTATCTATATATAAATATCAGTTAGTCTATTTCTTTAGAGTTCTTAGTTATATGCTTACCTCAGAATAAAAATACCTCAAATTCTTACTCTATGATTATTATTTGAAGGTCTGAGTTCTATATTTATACAACACACCTTCAATTGTCCAGTTATTCAAAAATTATTAACCAGTGTCCTTAACTCAATATTCTAAAACATATATATCTATTAAGATAATGTTTTACCAATCTTCTTCTTCTTCTTCTTCTTCTTCTTCTTCTTCTTCTTCTTCTTCTTCTTCTTCTTCTTCTTCTTCTTCTTCTTCTTCTTCTTCTTCTTCTTCTTCTTCTTCTTCTTCTTCTTCTTCTTCTTCTTCTTCTTCTTCTTCTTCTTCTTCTTCTATAAATGTCCTCTTTAAATTTGCACAGTCACTTCCACCTTTTCATTTCTCCTTTCTATTTTGGCTTCTTCTTCTTCTTGCTCCTTTATTCTTTTTCTCCACACAGTCCTAGTTCCACTTATAAATCTTAGTTATCTTATTTCTTCCTTTTTTCTTTATCACAGTTATCAGACAAATATAGCAATTATAAGGTTTCTTTCCTCAATCCTTTCCTTAACTCTTTTAAAGTGTCAATTGTCATTTTTTCAAGTTTTTACTCTCTAATCTCTCTGTCTCATTTGGACACGTCACTGTCATTTTCTCTTTCTCCCCACAATTCTCAAGCATCAATTGGCAAAAAATATAGTTATACAACCCCCTTTTCAACTTCCAAAGTAAAAGTAAACTGTGTTGTCTCACCCTTCAGCTCCTCCATTTTCAGCGTTCCATTACTCAGCATAAATTACTGCCGTTTCTTTAGTTAGTACTCCTTCCGATATTCCAGTCGCTTCGCTGCACTGTACGGTTTGGAGTTTCAATTTTCGATTTCCCTTTGTAGTATAAATCAGTATTCTGGAAATCTTTAAGTTCACCTTTACACTACTCAATTTGCTGTTCTCCACTCTTTGCTTCCTTCCTTCTTCTGTAAGCTGCTGGGCTGCCACGTCTATGGTTCCGATCTGTACGATCTCCCTCTTCTGCTGCTGGTTTTCAGGGGATTCTCTTGTAATCTCCAGGATTGCGGCACCTCCCCGAGATCTCCAGGTCTTCCCCTTTCATCTCTCTACCCCTCCGAGGTCCAACACACTCCTGGAAGCCACCAAACAGTGAAAATCAGAGCCTTTCAGAGCGGTGATTCGCTCCTCAGCTCCACATCAATGCAGCACCCAGATGGAAGCCCCTTGGCTGAAATTTTAGTTGGTCTACCTAACTGTGGTTTGGTTTCAAAAGATCCCCTCACTTTCCACTTCTTGATTAGTGTTTGAACACTGCTGATTGGCATTCTTAATTCCTTGGATATCTTTTTATATCTCTTTCCTGTTTTATACAGTACCTTTTCCCGCAAATCCTTTGACAATTCTTTTGCTTTCCTCATGACTCAGAAGCCAGGAATGTCAGTGCAGCAATGGATGAAAGATCCAAGGGTCTGTCTGGAGTCCCGGAACTCATTGACCTTTTATACGCCCACACTAATTACAAGCAAACAGATGAGGGTGGTTACCTTTAATCACCATTCAAACCCCTTTGTGCCTGTATGCATGTTATCAGGCCAAAATCACCAGGGTATGTAAACTTTTGATCAGGGCCATTTGGGTAGTTTCCATTGTCATTATAATTTTAAAAAAGTAAACACAGTTGATTGATAATAAATTGGGTCAACCAACCACGAACCATGAGTAAACAAAAGTTTTTGTGTTATCATTCATATTCTCTGAACAATGGCCAAGAAATCATAAATTCTGCCAGGGTATGTAAACTTATAAGCACAACTGAAAGTCAGAGTGTATTTTCCTACTTTTTCCCACACAGGCATGACATTTTGAACTTGGTGCAGCATTTCAACAGATTCAGTTCCACGAGGCACAGAACACTTTCTTATCAGGAGATCTGAATGTTTGGCTTTGAAAAAAATAAAAGTCACAAGGTTGTTAGGTATGGGACAATGGAAATACAAGAACTTTTGAAATAGGGTCTTCTTGATTTTCAAGCATTGCTTCCTCCAGATACACTTAAATGGTGGCTTTTAATACTTCCCAAGTTAAAGGTTAAGAAATTCAAAGGATAAGAAATGTCAAAGTTGTTCTATCAGTTCTTATACTTTCTTACAAATGTTGGTTTATGGTATGAACAAACATTCAAAGAAATGCACAGGTTCACTTGATTTCTGTATGAATTTCATATAATAACAGGTTGGTTATGTATGGACTGTTTAGGCAGTGCTATCAGATTTCCATTGGAAGGAGTTTGTTTTATCCCTGTCGTTCTTTCTTTTCCAATTGTACATTGACAATGAACCAAAAATCTTTAAACCAAATGTTCAGATCAAGTGGTTGTGGATCACACACATTTGTTAAAAAAACAATATACTTGTTTACCTGCATACATTTGAAATCATTCAAAAGATTAGAATGGCAGCTGGTTTATGTATTTTAACCAACCAACATTTTATTTGACTACATTTTAAATTTATATTTAAAGTAGAACACAAACCTGAAGTAAATAATTTGAAATGAATAAATGCTAATTAATTTCCGCTAAAGTAACATTTAAGTTTCTTGGTGAGGATGGTTAAAATGTGCAATTTTCTGTGATGATCTGGAAGTGTCCTCTTTAACTATTTATAAAAAATCAGGGGGAAAATAGCAGAACCATCATTCTTTGTCTTACATTCAAAATTACTCTGCACTATTTCATCTGTATCTGTGACTGCTTGTCAATACATGTTGTATTAGTGACAGTGACACTTTTGTTTACTAAATACTTCTCTTACAATAAAGTAGATAGGAAAGTATTGAAGTGTTACAAAAGTTTCCTTCCAAAACTAATCAAACTTCATATTTTTCCATCTATTCAACTAGAGGAAATATTCTGATTATAGTTTACATGCATACAGAGATTGCGTAGACAGTATGTGACTGTATTCAATTTCGTTTTTCTTACAGAGCAAAATACATTCAGAGTTAGGAATCTGGAAACTTTCAGCATAAAATATTAAATTAGGGAGAATTTCAAATCACAGATGTGAATTTGAAATGCTGTTCAATTAAATTAAAAATGCTGGAGGGCAGACCAATTTGCATTGATTAGATGCCTTAAAATTAGGAGAGCCCCAAATTCCCACCAATTAAACTTGAATAGTAGTATACTAATATTTTTTAAAACAGGACTAGAAAACTGCTTAACCAATCACATAGTGTTTTGTAGTAATGGAAGCATTAATGGCAATGGAACTGTGACAGCTTGGCTTCATGTTATTATATTATTTTTGAGGATAATGCTCCTTCTCCTTGCCTCAAGGCATCATAAGTTTCCTGTACTTATAGTTTATTTCAATTAAAATGGCATATGGCTTTTACAGCTGTCTGCTTGATATGCCAACCTCTATTCAATGTATTTTTTCCATATGAAGCTATGTTTCCATCACATAGTTGATTGGGAAGCTACTAGACAGACCTGGGGCTGGGTTCCTATTAATATCACATTCTACCTTCTCCCATGATTAATTTAAGTGCCTTATGCAAGTATGGACCCAATCTCTTTAAGACATAGAAAGAGAAGGGAAAGTAATTGGCAGAGGAGTAAATGCACCTAGCCCAAAGGGATGACTATGCTGTAAAATACAAAGTTACTCTGTGTCATGCCTCTGGAATCTGATTCCGAGGGAGAGGTGGAACAGCTGACAGGGAGTGGGAGTGTGGCTCAGGTGGCTGTGGAGGAAACTGGGGAAGGGCACAGTCCAGCTGGGCATTCAGAGGAAGACCCAGGCCCACCCCTTCTTCATCCTAGGGCACACAGGGAGGAACAGATAAGGGAGCAATGTAGGTTATGGGGGAGGAAAAGGCCCCGATTCCCTTCATTAGCTGCAGCTGGGAAAACCGGATAAAGAGGGGGTTTGAGCATAGCTCCTTGCTGGAAGCAAAGCATGAATTATTTGGGTTTGTTAAGTCTTATCTGAGTCCTGGCATCCTCCAAACTCTGTGTGTTTCATTATCTTTTGAAGTCTTCAATTCCTTATCCTGCCCTGTCTTGTTAATTGCTGCAGCGTGGTTTGTGTTGGTTTTTATTTATAATTTATATGTATTTTGTGTTTGGACAGAATTTCTTCCCTTTAAAAACTGTTCTTGGGAGACTTTTTTCTCCAGCCAATGATAACTGGACATTGGGGGCCAAGTTGGAGGTATTAAAGGGACTTTACCAACTGATAGTTATAAAGGTGCAGATGATAGACTCAATAATTCCTCTGTAGAACTGTATCAGCAATAACTAAATCTCCCAAGCTTAATTGCACTATTTCATATTTCAGGGAATCAAGGAATGCCTAAGGATCTTCTGAATACTATTTTGTTTCCCAGGAATAGCACTTTTAGTGTTGCAGCCAGCAAGTCCTCACTCCGGTCCACTGTTTAAGCAGGAGCCAGAGAAGTCCCTGATTGGCTGGACCATTTGACAGCTCCATATAAAAGGAGCTATCAAATGGAATCAGCTGTCTCTCTCTCTCAGCTGCTGCCACGAGCCACGTCTAGCCTCAGCTGAGTTACATGTTAGCAATAAAGCCGGTTAAAGCTTTATATTGCCTCCATCTCTTTCTTTAAGCGTGCCAAACACAAAATTTAGGAATTATTTATTTCACAAAAATAGCATCTTTAATAAAAAGTAGAATTATCAGAGAAGGCTGCCTTCAAAACAGACAGAAAAATAGCAGTCTTAATGTGATGCCGGTGTAGTATCTTACTGATTTTGTCTGTTGTACCTCTTATGTAGGGTAGCTGTCCTGCCCTATATAAGAGGTACAACAGACACATCAAAACTGCCTTCAAAACAGACAGAAAATAGCAGCCATCCTAAGAAACCCCAAAGATAAAATTGACCTTGAAAACCAAGACATATATGAAGTTCCCTGCACATCATGTCCTGCCATATACATCAGACAGACCAATAGAATAATAAGTACCCACCATGATGAACACAAAAATGCAGTAAAAAAGCTGGAACACACTTCCTCACTAGTCCAACACATGAAAGCCACAGGTGATAGTATTGACTTCAATGGCAGCAAAACCCTAGCCATTATAGAAAACACCAGCTACAGTATTATCAGAGAAGCCATCGAGATTGAAAAACAACCTGAAAGCATGAATAGAAGAGATGACTCCACCAGACTGTCAATTATTTGGAAGCCTGCACTCACAAACAAAAAAATCTCCACACCACTAGCCAGGCAAACACCTGGGCACAAACAGATACTCCCTGATACCTCCAGCTCAAACACACCCCAACCAGGCACCCAGATGAAACCTAGCTTCCTAACAAATGATAGCTGCCCATTTACTCAGAGCCAAGCTGCGCTAAAAGCCTCCAATACAGGAACACAATGTTGCCAGCCAATCGAGAAAAAAAAAACGCTACAAAACAGAAGATATTAGAAACACCAATCAAGCAGAACAGAGCAAACTCCAAGACCAGTAAACACAGACCAAGACTCCCAACCAATCAGGATGAAGAAAAAAACAATTCTAGCAAAGCACGAGGCTAGCACCAAATTTAAAACAGAAATGGCTGTGAAAGCCTGACACACAGATGGACCCAATACTCAAGCCTGATGATGGCAGATGAGATTCTGCCAAAACGTCTGTACAACTTTAAAAGCACAACTATAATGATGTGGGAAAATACCCGAACAAAGCTGAATACCATACCAGAGAGAGAGAGAGAGACTAATTTTTCTCAAATCCACAATAAAGAGGTTCCTGCATAAATAAGATCACAACGTTTATTTTGTGATGTTGAATTATACTAACTTTCTTCCCATTTACATCATAACTTGGTTGCATCCTCTATTAAGAAAAAATGGACATGTTTAAAACTCATTTTGTATCAATTTGTTTCTGGTAACATTATTTGTGTAGATGCTTCTGTACATTACATATTTGCCTATTGAAACCATAATGGATCTTTATTATTGTACTATAAGGCAAGCTCTATCTTAAGAATAGAAATGGATATGAGGTATGCAAAAAAATAACATATTTTTTTGCAATGTACTGTATAGTTGATGGTAAATAGATTGAAAACATAGTATAAAATATAGTACAAAGGATGGCATTTTGCAAAGCTAAGGGAAACTGCAGTAGTGATCACATGACATGAATAACCTCAGAAAACAATTTAAGGCAGTAAGGATTAAATCACCTTAGTAGCTCTTTCGCACTGTCTCTTTGACTAATTGTTCTAATTAGAGTAGAATTACATATATAGGCTAGGGCTTTTAACTTTGTTAATATATTCCTGTTACAAAATTAGTTCCTGCCTTTTCCAAAGTACAGAGCTATGTTAGAATGTTTAAGTTTACAAATTAACTGGGAACAAATACATATTGACCGTAACAAAACTATGGGATACAATCAAGATCAAGTGATCTTGATTGTACTAATACCACTCTATAAGACTATACCTAGAGTATTACATCCAGCTTTGGTCACCACATTATAAAAAAGATGTTGAGTCTCTAGAAAAACTACAGAGAAGAGCAACCAGGATGATTAGGGGACTGGAGACTAAGACATATGAAGAACAGTTACAGAAACTGGGCTTGGCTAGTTAGTGAAGAGAAGGACCAGGGGAGTCATGATAGCAGTCTTCCAATATTTGAGGGGCTGCCACAGGGAGGAAGGGGTCAAGCTATTTTCCAAAGCACCTGAAGGCCAGACAAGGAATAATGGATGGAAAGCACCTGAAGGCCAAACAAGGAATAATGGATGGAAACTGAACAAAGAGATATTTAACCTGGAAATAAGGAGAAACATTTTGACAGTGAGAACAATCAACCAATGGAACAGCTTGCCCTCGGAAGTTGTGGGAGTGCCATCACTTGAGACTTTCAAAAAGAGATTGGACTGCCATTTGTCAGAAATGGTGTAGGGTCTCCCACTTGGGTGGGGGGGTCTAACTCTGGTTATCTGTTATCTGTTAGCCTGCTAATCTCAAGTTTCTTTGCTGCCTCTCCCAAGTGAATAGGGCTACCAGATCTGGACTGAAAAAATGTGGTGACCACTAGAATTTTTAATACTGTTCAGTCATCTAGTGTTGTCCAGATGTTTACAACCAAGCTCTAATAACTCTATTACAGAAATTTGTTCAGTATTTGCTATCCAGCAGGTTGACGGTAATACAAAGAAAGGTATCATCTCAAAATCCAAACAAAGCAATTTCAGCAAATAGTCACTGTTGACCTGATCAGCTTAAAAACAACAACAACACAAAACAACCCCCTCCCACTGAAATAACATTCAAAATATTCAAAAAGCAGGATAGGAGTCTTCTGCCCATTTAAGATACATGTATGTGTGCATGTATTTTCAAGAGGCAACTGGACTTTGATTTTTTTTGAAGATGTTTTGCTTCTCATCCAATAAGCTTCTTCAGCTCTGACTGGATGGTAGGGAATGGAAGAATTCATATTCTTTGCAGACACCTGATTATTTGCATTCTTTTTAGAGAGTCATTGAGGCCACCTGAGGGTTTGTATCTTCAAGTATGAACAGGTTTCTAGAAAAATAGCAACAGGAACTATTTGCACTTCAGTTTAAGATGCAGACAACACAGAGTCCTCCTCAACACCCAGCATCTGTGTTCAACAGTTAAGGGACAAAGGGAAGAAAATATTCTACAGAAAACACAGCTATACAACACAGTCCTTTCAGGCTCCATGCTCATTTGCACTACTCAGGTGATCCTGAGGACACAAACAAAGCCCCAAGGATGCAAATGACCAGCTGTCTACAAGGCATATAAATCCTTCGATTCTTCACCATCCAGTCAAAGCTGAAGAAGCTTCTTGGATAAGAAGCAAATCATCTTCAAAGAAAAGCAAGAAAGTCCAGTTGCTTCTTTAAAAGCAGCTTTGGGATGGCTATATACTTCTGTAATGTGTTCCTAAAATAGTAAAGCTCTAAATCCTAATCAAACAGTATTCAACAACTATACCTGCTCTAGCTGTGATTTTAATAAAAAAGTAAAAATATGAAATGCTAAACTATCCAAGAAGCTTTTATTAGTGAGATTTGATATTATGGTGTTATGAAAATAGGTATAGGTTTTTCTTTCTTTTTTCATGATTGTTTCTTCTGATTTCTAAGATGAATTTGTCTAAGGTGCATGTGATGAAATGACTCACATCAATGGATGCCTCAGTCATAGACACACATTTGTAATAATAGAAAGCAATTTAAAAAGGTTATGGTCTTTCTTTTTTAAAGAAAAAAACCAAGGATAAAATAAATTAAACTTGTATGTTTTATGAACACCTCAATGAGCTAAGAAGATGTTGCCCTGGATTTAAGTTATTTCAGAGTTTGAAAATACTCTTTCGCTATGTCATGCATATTCATGAGTCCATAGACAAATGCAGCAATAAAATCACATTACTTTTTCTGCCTGCCTTGATAGTATGATTTGCTGACAATTGCCTTCCTACCTGACCATAAAGTATCTAATGTAATTTTAACATTGTGTGCATAATAAATCATAATTGAGCTCCCCTACAATTCCCTCTGTAAGGAAGGAAACAGGTCCTCCCTGATTACTTCTTGCCAACATGTTTTCTACTTCATTTACATTTAGAGTAGCTTACCACACATACTAGTGTTTGATAGGGCTAGTTTGATCAAAGAATCAGAAATCTTCCTGAGTAAAGCAGAATATACTTTGCCCAATATCACATTATTTTTTAATAAAGAAAGATATTCCATTGCAGTACATTGGTATATTCTACATAGGCTAGGTTCTCTGATAGCATTGTTTTGATAACTGTAAAAAAACAACATAGCACAAAGGGAGAGATTTAAAAAACTGATCGTTATTCCACATGAGCTTGAGCAGGAGTTTGTTGCACTCTTAAAAATATTTAACTGACATAGTTGGAATGATAGGTTCACAAAGCCTGTTAATTATAACACTGGCAGTGTGCTATGATAGGGTATTATGAATTTTGGTACCACAAGGGTAAAATAGGAATGCACTAAAACAAATGAAATAGAATATTGCAGTAAGAATGGGGTGGGAAATTTTCACTGGCACATATATACATTATATAAATACAAATAAAGATTTTGTAGTCTCTTAAAGCCAAATACATTTAATTTGTTCTAATACCCTTGGAATCCATCAGGAGATGAAATAGAGCTGGGCACAGTTAAAAGAGCTGTGCAGGATCTTTGAAGGAGTCATCCACTTTGTTAGAGCTTCAATCAAAGTGCTACTTTGAAGCAAAAACGTGAAGCAGTGCCCCACTTCAAATTGTCAAAATGTGCCAATTTTGTCCCTTTGCTTCAATCAGTCAGAAGTCTCTGTTAAAGAAGCAGTAGCCAGCAGAAATGGATTTGTTTCACTTTGATCACTCATCTGAGAGATAGTGATTGGCCCAAAGTTATCCAGTGGGCTTCTCTGACAGAAGTAGACTTGAAACTGGATCACTCCAGTTGTATTTAAAGAGTGGGCAGTATCCATGACAGCATCTATGATGATCTATTTGAGACTTCTCTAAATTTCTCTCTGCTTGATATATTTCCTCTCACCAATATTACCACTGTTCATTTGCTTACTTCCCTCTAAAATGTGTCTTCTATAACTGGCAACAGAGAAAGTATAAAACATTTCCCTCTCCTCTTTTGAAGTTTCCATGATCTGAGTGGGCAAATGAAAGCAACAACACAAAGGAAGATAGAGAAGACTTGGGAAACTGTTGGTGAGCACCTTCCAGGTAGTTGTCAATCTAGTGGAAAAGTGAAGAATGAAAAGAAACTGTCATGAAAGGAGGTTAATTCAGATTTTATTATATTCATTTGAAAAGAGGTTGGATGTTTATAAAGTAACCAGAAAGAAACAGAATTAGTCTTTAATGCTTTATGAAAACTATGTAATCTGAAGGTAACATCTATGATATTTGACAAGTAAGTATAAAATATTTTCATATTTGAGTATATTTCACATATTGCTTGCTGCTGGCACCATTATCACCCATGTTATACCAACTGTCTCAGGATACATTGCAAGGCGTTTCTACATCTCTTGTATATTAAATGTTGACATTTTTTAAAAGGAGAAAATATATTATTCCTCCCCCAGATCTGATCATTTTAATAGGTTGGTAATAATTTAGACACATGAATAGGAAAATGAGCAACAAACATTCTAGTGCATGACACGTGTTTGTATTATGCTTAGTGATTTCCTACTTAGGCTTTATCTGCAGAACCTTCAGAACCTTCTCCAAAAGGAAAATGGACAGATGAAAAATGGAATGCCAAAACACCGAGATACCACTGAGAAAGAAAAAAAGAGGAGCATCACTCAGAAAAATGTAGGTGGTTTGGTTACATTCATCATTTGTTACAGGCTTGAATTTTGTGATGGCAGCAAACTGGAAAATACACACAAATCAACTGATAGAGAACCTGCTAACAAAATAAACTATTCTCGTACATTTCCAGTATTTCATAGACTATTGTGTTTGTATTACAAATATCCTATTTTTAAAAATTGTTCTTCTGTTACTTTAGGAATTCTACTTTTCTTCTTCTGTTACTTTTAGGGATTCCGTGTCAGCGTTCCAGCAACCCTCCATTCCAATCAATAACTCAAAGGTACATACATATCTCAAAGGTACCTTTATTTGGAAAGTAACTGGCACATCTGTGGAATCTCGAATCTGAAAGTTTCAGGCTTCCTTGCAAAAATCAAAACTACAAATCCTTCCCCCCACTTAGCCATCACCATATCACATGATCCAATCACCATCCATCCTAAAGTAAAATTCCCATTTTATTATGCGCCACACCCAGTGACCTTGAATCAACAAAAGAATTTTATTTTGCCTAACTAGATATACTCATATGAATTCCTCCCTCCCACTTTCTCAGGCTCAATTGTGGCAGTATGGGAGGATCGAATCTCAATATGGCTTCCAAAGCTGACACTCTGCTTGTTCTTCTTGCTATTGTTTCCCATGATTTATTAACAAGGGGATTATTTTGTTTACAATTTATTCCATTACATTTTGCATAGGAATATTCTATTACTTTTAGTTAGCCAAGTGAGTTTTGTATTATTTGCTATCTCCACATTACCCATCAGCTTTCAGCTTCCTCACAAAGACATAAATTTCTTCTGTTGTCCTTAGGCTGCTCTTAACTTCTCTTTTGAACCTTCAACCCCTGGATTTCTGAACAGCTGTATGCATCTTTGAATCATCTTTACAGGCTTTAAATCCTTCTGTCCTCCATTTTATAGACATGCTGCAGTGCACTGCAATTTCACACTGTCCAACAAACCATTTCTTCCATTTCTATTCCAAATAGCTGCTTGAAATCTAACAGCACAGTGACTCCTTCTAAAGCCTTCTTAGTTTTACTTCTCATCTTATAGAAAGGCTAAATGCCATTATACAGTTAAACAGGATCTACATGACAGAGACACATTCCAAAAATTGATGAACATCCTGTCAAACCTCTCAAATGATTGACATGTTGACTTCCAAATAGATGATTCCTATAAACATGTAGCCCTTTACCAAGAAACAGTTGCCTGCCTTTATAATAGCACTACAGCTTTCCAAAGTCTTTGTGCCTTCCAAATGTGCGAATTTCAGTTCCCAGAGCCCACCGGCCTCTACTTGTATCATCACTGCATTGCATTATGAGAGATATGTTTCAAATATATTTATTATTGAAAATTATGAAAGCAAACATGAATGGAAGTATTGAATGGTGGGCTAGAGTAGAGTCCTTACGTCCATGGAGATTTTCAATCATCCAAGACATGGTTTTCCCAAAGATACTTTTCAAAAGGCAACTGGACTTTTTATTATTATTATTTCCTTGAAAACATTTCATTTCTCATCCAAGAAGCTTCTTCAGTTCATTTCTTCAATTTAACACTCTGAAGGTTGGTCATTAGCTCTCTGAGAGTCATTGAGGTCACTTGTATCTATACCGTCAAGATTACCTGAACCCTATGTAGCCTCAAGAATTCCCAGAGAGCTTAACAACAGGCCTTCAGAATGCTAATGATCAGATGATTGCAAGGAATATAAATCTTTCCATCTCCCACCATCAATCAGAACTGAAAAGAAGATTCTTGGATGAGAAGTGAAATGTTTTCAAGGGAAAAAAAAGCCAATAAAGTTCAGTTGCCTTTTGAAAAACAGCTTTGGGATCTAGAGTCCTTAATTATATATATTATTTTATATTTATTTGAATTGTTTTTTTTTATTATATGTATTTCTCTGTACCTATTAGAGGATTTGAAATAAATAAATAATATTCAGGGTTTTAAATGTTCACCTTTTTATATTACAGAGATTTCTATCTCAAAGCAATTAGGCCTAGAATGATTAACATAACTGCCCAGCATGATTGAAGGTTTGGACAGGGTCTAAATAAATAAATAAATAGGAATATCCTCACAAATGAATCAGAGAAGAGGAAGAGGAAGAGGAGGAGGGAGGAGGAAGAAGGAAGAAAAAGGAGGAGGCAGAGGCGGCGGCAGCTGACTGTTGGCCACAGGGAAAGCAAGGTGATTGGTTTGATCTACGTTTCTTGCCTAAGAGTATAATGAGATTATTAAACTATTCAATATAATAACCGATAAAGCATACACATATGTTATTGGTTATTAATTATAAAGTATAGTGCATCCCATCAAGTTTTTAATAGCTCTTCTAATTATATCACCAAGTTTAATATTGAAATAAAATCTACCCAATTAACATGAATAACTCAACATTTGGATACCTATGCTTTGTTAGATAAATGAAAAAGCTGGAAACAAACCTTGTGTTGAAGAACTTATAGAGTCCAAGATCCTAGTAATGACCCTGATGAAAGACTTGTTTCAGTTTATTGGGAAGAACATAATTCTTTAATTACTCTTCAGAGGGTTTGGTGGTCATCCTTCCTTGAGCTTAGATTCACTATGGACATTACTTCTATTCTGAAAGTGAATATATTGAATAGAAATCAATATTTATTGTTAAGAATCAAGGTAAAGCAAGACAAGAAGAGTTATGTTATAATCTTTGATCAGGTGCATAAACTAGTGATAACCAAAAGCTTTAATATAAAAAGAATCTAACTATTAATTGCTGGTACTAAAACCCTTCAGGCATTTGTCTTAAGATTGTGGAACTCTTTTTAAAAAGACCCCATAAAATCTAAATCAGAACAATTTTTCTGAAGTAGTATTTATGCAAGGTTATGCAACCTTAGCAGCACCTGATTAGCTTTTGCATTATTAATCTGTTATTAGCTACTCTGAGTTCTAAGAACAGGACGGATTAAAAATCAAATGGATAAATTGAAATATCCTGCTTGATTTATTTACATATTCTGCTTACTACAATGCCTTTAGTTCACATAAATGTATGTGCCTGTTATGTTATTTTTAACAAATGAGATGCTATTGAAAACAACAACAACAACCCAAGCAGCCCTTCATTTTGAGTTTCTCTCAATATTTTGTAGGGCTTTTTCCACTATTTTCTTAAATGAGAAAAAAGAAGAAATAATTCAATTCATGGCATAATATTTTGAGTAGCAACTTCCCTTTCAAGTTGTTTCATCTTGACATCTCAGTTTCATTTTGATAATCACAAGTAATCAGGCAAATAAGTATATTTTCTTCCCTGAACATCTTTTGGGAATTCTAGGCTATTTGGTTCTTTCTACATGACTACTAAATATTTTCTTTAGTTACTAGTCAGTCCCCCACACTCATGCTCAATACATTGAAAATATACTAATTTGGCATTGTAAATAAATTAAAAACAGAAATTGTTGGTCAGTGACCCCAAGATTACAGTGGGAATCACAAAAATATGCTTATAATCTTTTGAAAAAAAAAGGAAAAGCTTCTCAGAACATTAATCAATCAATTAATTTGCAAAACAGAAAAAGGGTAAGTATATTCATGGAGAAGAGCAGGGAGGGATTCTACTGGTTCTGACCGGTTCTATAGAACCCCTTGTTAACTTTCTAAGCAGTTCGGGGAACTGGTAGTTAGAAGCAAACTCCTTTTGTTTTTTTCTACCTTTATTACATTCTTGCCAGTATGCCTAGACTTCCTGTCTCCAGAGCTTCTGGCGTTTGACTCTCTTAAAGCAGCAGGGTTGTTTTAAGATTTTTATACTGCTGTTGGGAGGAAATACTTCCCTGGACAAACTGCATTTGAAGAAATAATTGAATGATGAAGCAGAGCTGTCAGAAAGAAGTTTTTTAATGATAGGGAACCAAGATGAGTGACATTCAGCAAGGCTTCTTGGCTAGCTAGAAAGATTGACATTCAAACATGAGTTTACATACCCTTTCTGAGTTTTGGTCTAAAACTGGTTTTTGGTGAAGGTTAATTCTGTGCTTGGTGACATTTAATCCTGTGTTTACTGATGGGATAATTTTCCCTATTCAGCTTCAACAAGCAACAGCTACTATTGTGATTTAATTATTTGTATTGTGTTTGATTTTTTTCCTGCCTCATAGTTACTTTGTCTATCTGGGGTGGGGGTCTTTCTTCACTGCTTTAGTGGTATCTCACGCTGTCCTTTTGGGGTGTACTTCCAAGAGGCAGGATTCAAGCTTGGCACTGATTTTTTTAATGTCTTTCTGGGGCGCATGTGACCTTTCCTTAAATCTGATGATTTCCTTAGGATATCTTGTGAGGTGAGTGAAACCAGCTGGTATCTTTAAGTGGTGCAAATGGATCTAAGGATTGCTTTTCCTGGGTGTGCTTTTTATGGAGAGCTTAAGTGACCTCTCTGCTAAAGGGATTCACTTTATGAGCAAGAGTTAGCTGCTAATAGTTATCACTTCATTTTAGCTATTTTAATTCCTCAAGATGCTCTGGCACCCTGCCTAATTTGTAATTCCTGCTTGAAAGTATTTTTAATTTAATGATTAGTATTTAGGGCAGCTTTTTGCAAGCAAAGAAGCTTTTTGTATTTTTGTACAGGTAATCCTTGACTTACAACAGTTCATTTAGTGACCATTCAAAGTTACAATGGCACTGAAAAAAGTGACTTATGACCATTTTTCAGACTTATGACCGTTGCAGCATCGCCACTGTCATGAGAAGCCAGGCAAAGAGAAGCACCCCTTGACATGAGTGATGTTGTGTTGGCCATGCCCACCCAGTCACATGACCACCAAGCCACACCCACCAACTAAGCCATGCCCACAGAAACAGTTGTTAAAAAATTGAATCCCATTCCTGAAGAGGAGTGACTTATAAATGTGTATATATGCAAATATATCTCATGCATGTGTGTTTATAAATAATAACCATGTATAGTCTACATCTGCAAGCAACTCATTCACAAGTTAAAAGGAATATCAGGTATTCTGTTGATTGAGTAATTGGGATCATAAATTTATATTTCTGGTTTTTAAAAAGAAGCTTCTATATCAATAAGAATGATGCAGAGAATCTCTTTCCATTGTTCACCCATAAATTCCCTTGTGATAGGTCTTTAATTCAAAAGAATATGGGCTTCCAAAAATATTAAATTTCAAAGTCAGGTTAATGTAGGTAGAGATTTCTTCCCAGAATATTAAAAGCTATATGTATTTGAATTAAATCTTCTCATATCCAACCTCAGGATTATTTATATAATTATGTTCTGTCTAAAACAATCAGTGCAATAAGTTTGAAGTATTTCAGAAATCTTCAGAAATTATTGAAGTTAGAATAATTTTATATTGGGTGTGGGAAAAAATTTATTTATTATACATATATTTATTGCATTTAATTGGTTGCTCATAAGTATTACTAGTGGACAACAAAAAACAAATTTAAAAACAAAAACTCATCATTGTTTAATTGATCTAAATTACATCAATTATTGTTTAATAATTGATATGAAGTAAAAAATGTCAAATACATCCAATAAATATGAAAGTTTTACAAAATCAGTGTAAAGATGTAAACTATCCTATAACATCAATTTAGCATGGGGGAGAACCACTTTTTAGAAATTCTATATCACAATATATAAATGAATATAAATGTGATAGTGTACAAGCAACAGAAGCACTTACCATGTAGATGCTGATAGTGACGCTCCATATGGTACCCAATGCCTATTATTCCCGAACTTTTTTTTTTAAAAAAAGGGCATTGTGTAAAATCCATATTGCTACTAGTAGTTTTATACCTCATAACATTATCATTATCTTCAAAAAATTCCCTTTTGGCTTCTGAAAATACTAAATATAGTCTTTTATGAAACTTGAAGGTATGCTATGAACTATTACAGATGAAATATAAACTCCAGCTGCAGTACTGCTTAATTTTTCCTCTCCTTTAACTGTTTTAACTGTTTTCTGACAGCAGCCTTTCTACCTGGCTGTAGCTGAGAAAGAAATAAGAATGTTCCAGACTCCCATTTCACTTCTGTGAATAGGGGTTTTATTTTGTCTCTCAAGCATACCCTGATCAGAGAAGCTCCTTCTGCAAATATGCCAACTTCTCATTAAACTTGCTCACATGAATACATTTGCTTACATGAACAGTTACTTGCAAGAGAAATGCCCATGGCCACTGACATTATCACCAGGGTTTTTTAAATGCAAAGCAGTTGCAAAAACACAAGGAGACATATACAACCAGAGCTTGTTCCCTTGAAAAATGATTTAAGTGGGCAGCTCTTTAACAAAAAAAGATTAAAAAATATTTCTTCTATCCATCTTGGCTGGTTCATTTTGTTTAACTTTAAATCATTCTATGTAATTATTAAAAACTAGCTCAATACTCATGCTTCACTACAAAACTATGTGGTCGAGCTTAGTTTTTGGGGAGGAAAATAAGGGGACAATTTTTTGCCTCTGCCTACCAGCATTCATAGGTAATGCTGGCTACCAGCATTCATCTGGCTAGTGACCTGTCAGTGTGTGAGAGAGTTGAGGGTTGTTTGGAAACTGAAACAGCATTTCCTGTGTGAGCAATAAGGAGACAGCAAGGAACCTGGGCGTGGCTTAGCTCAACTGTTCTGACCTAAAGCTGCTTGATGCTGTGAAACTAATACTGAAACTGAAACTCCTCTCCTCTGCTTGTGTTTTGCATTTGGAACAGATTTCTTTTCAGGTGGGGAGAAGGAGTAGAACTCCTTTCTTAGTGAGCACCTAGAAGCCAAGAGGAACATGCGTGCCAAATTTCAAGTTTGTAGACTTTACGGTTCTGGAGATTTTATTATGATGCATGAGTGGTATTTTACACACACACACACACACACACACACACACACACACACACACACACGTATGTATGTATGTATATGTATGTATATATATGTATATATATATATGTATATACATATATATACATATATACATATATACATATATACATAAAAACACAATGTAATAAAATCAGATAAGGTATGTAGCATAGTAGGGTTCTTGAGTTTCAATCATTCGCTTAGTGACCATTCAAAGTTACAACAGCACTGAAAAAAAGGGACTTAGGGCCATTTTTCACACTTACTACCACTGCAGCAGCATCTCCATCATGTGATCAAAATAGCAACTGACTCATATTTATGATGGTTGCAGTTTTCCAGTGTCATGTGATCAACTTTTGCGACCTTCTGACAATCTAAGTTAATGGGGAAGCCCAATTCACTTAACAACCATGTCACTAACTTAACACCTGCAATGATTCACTTAAAAACTGTGGCAAGAAAGGTCGAAAATGGGGCAAAATTTATTTAACAATTATCTCACATAACAACAGAAATTCTGGCCTCAATTGTGGTCATAAGTCGAGGACTACCGATTCTTAAATTGACACCAGTATAAGAAATATGTTTTATAAATGTGACTTTTTATGATTTGGAATACGTAACATTTAATTGACAAATAAAACATACTAACAGTTACCCCTCCCTTACTACATTATCTGTAGTTACCATTAGACAAAGAACAGGTGTATATCATGAAATCCAGCAGGGCCAATTGCAGTACAGAGAAGTATGTAAACCTGGTGAATAAAACCGAATAGCACATTAAAGCACGTAGCTATTGCTAACATGGATATATATGACTCTTTCGATATTCTTAGGCTTTTTAAAAACAAAACCTTGTTGACCGTGCAGAAACCTTCAGTTAATTTAAGGGAAATGACCAGCTTAACAGAACCAATGAGTTAGAAGACAGTTCCCCTCCCCCATTGATTAGGAATAAGCTCTTTTGCAGTTTTCTCATTTAGCCTATTGAAATTCATCTTGAGAATGCTGAAGTCTGACCATGAAATAGAGATCAATGGAGTGGCAAGTTAATTGATATATTTTGTCTGCTGTGCTAGTATACACTAAATCTCTAGAGATCAACACAGTTGTATGACTTCTTTTAAAAGGCTACCTATACTACAAGTCAGCAACCAATTAGTGGCTTTAGTTCAAATCAGGCTTGATATATAGTTGGTTTCAGATGATGTACTTTGTCCCATACTTTAGCAAAGTTATGATGCTGCAGGGACAGTAACAGCTCTTAGCTATTTTCTATCCAAGTAGAGACCTAAAACCTTGTATAATCTTCCCTTAATAATCTTCCATTCTGCAGGAGTTCTTTGCCTATTCCTCATTTATCTTCAGAATAACAGAGTTGGAAGGGACCTTTTGTCTAGTCCAACCTCCTGCTCAAGCAGGAAACCCTATAGCATTTTAGATACATGGTTGTTCAATCTCTTCTTTCAAGCCTCCAGTGATGAAGCATCCACAATTTCTGAAGACAAGCCATTCCATTGGTTAATTGTCCGCACTGTCATGCAATTTCCCATAATTCTAGGTTGGTTCTTTCCTTGATTAGTTTCTATCCATCCATCCTCCTTTCCATTTTGATTTTTAGTTAGATATGCCTATTATTTATGTCTTAACCATCTTCCAAGCACCTTTTTTAAGCTACTAATTTTTTCAGCAGACTGGCTAAGGGCCATGAGGCATGTTATTTTAATTGCAGAACTTGCTCATAATCTATTCCTTTGCTTGGAGTAAATGCGTAGAGTAAAGAAAGAGATCAAAGCCCTATTCAATCCCACCAAATTTAGAAAGGAGGACCAGCTGATCGCTAGTTAATTAACAAACAAATGCAGTTTGATCTTAAGACTTCCTTATTTTCCTTCCAATAACATGCCATGAGGTTTCAACAGATTTTATCGTTAATCATCTCTTTTTTTGCCTCCATTTTTCATTATTCCATCCCTTTATTCTATAGTCTCATTCATTTTATAGTAATCCTTGAATCCTGGTTTGCAACTCCGTAATTTAGGAAGGAGTGGTCTAATGGCGTATTATGGATCCTAGTCCCATTTATCTAGTATGAAGAGCATATTGTCAAGTTTGGCATAAGAATTAGTAGTTTTTTTGTAGCACTATTTAAACAAATTTTAACATACTTACTTTATACTTTAAACTCTTCCCAGACCCCACAGACAAGCCAACACTATATCTACTCTAATAATGTTTCAAATCATAGCTGTAGTATCTGCCTACAAAAACATTACACACAAGACAGAGGAATTCATTGTATTGCTTCCTCTGCTTTAGGTCAGTACGGACTATAAATAGCAAGCAAATCTAAGTCTGGAATTCTGGTAAACTCCATTTCCTTTCTTAAATAAATCTCCTTTCTTAAACCCCTGAAATATTTTTTTTTTTGGTCTCAGAAAAATTCAGTTGAAATTGTGGGTTTTGAAGTTGACTCTCTGTCCAATTTTGCACCTATCCTAACTGTGGATATCTTGTGTAATTATCTCTAGTTAATGAATATTGTATTTCCAATGGAATGAAAAGTACATGATTTAATGTTTTCTCAGTCCTTCTCTAAAGATACCACATCCTGGAAGGCTGGTGAATAATTTCTCAGGTTACTGATCTATTCAAAAGATAACTAGATGGGAAAGTTATTACTTGAAAGGCTTTTTTAGAGGGGGGAAATTTCTAGAATTATCTCTAGCAGGTTTTTGTTTTAAGCTTACCCTCAGTCCACTTTTATACCCTGGCAAACACCCCTTTGGTTTGCCTGTTTTGTTTACACTACTTGTATTTCCTCTCTGAATGCTAAAGTGGGTATGAAATACTGCCAAAATTCCCAAAAGTCTATTTGTGTAAGTGTTTGTGTTGTGTATGTGTTCATGGATAGGAATTAGATCAAGACAGTATCCATGACTTCATGATCAAAACTTTCTTTTTCTCAAAATATGTTATGTGTGCTACATACTCATTTTAAAAGGCTGGGCTCAGACTTGAGTTGTGAATGCCATCCTAAGTTAATTCGTCCCATCACCAACTAAGGATTGAAAGCTATGCTGCTGGCAACAAGGGAAATTTGCAATGCTGCATTTTGCCTACTGGTCCAAGGGGCAATAAATAGCCAAAAGCATTGTGCAGGGACTATTAGCAGCAAGAGAAATTGAGCTGTTCAATAGTTTGCTAGACAGACAGAAATGACTCTGGGAAAGGACATATCAAATTCTAGTTTCCATAAGTTTGATTAGTATACGCTTAATATTGCTGTTTATTGCTCTAATTTGTTTTTAGTTGGGGATACTCTCCTCATCATTGGCTTCCAGTATTAAGAGTATTTAATAGTGCTATATGTTTGGTGGCAGATGTGAATGTCTGCGTACAATGATTCTTTTTAAAAGCAGTATCACATTGTTTGAGAGAAAATCGGTATTAACATCAATATGGTGATAGAAGATAAATAGGCTATCTTTTCCAGGAGTGATTTAAAATATGATAAATTTTGGTTTAAAATATAACACATTTTGTTCCAAAAATGACAAGCTCATGAAACTCCCCCTTGAGCACAAGCAAGCTGAATTATCAATCAATAGGGTGTCTCTTGAAATGGGCTTCTTTTACAGCTCTGCTTCAAGTCCCAGCCTCATTTGTCAAGTGTCAGTGATATGCACAGGACTCAGTGCTTGCTGGGTGCCATTCTAGCTGAAAATCTATACATGCTGTGAACTTAAATAAATCTACCTAATAAAATAGCTTGCATTATTAGAAATAAAATCAATATTTCTTTGAATTAATTTTATTCTTTGGAACATTTCCAAAGGGTGGAAGGCATGTAGCTTATTTTAATGTTTGAATATATGTCACCATATATAAAGGCCACTTTTTTTGAAACACAAACTGAGCCTCAGCAGGGACTGGAGCTTAAACATTGTCTGATATATTATTATTCTATCAAAGAGAGTTAGCTAACATTCATACACACACACACACACACACACACACACACACACACACAGCATTATTATATATAGCATTATTATATATAGCATTATTATATATTGCATTATTATATATTGCATTATTATATATATGCTTTAGTCAGAATGGTATTGTGGTTTTAGAGATTAGGGTCACCATAATCTGGGACCTGTGGTTCATTTAGTTCTGATCTTTCCACTGCCCATTTGTTAAGCAGATTTAGCATATTTATGGTTTAATTTTAGTGAAATAGTCATACATAAATTCATTGGTCTCATTAGGAGAATTGGGAATGCTCATTATTTTTGTACAAAAAAGCCAGGGTTTTTTGTTTTTCCTTTCTTCTCATGCACTCATTGCCATTTGGGACTCTCTAGCACTGTTTCTTTTTGGTATTATTTCATGAATATAGTGTAGTCCAGGAAACATTGCCAAGAAGCAATGGTCCATAGTCAGCTTAAACAGTTTAGAAGTCAGTTTGATTCTGTTCTTACTAGCATTCCTCCTAGATAAACATCTAGGGTTGTTGTTGTTTTTTTGTTAAAATAGTTGCTTCCAGCAAGAACTATCAGAACATATAAATATAAATTCATATAAATTCCCAATAATAATTTAAAAAGTTTCTGCTGGAGTAACTGATGGGCTTGGAACTGAAAGCTTCTTGTTAACATATTAACAAATCAGTACAATACAAGAATCTGTACAAGAGTGCTGCTGAATGCCAAGGTAGGTAACCATATACAGATTTGGGGTATACTAACCATATATTTATAATTATGTTATAAAAAGACTTACTGTACAAGAATATTATATTTCCCCTGCATCTTCCATAATTACCCGATGAACAGAATTATGAAATGAACGCAGACTCTGCAGGTCATTCAGAATTCTTTTGCTTTGCAGAATGTGTTTCCAAAACAGTTACTTTATAATGATTATTTAGTGGTAGGAAAAATATGATCAAAAGACATTCTCTTGGACCTTTCAGAATCAGCCTGGGTAAGCAGTTTTCAGGAAAAGCATTCAGCAAGTACAGGTGTTTTGAATAATTGCTTTTAGCCAATTGAAACCTAGTTAATGGATTAAATAAAACACATAGTCCTAATAAAAAACTTCATTATAGATATTGCGAATTAAATAAGGAGTGAAAAGATTTATTATATAATTAAAAGGACTGTAAGATATAGAATAGCACACTTGTTATAGTTTCTTTTTTAATCCACTACATAATAATATACAAAAGACAACAACTTTAAAAAAAGTTACTTTCTGCCTGGATTTAAATTGTAAAATTAAAATGATTAAAATAGCAGACATAGCTTGATAACTCTATAAATGAAATGCATTTTCCTAGAACCTAAAAATATAGTGTAATCAGTTCATATTTTGGATTTCAAATATTCAGAACTGAATTTTAATTAATTTATACTTTTCACTTTGCTTCAAGAATGTATTTGTCAATTTTAGTGTGTGGATAATTCTGTGTGCATAAATGTATCAATATGAAAAATCTTTTGCTTCATGAAATAACATTTTTGTCCAATATCTCTTGCTCCCACAAGAGAAGTACCTCTCCATATTTTTGCTATATTTTGCTTTGATGCTGTTCTCAAAATTAATTTTGTGAAGAATTTTTAAAGGATAAAATGTTGCCCTAAAATTTACAGTGCCAATCTTCTTTCTTTTTCACATACATGAATTCAGTTTTTTTTCTACTGAGCACCGAAGTAATGAGATTGCAATGATTATTATCTCTTATTTCATTGCTCATGAATTCATGTGCTTGCTATTTTAATCTGTATATATTTAAGATAGTAAGACAGAAAATTTGTTTGATAAAGCAGTTCTGGGCTAGAAACTGGAAGAGTGTGAATTGTAGCCCTTCCTTACCTATGAAAGCCACCAGAGTGACTTTGGACCAGTCACTTGCTCTCAACTAAAACTATCACATAAAGCTGCTATTATGAGGTAAACAGAAAGTGGAAGCATTATGTACCCCACCTTGAGGTATAAAAATAAAGGTGGGATATAACATTAATGTATTTTTTTTTTAAATGCTGAAATATAGGCATAGATAACTCAATTGTATGTTAGCTTGAAAGTCTGAGCTATCAACAAGAATTTTGTCTTGTACTCAGTTTGTGATGTCAGTTGTCTACTGTAGCTTCTATCACAGTGCCTACATTCCATTGGAATCCTTGGCAGAATTAAAACCTGTAATATATCTCTATCAAAAGCTCAGGAACAGTTTTAAAGTAGATATTTCTGGGACATTTCAAACATGATCTGAATAACTGGAATTTCTGATAAAATCCCATCAATGGCTTCATGACCTTTAAAATATGAAAATGGTGTTTATAGATTTGAGATTAAAGTTTAGGTGTATTAGATTCCTTAAAATGTATTTGAAAGGCTGAACAATACATTTTTATGCTGGAAGTGTAAAAGACTTGAGGATTCACTAATCAATATGATATGGGTCATGTAATCATTTAGTATATTTTTTGGATAGAATGCTACTGCATATAAGCATATTAATGGGAAAACTTTGGACTGTTTAATCAGGAATTCTGATTGCATCAATCATTGGGGATTATATACAAGAATTATATTACAGAATTGGAAAAGTAATACCATTTCAGACGTCAAGAAATTGGTATCAGAAATGTGTGATCTGTATCTCTTGGAAAATGCAATATTTTCTACTAAACAAATGAAACAGCAATATGTGTTACTATGGCAGAGATTTTGTGTTATCTTTCTTTTTCTTTTTTTTTTAAACAAGTTTTATTGATTTTACAAACAAACAAACAAGACAAAACATCATTAAACATTAAAAACATAAAACCTCTTTCCATTGTAGATCCTTACAAGGCAGGTAACATATTGCTTTATATCACATACTTATAATTTATCCCATTTCCATATAAACACGTAAATTCCCTTTACCAAATTCCACATTGTTTTAATCATTATTCAATCATATTTCCTTTCTGATTTATCTGCTATCCAGTCATCAACTTTATATTTCCCTCTGGCTTGTTTATAATTATTCTCATCTAGTCTTCTTCCGAGATTTTATTATTTAATTCTTAATTAACACACACACATAAAACACAGACATAAAAAACATAAAGCTTTCTTCTAGAAAGTAACTTGGCCCCAGATTACCTCTTTTTGTATGGACTCAGTTGTATTCACGCTTTTCTTATATACCATTACCCATCTTATTTACCATTCTATATCTATTATATAACTCCTCTCCACTTTTGCCTCATCTTAATTCTGTTTTATATATTTAATCTTGCTTTTTTTAAAAAAAATATTTTTATATCTTTTGTCCATTTCTCCATTTACATCTGTCTCATTTCCAATTTAAGAAAGAATAGTTTCCCCTGGAATCACTAATCGGAGTATGATGCCTTTCTATCATTCCCCTAAGTTAAAATTTAAAATAACACCTAAATCCCAATCAGATTCTGCTTAGTACATTCTACTATTTCAAAAACCAATACTACAATAATAAATCCATAACAATCAACACATTAATCCATTAAACTCTATATTCAAACTAATATTTTAAACATTCCCTTTAGTATTTTATTAAAACTTATTATCATTCATTATCTTTCAATAATATCTCTGCTAGAATTATTCATATTATAGTAGTGACTTCATTGGAAAAGTGACTATTGACAAGTATAAAATCTGATAGATATTTTCTTTTTTTCCTTCCAAGCCTATATTTTTAGTTTGTACTTTTATTTTTTAATTCTTTTTAAAAACTTAAATGCAAGTAGACCTTGACTTACAAATATTCATTTAGTAACCATTTGAAGTTACAACAGCACTAAAAAAAGTAACATGACCATTTTTCATACTTAGAGCCATTGCAGCATCCCTATAGTCAAGTGATCACAATTCAGATGCTTGATAACTGACTCATATTTATGATGGTTGCAGTGTCCTGGGGTTATATGATCACCTTTTGTGAACTTCTGACAAGCAAAGACAACCAGATTCACTTAACAACCATGTTACTAATTTAATAACTGCAATGATTCACTTAACAACTGTGGCAAGAGAGATCCCCAAATGGGCCAAAACTCACTTAACAAATATCTCACTTAACAACATAATTTTTGGGCACAGTTGTGGTTGTAAGTGAAGGACTGACTACCTATATTTATTTAAAAAAAAGATTTTACAAAACAGCAGCAATTGCAATCACACTTAGTATACCACTTCCAGTGCTTTACACGTATCCTTATGGTTAAGAAAATGAACCAGTTCATTATTTTAAATACACAGTATTATCTCTTTTTTCCTGATACATAACTTTAAAAGACAAGGCTCTTTTATTACAATTCTTTTTTTTTATAAAAAAATTATTTGGGTTTTCACAAAACATAATACAAGTAAAATTTCTTTTTTTGAGAATTGTAATGACGAAGCAGTTGAGTTGTTTGATCATGATCAACTGAATCATGATGAACTTTATTGGAGTCTAGTTTTGCATTTATACACATTTTTAATTATCCTCCAACATTGGTTAACTTTGGTTTCTGCTTAACTTTCGTTACTGTTTAGCATAGCAACAAACACAATTAATTATCTCTAGTTAAAGTCTAACATGTTTGCTTCCTCTCTCTAATCCTCGTTTAGATGAGTGACTTTGTTTGCCTGAGTTGTATTTGCTTGGAAACATTCTTTATCTGAGGTTTGCCATCCGAGATTAGAATATTCCTGCAATTACAACTCTACAGAGAATAACATGATCCCGGGTTATCACTTCTCCATACAGACACAAATTCAATTTCATATTCATCTTTGTGTTCTGTTCCATATCTTATTACTGTTTTAACATTTCCTCAATAATTTTTCCCTTCCCCTAGTTTTCTCAATCTTACTTTTAATTATCTCATTCCTTTCTAAATTCAATTATATATATATATATCTTTTTCTAAGTTTCAATACCTTTCTAGTCATCATATTTATACTTTTCTCTGTCCTGTTTCAATTTCATAGTTTCTTTTCTCATTAAACAAAATTTTCCCCTGTAGTTACTAATTGGAGTATGACACCTTTGTATCTTTTAATTTTTATCCATTCAACTCTTATTTAAACTTCAATTTATGCCTTTACAATTATAACATTCAATATAACACATAATTTCCAGTCGAATTCTTCTTGGGACATTCTTAAAATACGCACTAAGTTCTTAAAGAGAATATATATATATATATATAAAACAATAATAAATAAAATACTTATTCTATTCCAATTCAGCTCTATCATTAATGTTAGTTATAATATTTGACATCTTTAACATTCCTTTTCAATAGGATATCATACTTCTAGGAACACTTATAATATTTCCATGACTTTTTTATGTTTCTTTCATATTCCTCTTCACTTAAATTTTTATAACACATTTATAATAATTAAAATGTTCCCCTCCTTTCCTAATTTCATTCTCTCATTCTTTTTATTTCATTTATTTATTAAACATTCCATTACAAGATTTTGTATTTTATCTATCATTTTAATCACACTTGTTTTATATTTTCAAAGTTCATTTCTATTTCTAATATAACAATACTATCTTATGTACCCTTGCAGAATCCCCCTTTCAATTAAGTTTTCACCCATTATCTCTATGTCCTGATTCTGTCCTTTATAATTTATTTTCCTTTCCCTCTTCTCCCTCTTCTTCTCCTTTCCCTTTTTGACCCCTTCTCTCACTATTCTGATTTTCTCTTTTGTAATCCTCTCTTCTGTTTCTTCCTAATGTTATAATTACTTTTCAAACTATTCTTTTTTTAGGTTGCTTTTTCGGATCTTAAATTTTTCACTCCTCCCTCCCCCTTTCCTTTCTTTTCCCCACATAGAAATACTTGATCATTGAAGATGGCTTCTTCTTTGTCCTGCATTTCTAGTTCTACAGGTGTTTCTTGTTGTTTCTCATAGTTCAGGATCTCCATTTCTAAAAATTGAAATATGAAGCCAAAAGAACCTCTTCTTTCTTGTGCATCTTCTTCCTATTTTTTAAGTTCCATTCTCAATTCTTCCAAGAGTGATACCATTTAAAAAATTTTTTAAACAACCTCTCAATTAATTTTAGTCCTTTAGATCCAATAGCCAAAAATCCAAAAATCACCAAGTAATCCAAATAATCCAAAGCTGTTTCTTCTTGCTTCTTTTTTCCACTTTCTCTTCCTGGGGTTCTCTTATCTTGTTACAAAGTTTCAGTTAAAACGTATCTTTTAGGAATCTTGTTAAAGTTTCACTGTTAATTCCTTTCATTTCCAGGTGGTCTCCTCCCTTTTTCCAGATCCCACCCTTTTGTTTTTTCCTTCTTTTAAAAGTTTTTGAGAATCCAGAAATCTTTATTATCCCTTTGACATTATATTTTCAGCTTAAATACCTGTTAATGTCAAAGTGGATTTTTGCTGATTTCTTGCTTAAATCTCTTTGTTGTCAATGTAGGGAAGAAAAAAAAACAACCAAATCCTTTCCCTTCCCTCTCTCATTTGCAGCTTCAAAGTCTTCTTTGGGAACAATGTTGTTTTTTGTCATTCAAATTCCAGGGTACCTTGTATTGTTGTTTTTCCAGTTCGACCCAGTCAGCCAAAACTTTCTCTTCTTATCTTCCTCCTGCACATTCTTTTCTAGTCAAGTTCTTCTTTGAGATGGCCATTTCTGACCACCGTTGCACCCGCCTTCGGGAAAGGGAGTAATGGCCAGCTGGGGAGGAGAAATGTGGCTCTCCTCGACCCTGCTAGTAGTCTCCCCCCTCTTCACCACCTCTACAGGGTGGCTTAGCCCTGAAACCAGTCAGCTCGGGGCACTCCAGTGGCGAGCACAGATTGAAACTGCACATAATCACAGATTTCAGTCTGTCGCCGAAGAAGCTCAAACCAGATCTCTGCTCTTTTGTTACAGTTCTGAAACATAGAACAAGACTGGCTTAGGGAAAACTACAAGATGAGTATGCCACCCATGGAAAAAGGCCTGTGAACATTATTTGATCCAAGCTGGTGAAGAAAAGTAATAAAGGAAGACAACAATACAAAATTAGATTTGAGAATTAAAAAAATTATGCTGGCTCAGGAATTCAGGGAGTTGAAGTCCACTAGTCATAAAGGGATCATAGTTGTCCACTCCTGCCATAGAGCAATAATTAAATCTCAGGTCAGGTTCCCCCTTCCCCCCCCAGTAGTTGGTTTTCAGGTTGGGAACCTTCCTTCTCAATAATTGGGAGAAAAGGAGTACTTCCTTCTTCCTGCATCCTGATGTTGCTTCAGACAGCACATTTAAGATCTTGTTTATTTTTATTTCTTTGAAGAATAGCAAAGAGCTTCAACTGCTTTAAGACACTTTTTAGTATTTTGGCTAAGATCAAATATAAGTGGTTTTGGACATTTGTGCATGATTCAGTCTTGCTTTGCCCTAACTGGTATCTTGTAACTCTGTCCCTACAACTAAACAGGATTCTGATGCTATATACTCTATTCTATATATTATATGTTACCATATATAATCTTGTCCTGAACGAAATGTGGCAGAATTAAAATCTGCATAAAATCTACCATTCAAAGTTAAGATCATATCAGTCTTCTTAGCTACAAATCCAGTTTAGGCTCAGGGCTCTATTTGGCATATATATTGGGAACAACTCCGATCATCAAAAGAGATAAAATTAGCATGATCACTTCCTTGGATCATGGTCATTAACATGTGGCTGAACAGTTGTAACACTAGCAATTAGTTCTGCTGAAGTATGAATTTCCATACAGTCCACCAATAAGATTATCACCCTTTTATTTTCTTTTAATTTATTAAACATTTCACTTTCTGGTATAACCTAAAGCTATTTGGAGTATTATTTGCAGTAAAAATGAAAGGTTTCTCTCCTGATATTTCTATGAAGCCAATGTAGTGATTCATTTCTTCAATATATCAATGACTGGAATAGTTCAAAGAAAAATAATATGATAAATGATTCACTTTCTCTTTGTACCTGACATGGAGATATTGATACATGGTTCTTTAAGAGGAGAAAATACACAATTCATCCACATATCTGGCATACTGCTCTTGTTTCCATTCTGTCACTGATGATAACTTCTAAAACTATCTTCAGACACAGAAAGCTCGTCATGTATATGTAGTATTGTTTGAGATGTGATTCCGATTATACTTTGACTTTATTCCTCCAACAGGTATAATACAGTTACATCTACTTAAGGATGGCCTAATAGTTTGAAATAGTAATGAAGTCAAAATTAATATTTTTCAAACACAGAGCAATGCCACTTTGTCAGGTGAGCAGCATTCCTACCAAAGTCACAAAGCAGTCCAAATCAGAACAAACTGTTTCATTAACACTTTCTTCTTGTTTTTTGTTTAATTTCTCTTCCTGGGGTAAAGTTCAGTTACAATTTCAAAATGATTTTTTGGAAGTCTTATTGCCACTTATTTCTAAGTCTTATAAATTCCAAGCAGTCTTCTTCAATGAAATCTTAGAATAAGTTTTTTACCTCTTCCTTCCTACTTATAGCAATAAAGTTGAATTTTAATTTTAAATTCCACTGTTCCAAAATCTTTTATCCCCTTGGCTTTAATTTTTAGGTTTATTTACCTTCTATGCCCAAGCAGGTTTTCAGATTTCCATCAGCTATTTCTGTAGGGAGGGAGAGGGAAAAAAAAACTTTCCCTCTCAAAACTTTCTTCCACTGCTTGCAATCTCTCTGGGAAACAATGTAGCAGTCAAAAAAAATCAAATTTCTAGGTTTTTAAAGGTTTCTTGTTGTCCCGGTTCAGCCAAAGGAAAACTTTCACTTTCTTCCTCCTGCACAATCTTGTCCAGCTGCAGGCTTCTTTGTGGCGGACATTGCTGACCGCCGCTCCACCACCTTGGGAAAAGGAGGTTTAGCCGGCTGGGGAGGGGATCTGTGACACTCCCAAACCCCTGTCCGGATCTCCCCTATCTTCAGCTGCCTCTACAGGGCAGTTATATCCTCCAAATCCGTCTGGATCAGAGGCACCAAGGCAGCGAGCGCAGCAGGAACCGTGTGGAATCGTGGATCCCTGCTGCCGCTGAAGCCTGGCAAACTGGAAGAGGAAGAAATTTCTATGCTGCTCTTGATAAAGAGGATTACAATAAAAAGAGTTCCATTTTCAGACATTACTTTTATTTGGTTTTTCATATTGAAATATGAAAATAGACATACAAATCCAGTCACTTGAATTAGTTTAACCTTGTGTATTATTAACTCAGTCTAGAGACTGTAGGAGAATAGCAATGTTAGTCTGTGATGGTGTTGGAAGAAATAGCCTTCTGAGTTCAATTTCAAGTGGGGAAGAAAGACACTGGAAACATGGTGACTGCTTGGAAAGATTGTTTAATGGTGGACAGGACCACATGGCTTAAAACTCCAAAGTGAAAAGGACGTTCACATGCTTCAAGATATTGAGTGAAGGAGAAGAAGGGCTAATATGCTGAGAGTGTCTGGGTTTTATACCCTCTGAATTTGAGCTTGTATTCTGATTGGTTGTCAGACTTCCATGGGGCCATGCAGGGGCAACTCTGAGTCCCAGGCTTGGTTGACCCGTGCTGGATGATGATGTAATGAAAGGGCTTTGGGAAATTCCTATTATAGTTCTATCTGGATAGATCTTTGTTATATAAAATAGACTGGCCTAGGCCAGAGTAATAGTCTATTAGCAAAGATGGGGGGTGGGGGGTGGTTTCTGCCTCTCTGAGTTTCTACTTTTCTTTTTAGGGGAAATATTCTGCCTTTTTAGTAGGCGTTTCATTTTCCTAAGGGAGGGGTGGGTTAGCTTCCAACAGTGGCAAAAAATAAAATCAGAAGAAATTTGGTAGGTTTTCTAGTTAAGGGACTTAATTTAATTCCATGGGTTTAGCTGATTCTGTTAATATGTAATTCTCATAACACATTAATGCTCTGTATTTAACCAATTAAGTGTGTAGTGGGAACAAGTCTATCATATATTTCAATAATTGTAGTTCCACCAGTGGAAATTTTTAAACATGATTTATCTACATGAGTTATAGTTATGGTATCCTAGCCTATATTAGACATGAAATTTTAAAACTTCCTGATATAGCTATATGAAATGAATCATTAACTTACATTGTAAAAACAGTACTAGAGGGCAAAATAAAAAAAGGGCTACCACTTTCCTGTCAATTTTTATGAGTTCTGTGAATGAATCTGGTTGGCTATGTTAAAATTTAGAATGCCAGGCAGATGGATCATTGATCTGATCCTACAGCATTTTATAGCAATAATCACTCATCTTTCTTTTATACAGCAATAGCTACTCAGCTTTCTTTTTTCTTTGCTTCTTTGGACACTGCATTTCATTAATAGAGATCAGAACAGTTAAAGCTATTATTTTTCTAGCATCGAAGAGTGGGAAGAAAGAAAAAAGATCCTTTTAAAATATGGATTTAGAGATGGAGACTGGGAATACCAGGAATTACAAGAATGATCAAGCAGTTCACTTTGCAATAAATAAAACTTGAAGTGATAATTCAAGAAGAAACTCACATACTTTAGGCATGTGATGATAGTAGAGGATAGAGAATGTTATTATGTTAGGTAAAACTAAGTGCAGCAGAAGGAAAAGACAACAGACAAAGATGATAAATTGGATTGAAAAGATTGCACCAATGGGTTATGACAATGTTTCTCAATCTTGGCCATTTTAATATGTCTGGACTTAAATTCCCAGAATTCCCCAACCAGCAATGCTGGATTATGGTAACATGCTACAAGCTGTTATGAGAAATGAATTGAGATGGTGAGTATTTGACTATGCAGTCTTTGGGAATTGAACCCATTCAAAAGCTCTACCTATACTTTTCAGTCTGCCTTCTCTCATTACTCTCATGCCATGCCATTCTAAGGCACTTATACAAAGGTCTGGGAAGTATACTCCAAAAAGACAGCACCAGAAACCTCAGAAAACAGTGCCAAGAAACTCAAGCCAGCCCTTTCCCCTTTAAAAAAAACCAAGAATCACCAATTGAAAGAGAAAACGCAGAGCAACCCTGCTAACAGAGCTGACAATAGAAAGTTAAATAGAGCCATTAAGATAAGGAGAATCAGGCTAAAAATAACTCACCAAGGCAAAACCAAAAGTCCCTTTTTTCTGCCCCTTGAGAAGATTAACCCCCATGAGAGGAATAACAAAGGTCCTGGGACGTGATTAACCCATTAAGGTAGGGAGACAGGATCCAGGGCAATCACTATAACTAAAGGAATATAAATAATTGAATCAACACATGAATTGTTAAGGAAAATTATAAGGATAATGGAAATATCAATATAGTAGCTTAGGATATAAAATATGCTTCCAGCCTAAGCCTGAAGTATAGGAAGCAATGGTGCAATTACTTATTGGCTCTTTATCCTGATTATAGAAATCAATTTTGAACTAGAATAAAGAATTACTCTCATCCCATTTTTTTCTAAATGTACTTTTATATCCCAATAATTTTGCATTCTCCAGAGGTGTTCTCATACTCTGCTACATATAAACGCCAAATGATATTTTAAAGAAGAAATCAAACAACTATTTTATTTATTTTATTTTATTTATTTGTCAATTGTTTACGAGATAAGTAAAAGTGTATACATAATTATGAATACATGAAATGAGTACATATAAGAAAAATAAAAGAAAAATAAAAGAAACAATAGGACAGGGACGGTAGGCACGTTGGTGCGCTTATGCACGCCCCCTACAGACCTCTTAGGAAAGGGGTGAGGTCAATAGTAGACAGTCTAAGGTTAAAGTTTTTGGGGTTTGGGGAAGAAACTACAGAGTCGGGTAGAGTATTCCAGACATTGACCACTCTGTTGCTAAAGTCGTATTTCCTGCAGTCAAGCTTGGTGCGGTTAACCTTGAGTTTGTATCTGTTGTGTGTTCTTGTGTTGTTATGGTTGAAGCTGAAGTATTCATTGACAGGTAGGACATTGCAATGTATGATTTTATATACCATGCTTAAATCAGACCGAAGACGGCGTAATTCAAGGTTTTCTAGTTCTAGAATTTCAAGTCTGGTGGCATAAGGTATTCTACAACGAGTAGAGGAGTGGAGAACTCTTCTTGTGAAATATTTCTGGACTTTCTCAATTGTGCTAATATCAGATACATCTAATGTGGGTTCCAGACTGATGAGCTGTATTCGAGTATTGGTCTAGCAAATGTTTTGTATGCTCTAGTTAGTAGTGTGATATTACCAGAGAAAAAGCTACGTAAGATTAGGTTAACAACTCTTAATGCCTTTTTGGCTATGTAGTTGCAGTGGGCACTAGCACTTAGATCATTAGAGGTGAGTATTCCAAGGTCCTTTACAGAGCTTGGATCATCAACAAGATCTTGACTATTCAGCTTGTATTTTATTTTCGGATTTTTTTTGCCAATATGTAAGACAGAGCATTTATTTGTTGAGATTTGAAGTTGCCATTTGTTTGACCATTCTGATACATAGTCAAGATCTTTTTGAAGGGTAGCAGTATTGTCTGTGGTATTGAACAGCTTTACATCATCAGCGAAAAGAACGCAGTTGCTCTTAATACAAGTTCATAAAAACCTATTTTGAAACATTTTATGTAAGAAAATTCTGGAAAAAAATAAAAAGGGACTAATAACTCAATGATAGAGCAAAAGAAAAAGAAAAAAGAAAACATATTTTTCCCAATTTCATCCAGTAGTAACTTTGAAGCAAGAGACTGTCAGCTTAGGTCTAAATGAAGAAAACCTAATGAATGATAGGGCTTTGCACTGTCAATTTTTTTTATGTTTTGAGAATTAACCTTTATTTAAGTAGTTGTATGGATTGTCCCTGCAGTTTTTTTCCCTTTATCCTTTCCTTGTTAGTTATTATCAACAATAACAATAACAACAAACCTAAAATAAAACATTAATTAGCATTTCATTTACTTTTAAAAACCCTTACTATTTTTTTTTTTAATTGTGGAGGTTACTGTACAAAGGAAAAAAGAACCAATCAATGAATGGGGAGAGAATTGAGCCCTGTGGCATTCCCCACATTCCCTCCCATTAGGAATCCTAACTGGATCAAGGCTTGGACGAAGAAGAAAAACCAGTGAAGAACAGTGTGTCCCACTCCCAAACTCCTTTGTTGCTCAGAATGATACCATGATTAGCGGTAACAAAAGTCACCAAGAGATCAAGCAGGACTAGGGTTGGGTACACTTCATCCATCCCAGGCCCATCAGAGGTCCTCCACAACATGAACAATGCGGTCTCAGTGCTTATTCTGGCCTGAAATCTGACTGTAATAGGTCCACCTAAACCCATTTCCTTCAGAGCCTTTGAAGCTATAGACTACTGCCTTTTTATCAACATTCCCTCGGGGGTGGGAAAGTTTGTTAACTGGACAAAAATTATCCAGCACTGCTGAAGTCATGTATGATTTTTTTTTTAAAGAGAAGAAATAATTATGGTTGGGGGCTTCTAAGCAAAACTTGGATAATTTGACCAGGCAGAGGAATCTTTGTTGAGAGAAATGGGAGGAAGAAGGGAGAGAAAAGAATTCTAATTGTTAACACAGCGAAGATACAGTTTGCTGGTGTTTTTCAAGTTTCAGCACTGTTAGAGTTCTTTTAAACAAATAACCTTTTCTTCCCCTGACGTTGGTGAAATATTTAAAATGAAACCCGAGTTTTAGGAATTCTGTAGAGAAGGTTAATCTTTTCTACTCAACCCCTGGCTTAAAATTCGGGATTGTGTGTGCTTATTGCCAATGAAGCAGGTTTATTTTAAAAGGTTTTATTGTTCTATCACTGTTTTATTTGATACATAGATTAAAATCTGATTATGAAAAATCAAGACATATTTATTTATTGCCCAAGCTGAAACCCAATGAAATCATTACTTTTAATTATAGGGAGAGTTTGCACAAATCAATTTTATCATTTCAAGGTATCATGTTATTGTAGTTTGAGAAACCGAACAATTAAACTGGAGAGGGTGCTGTTGCAGCACATAAATATCCAGATGACAAACCCTCCACCTAGGTACCTATTCAGTCTGCAGGCTTTCCCTAAAGCTGGCATCACCCAGCCTTTCTGAAGAGCATTTCCTTTCTTCTTACCACTTGCAGAGTTTTTCCTCTGCTAAATTAGCATTTAGCCTGTTATCTGGTGAAATACTGCTTTCATAAATAAACGCTATTTATCGTCTCAAGCTAAGTAGACATGAAAAGGAAAACACTTGCTTTTTGCATTCAAATAGAAGTTCTTATATATACGGTATGTATAATTCTAATGCATTTTTAAGAGTTAAAAAACATAAGAATCTATAAATCTAAGAAAGAAAAGGGAAGGAAATGAAACCAGATTTTTTTAATCCTGGCCTAAATCCACTTGACTCAATAGACTATTGTTTGTTAGCTGAAATTAATTTCTTCTTCTTGTAAAAGATTTCCCCCCCTGCAATTATGTTAGAAATATTTACCATAAATTCAATCCACTTTGTATCACTTCCTTAATCTTCTAAACTTATTCTGAGCCTACTAGGATTTTAACTCTTTTGGAACAGCAATTGATTTACAAAAGATCTGAGTTAAAACGGTGTAATCATTTGCAGGATGTTTTTCAAACTGAATCAGTTTGCCCTTACTTACATTTATAAATGATAAAAAATGAATCTCTGCTGGTATGATTATTTTTAACCAACCTGTCATCCTGTAAAGAACCTTCTAGCATTATTATAAACCTTTCGTACAAAAGCCCTGGAAGAAATGTCCCCTGCATGCAATTACTTTAGTATTATCAATGATACTGAAGAAAGTACTATACTTAAAACATTTTATTCAGTTCAATTAAATTCATTCCAGACTACACCACAATAAAGAAGCAGGTCAGCACTGATGACTAAAGGATGAGTTCTTCCTGGACCTTCGTTATGTGGTAAGTGCAAAAATTAGCAATTGTTCTGTCCAACTCCTCAATTTTGTAGAGAAGGAAAGGAACCAATGAAATTAAGCATATATAGTTTTGGAGAAAAGATAATTGAGTAATTGATAAGAGATTTAGATTAGTCTGCTTCTAAATACCAGAATGTACATTCTCACCCTGAAAATGTCCATTTTACCTGTTTTTCTGATTAAGACTTAGCATTTAATCCTCTAATCTTTTCAGTGACTTTTTTTTTTGCACCTGTTTCACTTTATCTGAATTATTCTTAGAATATGCCCACATTCTGCATACAGTATTCTGGATGGTCATACCTTATTCTACTTGATTAATGCATCTCATGGCAAGATTGCAAGATTGAATAGTGAGAAGTCTGCTATTAATTTTCTCTAGTTCGCTTGCTCACGTTCTTAACATAACAGTGCAGGAATACTTTCTTCATAACTTGGAAAGTCATACAGTATGCATTTTCATGCACTATAATTTTCTCTACAAGCGCAAGGTGTTCAAAAGAAAATTATATTTTTAGGCAAATGTCTATGAGACATTCTTGTTTATAAGGGCTTTAGCAAATATACTTTCATAAGAGAATTGTCAAGGCTCTGACTAACAAACTCAAGCAAATCAGAATCCTGAGACTGGGCTCCTTCTCAAAGGTCTTCTTAAAGAGTACATCATATCGGCACAGTTTCAATGGAAAACCAAATCTAAATCTTTCCCACAGTTTCAGTATAATTCAGTTCAAAGTTGACAAGAATCTCTTATAAAACTCCCAACATTTGACAAGATTTTCTTTGTTTTCTTTTGAAGACTCAGATGTACCGTGTAATAAACAATAAAAACCTCATTTTTATTTTTAGGGGGAAAAAATGTCATTCAGGCATTTAATTAAAACTTCAAAAATAGATTAATTGTAATTGAAAACATAACAAATATAGCTTGGCTAGGGGAATCTAAATTAACATAGTTAATGAAATTACTTTACTTATTTTGCTTTGTCAGGAAACAAAATCCTTTCTACCACTCTCTCCACTTGAAAAACAAATAATCTACTAAAGGAAATGATCTGCTTTTTTTCCACCCTGGGATTCCAAAAGCTATTAAGGCAAATCCAAGCAAACTACATCCTTGCTATTTTAGAAGTGAACTTTTAACACCTTTGCAAATGTGATTTTGCTTTAGAAAATTAGTGGTTGTTTTTTGTATTGTTGGAAGTTTCAATTCCCCGCTCTTCTAGGAAAACAGCCCCCACTGTTTGTCAAGTAGGTCTATTAAAATAGCTGGAACCAGCTTACTTTTCACAACAAAAGGAAGGAGAAAATTACAGGCATGAGATACAGAGGAAAAAAAAAACCCTACAAACTAGCTAAGATACTTTCCCATAGAAATCAAATGGATGGCAAGCTATAAAAAAACTTGTGAAAAGCAAATCAAAAAGCATAACAGGAAACTCAGGATATTGCAACCTAATGCAACAAACAGCTACTATAAAACAATTACCAAGATCCCAGAAAGAGATCCCAATATCAGAAGACAGGAACTCATCACACACACACAAATCAAAGGCTTCAAAGATTCACACTTACAAAATCAAAGGATCTGAAGGGTATATAAAAATGTTTCTCTACTCACAAGATTAGATTAATCCTAGGAACGCTGTGAAATTTCTTATCTGACTTCCTATTAATAAACTGATTCTGACTTTCAAGGCAGCTGACCAAATCATTTTGCATTTCTCCCAGCCAGGAAATTTGAATCCACAAAAGGAAAGAACTTTGCCTATTACAAAAGGGCAAGGTTTTCTTTTTCCTTTCCTCAATATGCTACAGAGATTTTAATTGTTTAAAATAGTAATAGGGATATTTTGATTAAAAAAAAACCCTTTCTAGTTATTCCATAGTTTTATTGAAAAAAGATCAGATTTTACTAAACTTGCTACATTTTTCAAAAGTTGTTTCAAACACAATCCAAAATAAGGCATTAAATAATTAACATGGGATTTTTTTTTATTGTGTAGACTGATATACATATTTAATTGTCTTTACACAGTAAAAATTCCATACTGCTCATCAACATTGTTTACTTCACTTTCTTTTCTTTTCTCTAAAAAAAAATTCTGATTTTCATATAAGCACGATGAGAAATTGGATTTAACAAATTAATTTTACATTCTAATAATGAATGCTTGAAAGACTCTTAATGAAAACATCAATTAGTTTTTCACCTACTGCAAATGAAATGCAGTTTCTAAATTTCCAATTTGACAATATTTGGTATTATTTTCAAAGACTTGTAAACAAAATTGCCAGAACAGATGGTGCAGAATATTTGCATGTACATTTTTTTCATCTACAAGATGGTTAAGGGAGCTTTTCCCAGCATTGTTTAAATCTGAGAAATGCGGATTAGCTTATACCATTCCTAGCTGTTTAAAAAAGAAGCTCTTTCTCTTCTCTTGAAATGTAGAAGAAATTTCTCTTGAATGTTCCCATTTTTGGTGTTATGAGCAGTGGTGGCCCAGTGGTTTCAGTGCAGTATTGCAGGCTAATTCTGCATTCCACTGCCAGAAGCTCAATCCTGATCCACTCAAGGTGGACTCAGATTTCCATCTTTCCAAGGTTGGTAAAATGAGGACCCTGATTGTTGGGGGCAATATGCTGACTCTGTAAACTGCCTAAATTATGCTGTGAAGCACTATGAAGTGGTATATAAGTCTAAGTGCTATTGCTATTTTTGAAAACCTTAAAAATATATATTTGGAATACATCATTTAAGTCATGAAGCCCAAATCTAGCTCAGTTTTTGTGTCCATATAAGAGATAACTTTCCAGGCTCTGTTTGAACACATTCAGAGGAGTAAACCATGTCACTCAGCAATTAGCTTTGCCATTAAATTGCTATTACATTAAGGAAATGGATTCCCAGCCCCATAGCTTATAAGTGAGCCACAAAAACCTTGGTCCCTGAAGTCTACTAGCAAGGAGAGATAAATACCATGATCTCTCCTTTCTCTTGAGAAATTTCCCAGCCACTATCCACTTTCTGGTCACTGATCTCCATTTTAATGCCATGCCTATTCCTTCAGGGACGTCTAGCTCACCATGTCTTTACCAGAACTCTTTGTTCTACAATGTTCTGTTATTGACATCATATTGTAATGATGCCCCCCCAAAGCTATTACCACCTGATTGTTATATTGTCCACAATATATCTTAGACACCTGATCACATTTTGAGTACTTGACAACCAGCTTACCTTTACAACTGTTTACAGAGTCCCTTCAAATATGATATTGTTTTTTTATGTTTATTGCCAGTTTCTGGTATTTATTTCTGATTTATGGCAAAAAAACACCCATTAGGTGTAATGGATTCACTTAATGAGTATGGCAATTACTTAATGACTGCCACATTCACTGACTGCTCAATTGTGATCATACTTGTAGTGGCTAGATACATGCATCATACATTCTCCTTTTATAAATACAGAGGTAATATGGTTTATCTTCCAATTATTTGGTACTTCCTACATCTTTCAAATTTCCTACATCTTTCATACAATCTTAGGATAATTTCTCAAAGACTTTGCTGTTAACCTTAATGAATGCTAGTGAATTAATATTAAAACTTAATATTGAGAGATATCTTTTTGTAAAACATATCTTTTTCATTGGATCCCAGCAGTAGACAATAACAATAGCATTGCTTTTATTTCTTTTACAATTATTTTAACTCAACAGTACAAAGAATTGTGCAAATAATTATCTGGGAATTGTCTACAGTATAAATATTTTTATATACTGTGTAAATCCTTTTTCTATTCCTTTGGGGCAATTAATGTAGTTCAATTATTGTATTATAAAATTTGGAATATTATTCCATCTGAATTTAGTTATATCCATTTACACCTCAATTATAAAAGTTCAAACCAGAGGTGGTATTCAGCAAGTTCTGACCAGTTCTAGAGAACCAGTGGCAGAAATTTTGAGTAGTTTGGAGAATTGGTGGGTAACCTTCTCCCAGGAGTGGGGTGGGAATGGAGATTTTCCAGTGTCCTTCAACTGCCATGCCCACCAAGCCATGCCATGCCCACAGAACCAGTAGTAAAAAAATTTGCATCCCACCACTGGTTCAAACTCCTGAACTTTGAATATTAGTACACACACTGAAAGGAGACTGGAAATTTATGAAATAATTCTTTCATAATTTTTGACTGCGTGAATTAAAAAAAAATATTTAAATCCTTTATTCTTGCATTTCAAACTTTCTTATCTGAGCTTCTTATAGAACAGTTCTCAGAAGCATAGTTTCTGTTTCTAAAACCACAGTATTCAGTTTAAAGCCCCAATGATCCAGTTTGACATGCAAAGCCCTCAAATCCACTGCTGGAGGAATTTGTGGTAAAATTTACGTCTTTTCTATTCCTATCTGCTAAAACCCAATTTCCATATACAGAATTACATTTGTATTCCAGTCAAAAGTGTGATCAGATTTAGATGTAACTTTGGAAGTTAATTTCCCTCCCTCCTTTTAATAGATTTTAAAACTATTATCTGATGAAGAATTGTTAAGACATTCAAAAGCTAGGAAGCTGTTTTGGAAACCCTAAAAACTCTAAAATCCTTCAAAAAGTAACAAATTAAAAAGACAGAATGCCCTCAAGCCACCAACTACTTTGAAGGTTGTGCACTACTCTCAGATTCTCATATCAGTTGACAGAGCCAGGCCTTAATGCTTTTCTATTTCTTCTATAGCTCTGTTTGTGCCATTTTGTGAAGAACTCTTACCTCTTTACACTACTCCAGCCAATATTTTGTTATTGCGCACATGTACATACTACCATAGAAAAGCTATTAAAATAACTTAATTCATCTACCAAAACAAGGCATTTTAAAAATAGTTAGTCAGATAAATATAAATAAAACTGGCTAACAGTAAGGGAACAATTCAACTCTAAATAATTAATTTTGAATTTGGTTCAATATAATCCAATGTGCTTGAATATTTCCCTTTAAAATAAATGATTTTTCAAAGTCCTAAATGAATGTCAAAACCAAAATTATAGGAGAAAAGGCAGATATTAATTACATTTGTATGTCCTAGTACCTGACTGATGATAATTTTAGCCTTTTTCTGGTCTTTGAAAACTATCCCTGGTTCTCTTTCATGTAAATTATTACTATTGTATAGTTTCATATAAAGCAGTTTTATAGAGAATTGAATATGCCAATGAAAGGAAGGGGGGGGGGGAGAAGCAGATAGATATGTAATTAAAGGAACACACCTTATTTATATATATTTTTCCAACATGAGGGTGACTGAAATATGGCAAGAAACTATGACAGAGATCAAATTGGTTTGTTTTAAGAGAAAGTAGGAAAAGTTGGTAGATTTAGAATTTTTGTGGTTGAGGGGCCTTTTTATGAAAGCCCCTAATTTGCAAAATATGCCTAATTGTATTTCACCAAGTGATCAAATTGCCTCTTTTCATTCATGACTTGTCATGAAAAGGGAGTGGCATTTATGTTTAGTCTGTATTTCAATTTTTGTTACTTTGTGTTTTATTCAGATTTGGTGAGCCATTGTGTTATATGAAATGCATAAGTAAAGAAAGGAGTGCATTCATAATTAGACTACCCTCTTTTACCAAGTGCAGCTACAGGAAGAGATGTCCAATGTCACATCTATACAAAGGTTGGAGGGAGAGGCAGAGGACTCCCTTTGGAATATTTTTGATAATGGACAGTAATTGCCTATAATTTTTATTTTAAAGTAGAGAAAAGAGAATGTATTAGAATACAACAAGTGAAAAAGAATGTGAAAAACATAAATTGGATGAGGGCAAATAAGCAGAAGAGTGAGACAGACAGAATGGGGGACAAGATCAAAGTAAGTAAGAAAGCAAGTGAAAAAGATGGGGGGGATGGTGGTTGCAGTACCTAATTTATGGGATGAGTAAGAAGTTCCTGATAAAAACAGAGAAACTTGATGTTGTCCTCACTCATCCTCCTCTTGCCCCCGTCATGAACTAGGTCCTAACAGATGGTAAGCCCATGACAAACCTCAGTTTCTCCACCAGCCCCAGTTATATCTCACATTAGAAAGAGCAACTGCTAGATGTTTTTACCACTTCCAGGAAATGCACAAATTATTTTCCTTAACTTGCCCAATTTTAAAGTACTCAGGACGCGCCAGCTGTTGGCTGGAGCAGAAAAGAGATCAACTGTTGGAACAGAGCAAATCATGCTGGCATATTGTACGGCTATCTCACAGACAGAGAGGAAGCTAAACCATTTTCTGGATATGTCACAATATTGGCTGTGTGCTACACTTAAATGGCTTTTTTAGAAGTACATTTAAATGTATTAAATTAGAGTTTTCTCAGCCATAAAGTGTGGGATTATAGCCTAAAACGCTCTTGGTATCATTCAGTAATTCACTGCTATAGTTAAAAAAAAGCTGTGTTAGTTTTATCTACATAAACTTGATAAGGTATATAAAGCACCTGCAGCTGAATTTGCATTTAAATTATTTGTTTGTATAATATAATGTTTTTGTGAGGAAATTAATTTTCATGGTTCTTTTATCATGGCCGAACTAAGTATTATCATAAATCTATTTTTTTCTATGGCTGATCTATCAAGTGATAAATGCTTAGAAAGAGGAAAAACTCATTTGTTTCTGTACTAATTGTTATATATTAACAAGTTCATACTTCATTATGAAAGGCATTTATTTATCAAAGCTCAGAATGTAGAAATCAAATACTAAGAACTATATTTTAAAAATTGAAGCAGATACAATCATTTCCTCAATTAGTAGACAATGAAGATGTCTAATGGATTCAGAACAAAGGCAAAATCCTACTTCTATTATGATCAGAACTGCAGTTTTCTTACAGACTAGCTGTGGGTAGATGGCAATAGGCTCTTGATGGAATTACTAAAATATAAAGTATATACTGCATAAAGCAATACATGAACCAGCTGATTTATTTTGTTTAAAATGGTTTAACAACTCACAGAATCACAATAATGGCATTTTGTTATCTTAGTGGCTAGAAACACCTTATCAAAAGTACCATTTTACTTTTTAAAAAATATTGTATCAATAATCTTAATATTTTGAATATATTTCTTGCATTCATATATACCCTCTTTCCTGCCCATATACACATCTTATAACATTCCCTTTCAGAATTAGCAGTGTCATGAGGAAAAAAAGAAGAAAATAAATCAATAATAAGCCAAAGGAAATAAAAGCATGGAATAAGATTAAGGGAGGAAGGGACAGAAAACATAGTTATAACTAGTTTATACCAATACAATTCATCTCCACATGCCTTTCTCTCCTTGTTTCTATCGTGAACACATTACCATTAATCCATCCAATGCCTTTTGTTCTTTTAACCTATCTTGTCACTGCTATTAAATAACTCATCAATCCCTCCAACAATGACTTTCCATCCAACAATGACTTTCCTCTTCTTACCCTTCCTCTTAATCCATTCCTTCTAATATTTGTTGGGCAGTTCTGTTTCTATTCATTCATTCTTTTTTTTAATTGTTTTTTTGTAATTTTTTTTATTTATTGTATTTTTTTTGTTTTTATATTATATCATTTTATTATTTTTTTTCTCTTTAAAAAAAAGTTTTTATTGGTTTTTAAAAACAAACATAAACAAACAAAACATAAAAACATCAAGCCATCTTCCATATATATACGTACAGTGTGTTGGTTGGTTTACAAATTGTTTTGTGCTTCCATTTCGTAGTCTTCAATTACAATTACATTGCATATAATCTTGTATTTTCAATCAAAAATTAAATACCTTAGTATCATTATTAATCAATCATTTGACTATATTTTTATTCATTCATGTTTTACAAGATAATCATAATTTACTTAGTTTGTTTTATAATAGTTCATATTATCATCCCAAATCTATCCTATAATCATTTTGTAGATATAATAAGAAAGAAATACATCTTTATATATTTATTATTTTCTAAAAGTCTACATATTTCATTACTGTATTTTATTGTCTAACCATTGATAGAATAGATCCCAAATTTTATAAAATTCTTTATCCTCTTGTTCTCTAATTTCAAATGTCAATCTACTCATTTCAGCACATTCCAATATTTTCTTAATGATTTCCTCCTGTGATAGTGTTTTCTCATTTTTCCAGTTTTTGGCAAATACAATCCTAGCTGCTGTTAATACATTTACAATCAGATATTTCAAGTCTTTACTATATATTTCAGGTAAAATTCCCAATAAAAATATCACTGGTTTCAAGTCTATATGTTTTTTTTGTCATTTTTTTCCAACAACATGTGGATTTTAGTCCAATATTTTTTAGCATCCGCACAAGTCCACCACATATGGTAATATGAGCCAGGTGTCTGATGACATTTTCAACATTTTTCAGATTTATTCTTGAACATTCTTACTATTCTTGTTGGGGGGAAATGCCACCTGTAAAACATCTTATACAAATTTATACAGTTCTTTCTTTCTCAGCTTTGTCCAGTCACAGGAGAAATAGAATATTTCCAAGCCTCTAGTTGGCAGTGTTACAAAGTTTCTTTGCTTTCACTTTCCCCCTCCTTTTCCAAGCAAAATATAATAAGAATTAATAAAAAAAGAAAGAAAAAGATATTTTTTAAAAAGAAATAACTCAAAGGGAATCTCTAGCCTAAAATGTTACAAAATCAAAAAGGAAAAAAAAAAGATGGAAAAGAAAAAACCAGTCCAGTTTCAAAATATAAGATCATGTATAGAAAATCCAGCAATGAGAAAAAAAACATTACTTTGACATTCCTGTTTAAAATCGCTGCTTAATCACTTCTGTCAAAACTTTTACAGATTCTTTCTTTTCCCTAGGGTGTCCTTTCAGATATTAGAATAAAGAAAAAGTTCTCACCAAACCGGCACACTCTCTCTTTCTGTTTTCTTTCGTTTTGGAGCTGTCCCAACTTCAGCAGCTTTTATGGCTGCCTCTTTGCCACTGGCAAGAAGAGCTTCTCCTGGATCTACCAGGGACTTTGCGGTATCCCTGGGATTGACAGGATGTGCTCTTCACTTTCATTGTCTCTTCGGGACGGTTTAGATCCGATAGGACTGTCCAGGAGCAAAGATATTGGCAGCGATCTCAGACCTCCAAGATTGCATGCCGTATCATCGCGATGCCAGCTTCGCCCTCCAGTTTCTAGTCATTCATTCTGTATCCATCCATACTACTTTTCTACTAGTCTTTCACTTTTGTCCACATTCATTGAGTCTCAGTCTATCATTTATTGATTTGTTTCTCACAACAAACTACATATTACTCACTGCTTTTGTACCAATACTGTTTATCACTTTTCCTTTAATAGATGTTACCAGGATATACAAATATAGCTTCATGTTCTAGTTTTTCATCATATCTGCATAAATTATAATTGTTCACCCTTTTTCTCTATCAAACAACCCTAGTATTTGATTCATGTATTTTTAAATTCATATGCCTCGTTATATCATATCATCACTTGTAGAAAACAATGCATGCACATATGTTCCCAATCAACACACTTCTAATATCATCACGAATATGCTTGTTCATAAATACAAACACATCACACATCTTTCTCTTAGTCCATATTCATGGAATAAGATTTCATACAATGAATGTATCAGATATAATATTTGTAATGTACTAAAGAAATTGCAGTTCCATATTTTAAAACTTCAATAGTTGTATTACATAACTTCTACACCTACAACCTTAGCCATTTTCAACATTCTGCTAAGTATGACTTCTTTTTCAGCAATTATTTTTCTTGGATACTTAAATTTTTATTTGTCATTTGTATCCCAATTCAATTCAGTTCTATTTTTTGGCATATCACCATAACTTCTACACAGATCTTTAAAATACTGATTCCCTCAATCTTTGGTTGTTCCCTTGGTTCTTGCTCTCCTCATCCACACAGGGACGGCAACCTTGTTAGGTGTGCCTGTCTCTTCCTTTTAATGATTGTTCCTTTTTCAATGCTCCCTGTTCTTTTTATTTTCTTTGCTGCTTTTTTAGATGTTTGCATACATGATCACCTTTGTGCTCTTTTTCATTGTTCTCTCATATAACACTAACACAGATCCTTTGTTTTGTTTTTGTAACCCCATTGTAACCTCATTGTGCCAATAATGCTCTGATAATAGAGTAAAGCAAAACCAGCAGATTGTTCCCTTATTCCTTTGTTTCATTGTGATTCCACAGGAGCAAAAGACCAATGAACAAAGAACTGAAAGAACTGGTCCATGGAAACAAATAAGAAGGATTCATCCGAAGCTTTGCAGCTGCATTCCAATATGGTTGCACAGAAATTGACACAATAAAAATTGGGAAAGGGGTTCAAAAAAGAGAATATGCTTTGCCTCACCTTGGCAAAACCTGGAAGAATGCCCACTACATTTATGATGGAACAGAGATATGCTGGCAGAAGAGGTGAAGGAAATACGGAGCCAAAAGACTATTAAACTCCACAGTTTTTAAGGACCATATAAACCAGCCTGCTTTCAAATGAAAAGTTATTTAAAAATAGTTTTTATATATTTACTTGCATCCCAAGCAGTTAAAATAATGTTGTTGCCATGAGGTATGTGCTATCTTATTTCAAATTTTAGTCACAGTGTACATGACTATTATATTAACTATAATCTCTCCCAAATTAGCTTCTCTTTCAAAGAAATCTGATTCATTAAGGCTGCAAGCTAATAACCACTTAATTGGGAGAAAGCCTAACTGAACTCACTAGAATTTATTTTTTGACAAGAGATATTCAGACCTAGAGTTGCATGTTAGACATGTTTAGTTAATTTTTTGCATCTTATTTTATTTTAAAATTTCATCCATTGTAATTTTTGTAGCATTGTGCGTGTATGTGTGTGTGTGTGTTGTGAACTGAAAACTGATGAAAATGTAATAAATGTAATTTCTAAAATAATAAGAAATATATACACATATAAACACTCAAACAGAAAAAAGGTTATTACATTTTATATTTGAGAAATCAAGTATTTCACCCCAATGTTCAATCTACTAGTATCCCAAGAAACTATGACATCAGCACATCAGCACGTTCATTCTTTTCATGTCAAAGTATAATTGCTTTAAACCTATCTGTTTGCCTCTTCATTTGCTTCTATAACCTGATCAACAGAGGTTCTGTATGCTATATTATAAACATGAAAATGGGCTGGGGAATTCTGGGAGTTGAAGTCCACCAGGCTTAAAGTTGCCAAGGTTGGAGACCCCTGCCCTAGAAAATGTTTCCAAGTCAGACAGTTCTCTTGTGTAAAGATAGATTGAGACTATTTTCTTATGGAAATGGGCTTATTTTTGAAGCAAACCCATGGCATTCATTCACAAATGAATTGTGTGTATCGATTTATTCTTAAACAACTTCATGTACCACATCATACAAGTAGCAATTTTAGCAGAGGAGAGCTTTCTTATTTTCAGTTTATGTACTGATGAACTGAACTTCAGTAATTGAAGTCATGATATATATTATTTTTTTACTGTTTTGTAAATGATGATCTAAAGTAATAAAATAACACTAACCCTAAACCTCAAAGATTAATGTATATAAAACTACTTATCTGGGCTGCAAAAATTTAGATAACCACAACTTAGGGAGTTTCTTGTACCTGTTTGTGGCAATCTAGTTGTCCACATGTTTGCAGCCCACTTGTGATATTATAATGGTCTTTTTAAAGATTTAAACATCAGAGTTTTTATAAATGTATGTGTTTATGCATATCTTTTCATTGTTGAAAAAATATAAATACAAATTATTTCCTGGCTTATCCAAAAAAACATACAAAAGCAATTACAAAGTGGATAAAACAAACCAGAAGAAGCTTGAGAAATCAAGGTCACATATATAAAAGAGATATAGCGATTCTGGAAAGAGTGCCAAGAGAAGCAACATAGATGATCAGGGGGCTGGAGGCTAAAACATGTCAAGAAGGTTGCAGGATTTGGGTATGTCTACTCCAGTGGTGGGATTCAAAAATTTTTTGCTACCGGTTCTGTGGGCGTGGCTTGGTGGGTATGGCAGGGGAAGGATACTGTAAAATCTCCAGTTAGAGGTAGTATTTGCCAGTTCTGTGTACTACTCAACATTTCCACTACCGGTTCTCCAGAACTGGTCAGAACCTGCGGAATACCACCTCTGGTCTCTCTAGTGAAAAGAAGGACCAGGAACACCAGGAGTGACATGAAAGCAGTGTTCCAGTATTTGAAGCATGCCACAAAGAAGAGGGGATAAACTATTTACCAAAGCACCAGAAGGCACGACAAGAAGCAATGGATGGAAACTAATCAAAGAGAGAAGCAACTACAACTAAGGAAAAATTGCCTGACAGAACAATTAACTAGTGGACCAACTTGCCTTCAGAAGTTATGCATGCTCTATCACTGGGGTTTTTAAAGAAGAGATTGGAAAACAATTTGTCCAGAATGGTATAGGATCTTCTCTTTATACAGAGGGATTGAAATAGAAGACATCCAAGGTCCCTTTGAACTCTGTTATTCTGTTAAAATGGAGATGTTAGAGAAATATGAGAGAATCCAGAATCTTCCGACAACCCCCCACCCCACCCCCAGAACACCAAGAGGAAGATACTGATTCAGTCTAGGTAGCAGTAGATAGAAGAGTTAATTATTAGAGAGACATCATAAATCAGTCTGGCCAGTAATTAGTAAGAACAGATGGGGAGAGCTGGACTGAAGGAGGAAGGAAGATAAAAGCAGCAAAGGCATAGGAGTTAAAGAGAAAATAGTGAAAGAATTTCAGACAGCAAGATTAATGACTACAGAGAAATTTAAAAACAAACCTTGCAACAGGACAGTGAAGGAGAGAAACAGAAAAAAACCCAACAAACATAACAAGAGTCTCAAGGCAGGTTGCTCAAAGAAAAACCAGAGCCACTAGGGCATTGTACCTTTGAATTGGGATGAGGAAGATCATTGACGCTAGATAGCTGGTGGCTACCTTCTGAGAAGTGTTGCCTATAGAACAGTTGTAATCAAAGTATAAGAACCAAACAGCTTGCCTTGCAACCTAAGAGTAAAAAGAGGTAGAAAAAGAATAACTTTAACCTGGATTAAACAACCAGGAAACACTCCACTCTTTGGGAATATGGCCTTGATGTTTAATATCAATCCTATACTACTGGTCTCTGGTTTCTGGAGTCATTGAACCTTAGGTGGCTCTGGTTTCCAGATGTTGCTATTTAAAATTAGATTAGCTTACAACAAAGCTTCCTCTTTTGTAATTTAACTCTTGGTGAGTTGGTAAGTTGGTATGTTATTATCAAGACCTGGTGAGGTACAGGATGAAAGATACCTCTCTTGAAAACATCACCAGCTAGGTTCTAGGCAGTGGTGGGATTCAATGTTTTTTTTTACTTCTGGTTCTGTGAGTGTGTCTTGGTGGGTGTGGCAGGGGAAGGATACTGTAAAATCTCCAGTCAGAGATGGTATTTGCTGGTTCTCCAAACTACTCAAAATTTCTGCTATCAGTTCTCCAGAACTGGTTAGAACCTGCTGAATGCCATCTGTGGTTCCAGGGTATATCACCAGGCAGATGCTTGCGGCTTTCATGGCCACTGTTCTGCAGATAAACAGATGTGACAGATTGTTTGCTCATTTGACCTCTGGGATCAGATGAGATTGCTGCACTCTACCATGCTGCAAAACTACTTCCATGTATGAATTGATGAATGTTGTAACCAAGTTGACAGTTCCTCAGATTTAAAGTCTTGAGGGCAGTGGCGGGATTCAAATTTTTTTACTACTGGTTCTGTGGGTGTGGCTTGGTGGGTGTGGCAGGGGAAGGATACTCTAAAATTTCCAGTCAGAGGTGGTATTTGCTGGTTCTCCAAACTACTCAAAATTTCCAGAAATGCTCAGAACTTGCTGAATACCACCTCTGCTTGGGGTACTTCAGCTTGACTTCCATGAATATGAAGTCTAAAGTGTTTTGGGAATTTATGTCCTGAATCATAAAAGACCCAATGCATACAGAGGGTCATATACTATTTCTAGTTTTTAAGACACCAGAGTCTACTAGAGTGGGTAATTACAACAAATGTAAAATTATTATATTCTTGAGGAAGAAGTGACATGGCCTGGAATTAGAGGATGTTATTAGTGCCTTCTAAAGGCTAGATCACTTTCTGCTAGTCTTGTGGTTCTCTGTGACTATCCATTCACTGCCAATGGGAAGAGAAAGTTTGATCACTCTTCTCTAGGTAGACCCTGTAAGATTCCAGAGGAAGCTTGGAGATAATCCTACTTCCTGCCTCATGTTCAATTGAGGCTTAATTACTACTTGGAATTAGTAACTATGAGGGTTTTGGATTGGATTGCGCATGTGCAGACTCTTGCTGTTTCCAGACCCCTCTGGTTTTTGGAAATGGTCTAGGACATGAAATGGCAGAAAGGGGGCCTAGAGTGCTGGTTGTGGAAGATAAGAAGTGTATTTTATTAAGCACAGAAAAAAATATTCTAAACAGATATTTGATATATGGATATGTACAATGTAACCTAGCAAGACTGAGTGGCTGTGAGTCTTGAGTTCTCCATGAACTGAAATATTTTAATTGGCTCTGGGTGGGCTTGGACTCCTCCATTCATAGCATCTGCACAGTTTTTGGATTCCTGTTTGAAACATGTGGTAAGCATAACTTTTGTACAATACCATCTTGCACCAACTGCTCTCCTTTCTGGAAAATGCAGCTCTACTCATGTCAAATACCTTGGTTACCTCTTAATTGGAATTCTACAATTCATTCTACATTGGGCTTCCCTCGAAACCATCCAGAAGATGGAATTGATTCAAAACATTGAAGAGAATGCATGTGATACCACTAATTCATAGCAGGCTTTCAGATATAAGTCAAGCTACAGTCCTGGTTATTACCTATAAAGTCCTATACAGGTAGTCCTTGAGCTATGACCACAATTGAACCCAAATTTTGTGTTGCTAAGTGAAACTTTTGTTAAGTGAGTTTTCCCTATTTTATGACTTTTCTTGCTACAGTTGTTAGGTGAATCGTTGCATTTGTTGTATTACTAGCACGGTTGTTAAGTGAATCTAGATTCCCCATTGACTTTGATTGTCAGAAGGTCGCAAAAGGGGATCACATGACCCTGGGACCCTGCAACGGTTATAAATATGAACTAGTTGCCAAGCATCTGAATTTTGATCACGTGACCATGGGAAGCTGCAATGGTTGTAATTGTGAAAAACAATCATAAGTCACTTTCTTCAGTGCTGTTGTAACTTTGAACAGTCACTAAATGAACTGTTATAAATTGAGGACTATCTATAGCACAGTATTAAGTTATTTGCAGGACTGCCTCTTCACAGTTATTTCTGCCCTGGATTAGGAATTAGGCAGCCAGAATTGCTGTCAATTCTTGAAGCAAAAATCCTCGGCCTGTGGAAGATATGTTTTGGTCTGAAATGCTGTGAAATAAAGTGGACTGATAACCACCAGAAGCATGTGATAAGGACAGTGGTGGGCTTGAATTTTTTTTACTACCGGTTCTGTGGGCGTGGCTTGGTGGGCATGGCAGGGGAAGGATATGGTAAAATCTTCAGTCAGAGGTGGTAATTGCTGATTCTCTGAACTACTCAAAACTTCCACTACCCGTTCTCCAGAACTGGTCAGAATCTGCTGAATACCACCTCTAGATAAGGAGCTTCCAATCTTTTTGTGAAAGGTGATTGTTCTGAAAAAGATAGAGGATGTGTCAGCAAAAGAGTCCTAGCCAGCCTAACAGAGAACTCCGCTATTGGAGCCTCTAAGATTTATAAAACTCTGTAAATGCAAGAGGATAGAAATTTGCATCTCATCCCCTGATAGGTTTTTTTTTTTAATTCATTTTAGTCAATGGGAAGGAAATAATTCCTGATCAGACATGTGTAACAAAATACTTTTCTATTCAGTTAGTTCTTGACTTATGACCACAATTGAGCCCAACATTTCCATTGTTAAAAAGACAATTGTTAAGTGAGTTGTGCCCCATTTAATGAACTTTTTGTCATAGCTGTTAAGCTAATCATTGCAGTTGTTAAATGAATCATGTGGTTGTTAAGAAATCTGACTTTCTCCATTGGCTTTGCTTGTCAGATGCCACCTGGGAAGATTATAAATAATGTTCACACTTCAACTGTCATAAATGTATGCCAGTAGCTAAATGCCCAAATTTTGAGCTCGCAACCATGAGGATGTTGCAATGGTTGTAAGTGTGCAAAGTCACTTTTTTCAGTGCGGTTATAACTTTTAACAGTTATTAAATGAATGGTTGTAAGTTGAGGATTACCTATAGTGCTATCTGCAGGAGCTTGGAGCAAGGTGACAGGCTGAATTCAGTAGTGTTGCAACACATGCCTGCAGTGTTACTTCATACCTTCCAATACCACTTTTGCCTTTCTGTTGAAAATGGTGAATTTTTGTGAATCCTGCTCCTTTGGGAACTGATTGCCTTGTGCCCATAGATAAATTTGCTAACAAACCCTCCCATTTTCTTCCTTTTCTTCGTTCCACAGTTGGAAAAAAACTGGACTTAAAGGATATGAGTAAGGCCATTGGGGGCATCCCAGAGTCAAATTTCTCCCTCTCTGAATGTTCAGGGTTAAACCTGAAAAAAATGTTGGTTCTTGTGAGGAATGTAAGTCACCTAACAGTTATTTGGGTTGGAAATATATAAACTAGGATAGACATTTTAATACTATGTCTTTAAGAGCATGTTAAAACTGTAATTGGGTGTGGTTTCTCAAACAGCCACAAGATGGAGCCAAAAACCTGGGTTGTTTAGTCTCAGGAAGTCTCAGTGAGTCTGTTTCCTTCTGTTGGAGAGAGTTGCTGTTCCTCCTAAATGTCTGTTTCTGATCATTGATGTAAGCCTGTTACTGAACTGTTTTTTGATACTGGACTTTGATATTTGGATTATCCCTGAACTGAACACTGACTGCCTTACCTGTGAATGACTTGGACTGCTTATCTTGGACTGTGCTTAAATGTTTATTAGAAGTAAAAACCTACATTAACTGTACAGTGTATCTGTGTGCTATGTGTGTGTTATTCTTCACTTCTCTCACTACGTCTCCCTGTATGTGCTCATTCTCCTAGTGGGGAATTACCTAAACAGTGCTGACAAAATAGCAGAATACTGAAGTCAACCACTCATGTAGTGCATGTCTGGCCCATTTTGAGAGGGGGCCTAGAGAAAGTTCCCTCTCCTTGTGAAATCCCAAAGGCCTGAGTGGAATGGCAGACCTTATTAACAGCTTACCTTATGGAAGTCTTTTCTTCCAAAAGGAGGTTCAGCCATCACATTGCTGCACTGCAGAGATAAGTTAAAACTATTGTATTGTGAACTGTTCCATGTTTTTGCAGTAAATTTTTATTTTTGATACTAGTTTAAATGTAGTTAGCTATTAAGCTTTTGTTTTCTTTATATATGTTCGAGAATCCTTTGAGATCGGGGAAGGTGATAAGTATACTTAATAAATAAATGTTTACTAAATAAATTCTACTATATGCAATGGACCAGGAATGTGAAATTGGTGGCCTGCGGGCCGGATACATCACGTGCAGGCCACACCCACCCCAGCTCCATGAGGGGAGAAAACATCACGATACATCATGTGATGGCAACACGATGCTGCAAGTTTGACATCTGTGCAATAGACCATATTTCCTAGTTAAGAGGGTTTAGTTTACACTGTCAGGAAAGGCCCTTCCAGCTGCAAATGCAACATATTAGCGTTAATTACTACTTACATGGAAAACATTTCTGTTTTCCATTCTAGTCCTATATAAAGAAATTGAACAATTTCTTTAGCAAAATATTTGTCAAATTATCTTCTGATTAAAGCTGGAATTAGCTAAGTTGTTTTAATTCTACAAAAGCAATGTTTATTTAGATTCAAATTAATGTATTATCACAGTTTTAGCCATTTTATGCCTAGCTGGTTTATGCAGGGAACAGCAGAAGCTGGAAACAAAATTTAAAAGATATTTGAAGAACTGGGCTGAAATTGGCCCCGGTTCCACCAAGTTTGATGCTGATTATGACAGTAGTCTAGCTAATTTTTTAAAAATTATTGCTTCCATTGATTTATGTTCTATAGTTTCCCTCCAGATAGCAATCAAAGGTCATCCAGGCAGACATCATCAATGTTATAGATGTTTATTTTATATTTGAAAACAATCCCCTTTTCCAAATAAACTGTTTATTTGGCACCAAGTAAGCAGAAGGAAACTCCAGATTGTTCTCATCATGATGGTCCCATGCTATAAAAATAATGATAAAATTGATCCAAACTGGCCAGGTTGTTTTGTTTTCTCTAATGCACCAGGTATGTACCCTTGTAAACAGGGAGTGAAGGAGAGAGAGGGAATAGAAAATCCAGCTACATATCTTATGGCATCAGCTAAAGATGAAAGGGGATTAAAATATTAAACTGATGGTCTTTGGTACCCTTCTTGGTTTGCAGGACCAAGATTTCCAGAATACTCAATTGGCTACAGTAACAGGAAATGTTGGCTGTCATGATTCCAACATATCTTTGGGATATTTGGGGAGAATGGTCTAAAATTGTTCAGCTGCATCACTATCAAACTTTACAGCATCTGTGTGAAAGAGCAATGAATAGTGACATGAGTGTTAGAGATCTTGCAGATATTTTGAAAGTTTGTAAAAATTCCTACTACGAAATAAGCTAAATACAGGTAGTCCTTGACTTACAACAGTTCAGTTAGTAATGGTTTAGTGATGGAATGGCATTGAAGAAAGGGACTTATGACCATTTTTTCATACTTACAATGGTCACAGCATCCCCACGGTCACATAATCAAAATTTAAAAGCTTGGCAACTGGTTTATGACAGTTGCATTATCCCAGCTTACTGTGATCACCTCTTGTGATCTTTTGATCATCCACAATGAATTTGGTTTCCCCATTAACTAACAACCATGTTACTAACAACTGCAATGATTCACTTAACAACTGTGGCAAGAAAGGTCATAAAATGGGGCAAAATTCACTTAACAACTGTCTCACTTAGCAACATACATTTTGGGCTCAATTGTGATAGCAAGTTGAGGATTACCTGTATTGCATTCTGTTCTGATAGTTTCATAAATGATACTTCTTATTCAGTGTTTTTAGCTGATAATACTTGCAAGAAATATGTGATTGAGAAAGAAAACTATCTTGTTTTGACTGTGGGTGATCAACTAAGCCTCAGGGAAGTTTATCCAAAAAGCAATAATATAATTTGCCCCAGTCAGCCCATAGATTTTAAACATGAAAATTCATTGCTTGCTTTATCCAACCCCTCCAGCAAATTTCAGATGTATATGTGTTTTTTTGTATTAAATGTCTCAATAGCAAATGTTTGTGTAGTTAGTAATTAGTTAGTTACCCTATTCTAAATATGTGACATTTCAGTGCTGAAGAAACCATTTCTGTAAACAAATGCAAAATAGGGGTTTTTTTCCCTCTCTGTATGCAAATGTATATACAAACAATAATGGAAACTTCATCTGCATTTCATATGAAACCTAGGGGTGGGGGAAATCAAGCCATATGCCTGTGATGCATCTAAATCATTCATTTGTGAAAGTCATTGAATACATTCCTGGTAGATCCAGCTGTTAACTTTCCATTAGGGACTATAGTGCCTTTGCAAATTACAGACACACTGAATCATCCTTGTGACATAGTCAGGTCAGGGAAACAAGGAAAGACAGGCTACTCTCAGTGTTATGGGGCTGTGTCCATAACAGATGTTTTGTGGTGACTATACTCCAGCTGCTGTGTGGATTGCCATTGCTTGGAAGATGGGGAAAATGTCTCTTTCAAGATGCTATTTTAGCAGTTAATGTCATAAATGACAGAGGTTATTCCAGGGTCCAAGTTTTAATACCACGAAATGATTCAGGTAGCTCAGTTGAGCTAGCTTTTATGCTTCAGATACTGAATAATAATTTCTGAAATATAATATAATGTATTTTAAGTGCCATATAAATTTACCTAATAGACGTGGATGTGGTGGTTACACTACTATTCTGTGACTGCTTGAGGGCTTAAAATCATGTGTAGCATGATTAGCAAGCTTTTTTTGTAGCTTCTCTTACAAAATAGAAAGATCTATGACAAGCAGAGGTGCAGCTATATCTAAAAGTGGCAGGAATGAAATGTTTCATCCATATACCCAAAAGCTTAGCCTGAGAGTCTAATAAAACATAATCTTAAACAGAAGAGAAAGTTCTATTAATAATTAATTAATTAATTAATTAATGTGAATTCTATCCTTCAGAGTTCTTAGCTGAATGTACAAAAGGTAGGGAGACTAAAAGATGGGTTAGCTAGGATCCAGAGATATTGGGAACAGGATGTTGCAAATATTGCTCTATCATATACATGTTTCCAAGCATCTGCATTTCAAATCAATGCTTTAACCCGTCTATGGCCAATGGAGCTTAAAATAAGTTGCGCTTCACTCCTGGTAACTGTATACATATAATTTTCTTGGTGGAATGGTTGCCCTCCCATTTTATTACTTTCAGCCCAGTGTACAATCCTGAAATATTTAAGAACTGCATTATCCAAGAGCTAACCAAGGTTGACCCTGCTTAGCTTCTAATTCCAGGTGCTACCATCTGCCATGGGGAATGGAACTTGCATTCAGATAAATTGTGGAAGTCTGCAATTGTCGAAGCATACTGCCTTAGTGGTCCCTGGAGGTTTTCCATCAAACTAATTAACAACACTGACCCTTTTTAGCCATTTTTAGAATCAGCCAATTGGCTAGTTTTGTTTGCTTTGTCAAATTAGACCAAAATATCACTGAATAAAAGCACCTTCTTTTCATCTTGTTTACATACTACTTGGGTTCAGTCTCATTTTCTGGGCAACATATTCAGAAATAAATTTGCAATAAGTATAAATAGATTGTGCCCCTCTTTGGGCAGCATCTTGATTCATTATTTGGAAAAGAAAAGGAAAGAAATTGCACTAAAGCAGAAGGCAACAAATATGACAGCATTTTTTTCAGCCCCACATGTGAGATTGGAGAGCAATGCAGTAAGGCATATTATAAATTTATTTCTAAAAAGGTTATGGAAGAAAGAAACCAATTCACTGGCAGTCTGAAGGAAATTAGTTTATGGCTATTGTTCTTGCACAACTATATATTCCCTTATCACACTTGGAGGTAGTTTTTTTCTTTATTGTTAAACAGCACAAACCATCACATATCAAAGAAAACAATCCAAACATTTTCCATCATAATTTTACCTCTGTCTATAGTGAGAAGACAGATTATGTTTCTTTAAGACCAAAGGAATCATGCTGGTAGTTGCAGGCCAAGTGAAGCTAAAATTGTTACTTAGCTAGGCAAGATTGATTTATTCCTTTTTATTTGACCTGCCAAAGATAAATTCAGATATTGTCTGTATTGTTATCAGTAAGTGTGTGTTCATAGACAGCAGTGTGCTGTTTGTTATCTACTGTCTAAATTATGCAATAGATTTTAACAATGTTTCTATTATAGGTCCCAAAAGGGAATATGCACATTCTCTAAGAAAGTATTTCACCTGTATAATATATACTCTAAACAGAATATTGTGAGAAATCAAAATCCTCTTCAGAAACAGCTTACACTTCTCACTAAAGTATATGTGGTATAATGCCAATTATTTATTTTCCTCATATTAGCATTTTCCTCTGCTTCCACTTTTTTTATCTTGATATTCCTGTATTTATTTGCATATTCCTCTATTGCCTTCTGAGCAAGTAATACATATTGTGGATTGATGCATTGCTACATTATTCTTATCAACCAGTGATTATATGAACATCAGTGATGTACTTGGTCTAATATGAAGGCTGGCAGAAACATTTCCCTTCAATATCTTTTCTTGTCCATTGAAAAATATGAAAGATCTCCCACATTGCAAATAGGTAATTAATTTCATGTTTCTTTGCCTAAAGGTTGAAGCATTATCTTCTTGTAATCATGGGTGGTAATTACTTCATGGGTGGTAATTACTACTTTTATGACAACCATGGTCTGCTCAATGTTTTAGAGGTCCAGCACATTCAGCTGGTCACACAAAGAATTAAAATGTCTATTATAATAAAAATACATAAAATGCTTAAGCTTATTAGCAACTGCACTGAATGTAGTGAACCATGAAAATCATACTTTCATTATCAAGTGAAAGAACAAAAGTGTTGAAAGAGCAAGATGAGAAAAAAAAATTCTAGGCACTAAAATAGAGTTATTCTTAGTTTTATTAAGTTATTCCTCCCTCCTACTTTTTTTTTCAGTGATCAAAGCTTCCAGGAAACTAATTATAGCCTAGATATTGCTTCACATGTGATAGTTTCCCCTTCCTACAAAGTTTCCTATTCCATATCAGTAATATAAGATTCAGTAAAACGAATAGAAGACTTTTGCCTAAGCTGCAAAGCATAGCTCCACAAAACGGTCCTTTCAGCAATTCCAAGTAGGTTCCATACCCATTTGCACTAATTAGGTTACCCTGAGGACAAACACAAATCTCCAAGTGGCCTCTCTAAAAGAAGACCAGCTGTCTGCACGCACATTCCATTTCCCACCATCCAGTCAGAGCTGAAGAAACTTATTGGATGAGTATTAAAACATCTTTAAAAAAAATAAGAAAGTCCAGCTGACCCTTGAAAAAGCATCTTTGGGACAACCATGACCTGAATGACTGAGAATCTCCAAAGACATGCTGAGAAATCATTTTTACAATTTGCTAATATTCCTATCTTTCATAGGGGAATGCTCCTATGAGAATTTCTTTGTTTGTGCTTGTTAGAAAGAGGAGATTAAAGCCTGGTCTTATACAGTTTTAACACATAAAAAGGAGAAATGTGTTCCACTTAATCTTGTTAAGTTATCCTACAAGACACAACCCTGCCCTTAATGTACTCGATTCATGCTAGTCTCTTTGAGGGAACAATACAATGTTACCCTCTGTCTCATTTAAGAAAGAAGAGGCCATAATTCTAATATAGCTGGCAGCTTTTATGTTTCAAGGTCCCTGTAATTCAGTTGGCTTTTCTAATAGGGTTATATTTCATAGATGTTGAATATACCCTTTATGCTTGTGTTGCTCCACAGAGAACATATAGATCAGAATAATATTGTTTACTGCATAAAGTATGCTGGTGGTGTTTACACATTCTTTTCAGAACATTATTGTACTGAGATTTGAATAAGTACAGTATTCCACCATGTTGAAAGATATAAATGAAATGAAGATCACTAGTATTCAGATCCAAGAGTGCCATCCGTTGACTGTGATCATCGCCATAGTGCACTTCAGATCTGAATAATATGAATCACATGATGAGTTGCTGGTCCCAGTGCCGGGATGAGGAGTCAGCTGGTAGCCACCAGTTGATGAGTTGCTGGTCCCAGTGCCGGGATGAGGAGTCAGCTGGTAGCCACCAGTTGATGAGTTGCTGGTCCCACTGCAGGGATGAGGAGTCAGCTGGTAGCCCACGCCTGGACTGACTGCCCAGACGGGCTTCTCTCGCAGAGGCAATGAAGACAAGGACACAAAGGCATGTTCTTGGGGGAGGAAGCCCAGAGCAAACTTTGCCCCTCTCTTTTATTGTGCAAGTTTAGGGTGGGGTTTAGGGTGTGTGAGGAAACATTCCTTTTGGGTACATTTGACCATATAAGGCTATGTATTTGCATATTTGACCATATAAGGAATACTGACCATATAAGGTAATACCTATGTTGACCAATCATAGCTTTACACGTGTTGTTGGTTGTTTTGTTACCTGCCTCACTATGTTGACCAATCATAGCTTTACACGTGTTACCTGGCAGGTATGGTATCATTGGATCATTGGGTGATATTGCAACATCTCCCCTGTTTTTATTTTGTTTTTAGGGCTATTTACTCACTATCCTCACTGTTATGTCCAGTCTAGGTCCTCCGACTCATCCTGTCATAGGTTCATGAGAATTCGTGGTTCCCCTTTGGCAGCATCTTTGGTGAACTCGTTATCAGAGTCATCGGAATCTGAGGAGAATTGCAAGAGGGCCTTTTTCTCTATTAGCGCATTAATTTGTTTTTGTTTTGAGTATAAATCCAAATCAATTTGGCCAAATTTTCTTTTAAGGATTTCTAAGAATTTACCTATCACACATGGTCCAATGGTACATGCCAACAAGAGAAGGATAAGTGGACCAGCTATAGCAGATAACAATGTTGTTAACCATGGGGAAAGGTTAAATAGTCCTTGATACCAAGTATGTTGTGAAGCTCGTCCTTTCTCTTAATCTGGTGTCTAGTTCTTTCATGGAATCTAGGACAACTCCTGAGCTATCAGCATAGAAACAACACTCTTCTTTAAGAGCAGCACATAGTCCCCCTTGTTTCAAAAACAAGAGGTCTAGGCCTCTGCGGTTTTGTAAGACCACCTCAGATAAAGAGGTAAGAGAAGTTTGCAAGGCAAGAATGGATTTTTCGACCCTTCTAAGATCTTCATCTATGGTGGCACTTAACTGGCGAAGATGCTGATCAGAAGTAACAAGGCCAGCTATACCTGTGGCTGTCCCAGAAGCCCCAATCCCAGCAGTACAGTTAGCATCAAAGCAGTTACTACTTCTCTTTTTGCCCTAAGGTTATATTGTCTAGGTTCTAGTAAAGAAACAAAATCTTCTGAGTTATATACATCAATTTTGGGAAACAATTGTACCTGAATACAAAATGATTTTTTTGTCAATAATACATAATCATTTCAGCAAAGTCAAAATGTAATTTGGGGAAATAGGAAGAAATCATGGTGTAGTTAGTTGTAGAGTTGAGTATTTGTCCATAAGCGTCCTTGATGACCCATGTGATGTTGTGTGGTTTGTGGGCGTTAAGGCTGGTGGATGTCCCATCAGTCCAGCGAAGCGAACAGCCAAGCAGGAAGAAGAGGAGTGCTGTCATCTTTTTCGGATGATGGCTCCGCTGGTTGTGGGCGGTGATATGGGCGGACACACCTTGCAGGAACCCAAAGAGTTCTGTCAGGAAGCTGGACTGCTGCGTAGCCTCGACCCCAGGTGATCAATTCGGCAGGTCCTTTCCACGCAGGATCAGGTAACTGTCTATAATAGACTAGTGGTCTCGAAGTGGGAACAGGTGGTTTAGTAAAGTGTCGAGATGCAGCAGACAGGGGAGGGGTGCCAGTGAGATTGAGGAAGTTAAGCGTATACAGAAAAACATTCAAAATATTTTGTAATGCTGGGAGGCTAGGGGGGCCCTTAAGGCCATTTGACCCCATGTATCGTTGCAATGCCAATTTTAAGGTTTGATGGGCCCTTTCAACAATAGCTTGCCCCTGGCTATTGTAGGCAATCCCAAACTTGTGGATAATGGACCAGTGATAGCAGAACTCAGAGAATTGAGAGCTGATATAGGCTGGTGCATTATCTGTTTTTAGATTTTTTGGCAGTCCCAGTACTACGAAAGTCCGAATACAATGATTAATAACATGCTTTGACTTTTCTCCCCTTTGAGGGGTTGCCATGATGAAACCTGAATAGGTGTCAATAGACACATGAAGGTATTTCCAAGGGGCAAAAGGTGAGAATTGAGTGACATCCATTTGCCATGTCTCACAAGCCTCTATGCCCCTGGGATTAATCCCTTGAGGAAGCGTTTTTGCTTGCAAACTGCAGAGAAATGCCAAATTGTTTAACCAGAGCCTTATTGTTTTGATGAAAATAACTATGACTTTCCCCTGCTAATAGAGGGGAAGGTTGAGGCATCTTAATTGTCAGTTGCTTGTGCCAGTTCATACCAGACACAAGCACCATGAGTTTTAGAGCCATCAGTTAAAACTGTGATGGCTAGGAGTGTGAGGGAGGTGAAGCCATTCGATGATGCACAGCTTCTTTGTTTTGGGGGCTGTTTGGAAGAGAATAGCTGTGGGCAAGATAGCCAAAGATAGCAGACAGTTGGGGATGATGCGATCAAGCCCTTGAGGGCATGGAATAGAGGGGAGAGGGTTGCAATAACAAGAGTGGCTACTGTAGTGTTAACAGGAAATGAAAAAGATCTTTCACCTCTGAGAGAGAGGCAATTAAGAGTGGATGAGTCATAAAAAAAGGGGGCAGCGACCACCCCTTCCATGATCAAAGAGGAGTTTGGGGTGGTAGCAGTTGGAAGCAGAACAGGAAAAGCTGTTTGTGTGGAGCGGGCGGCAAGTTGGGAAGATGTTAAAAGCATTGAAGCCATCGTTTGCCATTCAGAAAAGAGAATATTATGGTTGTTAGAGATATTCTCCAGCATGGCACGCACATAGGGTGACTTTAGACCGTAGTTGGTGGTGGCAGATTTAAGATCTTTCATAAGATTCCATTCCATGGGGGCATACTGAGCAACTGGATTGCCTCCTGCCACTGGGGCTTGAAGGATCATGGGGAAGCAAGAAAGATCTTCTGCATTAATCTTCCCATTAGCTAAAGCTTCCTGAAAGGTGTTACGAAGCAAGGGGGGAGGGGTATTAGAGGGGAAGGAGTCAGGTTTTGTAAAGGAAGATTTTGAGGCTGAAATGCTGTAGGGAGGGGGAGGGGGGGAAGGGGGGGAGAGGAATGCGAGGAATGTAAGGCTTTTGTTGAAGGGGAGGAGGGAGGGGGGAGCGGGGGGGTGTTTGAAGACAAAGAGGAGATGGGTGAAGTTTCTGCTGGAAGAGCAGGGGGGAATTAGACAAAGGAGCTGCTGAAAGAGCAGGGGGAATTAGGCAAAGGAGCTGCCGAAAGAGCAGTGGGGGATTTGAAGAAGGAGGGAGGGAATCTTGTTGATTCAAAGTTGAATCAGGAGAAGGATAAAAAATATCAATCGCAGCCATGAGCGCTCTCCAGGTACAGAGAATATGTGGCGCTGCCCGAGGAGGTTGATGGATCCATTTCCCAATTTTCTCCCATGTGGAGCGTTTAAGAGTGCCATCCTCGGAATAAGCTGGGCAATGTTTTTGAAGATAGAGGAGAAAAGATATTATAGCTTTCCTTGAAAGAGGAAAGACTGTCATGCCATTAGTTCTTTGCAGAGCATTGGCCTTCCTGACTAAAAAATGAAGTTCATCCACATGCTTGGACAGAACTTTGGAAAGTGGGGAGCCCATACTTACGAATGCGCTTTGCTGTTGCCCAGTGGGTAGTACGGGAGTCAGGGCGACGTCTCCCTAGAAAAGGAGCACGTTGTGAAGGGGACGTGAAGGCGATCACGTCGGGGTCACCAGTTGATGAGTTGCTGGTCCCAGTGCCGGGATGAGGAGTCAGCTGGTAGCCACCAGTTGATGAGTTGCTGGTCCCAGTGCCGGGATGAGGAGTCAGCTGGTAGCCACCAGTTGATGAGTTGCTGGTCCCACTGCAGGGATGAGGAGTCAGCTGGTAGCCCACGCCTGGACTGACTGCCCAGACGGGCTTCTCTCGCAGAGGCAATGAAGACAAGGACACAAAGGCATGTTCTTGGGGGAGGAAGCCCAGAGCAAACTTTGCCCCTCTCTTTTATTGTGCAAGTTTAGGGTGGGGTTTAGGGTGTGTGAGGAAACATTCCTTTTGGGTACATTTGACCATATAAGGCTATGTATTTGCATATTTGACCATATAAGGAAACTGACCATATAAGGCATACTGACCATATAAGGTAATACCTATGTTGACCAATCATAGCTTTACACGTGTTGTTGGTTGTTTTGTTACCTGCCTCACTATGTTGACCAATCATAGCTTTACACGTGTTACCTGGCAGGTATGGTATCATTGGATCATTGGGTGATATTGCAACAATCACATATATTTTGTATGGTTTTAAAATTTCATATTTAGGGGGACAGATAAATGATGATTCAAGAATGCGAAATTGCAGAAAAAAGATTTGCTCTTCTACAACCAAACTTTGTATAATTACAAAGTATTTATGATCTGTACTGAAACATTTCAGATACAATCACTGTAAAATATATGGCTTTTATATAGCTCTGGAAAAAGTTTTAAATTATTATGAGAAATTCAATGTAAAAATTATTCAGTAAAAAAGGAGGCATACATAGAAATAGTGTTGAAAAACATCTCTTGAATAACTGTAGATCACAGGGATTTCTGTCAATTTTATGCACTATGCTACATTTTGTTACACCATGTGAAATAAATAAACAATAATTTCTGATTCTCCTGAGGCCTACCAGTTGCCCATTGTGTATGAGTAACAGCTCCCTGATGAAGAAGCCCAAGGGCTGCTAGATAGATTAGAAATAATATATGACCACCAGTTTCCAGGAAGTGGATTCACAGAATGTCCTCACAGAGAAACTTCTAAGTCAACAGTGTGTACTTGACTAACATAAGAGAGTAACAAGGAGCATTGTTTATTTATTTACAATTATTTATTAAATTTATCTGCCACCCATCTTGCTCCTCAAAGGGACTCTGAGTTGCTTACAATGTAATAAAATATAAATATAAAAAATAATAAATTAATATAATAAAAGTAATGTAAACTACAAATTCTTATAAATATAAGAAAAATTAATATTACAAACACACACACACACACACACACACACATCCTGAAAAAGGACAAAACAAATGGAGCTGTTCTATTACTTTCAAAACAGACATGAATAATCAGTGCTGTACAGTCAGAACTGTGATGCTTGTGGCAAATTTGTATTCCTGCTTGAAAACAAGCTAATACTGTAGATACTTTCAGGTACTGCAGGCTTGTACTGGTGCTTGAGGGTACATGGACTGGGACAATAAATCACACTTCAGCTCATGTGAATGAATGGAGATTTATTAGGCCAAAGAAATGAGGTTCCTCAACAGGAAGCTAAGAGAAGAAGCAACCATCCATAAAAAGGAAATTCAAACAAAAGAGAAAGCCCAGTGGATGAGAATGATAACTAGAAACAAGTAATGAAGAATACATTCTGCACTGCTGGAACTCTGCAACACTGACTTTAAGTAAAAATCTCCATCCAATTGAAAAGCGAGTGAAGAAAAAGAAGTACAGCCGAACAGGAAACAGGATGATATATTTGAAGGCCAGAGAGAATGCAGCTTTATACGGCAGAAAGAAGAAAACATTGAGGTAGTTGGGAATTAATTAATAGAAGAAGAAATTCACTACATACAGACTGAATCTATCCACTTGTGAAGTGTGCTACCTGCCAAGAGCATGGATCAGGAATAGTATAACTAATTTATTGAAAATTCTGTCTTCTTACTACGCTGTGCATGGAAAAACAATGCTGCCAAAATAATGTCAAGCATCTCACAATAGATGTTGATGATTTAGCAAGGAAACTCACTTGGGTGGGCTTGCAGGTAGGATGACTAGCTGTACAAATGGTACTTACAGCAGAAATTCCATTTCTGAGACCACTGTTGGGATAAGGTTGCACTCATAAGGACTGGTAAAAAATATGTTGAACATAGCAAATTCAAGATGGCATTTAACTGAATCCTAACATAATTGGTGATGAAATTGTTGAAATGAGAGATATACATTTGTGTACTATAGAAAGAGATAAAATGTTGGCATAATTGGGCTTATTAAATAGTCAATAAAACATTAAGGAGAACATTGGCTCATAAATTTCATGGCATTGTTGTATAATGTTAGATTCGAGCATGGCAAGTAGACAAGATAAGCTCAGAGTATTAAAGAAAACTACATATGATTTCATAGATAATAATGAACCCAGGGAATATGACAAGGATACAGTTTGTTCAAAAGTAATAGAAGTCATAAGAAGAAAGAAATCCTGTATTTCATAAGCATCCACACTTGCTACAAAATCCAAGTGAATGAATTTGTCAATGTGGTAGACAGAATTTGTGTTTATAAGTGGATAAATTAATAAAAGCAGTACCATTAAGTATACAATTGCTCATTAAAATAAAATATGTGAATTGTTTTCAAGGGCAAACTACTAATTATTCAAAGAGTTAATGTCTTTTTTTCTAAAGGGCATTTTGGGAGATACAACTAAATTAGCATGTTCTTCAAAGAAGATAAAAAGTACCAAGTTGGGTATACCAGTCCTATCTAATGAAGCATTCTGTCTCCACAAAGTCAACTTGATGACTCTGTAAAGCCCACAAAAGAATATGACTGCTCTTGCTTTTCCTAGAAAATAAAACATAAAACAACATAAATAGCCAATATTACTTTTGATACTATGACTGCAACACTGTTCGCTATCTGCAACTATTTTGGTAGAATAATTTTATCTAATACAGCAGTTTAGAAGCATGATTTAATTTTATCATGGTGGGCTGGATCCAGATTTATTCAGGCTTATAATACATATGTTGAATCTAAGGTAAACATGACAACATAACCCATATATTTGAATTAGTTTATATTAAGTGTGATCCATATTTATATCTAAGCAGAACCATATACAGTAGTTCCATTGGCTAGCTTTTTCCTTACTATTTCATCCCTTGCACCAGTCATATTTTCTCACAAATCTTGATATGAAGCATAAAGGAAAAAATGGAAAACAATACAATTTGCAATATATCTAAGTTTCCTCATAAAACAACAATTCAATTTAAGCATCTTCCTTCATTCTGACTTTATTGGTCAGAAAAATGGAGGAAGAAAAATAAAGGTCAGACCTTAAATTGTAAATTGTAAATTAAATCTATTGTAGGCACAATTAATTTATGCTAGTAGTGTTGCAAGGCAATTTGCTCTGCCAGATAGAAGGCATAAAATTAACTTGCATCACTGCTCAATGTATCAGACTATCCCATCTGACCTTGTTATTGAGGAACTGCAGCACATGTTTATGTCAAAAGTTAAATCTTAATCTATGAACACCCGGATGGAAAAAATATATAGATTAAGTTGTCTTTGGCTTATTGAAACGTATCTCTTCATGAAAACACAGGTATATAAGAGTTTTATTCTGGAGTTTAGCACCAAAAATATGTGAAACAGAGAACCTATAAAAACAAAGTAACTATTGCACAGCAAAATCTCAGCAAGAAATCAGATTTAGAGGAGTGTTCTACACAGTTCTATTTCCGTTTCTCTGTTCTAGAATGTTGGTTGAGATAAACTACCATGGAACAGTACTTTTTTGTAGGAATACTAGAAGTTTAAAATTTTGGTTTATAAATTATATTTTTTCTCTGTGCTCTTCATTATATAGATACAGAATCAGCATTTTTCCTAGTCATGAGAAAATTGTGGTAATCTTCATCTACCTTTGATTTTCAATGGGAAAAATATATATGTATTGCCAAAGGGTTTTGCCTGTGAACCATTGTTTCCAAGCACCATTACTAATGCAATTTTCTTTGTGTTTTTCATAATGTAATACAATGTGCTGATCTCTTTACCGTGTTTCATTCATCCACTAACACAAACAACTCAAAAGTTTATAATTAAGTGCACAGGGCATAGCTTCAGTGTTATGTGATTATCTAGCATGATTACCTGTGTAGTGTATAAGTTTGATTTGTTTATGCAATTTCAACTGGAAAGCACTGAACCTTAAGCTAAGATCTCCAGCCAAAAGACAGCCTTCGGCTTTTATTTCAAAACAGAAACAGAGGTGCAAAGATACACTAACAATTAATTTATAAATATAAAAGCCAAAGACACACACACACACACACAAACAAACATACACACAGCCCACACATAAACACAGCTTCTGTGTGACTGTTCCTAATTCTCCAGCTTCCTGAATGCTAAATTATCAGTAATACTCTATTTACTTCATTCACAGGAATAGAACAATAAGTATCTGTCAGTTATCGTGATGCTGTGGTAGATAATGTCAGGTTTCTGTCTGAAGAAGATTCACAGGGCAATGCTTCACTGTATTCATTACAAAACTGCTTAGATGGAACCACTATAGACCACTGCCACTATATCAGTAATTTTGTTATGACTTCAAAGGAGATGGATGCTTTGCTACCAACAGAATGAGATAGCAATCTGCCACCTGAGATTTTGGTTTAATTGTTAAGTTTCATTTGTGGTGTCTGGGAGGTATACAATGGATTGTTTTATTAGGTTTTAATTTCAAAATTGATGACACCTAAAATATTTGTGTTGTATAATTATTTCTTCCTAAGTATTGGATTTTTTTAGCCTGTTGGCTACCTTCTGCCTCCATAACTTTGATTCTTGTGCATCAAGAAATAAAATGCAAACTTTCAGAACTTCAGTGTTAAATTATTATTTCCTATGCTGGAAATATCCATTTATTTTTTGTACTTCCCAATCCTGAATATCTATGCTCAATATTTTGGCACATTTATATGCATTTGAATGTCATATTTATTTTATATATTTAACTGTATGACTTTGTATTTGCAAATTTAAAATTTGGTGATTTTTTAAAAAATGTGCCCCCATGGGGCTTTAAATCATACAGTCTGATTTTCACTGAGGCCACTATTTAAAAAGTGATTGTTTAGTTATAATTATTGAAGTATTTTAGACCATGGATTCTGCTTACAAGATAAATCTCAATGTTTTCAGAATATCAGCATACCATTACATAGTCACTTGAGTGTTTCAAATTTCTATTAGTATAAAATTTATTTTTGGTTATATCATTTTGTGATGTAGGTTATTTGGAAGTGACAAAACTTTGGATAAGCTATGGATGCAATGTTTAAATTAATATTAAATGTAATATAGAAATGCATAAAATATTTAAAGAAAATGAGTCTGCATGGAAGTGGTTTGCTTTACATTATCATTCACATAATTGATTATCTCCAAATTGTTATCAAGCCTCTAAAGTCTCAAGTATATATTCAGCAATAGAAATATATTATATGTTGGCTTTATGAAGCAGTTGCCCTTAAAATAAAGAAATGAGAGTTATCACAACAATTAATCCTATTGGAATTCTTATGTGTGCCTTTACATATTTTTCCCCTAAAAAACTTAGGGCTTCTGTCATTCTTAGTAATAAAATGTGTAATATCTTAGTTACTAAGCTGCATTTTGTTGCATTTGAACTGTTATGGGAAAAATGTCCCCTTAAATAAGGAACCAGTGTTTGGAGAGATGTAATGAAGTACTTTTTATCAGCATGAACAACTACAGTAATCACTGAGTTTGTAGCTAAAAAAATGCAAACGGCTCTAAACTGGGCAAGGCTGCTTGTTAAATACCATGTAAACTGTTACAAAGAAATAAAAAGAAAATTAATTATAAATTACAGTGGGCTTATGTTTGGCAGCTTCTTGGCAACTTTAAGATATGTGGACTTCAACTCCCAGAATACCCCTGACAGCCTATGATATGGACCTTTACAATTGGAAAGCAGTGTCTGATGATGGTGATGATTAGCATATGGCATTATTACATTAGCCAGGAATCCACAATGCTATTACAGTGTAATAGCTTGGCTGCCATTTTACCAACTCTATTGTAGGTCATGTTCATGCACTTTGTGAACTGCAGGAGTGCAAGCTGGCTTTGCACCAGAAAGAAAGGCAAGTGGCTCTTTTTCCAGTGTTACCAAGGCTTCCTCCCTTCTCTGGAGCCAACCTGCCAATGGGTGTCACAATCACAAAGATTCAGAGCAGGCAGGAATCTGACTGCCTGAATAGAGCACCAACTTGTCCCCCCAACTTACCAAAGTAGTACCTATTTATCTACTTGGATAGAATATGCTTTCAAACTGCTAGATGAACAGAAGCTGCAGTAAGTGAAGGGAGTCACCCTGCCATGCAGTGCTAGGATTTGAAGCACTGGACCATCTTCAGCGTCAATCCTATGGGATAACCATACTATGACTACCTCATCACTTCTATATTCTTCTCTATTAATAAGGTACTAACTCATCCTAATTATAGATAACAATAACTATGTACCATAAAAATAGTATTTATTGTGTCTATAGACTGCCTCCTTCCTACCAAAAGGAAATAATGCATGATGACCCTGCAGAGAACTCTCACTACAAGTTTGTAACACACACACATTAATTTTAAGCACTTCTCAGACTGTATATGTTGAATTCTTTCATATTGCTTCAGAAAACAACCAACACAAATAATTGTGGTAAACATAATATGTTTTTCCAGTCTGGAAAAGTTGGTCAACTAACTGAATGTAGGAAACGATTGAGCCAAAGTTGGCCATATGGAATTGCAGTCAATAGAGAAAATAAATATAACATTAGCAAAGATACTTTTTTAGTGTTCAGATATTAGTACAAATAAAGACAAATAAAGCAATGTATTGCACCCCCATTTTAATTTCATAGATCTTTTGGATGTTTTCCAGAAATTAAAAAGAAAAGAGATGGGGAAGAAAAGTATCACATATCATATTCACTTCTGCTAAAGCTGCTGCCAAACAAAGACCTCAGGCAGTTGAGGAACTTCCATTTCAACTCAGTTGAAAGAAAGCATAACTTTTCTTTTACAAATATCATCTGTTTTACATTTTTGTTTTATTTTAGAATTTTTAACAGTTTTCTCTAAGATTTGTTGAAATTACTCTTTGTTCTTTTGTAAACCATGCTGGATTATGCTACACTGCTACAGAACGAGCATTTGTATAGAAAAAAAAAATGTATCAGTAGGAACAGCAATGTGAAATTGCCACATAAATAAATGTTAAAGTCTGACAAATATGTCAGCCAAAACACCTCAGTATGTGCAAAGTTCCTCCCAAGACTGAGCTTCCACCTGAGATCCAGATGGCACCGAGCTCTGCTGTTCTTTAGAATGGCCTTGAAGACATGGTTCTTCTACAAGGCCTTTGCCAAGAAAGAGTCGAGCCCATTGTTTAGTCCTGTACTTCTGTCTTTTTTTTTAACTTGTTATAAATAGAATTTTCTCCTTTTAGTAGTTATGAACTCCTCAGAGTCATCGAGAGTCAAGCAGAATGCAAATTTTATGGATAGGTAAATAGATAAACAAAAAGGTAACTGAAGACAGATTTTTTAAAATAAAAGTTTTATTGTTTTTTTAAGACAAACATAGACAATCACAACATTAAAAACATGAAACCATCTTCCACATATATACATACAGTGTGTCGGTTGGTTAACAAACTTTTTGTGCTTCCACTTCATAATCTTCAATTACAATTACATTGTATATGTCAATTGAATATTCCTAAATACATTAATATCATTGTTAATCAATCATTTGACAATACTATTATTCATTCATGTTTTACAAGATAATCCATATTTTACTTAATTTGTTTTATGACAGTTCATATTATCATCTCAAATCTATCCTATAATCATTTTGTAGATATAATAAAAAATACATCTTTATATATTCATTATGTTCTAAAAATCTACATATTTCATTACCATGTTTTATTGTCTAACCATTGATAGAATAGATCCCAAATTTTATAAAATTATTTATCTTCTTGTTCTCTGATTTCAAATGTCAATCTACTCATTTCAGCACATTCCAATATTTTCTTAATAACTTCTTCCTGTGTTGGTATTTTCTCATTTTTCCAGTTTTTGGCAAATACAAACCTAGCCGCTGTTATACATTTACGATCAAATATTTCAATTCTTTACTATATATTTCAGGTAAAATTCCCAATAAAAATATCTCTGGTTTCAAGTCTATATGCTTTTTTGTCATTTTTTTTCCAACCACGTGTGGATTTTAGTCCAATTTTTTTTAGCATCCGCACAAGTCCACCTCATATATGAGCCAGGTACCTGATGACATTTCCAACATTTTTCAGATTTGTTCTTGAACATTCTTGCTTCTTGTTGGGGGGAAATGTCACCTGTAAAACATCTTATACAAATTTTCTTTATATGCTGTTGACATTGTCATTTTATAATTTTGAGACTACAATTTTTGCCATTTCTCTAGATCAATCCCATATCCAAAATTCTTCCCCCAAGCAATCATTGTTTCTTTAACTTGTTCTTCTAATTTAATTTCTAATAAATATCCATGCATTTTTAATCACCTTTTCATCAGTACCTGTCAAAATCTTATCTAAATCAGTCAATTTATCATAGAAACCTTCAATTTTAGAATCTTTATCATACCTTGAATGTATTTGCGCATATCATCTTCATACCTTGTTCCTCTAGTTTTTGCATAGATTTAAGTTCACCCTTTTCATTTAATATTTCACCATATTCACCATATCTAACTGTTTGTTCTGTTTTGTACATTATAGGATAAGAAAATGCTTCAATAGTTGATAGCCAGACTGAAATTTTCAAATAACATTGCCTTTTAGTCTTCTCCCAGTTTAGCCACAGAGACTCTCATATATAATGTCTTCTAAAATACCCCTGTATTTTGGTTCCTTTATACCATAAAAAAGCATGCCACCCCAACACCAGATCATGTCCTTCTAATGTCAACAATCTAGCATTTCTTAATGTTATCCATTATTTAACCCACATCAAATTTGTACTTGGTAGTACAACTCCCAATTAGGCAAACCAAATACTCTTATTCTAGCATCTTGCAAAAGTTTTAATTTTATTCTCGCTTTCTTACCTTGCCATATATATTTCAACACAAGTTTATTTAAATCTTCAAAATAATCTTTTCCAAGCCTAATTGGAATTGTTTGGAACAAATATAAAATTCTGGGTAATATATTCATCTTGATTGTTGATATTCTCCCTATTAATGACAGTTGTAAATTTTCCCATTTCACCAAATCTAGCGCTATCTGCTGCTTAAGTTTAATATAGTTATTCTCTTTTAGTGTAATACATCTTGCTGTCAAATGTATCCCCAAGTACTTGATCTTATTTGTGACCTGGATTTTCAATAGATCCGCCAGTTCTTCCTTTTGTCTTGATAACATATTCTTTGTCAAAATCTTTGTTTTGTCTTTATTTATTTTCAAATCAACCACCTTCCCATATACCTCTATCTTTTCTATCAATTTTAATGCTGTTTCTAGTGGATCTTCTAAGATGAAAACCAGATCATGTGTGAATGCTTGCAATTTAAATTCTTCCTTTTTAATTTTCATCCCTTTTATGTCCTTTTCTTCTCTAATATATCTGTTTAGCACATACAAGGTTAACACAAACAACAAAGGTGACAGTGGGCACCTTTGTCTTGTTCCTTTTCTTATATCAATAGAGTCCATTAATTCTCCCTCTATCATTACCTTTGCCGTTTGCTTATGATATATAGCTTTTATTGTTTGGATGATTTTTTTACCCAAACCCATCTGTTCCAGCTGTAATAACATAAATAACCAATTCACATTGTCAAATGCCTTCTGTGCATCTAAGAATATCAAAGCCATTTGTTTTTCAGGGTGTGCCTCGTAGTATTCCAAAGTGTCCAAGATTACTATCATATTGTCTTTAATTTGTCTCTTTGGCAGAAATCCATTTTTATCAGGGTAAATAAAATTATTTAGGTATTTTTTAAGTCTTTCTGCCAATATTGAAGCAAAAATTTTATAATCCTCTATCCTCTGTATGAAGTCTTTTTCTTTTAGTATAGTATTATTTAACGTCCATCTAGATCTTCTTCTTTGTCCTTTCCATTTATTTGTCATTGGATTATGATCTGGCCAAATATTTGTTTCAATATTTATTTCTTGAATATTAGCTAACAATTCTGTTGACATCCATATCATATCTATTCTGGACCATGATAAATGTCTGTTTGAATAGAAGGTGATTGTTTAGTCTTAGCATTTCTTTCTCTCCATGCATCTTTTAAATTTATTTCATCTATCATTTAAAAAAAAGATTTAGGGAGAGTCTTTCTGTTTTGCTTTGTTGTTTTCTGTGTTGTATAGTCCAATTTATTGTCTACAATTCCATTAAAGTCTCCCATCATAACGACATTAGCATAGTCCAGTTCAATTATTTTCATATGTAATTTTTTATAAAATTCTTCTTGATTGTCATTCAGGGCATAGATTGCGATCAGGAGTGTTTTCATATTATTGTCCATTATTTCCACCATTAATAATCTTCCATCATCATCCGTATGGATCAATTTTGCTGGGATAATATCTTTAATATATAAAACCATTCTTCTTTTCTTGCATTGTGTCAAAGAAGTAAATATTTTCCCTAGTTTTGGCTGTATCAACAGTTGTTCATGTTGCTTTTTAATATGTACTTCTTGTAGGCAGATTATATCAAGTTTTAATTTCTCTAATTTGTGGAAAGTTTTCCTTCTTTTAACAGCTGAGTTAAGTCTGTTTATGTTAATTGTAATCAGTTTTTTCTCTTCTATGGTTATACTTTATAGGTAGGTTTGGCAACTCTCGTAGACCTTAGTTCATGTTGTTCTTTGGCTTCCACCTTTCTGCCTACTGAACCTTCTTCTTTTTCAGTCACTATTTGGCAGTCCTCTTAGAATTCAATTAGTGACATTTCTTTTTCTGTCTCCTCCTCTTTTCCTCCAAAGTATTCTGTATAAAATAATTCAGCTTTCTCAATTGAGTCAATTCTGTGTCTCTGTTCTTGCCATGTGAACATTAAACCTTCTGGAATCAGCTATTTATAATTCACCTCTTTTTTAAGTAGAATTTTAGTCAGGAATCGGTATTCTCTTCTCATCTCTCTCACTCTTCTGGGTACTTGTTTCAGAACCACAATCTCCTTATCTTTATATTTCAATGTTTTCTCTCTTGCCACCTGCAATATTTGTGTTTTAATGGCTTTCTTTGTAAATCTGATGTGAACTTCTCTTGGTAGGCTATTTCTCATTGCATATCTTGTGACGACTCGAAAAACCTCATCTATTCCATCCATCATCTTCTCTTTGGTTATTTCCAGAGCTTCAGCCAAGATTTCTATCATTATCTCAGCTAAGTTTTGTCTCTTTTCTTCCTCTATGTTTTGGAATCTGAGATAAAATTCTGATCTATCCATCTCCCATCTCAGCACTTTTATCTTGTTCAACCACTGTTAATCTGTCATCAATATCTCCAATCTTCTTATCTTTTTGTTTATCTTCTTTGATTTTTTGGAATCTCTCATCATACTTCATCATTTGTTGAATATTCTCCACCTTTTCATCAGTTTTTTTCTATTCTCTTTTCAATATTCTCTGTTCTTGCTTGTATGCTTTGAATTCCTTGCATTATCTGCAATGTCACCTTTTCCTGTTCTTTTTCTTGTTGTAACATCATCTGTATTGAGCATTGTCCTCCAGATGGTGAAGAGGAAGAAGTAGGAATTGAAGAACCAGCTGCTGTTAGTTTCCTGCTCATTTCAGATGATTCAAAATCTTCAAGTTCTTCTAGACCTTAATCCACTCGTGAAATAACCAATTGTAATTCCAAGTAAAAATAGTGGAAAAAAAGAAGCAAGATAAAAAAAAAAAAGATTTATTCAGGTTCTTGTATACCTTAATCCAATCGATTAGTTAAATAGTAGTAAAAACTCAAAAAAAAAAAGGAAGAAAAAAACATAAACAGAAAAAGGAAAAAATTGTTAAATCTTATAGAAGGCAGAAAAATAAAAAGTAAAACACTAAAGAAGGAAAAAAAAGAAGTTCTTCAGGTTCTGAAAAGGTATACAAAAAAAAGGAAGCCACAAAAAAAAAAAAAAAAAACCAATATGGAAAGTAAATAAAAAATGCAGGAGAGGGAAAGAGAAAAAAGAAAAAAAGATGACTCCCTAAAAAAAAAGAAGGAAAACATTAATACTAAGACTTTTCCTTTAAAATAAAATGCAAAAGTAAAAATTAGGTTCCAAAAGCAAAAAGAAAGACAAAAGCAAGTTCCAAAGGGCCAAAAATCCAAATGACTATTACAAATAATATGCTGATAAGGAGGGGGTGTGAGGAATAACCCAGCTTAAAAAAGAGAAAAAGAACACATTTCACCTATTTAGTTATCCAAGGTGTTTGTTAAGTTTTATAGCTCTCTTCTCTAGAGTCTTATCGTCTTTTTTCTGTATACTTCAGCACCAGACTCCAGCTACTCATAGAAACCCAGAAGAGCACCTGCAATAATACTCTCCCATGCTCTTCCCTCTATCTTATCAAACAGGCTCAAAGTCCTTGAAAAGAAGTCTGAATTCTTTCTCAGCTTTGTCTGGTCGAGAGAGAAAAAGAGAGAAACAATATTTCTAAGCCTCTAATTGGCAGTGTTACAAAGTTTCCTCTGTTTTCACTTTCCCCCTCCTTTTCCAAACAAATAATTATAAAAATTAATTAAAAAGGAAAATGTGTTTAGAAAAAAAAGCTAAAAGAGAATCTCTAGCCTAGAATATTATAAAGACAAAAGGAGAAAAGACAAAAGAGAAAAAAATAAGGTAGAAAAAAAAGACCAGTCCAGTTCAAAGTAAAAAATCATATATGAAATGTCCAGCAAAAAAAGGAAAAAATTAATTTGACTTCCCATTTAAAATTGCTGCTTAATCACTTCTGTCTGAGATTTTACAGATTCTTTCATTTCCTTAGGGTGTCATTTCAAATCTTAAAGAAAAAATTCTCACCAAGCCGGCACACTTTGTCTTTCTATTCTCTTCCATTTCAGAGCTGTCCCAACTTCAGCAGCTTTAATGGCTGCCTCTTTGCCACTGGCAAAAAGAGTTTCTCCTGGATCTACCAGGGACTTTGTGGTATCCCTGGGATTGACAGGATGTGCTCTTTACATTCACCGTCTCTTCAGAGTGGTTTAGATCCCTTTGGACTGTCCAGGAGCAAAGGTATCGGCAGCGATCTCAGACCTCCAAGATCGCATGCCGTATCGTTGCAACTCCAGTTCCGCCCTCCTGAAGACAGATTTTTTTTTTTTGTAAATTTAATTTGAGTTTTCACAAAGAGAAAAAAAATACAAATAAAACATCTTTTTTGAAAGTAGCATAATCCCGGGTTACATTGCTTCATACAGACACAAATTCAGGTTCATGCTCATTTTTATATTCTATTCCATATCTTATTACTATTTTACATTTTCTGCATAGCTTCTCCCCTCTTTTAATTTTCTCAATTTTATTTTAATTATCTCATCTCAATTCAAATCATTGTATTTATATTTTTTGTCTGTCCTGTTTCAATTATCTATTATCTTTTCTCATTAAACAAAATTTCTCCTGTAGTTACTGATTGAAGTATGACGCCTTTATATCTTTTAAGTTTATCCATTTAACTCCGATTTAGGCTTCAATATATACCCTAAAGTTATAACTTTCAATATTATACATAACTTCCATTCAGATTCTGCTTGGTACATTCTTAAAATACACACTATATTCTTAAAAAAAGAAAAAAATTATAAATGTATGTAATTAAAACAACACATTCCATTCCAATTCAATTCTATCATTAATATTAATATTCATTAAAGTCTTAACTTCTATAACATTACTTTTCAATTAAATATCATACTTCTATGTGAACAATTATAAGCTTTCCATAATTAATCCCCCCTTCACTTATATTTTATAAAACATTAACTAATTAAAATGTTCCCGTTCCTTCCTAATTGAATTTTCTCATTTATTTTATTTCACTTATTTTACTAACAAACATTTCACTAAATTACACTAACTATTTTATCCCTCATTTTAATCATACATTGTTTCCAATTTTCTAAAGTTATTTCTATTATTAATATAACAATACAATCTTATGTACCTTTACAGAATCCCTTTTTCAGTTGGATTTTCACCCAGTATCTCTAAATAGGTCCTGTTTCTCTATATCTTGCTCCGGTCCTTTGTAACTTCTTTTCCTTTCCTTCTTCCCTCTCTTCTTCTCTCTCCCCTTTTTACCTCCTTGTCTCTCTACCTCTATTTCTCTCTTCTGTATTCCCCTTTTCTGTTGCTTTCCAGTATTATACTTATTTTTGAATTATTTTTCTTTTCTTTGGTTGTTTTTTAAAATCTTAAATTCTCCATTCTCTTCCCCCCCTTTCCTTTTTCGTCCCCATATAAAATTACTTGTTCATTAAAGATGGCTTCTTCTTTGTCCCAGTCTTCTTGTTTTGCAGACATTTCTTGTTGTTTCTCATAGTTCCAAATCTTCATTTCTAAGAATTGAAAAACAAAGCCAAAAGAACCCTTCCCTTCTTGTGCATCTTCTTTGTACTTTTTAAGTTCCATTTTCAATTCATCTAGAAGTGGTGCCATTGTATAAATTATTAAACAACCACCTGATTAATTTTAGTCATTCAAATGTAATAACCAAGAATCCAAAGATCACCAAATAATCCAAATACACGCAAGCTGTTTCTTTTTGCTCTTTTTTTTTCACTTTCTCTTCTTGGGGTTACTGTTTAGTTACAAAGTTTCAGATAAAATGTATCTTTTAGAAGTCTTGTTTTACTGTAGATTATTTTAAATTCCAGGCAGTCTCCTCTCTCTTCCAGATCCTTCCCTTGTTCTTTTTCTCTCCCTTCCTGCTTATGAAAAAAAAAATAGTTTCCAGAAATCTTTCTTATCCCTTTGGCATTTTGTTTTATTTTCAGTTTAATTGCCTATTGATGTCAAAGAGGATTTTTCCAATTTCTTATTTAAGTCTCTTAGTTGTCAGTATAGAGAAGGAGAGAGAAGAAAAAAAAAATCCAAACTTTTCCCTTTTCCCTTTCCTTCGTTGCATCCGACTCTTCTTTGGGAGCGATGTTATTTTTTTGTAAGTTTAAGTTCCAGGGTACCTTAGCTGTTGCTTTTACAATTAAACCCTGTCAGCCAAAACTTTCACTTCTTATCTTCCTCCTGCACATTCTTTTCCAGTCGAGTTCTTCTTTGTGGTGGCCATTTCTGACCACCGCTGCAACTGCCTTCGGGAAAGGGAGTAATGGCCAGCTGAGGAGGAGAGATGTGGCTCTCCTCAACCCTGCTGGTGGTCTCCCCCCTCTTCACCACCTCTACAGGGTGGTTTAGCCCCGAAACCAGCCAGCTTGGGTCGCTCCAGCCACGAGCCCAGACTGAAACCGTGCACAATTGCAGATTTCTGTCTTTCGCCGAAGAGACTTCAAACCCAGAAGCCCCTGAAGACAGATTTTTGACCTGTGTCTGTTGTTTCATCTTTTTTAAACTAGTGCTTTGTGCAGATAATCCATGCAGCAAAGGGTGCAAAACATATATTTAAAATAAGAGTGCATTCTTACCCCATCCTCTTTCCTTGGCTTGTGTAATTTGTATGATGGAGAACTCTGTATCCAACTATCCAGGTGAGTATTTTTGTGAATGTTATCAGGTTGTCCAAACTTAATCCAATTAATTTGACATTGTAATGGCCTCTATAGGGCCTCTTCCAACTGTTGTCTCTGGGATTGAACAAGTTTTCACCAAGACATTCTTAAGAATTCTTTCCTTCCTTCCTTCCTTCCTTCCTTCCTTCCTTCCTTCCTTCCTTCCTCCCTCCCTCCCTCCCTCCCTCCCTCCCTCCCTCCCCACATAACAGATGACAAATGTGAGATTTAAAATATCTGAATAAGGGAGAATATAAAATGGAAAACTTCCTCTGTCCTATTACAGGCCAAATCATTAGTTAAGATATTTTATAAATGCACAGTTCATAATGATATCAAAGCTGGTGAAAAAGTAAGATCCTGAAAGAGACACATAAAACAACTCCATTATAGCTACTGCACTCAACATGCCACAATAACCAAAGGAAAAGAAAAATGAAACCTAACACTTATTACTACAAATGCTCATTCCCTTCGGGGCCTTATTAGCACCTCTATATATCAACCTGACACGTTATTATGAAATTTATTTCAAAGTCATTGCAAAGTATAATGATCATTATATACTAGCTAAAAGGAGACAACAATTCACATCTCAGGTAAAATGTAAAAAAAAAATACAGATACAATAGCCACCCTTATGAAAAAGCACTCTAAATATCTTGCAGATTGATTTTTCTTTCTTTCTTCTCCTTTGGATCTACCATTTATTTTTTTCAAAGGGAATATGAAATGGCACACTTGCTGTTTGAATAATTACTAATAATGACTTATCTTAATAAGCTGTTCTATAGCGTCTTACAAATGTATTTTTTCCATACACATATACACAATAAAAATAAATTAATAAGGATTGGTTTTTAAGGACATTTCCTTAACATAAACACAACCATTCAGTATAGAACTAATCTCTACATTTATTTAAGCAAATTCTATGTGAGCTATGCCAAGTGTTACATTAGTCTTCCATAATTTAATGTATTCCAAGTGTGTCAGAATTTCCATCTTTAGCCAATAACAATGCTAATTGGAAATTCTTTCTTTATGACCTGTGAAAGAAAAAAAAATCAATTTAACATTATTTTATAAAAATATAACATATATTTATTTTTTATATTTATGCATGTGCTTATTCTTTTAATGATAAGCACCTGAATTATTCTAATAATAAAGTTTGCTTTTCAGAGAAGAGACTGACAGTGTTTAATCTTTCTGATTTCGTTCTTCTGAACCATCTCTAGTACTGTACTCAGACTTTAAGAAGAAAATAAAAATTATTCCTCTCCCTGTTACTTTGCTGAAAGTTTTCACTCGAACAAAGAGCCTTCTCAATCCAAGGAGAGAAACATCAATTAAAATATTACCCACCCACCCCCGCCACCTCCCAAATGAAGCCATAGGGTGAAGGTTTTTTTCGTATGACATCTGCATTGGGAGATATGAATATGTTTTTAAAATACATGTTCAGCAGCAGGTATTGCCACATTAGTTTATTAGTTTGTCTTAGGGTTGTTTATCAAGACTGGAAAAATGTTATTCCCCATTCTTTAATTTTATATTGTGAATTATGTGTGAATATACTTTCAGCATAATTTTTTAAAGAAGTTTCCTAATCTCCTACCTATTTCATTTAAGCTACCATTTAAAAAACAAAACTGGATTTGAATTCCAGAAATAACTTGTTATGACATAACCTCATACGCCCAGGACATGAATTTGTGTTATCAGTTGGCTCAGTGGATTGTGGTTATTACATTACTGTAGTTTAATTTTACACATAGTGGAAAAGTAAATTAAATCTAGAATGTGTATATTAAAATAAGAAAGAGAATTTAACAAACTGATTAATATCACTAAAAAATATTTTTATATTTCCTACCATTACTTGCTGAAAAATTTAGTAATATTATCTTTAGGAGACATACGTTAATGTATATACTTTCTTTAGATTTTCTAATTGGGCTAAACACTCAGTTTACCCATTGAATTATTTCCAACCTTTTCTTTCCATTTCTATTTCCAACTTGTTCTTATTCAGAATCAGCAACCTGACTTGAAGAAAAGGAGAGGATAAGGATTTGCAGTTGGTAATAAAATAAATCTTTTAATGAATTATCAAGCACAAGTATTGCTTCAAGGAATATTTCCAGATTTTGAGCAGGGGTGGGATTCCACCGGTTCACACCTTTTCGGTAGAACCGGTTGTTAACATTTTAAGCAGTTTGGAGAACCAGTTGTTAGAAGAAATTACTGGCCTAATCCTGTAAGGAAGGCAGGAAGGAAACATTCTGGTGTTGCTTACAGAAACTGCCTCTCCATTAACCCTTATTACATTCTTGGCAGGACTAGCCTTCCTGTCTCAGAAACGTCTCTGGAGTTTTTTTCCCCCTCCTTTGCTGGTACTTTGCTTGTGTGGAGTGAGCATTCAAAGTTACAATGGCACTAAAAAATGTGACTTATGACCATTTTTCACACTTACAACTGTTGCAGCATCCTCACAGTCATGAGAGACCAGGCGAGGAGATGTGTGCCTCGATGTGAGTGATATTGAGTTGGCCACTCCCAGCCAATAACATGACCACTAAGCCTTGTCCACCCAGTCACATGACCACCAAGCCATGACCACCAACTAAGCCACACCCATAGAACCGGTTGTTAAAAATTTGAATCCCACCCCTGATTTTGAGGTCATATTGTGATGGCCTTGGATGGAAATATGTACATTTGCTTAAAAGAAGGGGATTTGTAAACATTCTTTGAACCATGCTGAGCACCTTCCATTTTGCAATGGCTCACAACAGGTACAGTATAACAAAAAGTTCTGGGATGTATTGTAAACCATTACAATGACTGAAGCCTTGCATTCACTGAAATAGTAGAAATAGGAATCTAGGGCAGCAGTGTGTGAAGTGATGGATCCTTAACAGTTGTCCAACAATGATTCTTATTCATGTCTAGCATAATTACTACAATTTGCTTCTTGTTAGGAAGTACTGTAACCATGTCAATAAATAATGAAAATACAAAGGTTCCAGCAAATCAATAGGAGTCCTGTTTAGTATATTTCCTTTGTAAAACACAGAGATAACTTTTTAATGCACTCAAAAACGTTAACTGAGGTTTTTCAGATACCTGAAAAGAAGCAAAATCCTACAGAATTTTTCATAGCACTGTGGTTTCCTCAAATCAATATGGTATAAACAACAATGCGTCAACTGTGATATTGAGAGCAAAACCTCTCTACAAATGCATCACTTTCCTCTGTTAATATGAATATTAGTTATCCATAGGAGGACTCAATTTTAACTGAAGCAAATATCTAAATTTAAGTCTGACAGGCCTTTTGGCATCTGCCTAAAACAGAAAATTTTAGGTAAAGTTTTGCAATCTCTTTATTAAGATTTATTAAGAAGAAACAATTTCCTATAGAGGACTGATACATACTGCACAGATTGCTTAATTTGCATTCAAACTACTTTTCTGTGAATTAGAATGAGGCAATCAGTATCAGAGAAACTTGCAGCTGATTATTTACATAACAGCTTTATATTTACATAACATACAAACATTTACATAAATGTATGTCTGAGAACCAATTCTTATGCCACCTATTGTTCTATGTAGGGAGTATTGGACTAGAGAAATACATGTATGTCTCACTCTCTTTTTCTCTAACTTTCCATTTTTACACATGTACTTTCATGTACCTCTTCTATAGGATTTTATTTTTCTTCTTCTTCTTTGCCAGATCTTACTCCTTTGACCTGGCCTGGACTTCACTTACTTCAGTAATTTTAAAAACATCCATCAAAAAGCTTCATCCAATCTTCTTTGTTGCATATTGTTTAGTTTTGGATACAGGAATGACTGTAACTCACAAAACACCATTAACTACAAAATGTTACAAGTACATTGATACCAGTTAATTTCTCTGGGGACAGAATTTGATGTTGTTACTAGTCTCTTCTCTCTGCCAGCCTATCTTATGATCAAATGAAAAAGTGAAGGCATTAGATATATTAGAGCATGTATCTCAATCTTGACAAATTTCATATGCATGGACCAACTCCCAAAATGGCTGGCTGGGGAATTGTGGGAATTGAAGTTCACATATCTGAAAGTTGCCAAGGTTGAAAAAATAAACTATATTATAGGTAGCCAGAAAATCTACATCACCAAAACCTAGTAATTTGGATGTCTTACTGAGGGTCTAGTAATCAGCAGCATGTCAATTCTTACTTTCTTGGTTGCATTACTGCTCTGTTGGAGGCTTGCAGTCCTGGATTCATTTTCACATATTTGCTTCTTGATTCTATTTCCCATCATGCGCAAGGTGAAAAGGGAGCAGTAAAGGTGATAAAAGTCTTCAAACAAGCTAAAATCACACAAAAGAAAGATAATTTCAAGTTAACATAGTATTATATTGGAAAACACAATGTTTAATGTAGGTCACTAATTCATAACCAAATAAACACTTGTAATAAGATTCAAATCTGGGCTGTTTTGGAAAGTCCTACTTACCTTTTTATAATATAGATAATAGTGTAGATGGAAGGAATGATAGTTGCTATGGAAGTTATAATTTTAATATAACATAAATTTAACATGATATTTACCCCTTAAATTAGGTCAGCTTTATTTTTAGAAGATTTTACTAGAGTGTTTTGTGAGCTAGTATAACAATAAGTTCTCACACTGTCTGAGACAATCTGCCTGATACCAAATCTATCCTGAAAACATCGTACCTTTTTTAAAATTTCTGATGTGATGTGACCTTTTTTTTTATAACACCTTTTTTCCCCTGAGTATTCTTCCAGTCATTTCTTCCACCACTGGGGGCAATCTACAACAGACTTGTATGCTAGAGAAAAAGGCATGGATGAGATGAAGTATTCAGAAGCCACTCCTTTCTTCAATGAACATTATTTCTTTTTTTTTCAAAAACTTATTTATAGAAATGGCTACAATTGTTTTCTAGATCTGAATTATCATTTTTTTTCCTTTTTTAAAAAATGCTTCTCTTCCAATAAGTAGCAGTGACTAAATGCTTAGGCTGTTCTGTACGTGATCTTACTTGCTTTGATATTCTTGTACATAATGATGGATATTGACTTATCAACTGAACTGAAATAAAATTAAACTTCCAATCTGATTTCTTTTTGGATTCACGTTCCTTTAAAACTAATTATTACTGAAATAGCAGCTTTGTGCTATCTTTCTCTTTATTTTGTTAGATGGATGGTACAAAAGTTCTTACATAACTCTTTCCAAGCAACTTTTTCCTTTGGCAAACTACCTGCTACTATCAAATTCCTTCTACAGATTACTCAATTCTGAAAAGGTGGGTAAAAAGCCACATCTTGTTCAAATTGTCTTCAACCTAACACTTCTTACAGAACAGCAGAATGGCAGTTCTGCTTGTTAAACAACTCCAGGAATTATTGTCAAGTCATTGGCTATATTCCTAACTCATCATCTTTGATAGTCTTTCATGTGTCAGAATTTTAAAAAAGGCCGAGTTAGCTTGTAAGGCATTTCAGAGAGGGGCTGGTGTTTGTCCCTAAAAATAACACCAGGGAAAAAAAAGAACCCTTGACATTATTACAGATAGCTGAAAATTATAACCTGTATTATAACCTAATGGAATGCTATTATTAACTATAGGAAGCAAAGACTTACAAGAAAATATTTTGCCATAGAAAGGCAAATCTCATAATCTCTCCTTTATCTAGAAAAACCGTGCTAACCAGAATTCATCATCTGGTCTTTGATCTCTATCATAGTGCTGTCTCCACTTCTTCAAGGACATCATCTGCCATAAATCCTCACCATGAAGCATTCCAGATGACTGCTCGTCACAAGTAAATAGCAGGAACTGAGATTTTTGTGGTCAGCTCATGAGATAAGTGGCTGGGAGTCAAGAGATTTCATTCAAGCTCACAGCTATACTGTAGCTTATATAGGTGCAAGATTTGCACAAGTCTCATTTTCTTAAATCCTTTTGGATGCAATTAATTTATACCTAAAGAAGGATTTTTTTAAAGCTACAGGATATGAGAATTCCAGTTGACGCATCAATATTTTTTTCTGGATTAAAAAAGAATAAATAAGTTGGGGGGAGTTAAAGATTTTTAAAATTTTGACAAAAAGCTCAACAATGAGTAGATGTAAAAAAGTTTAAAACAGATAAAGGGGATAATTATCTTGAAGTATTATTTTTGGTGAAAGTGCTTTTTAACAAATTGGAATTAAAATACACAAACTAGAACTTTTCAGAAATGTTTGTTTACTGTTAAATTATTACTAAAGTTTATTGCTATTTATTATTAAAGAGTGCAGAAAATTGGTGGATTTTACAAAACAAAAGCTAAGGGTAATATGATCCAGACTGTAATGTTGATTGTAACTATAGAGTGCCATTTGACACAACTATTGTATATTAGGGGCACAGGAAAATAAAATATATTTTAAAAAACCCTTGGGGAAGAGAAGCTTGCTTTTTACTTTTTTCCTTTCAATTGAGACACGTTCACTTTTGCAATACTATATTACAGTGGCAATCACCAGAAAAGCAACAAAAACAGCAGAGAGGAAGAGAGAATGGTTAGAGCAGCCTGCAGAGACAGAAATTGCATTAAGTTTATTTCAGAAAATGTTTGAGGAATTGGACAATAAGTTAACCTAATCTAAGTTTTGGAAAAAGAATAGTATACTACTATTATACTACCTGAAACTTCTCAGGAAACAACAACTGAATGAAAAACTGCTGGTGACCTTCTACTGCTTAACCATAGAGAGTATTTTAACTTACTGCACCTGTGTATGGTTTGCCAATTGCACACTGGCAGATAGGACAGCTCTCCAAAGGGTTAACATTATTGCCCAGAGGGTCATTGGTTGCCCTATCCCCTCTTTGGGAGAACTTTATAACTCCTGCTGCCTTAAAAAGTTCAAAACATTCTTAAAGATACATTTCATCCTGGGCATCCTGTTTTGAATTATTACCATCTGGCAGATGGTACAGGATAATAAAAAAAGACAAATAGGCTGAAAAATAGCTTCTACCCCAGAGCAGTAACTATATTGAATTCTACTGTATAGTGCAATATTAATGCAATATCAGGGGTTTTCAAATCAATTGTATAGAACGGATGGATGTTTGTTTGTGTTTTATTTTTATGTATACTAAAGATGGCATTTAATTTCATTGTACAAGATGCAATAACAATAAAGTAAACTAATGAATGGATCAAAGACTTGTAAAGATAAAAGAGGAGATAAAAGAAAAGTGAAGAAGATGGAAAAATTTAAAACAAGTGTCAGAAAACAGACTTTCATAAGATTAGAAATATATTTTATTGAGATAGACTGTTGTGACAGAATCTTGCATTTTCTCTTTCTTCTGTCTAATACCCCAATGTGTCAGGAAGGAGTCAATCTGGGTCTCTTCCTAACACTTCACTTTTCCTGTGTTCAAAGCATATTTTTGCATGTGTTGAAACATCAATCTCTACATAGTTTATCCAAGATCATCCCCATAGCTACCTACAGTAGCTGATGAACTACACAGTGTAATTTGTACTGATATCATTAGGAAAGACCATTTTTGATGTGGAGCAAGCTGGGAGATGAATTGAAGATGACATTGAGTATTTACATCCTTACAAAATGGTTAGTACATGCTGAGCCAAGCAGAAAGTAAGGAAAAGCCCACTATCTTGTTTTGTTTAGTACAGCTTATATTTCTTTATATTTATTTCTTCCCCCCACCCCCATTTCCAATAATTCCATGTTAAGAATGAAGTTTGATGATTCCTCTAAAATTTCAAGTAATAGCTGATTATTTTTTATTACTTACCTAAGATGTGAGAGTTGCAATCAGGTAGACTTATATCATAGAGGAACATTATTCTCTGCACATGGTCAATGTTAGAAACATTGCCTTTGTAGAGGCAAAATTTGAGAGTACTTCTACTCAAGTTCAGTAGACACTTGTAGAATATTCTTCGTAATCATAGATCCCAGTGAAGCAGTTTTCCTTTCCATTCCCTTAAGAGACAAATCAGTTCTAAAGGAAGAAATGGCCATGGAATAGTGATCTAAAATATATGTCTATACTGTTAGTTGTGGTCCAGTATATTTTATATTGCTGTATGGTTCTATGGTTTTGTTATATACCTTATAGTTATTGTTTACTGGATTGTTAGTTGTTTTAGGCATTTTCTGAAAGGGAGAATATAAATCTTTGAAATAAATAATACTAGCTCATATAGCTTAAGAATTTCCCTGAGATGCGGAAATAGGAATAGACGGGACTGCATTGAAAGTCCTGTCAAACTTCCCAGCAGTTATTAAATAAGACATTGTATCAAAATAAATAATCACTTAAATTTTCACACCCCAATACTTTCAAAACAGTTCTAAGTACTTGCATAATTCTTTTAAAATTAAGACTAGATTCCTTTTTTCCATCCTTATAACAATTGCCAATGTTTTCTTCATCTCTTATTCCATTATCCCATATTTATGTTTTTGTATGTACAAGCATCTGAAAGTATGGTTGCTGAATGATGCTTTCTCCAATGCTTCCTGTTTTGAACACATTATAAAATATAACCTTTTTTACATGACATTTTGTCAAGTGTAGAGATTTTTGAATCCAATTTGTGAACTGAGAAAAATTTTCAGCTGTATGCTACTGGATTTAGTGATGATTCTGAAACATGTAGGATTCCTTGATGGATTACTTTTACATTTTGAATTCACATATAATGATCTTACTTTTCCAATAGTCCAACATTTGAAGAAAATAAAAATTTATATAAAAAAACTCTTCACATCTTGTGTTTAATCCACCAAGGATGATAGTTTTTATAGGCATTTTCATAATATGCCATATGAAAATCTCTGCAGACAAAATTCTGAGGAGTGCAGCAATTAAGGATCTGTTCCGATTGTGAGGTAGTAACATGACAAGAGCAGTGGCACTATTCTCCTAGCAATCATTACAGCTTGATAAAAAAGAGCAAAAACTGTAAAGTGAATAGCTAGTAACCAGAATAATGAACATTAAAGAGGACCCTTTCACATTCTGCTGTATGCACGCTGCCTGGAATATGCCTTTTCACACCAAGGTTTATAAAGTTTCTGTGTATGTGTATGCATACATCTATATCCATTTCTATCATATCTATCTCTATCTCTATTTCCATCTATCCATCCATCCATCAATCCATGCACACATCCATATCTCTATGTACATATGCACTTGCATACACACAGAAAGAAAGATTTTTTTTCTATCATATATTTATTGCTTTAAGATATATTTTCAGAGAGGTTAGAAGGCCTACATTTTGAGCACATGTCTATAAACCTGAACCCATTTGTTTTTCAACTAATACGGAAGAGGAATATGATCTTTAATATTTTCCATCTCAGTGTGACAGTAAGGTTACTTTCATTTAATAAAGTCCACTGTAGGAATTATTCAGGGAATTATTTCCAAGTATAGTTTCACTTCATAACAATTTCAAATATTATACCTTATTTTTCTCCTGTCTTAAATGTAAATATTATTCTCTCAAATTGCTGGTAAGATATAAAACATATACAGTACAAACATTTGATAAAAAGAATGTATGTTTGTATTCTGTATACTATTCCTATTTAAGGGAATTTTATTCCTCTAAATGATTACTAATTTAAAAGTCATATTCTCATATTCAGTTATTTCCCTCCCATCATTTAGCTCATATTGTTCTCATGCCTAAATAGTAGAAAGAAGTATTAATAAAGGGAAGAATAACATTTTTTTTTAGGAATGGCTTGATTCTAAGCATCTTTATGACATCAGATAATAATCAGTAAACCTATTTTAAATAGTAGATTGGTCAGCCATTATATAACAACTGAATTAAAAAAAAACACCTATTAGCCATGAGAATCCTACATGTACTGAATAGCATATTCTGACAATATTGTTTTGAAACAGGTTTATGCATCAGCTTTTTCAGATAATATCATGAACCAATCTATTTTAATAAATAAAACAGGCAAGAAACAACTGTTTAAAAAACCTTGAAGAAAAATTTGAAGTTTCTAGATGTGGCTGAAGCAGAGGAAATTTCAAAATCTGTCACTATTTAGTAGATGAAAAACAGAGTATATGTCAGCCTTCAAGGTAGAGAAGACGAGGAAACCAAAGTCATGTAGCCAATATTACTTTTCTTATAAAGTTATGGAAACATGGAAAAAATGATAAAACAACATATAGATTTAAAACCAGAGATATTTTTATTGGGGATTTTGCCTGAAGATTATAATAAAGAGATTACATATTTGATTATCAATTTATTAATAGCAGCCAGAATTGTAATTGCACAAAATTGGAAAAATGAGAAAATTCTGACAGAGGAGGAAACGATTAAGAAAATAATGGAATGTGCAGAAATGAATAGATTAACAATGGCAATTAGGGAACAGGAAGAAAAAGAGTACTATAAGATTTGGGTTTTATTCTATAAATGCTTAGATAGAAGAGTTAAAAATTGAACATGGGTTAATAGTAATAAAATACTATAACTGATTACCTTATCATGAGTAAGAATATGAATATTATTTAGTAATGATTTATATTAAATGAATCAGTTTTATTGAATGGATTCAGAATTCCATTCGGATTTACAATGATTCATTCATGCTTCAAAGATATAAATTAATTCTATAACAATAGCATTGAGACTTATATACAGCTTCACAGTGCTTTACAGCCCTCTAAATTTACAGAGTCAGCGTAGTGGGTCCTCATTTTACTGACTTCGGAAGGATGGAAGACTGATTCAACCTTGAGCTGGTCAGAATCAAACTCCTGGCATGAGCAATAAGTTAGCCTGCAATATTACATTCTAACCATTGCTCCACCACAGTTCTTGTGGGAATTTTCATACAGGGTGTTTTGGCTTTCTTTTTCTTCTCTCTCTCTCTTTTTCTCCCCCCCTCATTACATCTGAGAGATGCAATTGCAACTATTTCTCTTGTTACACCCATTAAACACATTCTGATTTAGAATTTTATGAAATTCTGCATGTCTTAAACAAGTTTATAAGGTTCACATGATTCTACAGTATATCTACAACCACTCTGGCATAAAGTATATTTGTAACTGACTCCACCCTCCTTCCATCTATATCTCCCTATCCCCCAATTCCATTGCTTCCTGAACTGGGAGGTAGTGCCCTGATTTGTCACATACAATAGGAATTTTTCCCACCCAAACATCATAGCAAGAGTCAAACTGCTGAACAAACATTTATACGTGAGTGAAATAAGGCACCAGGCAAGAAAGCAGGAGACCATGAGTTCAAGTCCCACCTTAGCCATGAAAGCCAGCTTCATGACTTTAGGCCTCTTATTCTCTCTCAGCCCAACTCATCTCACAGGGTTCTTGTTGTGGGGAAAATAGAGGAAGTACAGTACATTGAATATGTTCATCATCTTGAGTTATTTGTAAAGAATAGTAAAGGCAGGATTCAAATAAATAAATACATGAAAATTGATAGATGTACCTATCTTAATGAAATATATGCATCCTTGTATTGATCCAACAATCTGTTATTAAGGTTCAATAGAAGAATATTGTGTGTGTAACTCTGAAGTCCTGTGATGGATCAGGTACTGTCAGAGTCCAAAGGAATCAAGAAAGACATGCTGAGATTCTTCTGAACAGTTTTCTATAGACAAAAATCTTGTTAAACTACATACATCATTAAAGGTATACTCTGAGAATTCTAGGAAGGAGCTGTCTTGACCCCTTTCCTCCCAACAAAACTATCTAAATTTTGCTGTCCCTTGTTCCTCTGGAATTCCCCCCCCCCCATTTTCCTGAGAATCCAGACTACCATCCACCACAGGTACTATAAATAATTTGGACAATTCCCCCCACCCCCCATACATTTCTCCCAAAGGGCTTTTAGAGGTATGAAAACGATGTTAATGCTTGGAATTGTAAGGCCAATTTTTTCCACATTGTGGACAAAGGGAACTAGACAGATGATCACTATTATTGTTTATTGAGGAAAAAGAGAAAATACTTTGGCACTGTCCAATGCTCTGTTGTCACATTTAAGGAATAAAAACTTGGAGGCATTTTGAGGATGCCATGAAGGGATTTTAACCTGCCCTCAGAGGGTATAAATATAGGGTAATATAAAGAGTAGTTTTTCCCTCTGTCATCCATAGGCTAGGAAGTTGCAATGCTGAACGATTTATTCAGTCAATGTGTCAGTCTAATTCTATTGACAAACAAGTTAGGATGCTTGCCTCAGGGCAGTTAAGGTCAAATCAAATCCTTTCTATTTTACTAGTGTTTTTATATGTAGAACTGAAGGTAGCAGATAAGACTGTGACCTAAAAGTTACTTAAAACATGTGAAAAACAGTGTGCATTTTCCTTTTTGAAACTGTCCATGATGCACTGGGGACATTAAAAATGGTGCTGAACTTTTGGGACAGTGTTGGATACAAGTAAAACTCCTTGAAAACTAAATGGAATAAAGTAGAGATCATTTATTATGTTGGTACATACAATATTTTGCTATTCATTTTTATAGATCATAATCTTTACTTTAATTAAAGGCTGGAGTGTGTTGTTGGGGTGGGGACAGGTTTGACATTTTTAATGCTGAATTCCATGCCCTTCATATCACACTTTTTGATTTTTAAAAAAATGCAATATGAATGTGTGACGCACATAAATGTGTATGTATTAAACTGGTATAATTTTTCAAAAAATGATTGGTGAGTATTGTACTTCAATAATACTAAAGCCAAAGATAGTTTATAACATTAATAGAATTCTTGCATTAAGCTAATCCCTTTGTAGCATATTGTGTATTTTCATCTCTTAAAAATTGTAAATAGAGTGAATGCAAGATTGAACCCATTTTTCTGTGAGGAACAAAATACTACATTGTTTATTAAATCAAAGAAAATAAAATGAATAAATGAATCAAAGTTCTAATTTTTAGCTATATCACTAGTGATCTTTGGATGGATTGCAGTAAAATTATGTTTATTTAATGCAAATATTGAATTTACATGTTAACTGCAATTATTATACCATCATGTCTTCATTCATTTGTGTATGAAGCTGCTCCAGACATAATACTGACAATGTATTGAATTCAGTAATATATTTCCATCACATGTTTCTGCATCCAAAATGACACACCCATTCCCTGAGTACTTCAGGGGGCATTCACACAATATTGGGATAGGGCTAGGATGGAGCTTTGGGAAACAAATGCCTGATGAGAGAATAGACACTTTTGAATCTGGGTGTTGGAGAAGATTCTGGAAAATATCATTGACAACCAAGACAACTGTCATGCCCCTGGTGGAGACTGACTCTGAGGGAGAGGAGGAACAGCCAACAGGGAGTGGGAGTGTGGCTCCAGAGGTGGTAGAGGAGGCTGGGGAAGGGCAGAGGCCGGCTGAGCAATCAGAGGAGGATCCAGGCCCATCCCCTATCAATCCTAGGTCACGCAGGGAGGAGAGGATCAGGGAAAAGCGAGGTCTACTCAGGAAATCATGATCTTCCTTGTGGCTTGCAGCTGGGAGCTATGTATATAAGTTTGTAACTACATAGTCAGAATTGCTGGAGTCAAAGTTTAATGTTTTTCTTTGAAAGAGGTTTATTTTTGCTGGCATTCTTCCCATGGACTCTACTCAGTTATTTTCCTGGAATGTATGATTAATTATCTTGGTTTGCTTCAGAACTCTCATCAATGAGGTTTGTTTTGGTTTTCTCTTTGCCTCATTATTTACTTTTGTGACTTTAAACTGTGCCTAATAAAACAGTGAAGTTAAATTGAAGGCATTACTGGACTTTAATGTATGTTTTGGGTTTTGGGTTATTTTGAGAGACTACAGGTCATCACAACAACAAACAAATGGATCACTGAACAAATCAACCCACAGTTCTCACTCCAGGCACAAATGACCAGCCTCAATTTATCTTATTTCAAACACATTATGCAAACACCTGGAGAAGGCTCTGATGCTGGAAAAATTGTTAGGAAAAAGAAGAGAATGGCAACAACAAGAAATGCCTGCAGAACAAGAAGATTGTGACAAAAAAGAAGCCATCTTTAATGAACAAGTAATCTTAGGAGAAAAAAAGGAAAGGGGGAAAAGAGAATGGAAAGTTTAAGATTGGGAAAAACAACTCCAAAAAACAAAAAATAGAGTGAAAAATAAGTATAAAATCAGAAAGCAATAGAAGAAAATTCAGAAGAGAGAATTAGAAGTAGACAGACAAGGGGGTAAAAAGGGGAGGAAGAAGATGAGAGGGAAGAAAGAAAGGAAAAGAAGTTATAAAGGACAGAAACAAAATATAGAGAAACAGGGTCTATTTAGAGATAATGGGTGAAAATTTAATGGAAAAAGGGATTCTGCAAAGGTAAATAAGATAGTATTGTTATATTAGAAACAGAAATAATTTTAGAAAATATGAAACAATGTATGATTAAAATGTTTGATCAAATAGCTATCGTGATTCAGTGGAACATTTGTCAATAAATAAATGTAACAAAATGAATATTTAATGATTTACAAAACATATGTGAAGTCATAAGGGAAAAATTAATTATGGAGATTATATGTGTCTTTAAGGAAGTATGATATTTAATTGAAAAGAAGTGTTAAAGATGTTAAGATTTTAATGATTATTAATGATAGAACTGAATTGGAATGGAATGAGGGTTTATAATTACATATATTTACAATCTTTCTTTTTTCTTTTTAAAGAATATAGTGTGTATTATAAGAATGTACCAAGCAGAATTCGATTGGAAGTTATGCATTATGTATTACATTGAAAGTCATAACCTTAAGGTATATATTGAAGTTTAAATAAGAGTTGAATGGATGTAATTAAAAGATATAAAGGTGTCATACTCCAATTAGTAACTACAGGGGAAAATTTGTTTAATGAGAAAAGATAATATGAAATTGAAACAGAACAGACAACAGTATAAATATAATGATTTGAATTGAGATGAGATAATCAAAACAAAATTGACAAAATTAAAAGAGGGGAAAAACTATATAGAAAATGTAAAATAGTATAAGATATAGAATAGAATACAAAAAGGAGCATGAAATTGAGTTTTGTGTCTGTATAAAGAAGTTCAACCCGGGACCATGCTATTTTCAAAAAAGATGTTTTACTTGTATTTTGTATGTGTGAAAACCAAAATAAAACTTTATTAAAAAAAAAAAAGAGAATGGACATCTGAAAAGTGGATACACTCAGCTACAGAAATCATGAGTGCAACTGAAGCCGAAGGACCAAGTTAAGGACAGAACATCATAAAGAAAATTTATCTATGTGGTTGCTAGGTGTTGACAATGACTTGATGGTATAAAATCATAATTATCATAATCTGTCCTACCTTTTCAGCTACTGTGAAGAAAGCAAGGCTGAGACATGCAAACTTCATTCCTATTCTTACCTCTCTTCTTACCTTGGGACAAATACAGTATTGAGATTCATTTTTTTTTTACTACGGTTCTGTGGGTGTGGCTTGGTGGGCATGGCAGAGGAAGGATACTGCAAAATCTCCATTCCCTCTTCACCCTTGGGGGAAGGTTACTGCAAAATCCCATTCCCTCCCCACCCCACTAACCTGCTTTCCAGCTCCATTCTCCTGTGCAGGGCAACAAAACAAGACCCAGCCAATCAGCTGGGACATGGGAGGCAGACAATAGATGGGGGCGGGGCCAGTCAGGGGTGGTTCTCTAAACTACTCAAAATTTCTACTACCGGTTCTCCAGAACTGGTCAGAACCTGCTGAATACCATCTCTGGACAAATAGCTGATGTCTTCCGGAATCAAAATGAACACTGAATGTTCTAAAAATCTGATTCAATGGGGACTGCTCTAGAGATCAAAGAAACATCAAAAAAGGAGATATTGCAATTTATTCTCAAACTCTTAACAACATTTATGAAATTGTATTACTGGCCCTAAGAAAAGGAAATATTAAAATCTACACTGACAAAGTGTATTTCAGTTAAAAAAAGATTTACAGAAAGCAAGCAGATAATAAGCAATTGGTATAAATCATAGAAACAATTTTTGTCACTGTTAAGCCATGTGTTAATTAAAAAAAAATGAAAAATGAGGAAACAAGTGAATTCTTTGTTTATTAATGGAAACAACGATGGCATATATAACTACAATTTAAAATCATAGAAAGATGAATAAGTGCAAAATTGAATATCAAATATTCTTTCTTTCAGTTTCTATCTTTAGTGCTGATGGGAAAAAATAAGTAACTGTATCGTTAACTGAACATCAGATTAAGTGGGCTGATGTATTTGAAAAAAAATATCTGAGGTTTTGCAACTAAAATGGAACACACAATTGCCACCACCAACACAACAACAAATCTGTTTTGCTTTTTAAATTCAATATACCTAATGGGTGCTTAATGTTTAGAATGGTTGTGCCTCTCTATAACTTGCTAAAATTATTTTCTATGAAAGACTGTTCAACACATTTATACTACTCCTTAGGTAGACATTTCGATGATGTTCAAATGCTTAATTTTCTACTTATGGTATTCAGTAATACTATTTCAGTTTACAATATTTCACTAATAGAAATGAAATAGGTATTATATTGCAGGTTATTAAAAAAAGAAATGATATATAAATAGCATCTGTGATGAAAACATCATGTGCCCATAGGCACACTCACAAACACTGAGTAAATGAATCAAAACTTTGTATGTTTAAGTGTAAGTAACCTGTCAGATATTATCATTTCACAATCTACATCAGGGGTCCCCAACCCACATCTCTGAACCAGCACTGGGCCTCGTAATGCCAGAAACCAGGCTGCACAAACAAGTGAAGCCCCATCCAGTGAATGCAGGCAGCAAATTAAACCATGCCCCCTCCAGTCTGTGGAAAAACTTCCTTTCATGGAACCAATCCCTGGTGCCCAAAAGGTTGAGGATCGCTGAGCTACATGAAGCTGCTTGGTGAGATCTGTGTCACTATGGGTTGAAATTTCATCAATATGCTGATGATACTCAGCTGTAAGGGTGTATTGGGTTTTGTATTTTTGTATTTTGTTTTTATATTTACTACTTGGAGTCACCATGAGTTGGGCAGCCATATAGATTTTCTTAATAAACAATAATGATAATAAAAAAAATTGACAATAGCAATTTGCTCTAGGTTGGACCTCTTTTGGGCCCCAACCCCATGTTTAAATTTACTATACTGCTGCCTGGATAGCTGTGGGTAAATGTAAATATGCCTGTTTAACACAATTTCCTTGAAAATTACATTCATGGTCATCCAGCTTCCAGATGTAATTTAAGGAGATGCTCATTATTTTTAAAGCCTTAAAGTGTTTCAGGATCATTTCTTTTAAAATGAGTTTATCCATCCAATGAGATCAGTGAGAGGTCAGATGAGTGTCCCATCCCATATGATGAATTCCCTGCAGAGACTTTCTGTCAACCCTTCTTAATGGGGATCCTCCTTTTGGTGGACCAGCTTGTTATCATACTGGCAAATCACTGCCTACCTGATGGGTTTCCATGGGAAGTAAAAACACAGCTCTTTGATAGAGTATTGGGGAGGTGGGTATTATGTTTGGAGCTTACAGTAATGAATGACGTCTTTATTACTGTGTGTGTGTGTGTGTGTGTGTTATTCAGCTTTGTTCGGGTATTTTTCCACATCATTATAGTTGTGCTTTTAAAGTTGTAGTGACGTTTCAGCAGAATCTCATCTGCCATCATCAGGCTTGTGTATTGTGTTCGTCTGTGAGTCAGGCTTCACAGCAGTTTCTGTTTTAAATTTGGTGCTAGCCTATTTCTGCGTTAGAATGGTTTTTTCTTCATCCTGATTGGTTGGGAGTCTTGGTCTGTGTTTATTGGTCTTGGAGTTTGCTGTGTTCTGCTTGATTGGTGTTTCTAATATATTCTGTCTGTTTTGTAGTGTTTTTTTGATTAGCTGGCAACATTGTGTTTCCTGTATTGGAGGCTTTTAGTGCAGCTTGGCTTCGGGTAAAATGATGGCTATCATTTATACATATAGATACCTGCGAAAACGTAAGAATGTATATATATTAAGTTTTTGCGGGTATTTATATGTATGGTATTCAGCTTTGTTTGGGTATTTTCCCATGTCATTATGGTTGTGCTTTTAAAGTTGTAGCAAAGTTTCGGCAGAATCTCACCTGCCATCATCAGGCTTTTGTATAGTGTTTGTCTGTGATGAACACAAAAATGCAGTAAAAAAGCTGGAACACACTTCCTCACTAGTCCAACACATGAAAGCCACAGGTCATAGCATCAACTTCAATGGTACCAAAACCCTAGCCACTATAGAAAACACCAGCTACAGTATTATCAGAGAAGCCAATTATCAGAGAAGCCAGATTGAAAAAAGACTTGAAAGCATGGAAGAGATGACTCCACCAGACTGTCAATTATCTGGAAGTCTGCACTCTCAAACAAAAACACCATAAGACAGCCAAACACCTGGGCACAAACAGACTCCCACTGATACCTCCAGCTCAAACACACCCCAACCAGGCACTCAGATGAAACCTAGCTTCCTAATAAATGATAGCCGTCTGTTTACTCGGAGCCAAGCTGCACTAAAGCCTCCAATACAGGAACACAATGTTGCAAGCCAATCAAGACACAAAAAAAGCCACAAAACAGACAGAAGATATTAGAAAAACCAATCAAGCAGAACACAGCAAACTCCAAGACCAATAAACACAGACCAAGACTCCCAACCTAGCAGGATGAAGAAAAAACCATTCTGGCCTAGCAGTAGGCTAGCCCCAATTTAAAACTGAAACAATTGTAAAAGTCTGACTCGCAGACAAACCCAATACAGAAGCCTGATGATGGCAGATGAGATGTAGAATACAACTTAGCTGTATTTAAATTCATTTCTTTCTAGTCCTATCCCCAATAGTTTAACAATATAGTACCTTGTGGGAAAAGAAAAAAATACTAATTATATTGGGAAGCTGGGGGCATTTGGTTGCATCTTTCAAAGACTTGTTTAGCCAGCAATGTCTTGCATAAGGCATTTCAGATGATTGCAAAACATTATTTAGATCATTTTGTGTGAAAAAAGCTGGTCTTTTCTACAACATATTACTTCAGATAAATTAATATTTTCCCATAGGAAAATACTGTATTACATTTTAAGTGGATATTAGGATAATATAGGTAGTTTAAATAAAAAGAGCCTTTTTCTAGTTTTAAACTACATTTTTACAAAACATGGCAGATTTGTAGAACTACAGTAGACCTCTAAAGCTTAATAATATTATTAAAATTGTTTCAAAGATTGACAATAATAATCAAAGCAAACAACAATAATTCTTCTATCAAACAGTATAGAGTTTTTTAAAAGTATAAGATTTAAAAATAATTTGGGTATTGTGAATTTCTGTCCAAAACGTTTTCAATTTTTTTTAAGGAAAACATGATATGAATGCATTTATACCATATATATTAGAAATTGTTCAGCAACTATATATTCATATATGCATAAATATATCCATATTGAACTCTAGTTTTCTCTGATTATGATTCATCACCACAGTTAGATAGAAAAGGCTAACTATCCACCATTCTTCAGTATTAGGACATGCAAAATTAGATTTTTGAAAAACCCTAATATAGAATACTGACAGACCCAGGAGTAACTTCATATTTGTGTATGCTTGTGTATTCTATAGACATGTATAGTAAATGATTTACATTAGTTTTAAAACATCAGCAAGAACAATAGATTTTCCCAGGGGTGGGATTCAATTTTTTTAACAAGCGGTTCTCTGGGCGTGGCTTAGTTGTGGGTGTGGCTTGCTGGTCATGTGACTGGGTGGGCGTGGCCAACACAATGTCATTCACATCAAGGGATGCTTCTCCTCGCCTGGCCTCTCATGACAGTGGGGATCCTGCAATGGTCGTAAGTGTGAAAAATGGTCATGTCACTTTTTTCAGTGCCATTGTAACTTTGAATGGTCACCAGTTTTAGACCAAAACTCAAAAAGGGTGTGCAAACTCACGTTTGAATGTCAATCTTTCTAGCTAGCCAAGAAGCCTTGCTGAATATCCCTCATATTGGTTCCTTTTCATTAAAACCTTCTTTATGTCAGCTCTACTTCATTATTCAATTATTTCTTCAATGTGCTAACTCCAACAGGGGAATATTTCCTCCCAACAGCAGTGTAAAAAGCTTAAAACAACCCTTTCCCTTTAAGAAAGTACCAGCAAAAAAAAAAAACAAAGCCTCCTTTGGAGACAGTAAGTCTAGGCATACTGCCAAGAATGCAAGAAGGGTGGAAAAAACAAAAGATTTCTTCCAACTGGTTCTCCGAACTGCTTAGAAAGTTAACAACCAGTTCTAGCGAATAGGTGAGAACCTTAGAATCCCACCCCTGGATTTTTCCCTCTGATGAGTGGAGTTAAAACATCAAATGAAAAGAATAATGCATGTTCTGTTCTGAAAACAATCACCACAATACTGAAAGAAAGAAAACCTTGCAGATCCTTATGAATTAATATTGCACTGTTATTAACAAGATTACAAAGAAAGAAATGAAATAATTACTCCTTTCTCTAGATACACTGCTCAAAAAAAATAAAGGGAACACTTAAACAACACAATGTAACTCCAAGTGGATCACACTTCTGTGAAATCAAACTGTCACTTAGGTAGCAACACTGATTGACAATCAATTGCACATGCTGTTGTGCAAATGGAATAGACAACAGGTGGAAAGCATAGGCAGTAAGCAAGACAGCCTCAATAAAGGAGTGATTCTGCAGGTGGTGACCACAGACCACTTCTCAGTTCCTATGCTTTCTGGCTGATGGTTTGGTCACTTTTGAATGCTAGTGGTGCTTTCACTCTCGTGGTAGCATTAGACGGAGTCTACAACCCTCAGGTAGTGCAGCTCATCCAGGATGGCACATCAATGCAAGCTGTGGCAAGGTTTGCTGTGTCTGTCAGCATAGTGTCCAGAGCATGGAGGTGCTACCAGGAGACAGGCCACTACATCAGGAGACATGGAGAAAGCCGTAGGAGGGCAACAACCCAGCATCAGGATCACTACCTCTGCCTCTGTGCAAGGAGGGACAGGAGGAGTACTGCCAGAGCCCTGCAAAATGATCTCCAGTGGGCCACTGATGTGCATGTGGCTGTTCAAACTATCAGAAACAGACTCCATGAGGGTGGTATGAGGGCCAGATGTCCACAAGTGGGTTGTGCTTACAGCCCACTACCGTGCAGGACGTTTGGCATTTGCCAGAGACCAAGATTGGCAAATTTGCCACTGGTGCCCTGTGCTCTTCACAGATGAAAGCAGGTTCACACTGAGCACATGTGACAAACATGACAGGGTCTGGAGACACCTTGGAGAATGTTCTGCTGCCTGCAACATCCTCCAGCATGACCAGTTTGGCAGTGGGTCAGTAATGGTGTGGGTGGCATTTCTTTAGGAGGCTGCACAGCCCTCCTTGTGCTCACCAGAGGTAGCCTGATTGCCATTAGGTATCGAGATGAGATCTTCAGACCCCTTGTGAGACCATATGCTGGTGCGGTTGGCCCTGGGTTCCTCCTAATGCACGACAATGCTAGACCTCATGTGGCTGGAGTATGTCAGCAGTTCCTGCAAGATGAAGGCATTGATGCTATGGACTGGCCCACCTGTTCCCCAGACCTGAATCCAGTTGAGCACATCTGGGACATCATGTCTCGCTCCATCCACCAATGCCACGTTGCACCACAGACTATCCAGGAGTTGCAGGATGCTTTAGTCCAGGAGTGGGAGGAGATCCCTCGGGAGACCATCCGCCACCTCATCAGGAGCATGCCCAGGCATTGTAGGGAGATCATACAGGCACGTGGAGGCCACACACATTACTGAACCTCATTTTGACTTGTTTTAAGGACATTACATCAAAGCTGGATCAGCCTGTAGTGTTTTTTTCCACTTCAGTTTTGAGTGTAACTCCAAATCCAGACCTCCATGGGTTGCTAAATTTTATTTCCATTGATAATTTTTGTGTGATTTTGTTGTCAGCACATTCAACTATGTAATGAACAAAGTATTTAATAAGAATATTTCATTCATTCAGATCTAGGATGTCTTATTTTTGTGTTCCCTTTATTTTTTTGAGCAGTGTATAAAGAACCTGAACCCACAATGAATTGCTAAGCACCCATATTCAAGCCTTCATTCAGTTACAGAGCTTACTGATTACTTTAGGATAGCCTAATTTATCTCACAAGGGAATTGCTTTAAGAATAAAAATGGTTATAGAACATATTTCGTATGTACGTTGAATTCCTTATGTAAAAGGAACAGACCCCTTACATCCTGGACATAAACTGTTTCAACTCCTACCCTCAAAATGATTCTATAGAGCACTGCACACCAGCACAACTAGACACAAGAACAGTTTTTTCCTGAATGCCATCACTTTGCTAAACAACACTGTCAAACTATTTACTAAGTCTACATTACTATTACTGTTAATCCTCCCATCCTTCCTTTCACCCATCTCCTCCCACTTATGACTGTATGACTGTAACCCTGTTGCTTGTATCCTAATGATTTTTATTGACTGTTTCCTAGTATGATTTGATTGCTTATTATACCTTATAACTATTATTACGTGTTGTACCTTATGATTCTTGACTCTTGATGAATGTATCTTTTCTTTTATGTACTCTGAGAGTATATGCATCAAGACAAATTCCCTGTGTGTTGGCCAATAAAGAATCCTATTCTATTTTATTCCAATATATATTAAATAGATGAATTGCTGTTTTGAATAGTTTCTACTGTAATACTTGAAAACAAATTTGATGTAAAAGTTTATAGGAATTTTAATGGTATGTGAGAAAGACCTTGAGAGACAGGGTGAAGAAATGCTGCCTAAGAATGGTCGGATAAAAGAGGACATATCTGCAGCTGTATAATAGGTGGAGGAAGATGTTCAGAAGGGACCCTCCCTAGCTTCTCAGAGAGAAAGAGATGGTGGGAGATTTGTCCTTTCAGGCTTGCAAGATTTATGTCAACCTTCCCAGATAGAACAGACAGGAAACATGACCAGATGAGCTAATTCTACTTTATTGTAGGACTAAATTAACAGAATCTTGCAAGTCTGAAACTAGACCATCTTCACAGCCCGAGAGGTTAGGGAGTTGGAGGCTATGTCTTCTGTTATCTAACTATTTCCTAGGCAGCATTTCTTTTCTCCCATCGCAAGGACTTTCTCACTTATCATTTACATGTGCTAAGTTAGAATCTAGTAGACCATGAGTCCTAACTCTATCTCAGGCTCTATTTTTCCCAAACATTGTCTCTTTCAAAGACAACTTTAATAAATAAAATTTCCCCTTTTTTACTGTAGCTGTCATTTTCAATTTTCAAGCAATATATGATAGTAATAAGTGTGTAATATAAAGTCATCCAGTTACTAATATAAAACTATTGTATAGAACACAAATTCTTCTCAGAAGAATAATCAAATTGTCCATGCATGATTTGGGCATTCTGTAACTTTTACTGCCTGGAAAGCAACCAACAATTTAACAAATGTAAGGCTATCTCTATCAGGCTTCAACTCTTACACAAATTAATCATTATTTGGCTGTAATGTTTAAAACATATTTTTTCAGCATATAAATAAACTAGACCTAATTAAGAGCAATAGCCCAAAACAGAATAATGGAATTATTCCTCTGTCTCACATACATTATCACAGGAACTGTCTTTTCAACATCTGTTTTGGTGGGAATTACATGATTAAAACTACCTTTTATCAATTACTTGTTTAATTTTTAAAGTTTATTTTTATATTTCCCAAAATAATCTTTTGGCATTTATATTGAAAAGACATATAGTGACCACGATACCAGTAATTCTTTAAACATTCCCAGAACCTGTTTCTTTGAATCGTATCTGTATATTCCTTACAACATGCTGTGTATTTACATACTGGGAGCTTCCTTACTGTTATTTAGTTCGATATGTCTCTGATGCAAGAAAGATCACACATATTTGCTGGAGGTCAATTGATTGTTGAAACTAGTTTTTTTATTCACTTCCAATGCATCCCTTTCTAATGAGACAGCCCATCAGAGCAGTCATGTTGACAGTAAGAGTAATAGCTTTACAAAAGCAGTAACCTGTTGTCACATAATACTATATTGAAAAATGAACACATTGGTTTGGGGCACATCTTTTTATTGAGCGAATAGAGCCCATGATGGAAGATATGGATGAGAGAAATGCTTTCCTAATCGCTAATGCTTGGATAAAAGTGCCCAATTAATCTCTGTCTCTTGGAAATGACACAGTGGAATTAGCCCTCTGGAAACAGGGAAGCTGACAAAGTTCACACAAAACTTAGTTATTAGTGTTCTGCAGCTCTATAGATCAGCTCAACAATTTTACTTATTTTCAGTTGTACTGAGAAATTCTTATGCAAGGTTGACAGAAAGCAAAACCAAATAAGGCATGTTGACACACGTTTCTGTTGAAATCTTAAAAAAAATATCAAAAGCAGCTTGCAATGAATAGGGGGGAGTAAGAGACAGTAAAGTACTGATTAAAACACACATTTTTTCTTTATGAGAAAAAGGTCTTAGGGTAATTGATTTAAAGCCAATATAGCTAAGAAAAAATAAACCTGCTCTTTATTATTTTATTCCAATCTGCCATTTCCTATGGTTAGTTCTGGTTTAAAAATAGATAGAAAGTAGATGTATTGAACTGAATGGAGCTGAGTTCCATCTGGATTAGTTTATCATTGATGTGGGGGATGAGGTTAATCAGAACATTTTTAAATGGAGAAATTGTAAAAGTGATCCATCAAGAAAACCTAGCTGAAGCTGCATCTGTCCAAAGTAGACTGCAACTATTATTTCACAATTAGGATGCATGGATTCTTTTTAGCTCCTTTTTGGTGACCAAACCTAAATGATTACTAGCAGAGTTCATTATGTGTCTATTCAGATAGCAGTCATTCTGAATGTATTTATTTCTGTTCAATTGTGTCCAGTTCTCAGAGACTGCCTGGATAATTCTCTGCAGTTTTGGCAAGGTTTTTCAGAAGTGGTTTAACATTGCCTCCTTCTTAGAGCTGAGAAAAAGTGACTGGCCCAAGGTCACTAAGTTGGTTTTGTGCCTAAGGTAAGATGAGACTGCTAGTCTCCCAGTTTCTAGACCAGGGCTATCAAACTCCCGGCCTACGGGCTGGATGCATCACACGCTGGCCATGCCCATACCAATTCTAGCAAAGGGGGGGAAGTCCCAATAAATCACATGACATTGCCCTGATGATGTGAATTTGACACCTTTGTTCTAGACTGATGCCTTAACCTCTATATCAAAGTAACTGTACTTATATGGAGTCTAGAGAGTTGTATATAAAGATGTGAAATGTTTAATTTATTCATAGTTTACATTTGTTGAACTGATACACAACTAGAATGAAGTTAGCCTTTAATTTGCATATTTCTGCCATATAGCAGTTTTTCTTTGAAAAACATGCATCTGTTTCCAGATTCATATTAGGTTGGATGCATTTGTAATTTCAAAAAGAAAAGTTCTTAAATTTCAAAAAGAAAAGATGTGCAGGTTAAAACAGAAATTGAATAATGAATGAATGAATGAATTCTTTATTGGCCAAGTGTAATTAGATTTGTCTTGGTGCATATGCTCACAGTGTACATAAAAGAAAAGATACATTCATCAAGAATCATAAGGTACAATACTTAATATAGTCATAGGGTACAAATAGGCAATCAAATCATACCAGGAAACAGTCAATATAAATTGAAAGGATACAAGCAACAAAGTTACCATCATACAGGCACAAGTGGGAGGGATGGGTGATAGGAGTGATGAGAAGATTAATAGTCATGTGAACCTAGAAAAAAAAAATCAAAGGAATAGAAGGGAATGAGAAAAAAAAATAACAACCTTATTTTCAAGCTGATATATGTACATTGCTGTCTGTCAACTTCTATAGAAGCATAGACAAGACAAATGACGTGCATTTAATACCTTCCCACCTCAGTGCTATTTGGTAAACAGGACTACTAATTAAATGCTGTAACTATTCAGTGTAACCAAAAGCAGAAGAAGATTAAAGGAAAGGGGAAAAAATCTCATGCTTCTGCCAATTTAATTTTAATGATCAAGCTCACAAAATACTTTGAAAATTTTCTTTAATGAGCATCTTAGTGTTTTTTTTTTGTATGTCTCTCTCTTTTATACCTCAAAATAGTATTACTGTTTTAAGTTTTGGTGTTTCATGCACAAAACACCAATTTGCTGCTCTTGTTTCTTGTTTTGCTTTTGATTTCTTAAACGCAGAAAAGGCCTTTGACAATTTGAATTGGGCTTTTTTTGTTCAAAGTTTTGGAAAATATGAACTTTGGAGAGAACTTTATAAAATTAGTAAGATTGATTTACACTTCACAGTAAGCACAAATCATTGTTAATGGAGACCTAATAAGGCCTTGTGAGATGCTGTAAGAAAAAGTACAAGACAAGGTTGCCCACTGCCTCCTCTCTTGTTTATTTTGCTTCTTGAAATACTAAATAGTGATATCAGTCAAGATGACAGGATTGTGGGAGTAAAGATTAAAAAAGAAACTTGTAGTTAAGAGCTTCTATATGACTTGAAGTTGGTTTTGCAAGATCATTTAAAGGAAATTGAAATATTAATGTGTTGCCAATAGATGGCAGTACTGATATACTAGAAGCTCTGATGCATTCTTCAGCATCTGTTCTTTCACTTCCATTAGCAGGAAGCTGCTGTGAGAAAAGGTTGTAATGTTATTGTTTATGAAATAGAAGTTTGCAGTAAGTACTTTACAGTGTGCTTAAGCAAAAATGTGGGTCGCAGTATTGATGTCTTTTAATATCATCAGGTTTGGTGGGAGACAGGGTCCTTGCATGTTGATGACAGAGATGAAAGCTTGAAAAATTGAAATTTGCCAGCAATTGTCTTCACGCTACAAGAATGAAAATGGGAAATTCCTTCACAGCATCATGACAGCTGAAAAAAATGGGCTTATTATTATGACACAGAAATGAAGCATCAGTCCATGGAATATTATTATAAAACTGCACCTGCAAAAAAAATTGAAAATCCAGAGCTCAAGGTAAACTCATGGTTATAGGTTTATTTGTTTGTTTAGAATGAGGATATAGTGTTGTTCACATGGCTTTCCTTGACCTGTATCACTATTAACTTAAAACACACTATTGCAATACTGAAAAGATTGAAAAAATATGATTAAGCAGGGTTCAGAGGCATGAAAAGGAAGTTGTATTTGTATAGGATAGTGCTACTTAAGAGACCATTGCAAAGTTGGATCTAACCATCTTATCCAATGTGCCTCACAATCCAAACCTGGTATCAGTTTCCACTTTCATGGGCATCTGTTTAAGTTAAATGAAGAAGTAGAAAGAACTATCAGAACCTGGCAGAAAGTACAAATTATGGATTTTTTTCATAATGGCTTTTAGGAGCTTGTCCATTTTGGTAGAAATGCTGATCCACTGTATAAAATACAGGTAACTAAAGAGCACTTTTAAATGCTTATTTTCATATTTCAGTTATTAAAATCCTATTTAAATTAGTTATAGAGCTGATGGCATTACTTTTCATTCAATCCTCATACGTACATGGATGCACACACACACACACACACACACACACACACACACACACACACACCATTGCTATATCATTGAAATGTAAATTCCTGGAGCAAGGAAGAAAACAGTCCAATTCAGAATTGAATTCAATTTGAGAAAACATTTTGATCAAGAAAGAAAGCCATTTTCATATAGAATATAGAAAGAAGTATTACAATTTGAGTAGATTCATAGCCTGAACCAGGTAGCTTTGATTTTGTTAACATAATATCTTGCCATGTACTATAAATTCAACCCATCTTTTCTTGGAAATAAACTTCATTAAAATTTATGTATGAGTAGGTATTGGGTATCAACCTTAAATAGATATTTAAAATATCTTTTTCAACACTATTAATTAAATGTGTACATCGCCTGAATCCTATGGATGATTCCCAAAATGCTTCCGTATAAATACAGAAAAATAACAGTAAAATGATAAAGAAGAAAGCAACAAAAGGTGCCAAATGATGTACAGGTAGTCCTCGACTTACAACAGTTCATTTAGTGACAATTCAAAGTTACAATGGCACTGAAAAAAGTCACTTATGACAATTTTCAAACTTATGATTGTTGCAGCATTCTCATGGTCATGTGATCAAAATTCAGATGCTTGGAAACTGACTCTTATTTATGACAGTGTCCTGAGGTCATGTGATCACTTTTTGTGACCTTCTGACAAGCAAAATCAATGGGGAAGCCAGATTCATTTAATAAGCGTGTTATTAACTTAACAACTGCAGTGAGTCATTTAACTAACTTTTATTATATTTTTATTTTTAAATATACTGTACATCAATATCAATACATGAACAGTGTGGCCTCTGGGTATAATTCATTTGATACTGAGAGTAATAATAATAATAATAATAACAACAACAACAACAATAATAATAATAATAATCAGAAAAGCAGGAGTCAGAGGACTTTTGCAAGTGAAGCAGACAGTCGAAGAAGAGAAGCATTCTTTGGCAGATTATGTGAAAGACAGTGTTGAACCAGCTTTGATGGAGGTCAACAATAGGAAGCTGCTCAAAGTGCAGCATACCAAGAATCAATACAGGAAAACAGAGATGCAAACTCGGGCTGACAGCTGGTGTAACAAAGCACTGCATGGACAGTTCCTTGATAAGATCCAAGGAAAAGTAGATAAGGAAAAGACCTGGTTATGGCTGACCAATGGAACATTGAAGAAAGAGACAGAAGGCCTGATTCTTGCAGCCCAAGAACAAGCCATCAGAACAAATGCAATCAAAGCCAGAATAGAAAAATCTGCTGATGACCCCAAATGCAGACTCTGCAAAGAAACGGATGAAACCATTGATCACATACTGAGCTGTTGCAAGACAATTGCTCAGACTGACTACAAACAATGTCACCACACAGTCACTCAGATGGTCCACTGGAACTTGTGTCATAACTACCATCTACCTGTAGCAAAGAAGTAGTGGGATCATAAGCCTGAAAAAGTGGTCGAAAATGAGTATGCAAAATGAGCATATGGGACTTCTGAATACAGACTGACAAAGTTTTGGAACACAATACCCCAGATATCATGATTGTGGAGAAGAAAAAAGTGTGGATTGTCAACATTGCTATTCCTGGCAACAGCAGGATCAACGAGAAACAACTTGAAAAAATCACCAGATATCAGGAGTTGAAAATTGAACTACAGAGACTCTGGCATAAACCAGTGCAGGTTGTTCCAGTGGTACTTGGCACACTGGGTGCTGTGCCTAAAGACCTAGACAAGCACTTAAAAACAATTGATGCTGACACAATCACCATTGGTCAGCTGCAGAAGGTCACCTTACTGGGATCTCCTTGCATAATCCGCCAACACATTGCGCAATCCTAAACACTTGGGAAGCGTTCGACTAGTGATTTGTGATATGAAACCCAGCATAGTTATCTTGTTTGCTGTGTACACTGTCTTTTTTGTGTATATAATAATAGTAATAGTTGTTACATTAATCAAACTTACATAATCCTAGTATACATGATTATTTTAGAGTAGTTATTCAATATTTCAATGTTCCATTTTAATGGCAATATTATTAAACATACATAGTAATACCATCATTCAACCTCTAAACTTTCCATCTAATTATTACTTATATTTTATTATATAAAAATTACATCTACTAATATTCCCGCTATTTCTTATTTCTACCTTTCTGTTTCTACCTTACTAATCCTAGTGTTAATACACATGTTTATATCAAGACATAGTCCTTCATTATTTGGTTGTTCAAAGTCACAATATGCCATTTTAGTACCAGTCATCCTATTATTTAAAAATACCACATAATATCATCTTTCAACCTCCAATCTTTCCATCTAACTATTGCTTTATATAAAGTGTGTATTCTTATTTCTATCTCTATTCTAGTTTTTAATCAGGCCATCATTATATTAGAAAAAAGGGGGGAAAATAATTCCTTTCTATCATGTTCCTCTTTATGTTTCCTCTTTCAAATTCCTGGGAGCGTACTTCAGCCAAGACGTCACCTGGAAAAATAACAAGTTCCAGGTGGATAGAAAGCCTCAACAGAGAATCCATTCCCTCAGAGTCTTGCAATAAAAACAGGTGGAACAACAGTTGATGACTTCCTTCTACCGGTCTACAATAGAAAGTATCCTTACATATTATGTCATGGTATGGTATACTAGCTTAACAGCTGCGGACAGAAAGGCACAACAGTGGGTGATGAGTACAGCACAAAAAATAATGGGCTTCCCCCTAACCCCACTGGATGAAATTGCCAGTGCACTGTTTCAGCAGAGTGAGGAAAATGCTGAGGAATGATTCATATCCTGGAATATATATTTTATGTGTATGTATATGAAAATGTACGCCTAGTTCTATTACTTACTTGGGTTTAGGGTTTTCTTTTATTATTGAGATGTGTTCTGTGTTTTGTGAAATGTATTCTGTATTTTGTGTGGGCTGCACCAATGGAGGCTCATTCAATTTCATTGTAAACATGTTGTACATTGACAATAAAGGTTTGAACTTGAACTTGAACTATCCATCGTCTCTTGTCCATTGTAATACTTCAATTCTTATTCATTTTTTAGCTTGCCTCCCATACTCCTCTCTCGGATCTTTATCTCTATCAGCATCTGTGTCTTCACTATTCAGTCTGAATATTTCTCCCATCTCTATCCTCCTAAACTGCCAGGTCTCCAAAGTGCCCACCCAAACCCCTATCTCTCTTTCAAAAGTTTCTTCCAGGTTATCTGATTCCATTTTTAAATCTCTTAAAGTACTTTTCCCTTGGTTTATTTCATCAGTCATTATTATCTTTATCGTCTTCTCCTTCACATCTTCTTGTTTTCTTACTGGTTTTTCTGTTCTATCTTTTCCTCCATTTTTTCTGCTGTCTTCTCCCTTTCCTGGACTCTTTGGTCTTCATTCATTATCAGTTGTAGCATATTTTATATGTTCCCATTTATGCCTTGCATTAGGTTCTTTATCTCTCTGTGATTCTTTGTCATAGTATCCCTAATGCTTTGCAACATCAACATCATTTCTCTTGAAATCTCACTCATTTCCCCCTGATGGAGCATCTTGTCTTATTTTAATAAGCATCGCTCTTACTTAAGTCCAAAAACAATATATTCAAATCCAGTGTTGCTCCTCAGAAAGTTCAATAGTCATAGTTCTTTACATCTCAGGATTATTAATTAGTTCCATTTAAGTAGTCCAGGTGGCTTCTACGAATCAAAAGTCACTTTACTTTATTTAAGAGTCTTCCTTATTCTCACAATAGAGTCTCCAGAAACCATAAAGTAGACAGTTATCAAAAATTTTCCAAGACCTGTAGGGGTATATTTTCCATCGACCAGTAGATGGTGATCCCAGCTTAGATTTCAGCATTGTTTCAAATTTTATAAATGTATTAATCCAAATTTAGTTAAATTTATAGAAGCAAAGTTGGCTATTCAAGTAGATTCAAGTAAATAGTTCCAGCATTTTATAACGCCTTTCCAAAACAATGCCTACCCGGTTTAAAAATCCCATTTTCTATGTTTTAAAAGGTCTTTATCTTTCTCCTCTTAGTTCCTTTCTTTTGGCTCTAGGATTTTTCTCTCTATGGTTGTTCGCTGCTTTAAGAAGTAGTTCTAAGAGTCTCTTTTCCTGGATTTCCCTTTTTTTCCCCCTTCCTTTTAAGCTTAGGGTCTAAATAAAAAAGGAACCTTCTCACCCAGCTTCAATCACTGCTCATTTGCACCACTCCTGCACATTTCTTTGTTGTCTCAGCTGTCCCAGCTTCGTGGCAGCCATAATGACTGCTTCATGGATGAGAGGGAAGAAACCCTGGGTCCAGCAGGAGAATTGCTGCTCTCTGCAACCTGCAGAGTGCCCCTCTTTTCTTTACCACTCCTACATGGTAGCTTTAATTCCTTTTGGAGCCCTCCATTGGGGAAAACTTGACATGGGAGCACGGAGACCCGCTCCTCACATCTGATCTCACTATGATGTCAGCCAGAAGTCTCAATTATGGTAATAAGTTGAGAAATACCTGAATCCATATGACTCAAAAGGTCTTCAAGGGCACATAACAGATAATCAGAGTTGGAAGGTACCAACTCTAGACCAACCCCAGCCCAAGCAGGAGACCCTACACCATTTCTGACAAATGGCAGTCCAATCTCTTCTTGAAAGTCTCAAGTAATGATGCTCCCACAACTTCCAAGGACAAGGTGTTCCATCGGCTGATTGTTCTCACTGTCAGAAAGTTTCTCCTTATTTCCAGGTTAAATCTCTCCTTGTTCAGTTTCCATCCATTGTTCCTTGTCTTGCCTACAGGTGCTTTAGAAAATAGCTTGACCCCTTCCTCTCTGTGGCAGCCCCTCAAATATTGGAACACAGCTGTCATGTCTCCCCTGGTCTTTCTCTTCACTAGACTAGCCATTGCCAGTTCCTGTAACCATTCTTCATATGTTTTAGTCTCTGGTTGCTCTTCTCTGTACTTTTCTAGACTCTCAACATCTTTTTTATAGTGTGATGATCAAAACTGGATGCTGCACTCTAAGTATGGTCTTACTAAGGCTTTTTAGAGTGGTATTAGTACTTCTCTTGATCTTGATTGTATCCCTCTGTTAAAGCAACTTAGGGCTGCATTAGCTTTTTGGGCTACTGCTGCAAACTGCTGGCTCATATTTAGCTGGTTGTCCACTAAGACTCCAAGATCCCACTCACAGTTACTGCTATTAAGTCTGGTTTCACCCAGTCTATATATGTACTTTTGGGTTTTCTTGCCTAACTATAGGATTTTACTTTTTTCTACATTGAATTTCATTTTGTTAAATATGGCCCAGTGATCTAGTCTGTCAAGATCCATCTGGATCTTGAGCCTATCTTCTTGGGTGTTAGCTATTCCTGCCAGCTTAGTATCGTCGGCAAATTTGGTAAGTTCCCCTTCTATTCCCGCATCTATGTCTTTAATGAAGATACTGAAGAGTACTGGGCCTAAGATAGAAACTTGTGGCACCCCAATGCTTCCTTCCCTCCATGTAGACTTAGATCCATTAAGAACTACTCATTTGTCAGCCAGTTGTGAATCCATCTGGTGGTGGTTACCTATCTATCTATCCCACTTTTTTCTAGCTTACCAGGTAAGCTAGAACCTTACTTAGGTTGTGGTCTACTTTGCCAAATACCTTGATGAAAACTAAGCATATTATGTCCACAGGGCCTTCAAAACACCAGTAGGGATGAAATCATCTATATCTCAAGGACAACCTCATTCCAAAGGGCAGGTGCTTGGACAAAAAAGGTACACTTCTGATGTTCCAATAAATGGTATTATTTAACGGAAATCACCTGCAGTATGCCAAGTCTGTGGATTAAAGAGTAACAATCAACACTTGAATTGCACTAGAAACAAACTGGCAATCAGTACAATGCAATGTTGCAATTAAAATACTGGGTTTTTGTATGGGTGTATGAGAGGTGTTCACATGTATAAATCTGATATCGTACTTTGCAAACATAAAGGGTTAGGCCACATGCTTCAATTTTGCTTGTATCTTTAAAAAAAGTATAGAAAAAGAAAATATAAATAAACCTTCATCAATGAACTGACAATCACTGTGGATTACAATTTTGTTTAAAAAGGGCTTAACAACTGTCCATTTACAGAAACAAGGTTGGAATAACAACTGACTATTGATTTTAACTGTTTTATTATGTTATAAGCACTATGCTCAAATTTATAGTCTTTGTACTCCCTTTCAGAATTACTTAGAATGAAGTTTTAACACAAGAGCTCAAAGGATTTGTTTTGGGCTAATTTTTCTTTAAGAAGAAAAGATGCTCAGTTGTTCTAGATTGAAGAAAATAATGATGGCAATTCTTTTAAAAATAGGACTTAGAAAATGTTTGTATAACATTCTATCAATCAAGGGTTTTTTTAAAAAACACACAATGAGAGATGGCAGGAAAGACTGATGCCTGAATGATTGTTCATTTTTCTTGTTTATTTTGCTGGGCCTGTTTTTCAGTCAAAACATCTTGATGAATCTAGCGCACATTCATGTTTTCTAACAATGTGAACATGTTGTCTAAAAAAGTTTTGAAGCCAAAGCACAAGTAAAGAGAGTAGGGGATGGTGGGTAAAATATCACTTAGGCTGATATAGTGAATACAAATAATTTGACTTAACTCTGATTCTGCCACAATTCATTAATTGCAATGTTTGGGTTTGATGCCATTAATTAATTTACTGTGTGAGCTATTTCAATTGCTAATGATAATAAGCAGCATATGTATCCAACTTTTGTAAATCAGGTTGGAACATAAGATATGAAAAATCAAATCAAAACCATATCCGTGCGTGTGTGTGTGTGTGTGTGTGTGTGTGAGAGAGAGAGAGAGAGAGAGAGAGAGAGACAGAATATAGCTCAAGATATCAATACAGATATATAAAGACATATAAATAAACAAATATCAGAATATAAAACCTATAGGAAACAGCATTGTAACATCCCACATACCAAGGCCTGTAGGAGTTGTAATAGCCTTCCAAAAACAAAAAACAAAACAGAATAGCACCCCTCAACTCTCCAAGGGAAGGTTGTTCCATATTGGGAATTCCTACAGATAATCCTCTCTGAGCAAGCTTCTAGATAGGGAGCTTTCAGTTATTTGTATGGGTAGACACTCTTGAAAGTAGAAAGTAGATAGCTTTGCAGAAACTCAGGACCCTGGGACATGTAAATTTTTAAAGGTATCATGTGGGTTTAAAAAGGTAACAACAGCTCCTTGGAGTGTACCCTGAAACTACTGGTGATCATAATAGCTCTTGAAATAGTGATACAATCTAGTCAAATCAAAATGTATTCATTGCTATTTAAGCTCCTACGTATAAAGCACATTGCAATGGCTTAAGCATACTGAGCTGTGATGGCGCAGTGGCTGGATTGCATGCTAATTCTGCCAACTGTCAGTAATTTGATCCTAACTGGCTCAAGATTGACTCAGCCTTCCATCCTTCCAAAGTTGGTAAAATGGGGATCCAGATTGTTGAGGGCAATATGCTGATTCTGTAAACTGCTTAGAGAGGGCTGTTGAGTACTGTAAAGCGGTATATAAGTCTAAGTGCTATTACTGCTAACAAGTGCTGACTAAGGCCCAAGTGATATGAAGAGAACTTCCTCACTGTTGTATTTGGCTTTTCTTATTTTAAGCTTTCACATGTTAAGATTTTTGAATTAAAATACAGATTTACAAAATGCAAGTATTTATATATGTATTTCACAACAGTAAATATGATAAAAGCAAAAAATCAGAAAGATAATTACTTGCAAGAGAATAAGTCAAGAGGCCAAGTGAAAACTTTAAACTTCCATGAGTCAGCAAAAATAATTTCTAGCTGTTTCCAGAAAGTGATTGTTTATCTTTCATTGTCATAATCAAAGGGCAGGGGGAGAAAGTTGCAAGAAAGTAAAGATCGAGAACAACTATGAATAAATCAACCATTGTTCTTAAATAAAGTTGATTGTGCTGTGACTCTTTTTTGGTTTTTAAGCATTTGTTTTTCTGCATCAAATGTCTTGTATTTGATGCTATTTAATATAATTCCCACCAATAAATTATCCTCTTATAGTAAGCCATCTATCAGCTCAGGATGCAGAAGAACTTACTGTATATCAATTTCTTTCTCATATTAAGTAAACATGATTTTGATCAAAATGCATGCTTTTTATGCTATGGTATTAGAATGAAAGGTAACAATAACCCACTAAAACAGGGTAAGAAATTAAACCAAGGTAGTCTGCATAATAAGTTTACTTCCAAGTAAACTGCTGAATTTTTGTTGTATTCCACATCCCCATTGCATTCATTGTACTTACTTTTTCCAGTAAAACTGAAAATATATTAGAATTACTGGATGAATTACTGAACAATGAATAGTGTTTTTTATTTTTACTGATTAGTGTAATGAAGAGGGAATGAGGATAACAGATCAGATTCCTTTCTAGGCCACATCAAAATATTTAAACCATTATTGTCTGTTGTTTATCCTTACAATAATGAAGATCATAGACATGTTCTAAAATATTGATATTGTATTATCAATTTATATTATTGATATGTGAGTTTTGGCAGAGTATTCATTACCATGGTAGCCATAATGTTAACTGAATTATTACATTTATTCTCTTAATCTGTTAATATCAGTAGAGATTTATTTAATATTAAAAGTCTTATTGATAGCTTTAAGAATTTTTTCACACATATACAAATAGTATATTCTGTATATAAAAATTATATGACTCATCTGTTATAAAGGACTCTATTTTATTTTTGTTATTGAATAGATGATTTGAAAGCATATCTAAAGACCCACATGAGAAACAAAAACAGTTACACATAAACCATAATTATCATATTTTTTTCTGTTTTAGTAAGGGGAATTAGGAAGCATGTTATCAGCAAATAAGACAATTTTATACTGCTTAATTTCCTGGGTATTATCATTCAACCAGATTTTCTTTACCAAGGGTTCAGTTGCAAACCTAAACAGTAAAGGTGATAATGGGATATCCTGCTTGATGGCTTGGTTTGCATTGGGGTCGCTTTTTATATAGCCATAAATTTTAATTATGGATATATAATTAATGTAATACATGGATAAATTTCTTCCACATCTGCTGAGCTGTCACTAATTCTTTCAATACCTTCATACCAGCACATCAAAGACTTTAGTATTATCATCCAGTGATATCAGAATAGAGGATATTTTATCTTTCTGGCAAAATATATGCAATTAAATGCTCTCCCAATAGGATTTGCTTATTTTCTTTGCAAAAATGCTAGTGAGATTCTTAATTACTGCAAATAGGCTTAAGGGGGATTATGGTCAAAAGAAGAAGTATTTAAGATTGTTTCTAGTAATCTGGGATAGTATTTCCTTTTAAGACATTTTAAAAATAATTTTAGTGTATAAGGATAAGGAGGTATCCATAAAATATATACCAAAAATTTCCAAATGATTTCAATTCTTTTCCCAGAGATTAGTATTTATATGTTTTATTATACCTTCAACTGATGCCTCAGTAATAAGCTTGTTGAGCTATTCACTATGCCCTAAAGCGTGGATGTTAATACTGACATTTTATCACTGCTCTCCTATCTTTTCCATTTATTATTAAAATGCTATTTGTTTATCACATAATATATGCTTTGTCTCTGTGTGACATTCCACTTCTGTGTTCTACTTACTTTATTCATTCCCTTTTATTTCTCTCCCATCTAATTCTTTGCATTCCTATCCTACAACAAATTTTTAAAAATGTTCTGTTTTCTGCTACTTGTCTATAGGGAAGCAGAGGAGCTTTCCATTGGGAAGATCATACCAATGATAAAGAAAGAGCACTTGACAGAAGAGGATAACATAATGAGGGGATATCATAGCAAATTATCCTCTAGAGATTTGGCTAGCCCCAGTCCTATTAGTCATGTATAGACCTGACTTTTCTCCTGTGTATTGGCTCTGGTTGGTAATGTAGCCCATTCTGCTGTAGTTCATGTTTGATTGGATTGGGTTGGGTACTTTATACATTCCATGGTAAACAAAAGCCAAACAAACCATTCCCTTCTGAGTTCTGTATCAACAAGGAGCAATGTTCTTCTATTCATCCTGAGCCTTGAGGTTTATATATATAAAAAGGAAGACATAATGTGAGAAATCCCTTTAACAAAGGTTAGGAGGAATGCTGGCATAAGCTGATAAAAAGTGTTTCTCATCTAATGGAGATAATTGTTCCTGAGTGTACCATGTTCTCTTGCACTATCTTTAGTCAAACAACATTGGTCTCCTTATTCACTGTGAGCAGGGAGCGATTAAGCAAGATATTGCTGTTAGCAAAGCTATGCACATCCATGTACTGTATTTCATGGTTGAGATTTGGAGCAGCAGAAGTGGAGGTCATGTATATATTTCCCTCAGGATTTTGATGAGCAAAATATTGCAATGCAGAAGACAAGCCAGCAATGGGCACTTCTATATGCCAAAAGGATAGATGGGTCCCCATACCATATGTGAGCTGAAGCATACAGTAACCACAGCATTGTCATGTGATGTATTGCATGTGAGCTTTGGTACTTAGGTCATTTGATATGAGAACTCCAAGGTCCTTGACAGAGTGAGGGTCATCAGCAAGGTCATATCCGCCTAGCTTGTATTTGGTATATTGATTTTTTTTTTACCAATGTGTAGGACAGAGCATTTGTTGGTCAAGATTTGCAGTTGCCAACTGTTAGACCATTCAGACACATAATCAAAGTCTTTTTGAAGGATGGTAGTATTGATGGTGGTGTTGAATAGTTTTACATCAATGGAATCTGCTTTCCATTGAAGATCTATATACTGCATGAGTACAAAAAGAGAGCTGTGAAAATATCTACAGATCCCTCACATCCTGAACATAAATTGTTTCAACTTGTACCCTCAAAATGATACTATAGGGCACTGCACACCAGAACAATTAAACACAAGGGCAGGTTTTCCCCTGAATGTAATCACTCTGCTAAACAACTAATTCTCACAACACTGTCAAACTATTTACTAAGACTGCATTACTATTATTCTTCTCATCCTTCCTATTACCTATCTCCTCCCACTTATGACTATAACCTTGTTACTTGTATCCCTACAATTTATATTGTTTTATTTGTTTCCTAGTATGATTTGAATGCTTATTTAGTAACCTGTGACTATCACTAAGTGTTGCATCTTATGATTCTTGGTGAATGTTTTTTTTCTTTTTCTTTTTTTCTTTTATGTACGCTGAGAGCAAATGCACCAAAGACAAATTCCTTGTGTGTCCAATCACACTTGGCCAATAAAGTATTATATTCATTTCAAATTTCCAGAGGTTGGGGGAGGAGCTGCTGACGGCTTGTGAAGGAAGCAGAGGGTGAGTAGAAAAGAGAGAGGCAGTTTGAATTGCTTCCATTGCATTTCAAATTTCCAGAGGTTGTGGCAGGAGCTGTTGGCTGCTTGTCAAGGAAGCAGAGGGTGAGTAGAAAGGAGAAAGATAGCGGCTATATATATATAAAACTATAAACCAAGAATACCAATAATACATTTAGATTGCACTTGAGATTGTGATTTTATTTTATTTCAAAACGACAGGGTTAGTTCAGCGTAATACTTGTTTTACAGCTGTCTTTCACAGTACTCTTTTCAAACTTGGATACTGTCCTCTTTGTAAAAATATTACCAGTCTACATGGACAGGTAACCTATCTACAATCTCTAATCTGTGCTGTCCAAGCAGAAATTGGGTGCCCAATCCAGCCATCTATTGAGCTGCCATGCTACCAGCCCCCACTACCACAAAGATCCTACAGGAAAAGGGCAGTATGGACAACCGTGCGATCTGGCAGGGTGAGAGCTGTGGGGCATAAACACAAAGCTTTTGCTGTTTCCCAGCATAACAGATACAGTGCCCTTACTGACCTTAATAGGGACACTAAAGTGACAGGTCAATGTAGTTGTGATAATGATAACTTAAGTAAGCTGGGGATATGGTCCTAGAAGAAGAACTTACTTTGGAAAGGAGAAAGTGTGAATCAGGTATTACACACCAGTCACACAAGAAGAGCAAGGCATCCAAAAAGACAAGCCACCTTCTGGTTGGGGACTCAATTGTAAGGGATGTAAATTTAGGAAAGGATACTGAGGTTTTGAAAGAGGTCAAGTGTCTACCAGGTGCTACTGCCAGCAGAGACAAGAAGCGTATTCTGAAGAAAGTCAAGAATGCCAGCAAGGACTGTATGTTGATGCTATTATACATCTTGGTACAAATGATCTGTCCCAGAAGGATGTACTTTCTGTTTAGAAAGACTTCCAGAGCTTGGGGTATGAACTTAGCAATATGGGCTGTAGGCTTATCTTTTCAGAGATTCTACCAGTATATAAGGAACAAAAAGGGAAAGGGCAGCATGAAGCAGAGTTTAATGTGTGGCTAAAGGAGTGGTGTAAAAGGGAAGGCTTTGGTTTTATTAGTCATGATGTCTGAAGCTGGTCCAATGAAAAACTATACAAAAGAGATGGTTTGCATCTATCAAAGAAAGGGACTGAATTATTTGGCATTAAATTCACAGATTTCCTGGATAAACATTTAAACTGAACAGCAGGGACAGAGAATTAATGGATTCAGAACATTTTTGTCCCCAGCAACCTAAAACTAATAAGAATACCAGTGCATGCAAAATAGATGTTTGTGCAGGTAAGATTATCAAACTTGATGCCAACCAAAACCAAGCATTTAATAGTGAGTGCCATACCAAGTGCATTAATCAAACAGGTGGCAAGAAAGTAGGGGCAGGCAGGCACAACACAGGTTATGGAGACAGTAAACACAGTGTCAGACATAAAGATCTCAAGTGCCTATATCCAAATGCACAAAGTCTGCGGAACAAACAGGTTGAACTTGAACTACGAATACATGAAGGTAAATATGATATAGTTGGAATAACAGAAACTTGGTGGGATAAAACCCATGACTGGAACATACTGGTAGAAGGATACAAACTATTCAAAAAAAAAACTCCAGACCCCATAAAAAAGGAGGTGGAGTTGCACTGTATGTAAAGGACCACTATATTGCTACAGAAATGCATGAAACCAAAGATGAAAACCTCCTAGAATGTATATGGGTCAATATAAAAGAAAAAAAGAATGACATGGCCATAGGTGTATATTATAGGCCACCCAATCTAGCAGAAAAAATAGATGTTGTTTTTGCCAGCCAACTAACAAACATATGCAGGAAACATACAACAATAGTAATGGGAGGCTTCAATTATATTGATATCAATTGGAAAACTAATTCTGTACCAAGTGAGAAATCAAATAAGTTCCTAATCAACCTAGCTGACAACTTTGTTGTCCAAAAGGTACAGGGTGAAACTAGAGGGACAGCCATACTGGACTTCTTTCAAATAGACTTCTTTCAAATAGAGAAGAAGTGATAGAGGGAGTTGAAACTGCAGGAATTTTGGGTGAGAGTGACCATGTCATACTAGAATTCAACATAACACAAACACAAGCAACAGAAAATAATGACACCAGCGTCTTGGATTTTAAAAGAGCTGATTTCAATAAACTCAGAGAGAACTTGGGGAAGATTCCATGGATGAAAATCCTAAAGGGGAAAATAACTCAAGAATCTTGGGAAACTCTAAAAAGTATGATCATAGAAGCCCAGACCAGCACAATACCACTGAGAAAGAAAAACAAGAAATCCAAGAAGAAACCAGCATGGCTGCACAATCTCTCTGGCAAATTGAAAGAAAAAAAGGACAAGTACAAAAAATGGAAAGAAGGACATACAACTAAGGCAGCATATCAGCAGATAGCCAGAATCTGCAAAGACGAAGTCAGAATAGCAAAGGCTCAGGACGAACAAAGACTTGCAACAAAAGTCAAAGATAATTTTTTTAAAAAAGTTTCTTCCAACATGTAAATAACAAGGAAAAAATCAAGGAAACATTCAGTCCACTAAAGAGAGAAGACGGCAAGGAAGTAACAGGCAACAGAGAGAAAGCAGAACTGCTTAACTCATTCTTTGCATCCGTCTTCACGCAAAAAGAAACTATAGCTCAACCTACCAAAAACATAACTGTAAAAGACAGACCAGAAATAAAAGTTAAAATAAGCAAAAGATAGTAAGAGAACACCTGCCTGATCTTGATGAAAACAAATCACCGGGGCCTGATGGATTACATCCCAGAGTTTTAAAAGAGCTGGCAGAGGTCATCTCAGAACCACTGCACCATATCTTTCAAAAATCTTGGAGCACCAGGGAACTACCAGTGGACTGGAAAAGAGCTGATGTGGTTCCCATCTTCAAAAAAGGAAAAAAAAAAACAGACCCAGGAAACTATAGACCAATCAGCCTAACATCAATACCTGGGAAGATACTGGAAAAGATAATAAAAAAACAGATCTGCCAACATCTAGAAACAAGTAAAGTAATAACTAGCAGTCAGCACACGTTTGTTAAGAACAGATCATGGCAAACCAATCTCATTTCATTCTTCAACAAAGTGACTAAATTAGTAGACCAGCAAAATAGTGTGGACATAATATATTTAGATTTCAGCAAAGCATTCGACAAAGTAGACCACAACCTACTTTTTAGTAAGCTAGAAAAAAGTGGAATAGATAGCAGTGGGGTGCCACAAGGTTCTGTCTTAGGCCCAGTACTCTTCAATATCTTCATTAACGACTTAGATGAGGGAGTAGAAGGGGAACTTACCAAATTTGCAGATAATACTAAGCTGGCAGGAATAGCTAACACCCAAGAAGATAGGCTCAAGATCCAGATGGATCTTGACAGACTAGAACACTGGGCTATATCTAACAAAATGAAATTCAATGTAGAGAAAAGTAAAGTCCTACACTTAGGCAAGAAAATCCAAAAGTACACATATAGACTGGGAGAAACCAGGCTCAATAGCAGTAACCATGAGAGGGATCTTGGAATCTTAGTGGACAACCAGCTAAATATGAGCCAGCAGTGTGCAGCAGCCACCAAAAAAGCTAATGCAATCCTAAATTGTATTAACAGAGGGATACAATCAAGATCAAGGGAAGTACTAATACCACTCTAAAAAGCCTTAGTAAGACCACACCTAGAGTACTGCATCCAGTTTTGGTCACCACATTACAAAAAAGATGTTGAGACTCTACAAATGTACAGAGAAAAGCAACCAGGATGATTAGGGGACTAGAGGCTAAAACATACAACAAACAGTTGCAGGAACTGGGCATGGCTAGTCTAGTAAAGAGAAAGACCAGGGGAGACATGATAGCAGTCTTCCAATATTTGAGGGGCTGCCACAGGGGGGAAGGAGTCAAGCTATTTTCTAAAGTGCCTGTAGGCCAGAGAAAGAATAATGGATGGAAACTGAACAAGGAGAGATTTAACCTGGAAATAAGGAGAAACTTTCTGACAGTGAGAACAATCAACCAATGGAACAGCTTGCCCTCGGAAGTTGTGGGAGCACCATCAGTTGAGACTTTCAAGAAGAGATTGGACTGCCATTTGTCAGAAATGGTGTAAGGTCTCCTGCTTGGGCAGGGGGTTGGACTAGATGACCTACAAGATCCCTTCCAACTCTGATTATCTGTTATGTGTTATTCTATTCTATAACATTACAGCAAGATTATCATCCTGTAGCTGTGGAGAAAGCAGGAAGTAGTGGGACACCTACTGCACTGACATTTCAAGGATTTGATGATTCAGTAAAACTCCATGTATCTGAGCTCAAGTGGCTAGGTTAGAAATTTGTGAGTGGCTTTGATTGAAGTGATTGGTATGAGTGAGACACTCCACAGTGAAAACTATTTCATGAGGTCATCAGCATTATAACACTTGAACTGTCTTCCTCAGCCACATGTTTTTTGTGAAGCCTTCCAGTGGTTTATGGAGAGCTACCTTATGGAAAAGGCACTAACCTTTGGTGACTGAAAGATGGAATTGGGAGACAACTGGAGCCAATGTTTCAGGGAAAGTTTTATACATATTAACATTAATGACCTTGTTTGAAATGAAATTAGTGTAAGTGCAGCTCTGAGCTTCTGAAAGTCTCTGAAGCAGCAGGAAGATGAAATAGTCAGGAACACATGAAAAGTACAGGACTGGCAATTGGCAAAAAAGAAGAAACCAGCAACACTTTTATAAGGCCACAGGCCCAGCCGGGGCTGTTCAAACCAAACTCTCAGAAGGTGCCAAAGGCAAATAAGGTTATTTTGCAGCAGCAATTTACAAATACTACCAACTCCACAATGAAGAAGGTTGAAGCATCCCTCACTAGAATTTGGAATCCAAGCAAAGAAAGCATATAATATATAAGCCTCCTTTGCACCTATCTGTCACAAGACATGGAGATTGCATCCATTGATTATTTGGAGTGCTGGGCAGCCAAAAGAGTCATGTGAGGGGAGTGAATTCCACAGAGTAGGCAATGTTGTATTACTCCATTACTCCCTGGATTCTGAATTGCTTACATCGCTGTAGTTTTCAGCTTTGGGACCTCAGCTTAGATTGCAGACTGATTTTATTCATTAAACAAAACTCAATTTGTTTTTTAAACACGAAAGACTATTATTTGGTATGTCTGGCGCAGGATAAAATTCTTATCACAGAGTGAATGATTGGTCCCAAATGTATATTATTGCTGATAAGCAGGAAGGGGAATATGGTGTTTGAACTGTGAATGTCTCTTAATTGCTGATGTGAATAATTTATTGTGTTTTAGTAGGATTAGGGCAATGGTTTTCATATCTACAAGTCTGCTAAAGTTAGGAGGGGTTTTTGTCAAGAATATTGCTTTTGAAGCCAAACACATTTGCTTGGGAGTGGCTTGACTAAAGTTACTTTACTATGAATGGTGGTTAGAATGCAGCACAGCAAGCTACTTCTCTTGGCTACTGGCTGCCAGCAATTTGGCAGTTTGAGTCTCACTGGCTCAAGATTGACTCAACCTTCCATCCTTCCAAGATCCATAAAATGAGGACCCAGATTGTTGGGGGCAATATGCTGACTCTGTAACTGCTTAGAGATGGCTGTACAGCACTGTGAAGCAGTATGTATGTCTAAGTGTTATTGCTATTGTTATTGCTTAGAACAAGAAGTCATAGTTATCACCACTGTGTCAGTCCCCTTCTATCAGCTTCTTCTAGTCTAACTTTCTTTGTGCATACAGTGCCACAGTTATTCAAAAGGCTGTTGGCTGCAGTGATCCAGTAAGTGAGTGCTTATAATAATTTCTGCTCCTCAAATGTGAGCCCATTCCTTCTCCATCGGAGTCATATTATTTCAATTCTGAAAGACTGATGCAACTTTCTTCTGTTCCAAGTTTCCTCTGCCAGCTTCTCCTGACTGCCTTTCTCTGTTCCCACAATGCCACCTGCTCTTCAAATGCCACCTTGCCAACATATCTGCCTGCCAAGTGTTCTCCACCTGGGCACCTTATTTCAACTCTGATAAACTACTTCTCCCTGTGTCATTGTGGCCAAGATCCAAAGTCTGCCAGCCTGTTAGAACAGCTGGCATTTATCTGCATTTTGCCAGTATTGTTACTGGGGAATAAGTTTCTCAAGACAATCCTTCAAATCACTATTGATGAATACTGCCAGCAAGGCACAATCATGAAGTTGAAGTTTAAATTACACTACAACATTACCATAAAAGGTTATTCTGGTCAAGCTTAAACCAAGCATACCCATTGGGGCATCTCAAAAACTAAATTGTTGAAGAATGATAGAAAATACTCATTTTATTTTTAAAATCTTGATTTGGGGAACTCTAACAAGGGAATCTTCCCAATGAGCCATTTAAAGTGTTGCCAGTCTGCTCATCCAAGTCATTAATTTTAGGGTGCCAGTTCAGGATCGGCTTGGGATACTTTTAAATCTCAACCAACAAGAACTGAATGGCAAAGACACAGTCATATCTGTGAATGGGTAGGAATTGCTGAGCATTTGCTAATCCACTAGCAATTTGCTAATTGTTTTATTGGTTAGTGGCCAATTTCTTAGTTGTCTCTTCAAAAGTGTATTGCTAAACAAGGTTAGATGTGGTATGATAGAAAAGCCAAAGCTGATTTGGGTTTCATCTACTTTCCTAGATTCTCAGATACCTTTAAATTTTTTATCTTTTGGGTTTCACTTCTATATTGGTCCTGCCAACACCAGTGGACATTTAGCCCTGCCCTCGGGATTCTGAGCAGATCAAGTCATGTGAGCTGCGGGTGGGGGGGTATTCACATGACATGATTAGGACAGGTTGAAATCTCCCCCTATTACAATGATTGAAAGTGTACCATGCTTTCAATAGCAGGCTGCTTCTACATTAACTGCTTTTCAAATCTGCAGGTTTGGAGGAGGAAAGGAGGCAAATTATAAACATTCTTTTTCTCTTATTTTTTTAATTATCTCTATCATTTTGTATCCTACTTCTCCAGACTGCTTCTACTGCTTTGGCTAATTCATATATAGTAGTACATTAGCAGCAAGCAATAATTACTAATAGCACTGAAGGGGTCCGTTGAAGGGTCTAAGCTTGCCCAGAAGCTATTCTACTCACCTAGCATCCCAGAAATTAGGTGGTAGGTTCCTATAGAAAACAAAGTTCTGACCCAGTAAGACAAATCAACTTTTATTTTCTACACTCTTTCCCTGAAGAGATCACATGTGGTCAATGTTCCCTGTCCAACCTGGCACCTTACTGAGGACAATGATAAGGGAGTCATTCTTCGGAATGTCAATCTGTCATGCAACTATGCCAGCACTCTTGGCATATCAGAAAACCAACAAGGAAGGGCAGCAAAGCACAATCTTATGGTATCCCAGAAAAACAAGTATAGTATTTATTTTTATTTATTTATTTAGTTTAGTTGGTCAAGCATGTATAAGAAAACAAGTAGAAGTATGAACATAACATATAACATACTGTATAAGTATAAACAGGTATAAGTATATATATAATAAATGAGTATGAATAAATGGGAACAATAGGACAGGGTTGGTAGGCACACTGGTGCACTCATGCACGCCCCTTTACAGACTTCTTAGGAATGGAGTGAGGTCCACGGTAGACAGTTTAAGGTTAAAGTTTTGGGGGTTTGAGGATGTAACAACAGAGTCAGGTATTTTATGTTTTTATGTTTTGTTTGTAAGTTTGTTGTAAAAAATAAAAACTTTGATTAAAAAAAAACAGAGTCAGGTAGTGAGTTCTAGGCATTGACCACTCTGTTGCTGAAGTCATATTTTCTGCAATTGAGTTTGGAGCAGTTTACTTTGAGTTTGTATCAATTGTTTGCCCGGGTGTTATTGTGGTTGAAATAGAAGTAGTCATTGACAGGTAGGATGTTGTAGCAGACTATTTTGTGTACTAAGCTTAGCTCAAACCATAGACAGCATGTTCTAAGTTGTCTAGGTCCAAAATTTCAAGCCTGGTGGCATAAGGTATTCTACTGCGAGCTGAGGAATGAAGTACACTTCTCATGAACTTGTTCAACTTGTATCTCTGGACTTGTTCAATTGTATTAATGTCCATAGTGTGGATTCCAGGAAGATGAGCTGTATTTGAAAATTGGTCTGGTAAATATTTTTTATATCCTGGTTTGCAGTTCAATGTTACTGGAGAAGAAGCTTCAAAAAATTAGGTTAATGACTCTTAATGCCTTTTTGGCAATGCTATTACAGTGAGCTCTGGCGCTTAGATCTTTTGAAATGAGTACTCCTAGGACAGAGTGAGGGTATAAACTAGAAAGTAAGAACTTATTTTTGAAAATACAGCTGAAAGTTTGGATTTGAAAACCATTCAGAACATTTCAATTTTTAAGGGTGCTGCATTTGCTCAATCACTTTCTTAATTTACTGTATTTGTATTGGGAAATGTAGAGGCTTCTTGTATGCTTCTACCATGCTATATCTCCTCTAAAATGAGTTCAGGATTGTTGAGGTATTCCCCATTAGGAGAATGAGTGCACTCAGGGAAACATAGTGAGAGTGGTGATGAATAACACACAAACAGCACACAGATACACTGAATAGTAAAATGTAAGTTTTACTTCCTGTAAACAGGTAAACAAAGTCCAACAAACAGTCCAAATCATACGCAGTTAAAGCAGTTAGTATTCAGGGATAATCCAAAAATGAAGTCCTTTTCTTTACCAGTATCATAAACAAAGTTCAGTAAACAGAGTTCGCGAATAATTGCAAAACTCACAGCAATTCAAGATGAATGACAATCAGGCAAAAGGAAATGCAAAAAAATAAACAAACCAGGTTTCTGGCTCCATCTTATGGCTGTTGGAAGAATCTCAGCCAATCACAATTACAACATTCTCTTAAAGATACAACAGTATTCAATGACTATCATGGTTTTATATATTGCCAATCCAACTGTTAGGTGACTATCATTCCTAAAAAGGATAATATTTTTGTAATATGCAATATGACCCTTGAATCAATCTGGCTAAAAATTGGGAAGGGTTAAATTCCTTCCAAGAATTACTACTTCTGGTATTATTGAATTTAACTGTGACATATTTGATTCTTGAATTTTTAACATGAATCATATCTTATTAGCACACTCTAAAACTAAGTAGGACAAAACATGATAAAATTGCTTTCTCAATTACAGAAAAAAGAAGTTAAATTCTGAGGTCACTGACAGAAAATTGGTGTCTTTTCAAACTTAATTTTTTTTCTTTTTTCTTTGGTAAACATAGATATATGGAATAGCCACTTTCATTGCCTACTTTTTATTTCTTAATAGTAGATATATAGTACAAAAGAATGCAAGCATGTAAAAAAAGTTTTTCACAATAAAATTAATATGGGAAATAATAGCCATCTGAACAGTAACCATTAAAGCAGGTGGCAACATCTTGTGACCTTATCTTGACTTTTGAGCCTCACATCTCTCTCAACAAGCTGGTAAATCCAGCAGTTAGTTCCTGAAAGGATTCATATGTGTCTATGTACAGTATATACAATTGCAATCAGATAGATAAAATGGAGGGGAGGGGAGGGGGGAGAGAGAGAGAATGGGAGAAACAGAGAGAGATCTGTAAAATTCTGAAACAGAAATGGCATTCCAGATACAGAAAATATTCCATAAACACTTCAATTTAAACTTCATACCTCCCTATACATTTAAAAATCTAAATCTATGATTGGCTGCCATAGAACATATGTCTCTATAGAAAAAAAATCAAATCATGAAGATTTAATTCCCTGGCTCACCCTGTTCAGAAGGAATTCCTTAGCTCAGTCCTCAGAAGGAATTAAAAACCAAGCAGGTGCTTAATAGTCAAGACATGGACATTGCATGGTGGCCACAAATGCAGATACAATCTCAATATGAGAAAGATGCTAAAATATATGGTTTTAATAAAGAGCTAACAGAATTGTACCAGATATTAACTGGAATGGATGAAAAAATTGATAAAGAAAATATATTGTTACTTATTTGGTATTAAACTTGAAAGTGAGCAGATAAAGAAGACAATGATCGGACTAAAATTTCTGGATATGCAGTAGAACTAGATAAATGGCAGAAACTGTGGGATAGAAATGTTAAACTGACTATGTCAATTGCATATAAAGAAAATTTATATGGGACTTCCAGTTTGAGCTTCTTCGGCGAGAGACCGAAACCGCAACTCTGAGCAGTTTTGATCCATGCTCGCCACTGGAGCACCCCAAGCTGGCTGGTTTCAGGGCTAAGCGACCCCGTAGAGGTGGTGAAGAAGGGGGAGACTGCCTGCAGGATTGAGGAGAGCTGCATCTCTCCTCCTCAGCTGGCCATTACTCCCTTTCCTGAAGGCGGTTGTAGTGGTGGTCAGAAATGGCCACCACAAAGAAGAACTTGACCGGAAAAGAATGTGCAGGAGGAAGATAAGAAGAGAAAGTTTTGGTTGACCGGGTCAAACAGCAAAAGCAACAAATAAGGTACCCTGGAATTTAAACTATTAAAAAAAATAACACTGTTCCCAAAGAAGATTTCTAAGCTGCGAAGGAGAGAGAAAAGGGAAAGGATTTGGGTTTTTTTTTCTTCTCTTCCTATACTGACAGCTAAGAGACTTAAACAAGAAATTGGAAAAAAAAAATCCACATTGACATTAATAGGCATTTAATGCTGAAAATAAAAAGTCAAAGGGATAATAAAGATTTCTGGATAATTAAAAGCTTCTGAAAACAGGAAAGGAGAGAAAAAGAATAAAAGGGCAGGATCTGGAAGGGAGGAGATTGCCTGGAATTAAAAAGAACTTACAGGAAAGTCTCAACAAGACTTCTAAAAGATACATCTTAACTGAAACATCGCAACAAAATAGTAAAACTCCAGGAAGAGAAAATGAAAAGAGAAATAAGAAGAAACAGCTTGGGACTATTTGGATTACTTGGTGATCTCTGGATTCTTGGTTACTGCATTTGAATGACTAAAATCAATTGGGTGGTTGTTTAAAACTGTTTAAAATGGCTCCACTTTTAGAAGAATGGAAAATGGAACTTAAAAAGTACAAAGAAGATGCACAAGAAGGGAGAAGTTCTTTTGGCTTCGTATTTCAGTTTTTAGAAATAGAGATTTGGAACTATGAGAAACAACAAAAAATGCCTGCAGAACAAGAAAATTGGGACAAAGAAGAAGCCATCTTTAATGAACAAGTAATCTTAGGTGGGGGGAAAAAGGAAAGGGGGGAAGAGAATGGAAAGTTTAAGATTGGGAAAAACAATCCCCCCCCCCCAAAAAAAATAGAGTGAAAAACAAGTATAAAATCAGAAAGCAACAGAAGAGGGAATTGCAGAAGAGAGAATTAGAAGTAGAGAGGCAAGGGGGAAAAAGGGGGAGGGAGAAGAAGAGAGGGGAGAAAGAAAGGAAAAGAAGTTTTAAAGGACAGAAACAAAACATAGAGAAACAGGGCCTATTTAGAGATAATGGGTGAAAATCTAATTGAAAAAGGGATTCTGCAAAGGTACATAAAATGGTATTGTTATATTAGAAACAGAAATAATTTCAGAAAATATGAAACAATGTATGATTAAAATGTTTGATAAAATAGTTATCGTAACTTAGTGGAATGTTTGTTAATAAATAAATGTAACAGAATGAGTATTTAATGATTTATAAAACATATGTGAAGAGAAATAAGGGAAAAATTAATTATGGAGATTATACGTGTCTTTAAGGAAGTATGATATTTAATTGAAAAGAAATGTTAAAGATGTCAAGACTTTAATGAATATTAATGATAGAACTGAATTGGAATGGAATGAGAGTATTAAATTACATATATTTATAATCCTTTTTAAAAAAGAATATAGTGTGTATTATAAGAATGTTCCAAGCAGAATTCGATTGGAAGTTATGTATTATGTATTATATTGAATGTCATAACCTTAAGGTATATATAGAAGTTTAAATAAGAGTTGAATTGATATAATCATACTCCAATTAGTAACTACAGGAGAAAATTTGTTTAATGAGAAAAGATAATATGAATTTGAAACAGAACAGACAAAAGCATAAATATAATGATTTGAATTGAGATGAGATGATCAAAATAAAATTGAGAAAATTAAAAGAGGGGAAAAACTATATAGAAAATGCAGAATAATAAGATATGGAATAGAACACAAAAATAAGCATGAAATTGAGTTTGTGTCTGTATAAACTTTAATAAAAAAGAAAATTTACGTAAAATGTTTTATAGATGGCATTTTGCACTAACAAGATTATTGAAAATGTATAAGGATAGATCTACTAAATGTTGGAAATGTAATCTAACATCTGGTTCATATTACCATTTGTGGTGGACATGTCCAGAAGTTAAAAAATATTGGCCAAAAATACATACCTGGTTAGAAAAATGGTAAACATTTAGATATGAAACCAGAGATATTTTTATTGGGCATTCTACCAGAAAAATATGATAAAGAGACTATATACTTGATTTTACATGTACTAACTACAGCAAGAATTGTATATGCTCAATAATGAAAGTGTGATCAGATACTGACAGATGAGAAGTTAATTAAGAAAACATTAGAATGTGGAGGAATGGATAGACTAATGCTTACTTTTAAGGACAAAGAAGAAACTGTTGTGAAAGCACTGCTGCCTCCTTAGCTAACTACCATCTTGCTAAGTATTTATTACACTATTGGTAATATATTGGTCGGAGAGGAATCCCTTGCTTATCAAGATAATAAACAACTTGGGTAACCAATTTGCAGAGAGCTAAGTATCCTGATTCTAAGCTCTGCCATGAGAAGAAGTTTCCAGTGTTAACCAGGAGTAGGTTTATATAATAATTTAACTGTTCATTTGCATTATTAACATCATGGTTAATTTTATTATTAGTTCCTAAAAGTTGCATTTATTTATTTGGCTTATGCACAACTCCAATCAGCAATTCAGTTGCACTGTATACAACAAACAGTATACAACATCCCATATATAACTGAGATTAAAAGCAAACAATGTAAATCAAATAAGAAACAAGATTCTCACTGAACAGAGGTTGAACTGTTTCCCCCTATAAAATCCCAAATAAGTGTTCTTCTCCAGCGGTAATTGGAAGAAATAGTCTTGGGATGGAGATGGAGTTTCTTTATTATAAATTTATCTTTAGATTGCTGTCCTAATGGTTCTCTTAGGATCACTGGAATAATTATCTTTTCACCCAGTTGATAGTATGTGGAGAAAATTTGTTGGATCCTCAAGGCTCCACTGGATCGTATATTGCCATTTTGCTTGTTCCATTGGTTAAAATGATAGCTTGTTATTCCTAACTAATACATTGGAATATATTCCCTAGGAATAGATACATTTTAGCATATGTTGATAAAAATTGCAGCAAAGAAGAAATATAAAATATACTTTTCACATACAAAAGAGTAGGTTCTTTATTATATTTTGGTTTGTTGCACTGTCAGATGCTCAGACTAGATTTGGCATTCTTGTTTGCCTATCAAGTCCTTCCCAAGAACCTGGGATAGGCAGATGTTGTTTGATGGGGTTAAATCATTGCAGCATGCAAGTGATTCCAAGTCAAGCTGTCTTTTGCAATTGACTGGTGGTGAATTTGTCAATGCAATGGTGTTCAAGTGGTGCTCGAATTGCAGAACCTAGAGACAGAATAGAAGGGAACGAACTGAAAAAGGTAACAAAATACAAAGACCTGCAATTAGAAATAGAATGACTATGGCAAAAGAAAGCAATAGTAATAGGCAATTTGGGTGCAATTTCAAAACAATTGAAATACCAGTTGAACACCATCAGTATTGACAAATTCACCATCAGTCAATTTCAAAAGGCAGCTTTACTTGGAAAAACTTTCATCCTGCAACAATATCTAGAACACTGTCAAACATTCACATCTGCCTATCCTTGGCTGTAGGGAAGACTGTGATAGATGGATTAAAAATGCCAAATAAAATTTAAACATATACTGACAATGTAGCTAACATATAGCAACTTCACAGCAAAATAGATCTACTTGTGGTGTAAACCTATAGGTAGTCCTCAACTTAACAGTTCATTTAGAGCATGTTCAAAGCTACAACGGCAGTGAAAAAGTGATTTATGATCAATTTTTACACTTACAACCATTGCAATATCCCCATGGTCACATGATCAAAATTCAGACACTTGGCAAATAGGAGTCATCCTATTTATGATGATTGTAGCATCCTGGCAACATATGATCCTCTTTTGAAACCTTCTGACAAGCCAAGTCAATGAGGAGGACAGAGTCACTTCACAACAGTGCTACTAATTTAACAACTGCAGGGATTCACTTAATAACTATGGCAAGAAAGGTCATAAAATGGAGTAAAACTCACTTAACAGATGTTCACTTAGGAACATAAATTTTGGGCTCAACTGTGGTCATAAGTCAAGGATTACCCGTATTTAACTTTTGCAATTTAACTTATTGGGGGGGGGGGGTCCACTATCACAAACACCAATATTTGGTTTTATTATTGAAGTAATATATGATATGATTTTTAAAATCCTGCCTTATACAATATAGTCTAGGAAGACATCCCAATAATAGCCACCCAAATCCCACTTTCCATTATTTTGCCAGTGGAGAGATCTCATTTTCTTGTATGCTTGATGTTTTTGCTTTGGTAGAAATACTCTGATGGTGGGATAGTTAAAGCATACTCCTTTGATTCCTTCTCACTCCTCCCTAAGACTAGACACCGCCCATTTCTTTTCTCTGGCTAAGCCTTCCGTCTCCATTGCCCCTGTCTGAAGAGCCTGGGGTCACCTTAGAACTGATTAAAAGAGTTTCCTGGGAAGAAATACTGCTTGGCTTAGAGCAGGGGTGTCAAACACAAGGCCCATGGGCCAGTTCCGATCCATGGGGCTGGCCTGGAAACAGCAAAGGATTGGCCCACAGTACCTCTGCCTGCAAAAACAGAGTTCAGGGTGGACTTGCATGGCCCCTCATACTCCATTTTTGGCTGTGATGGCCTCCTGCAGCCTTCTGCCAATGAAAACAAGCCATGGGGGTGTGCACATGGGCCCCTGGGCTCTGTTTTTGCTGGCAGAGAGCTACCAAAACAAAACAAAAGGAGAAATGTTTCTCCTTTTGCATTTCAGCATGCAAAAAGAGACAGGAAAGGAGAAAGGGGAAGAGGAGAGACAAAGAAAAAGAAGGAAAGATGGAAGACAGCAAGGAAGGGAAAATAAAGAAAGAGGGGAAGGAAGAAGAAAGGAGAATGAAGAGGGAAGGAAAAGGAAGAAAAGGAAGGAAGGAAGGAAGGAAGGAAGGAAGGAAGGAAGGAAGGAAGGAAGGAAGGAAGGAAGGAAGGAAGGAAGGAAGGAAGAAGATTATAATGAGAGTGAGTGAAGATCTCAGGGAAGTCCTGAACTAGCACTTGGCCACTACAGCTGCCCCCAACATGAATCTCATGTCACGCCCACCGACCATGCCCCTCCAGCCCTCCAAGGTCAAATCCAATCCTGATGCGGCCCTCAATGAAATCAAATTTGACATCCTTGGCTTAGAATAACTGATATCGCTGCCCCCAAAAGATCTGCTGAGGCAAGGAGAGGTAAGGCATTAGACAGTAGTTACCATGCCACTCCTTAGAACCCAAGGATGATTGTGTGGGCTACAGAAAATGACGTAGAGACTTATCCTGCCAGTTTGCTACTCTTGTGATAAAGATTGCAGATAAGGCTTGGAGCCTCAATACTTTCAGCTTTCTACTAGCCTGACTTTGCCTTGGTTTATTGACCTTTGACTTCACTAAATTCCTTTTTTCCAATATTCAAAATATCTGTTCTTGCTATTTCAGCATAGCTGAATGTAATGCAAAAACTCTGCATTGTTCACAATGACAAAAATGACATTTGACATAAATGGAGCTCACCCTGTGGCCTTATTTCTGTATTCTGAAATGAAATGCATACTCATTTAGAATTGTTCTGACATGAGCACATTAGTCAATACTGTAGAAGTTTAAACATTATTCTTATTATTCTTATTCTTACTCTTATTATTCAAGAATATTGCCATATTTTCAATGTTATTTTTCCACACGACAATTACTTATTTATCCTCAGATGAAAAAAGTGTAGCACTATACAAGGACTTTTGGAATGGTAATGTTATAGTAGAAGAAACCTTTCTTCTACTGTAATTTTAAAAAGGGAAATTAGTAAGAATGGCATCACTAACACATTTGGACTAACATTCTGCAAAAATAACTAAGGACAAAAAAATGACCCAAATGAACCTCAAATTAAAATAATATACAGTAGGTAGTCTTACCCACATAAAACAGTTATATTTAATAAATTTGGAGTATTATTTATTAGTTTATGTGACATTTTTTCTCACTAAACTTCTACTAAGGGCATAGATCACTATTTACTGTGTAATACTTGAAAAATTCCCATCATAGTCATAACTTTCTATTAATGTAGAGCTATAAATTATATATTACTTGAGAAGCAACATTAAATTTCTACTACATTAAAAATTCACTGCTGCCAATCTCATTTTTTCTAAATAAAACTCAATAACTGAATGTTATCAATTACTTAATGACCCCTCCCAATTCATGGACCTTCATTTCATGGAAGAGAAAATCAGGAAAGATTAGGTTTAGCTTATACACAGACACATGTATATACACACGCACATGTGTATATGTGCGCGTACACACAGACAAAAGCAAGAAAAATTTGCACAGGGTAAGATCTCATACCTGTGCCATCATTCTCCTTGGTTCTAGTTTTGTACATAGTTGTTAAAATTTTAATATAAAATATAAACATTTTATATTTATATTTTTGCTGTTTGTAAGCCACTCAGAATCACCTTATTGGTGAGAATGGCAGCAAAATGGCATAAATTAGCTAGGGAAGCTATGCCATCCTTATTCTTTGAGATTTTAATGTCTGCCAACAATATTTCATAATTTAGATTAAACTTGTTGTCTCTGAGATTGTGATACTATGAAGTTAGAACTTATTGCTATGATTGGATTCAGTTATTTCATGTCATGGCTAAACTCTAATAACCTCCATATGTTTATAGTAGGTGACGTTAGAGGACTTTAGATGGAAAGCTTATGTTTCGTTTAGATTTTGTAACAATGATAGAGAACCTATGTGCTCGTCAATTATCCCCAATGGTAGCTCTGCAGCATCTGGAAGGCTACTTCAATATCTAAATGTTACTGAGGTATTTGGAGGTCGCAACATGAATATCTCAGAAAACAAACCTTTTTCATTGATTGAAATCCAATATGGGAAGGTGGCAATCAGAAATGTATAGGTGATGTGAGGTGGTGGGATTCAAATTTTTTACTACTGGTTCTGTAGGTGTGCCTTGGTGGGCATGGCATGGCTTGGTGGGCATGGCAGGGGAAGGATACTGCAAAGTCTCCATTCCCATCCCACTCTATGGGAAGGATACTGCAAATCTCCATTCCTCCTCCCCCCCCCAATTTGCTTTACAGCTCTGTTCTCCTATGCAGGGCAACAAAAAAGATCCAGCCAATCAGCTGGGATTCGGGAGGCAGAGAATAGATGGGGCGGGGTCAGTCAGAGGTGGTATTTGCCAATTCTCTGAACTATTCAAAATTTCTGCTACTGGTTCTCCAGAACTGGTCAGAATCTGCTGAATACCACCTCTGGTGATGTGTCAGTGCTTTGTGTAACCTCTTTCTCCAAATATTGTATAGCTATCAGTTTCTAACAGCTGCAATTAACTTGTCATATTTCATGTAATAGAAGGGGAACATTTTTACATACGTAGGAAACAATAATCTTAAATGCATTTAACTTATCAAATATTATTCAAATAGTAATCAAGTTCTATCAAATGTATTTTTCCAGCCCTCTACTTTTTCATTGGATGTCTGCTTATTTTCTGCAATATGGCTCTTCACATACTATTCAAAGGCCAAATGTGGTGCTCCTCCTGAAAATACAAGAATTTAAAGCTGGGGTGCAGAGGGAGAGAAATTATATTACTTCAAAGGGAATGCTATTTCAATGAAATTTAGCTAGGCAACAAAGCAGGAAATATTGCATAGCATCATCATGATTTCATTAAAAAATAACGCTATACAAAATAATGACCCTATAATGTTTTTTTAAGCTTTAATACTATAGAAGAAAGATTGAAAGACATGAAATCCTATTGATTTAAAAGTTGTTCTCTTCTAGGCCTGGATTAATTGCACCAATTATTTCTGTACTTTGGGTGCTAAAGCCATATCTTCAATTTCCTCAGTATCATTAGTCAGTGATCAGAGTTTCAATGAACCAAATTAACATGATAAATTTGCACAAAGCTGCAGAATGAATATAGGGAACCAAGTATTCCTTCTAAAACAAGTAATTTGGTCAAAACACCGACAAGTTGGTCAGTCATTATTAATAATTACTTCATTTGATAATTGCTGCTATTTGAACATAGTAATTGGAAGATGGTAATCAGGATATTGGACTGTGAATCTTAAATTTTATGACAACAATAGTGTTGTTAGTGTGATGATATCCTTAAAACAATACTAATTTTAGTAGTTCTTTATAATGTCTCAAACTTAAAATGATACCAACATTTTTAGAGACCAGGAACATTTCCTTCTCAATCTAAAGAAACCCAGGGCAAATTTTGCATTTGAATGCAAATTTTATTCTTCTCAACCCACTAAGGTTGAGAAAGAATTATGTATCTATGATTGGGAATCTGTCTTCCTGCATGTCTGTATATCAACAGGATAAAATTCTAAAACCAGAATGGAAGAGGATCAAATGTGTGGTGGGAGAAGAAGGCAAAAGAAAATGGGCAGATCCAGCTGGGATCTATGCAGAGGTAAAAAAATGAATGGTATTCCCCCGGTGCATCTTTATGACAGTGGCTGCTGGGCAGCAGCTTGAAATGCTCCACTCTCTCCTTCTTTCTGGTCATGAAAAACCAACAAAGTCAACATGAGGTGGGCAGAAGCAAACATGCAGAAGGCAACCCAGTTACATAAGTTCTAATCAGATCCTAACAAAAACAGACATTCAGCCAAATGCACACACAGATGCATTGCCTGATTAATTCCTGGAGAGGAGATTCACATAGACAGAAACAATATGTTACTTTATGACAGAGATGAAACTTCAGACAATCTTACAGCCATTGCTCATAAAGGAATCAGAAAGTTTCAGAAGTCATGCTATGCATGCTTTTCCCACATTGTCTTCTACACAGTATCAAGATACCGTTAAAGCCAAGGGAGGTTTATTGTTGGACATTGACTTATTATGTGAAATGCCAATAGCAGAATGAGATAGTTTATGATTGGGTGCAAAATAATTAATATGAAGTTCTATTAAATTATGTTCTAAATCTTTCATCGATCAAAAACACGATCATAAATATAGGTATTCCTGTGATAAAATGTTAAATAGGATTCTTTATGCAATTACATACTTTATTTAAAAATCCCTTGGTCATCTTATTTTGATTTACTTTCTGTCAACTGATTTTATTTTATTTTGCCTCTAGCACTGGTTGGCCAAAGCTCCTGACCAGTGTATCTGGGACAGGAAGACCAATGAGCAACTGTCAACAAACCCTTGGCCAATAAAGATTTAGCAATGGGTGCTAGTGATAGTAGATGGGCAGAACTACTTTCCAGAAAAGCTGCCTGCTCATTCCTTCTGGCATCATTGGCCAAAGCTTCAGATAATTTGCCTCAAGGGTGAAAGCCAGTAGAAATCCATTTGTCCAGCAAGTATGCTCATCCCCAGAGTGTCTTGTCTGCTCAACTTTATCCAGCTGTATCTGTTCTGTATTAACATTCTTGTAGACTCGCATTCTGATTGGTCTACCTGGACCGCAACCCGATTGGTCCACTGAACGACTGTGATTGGCCGGCTGTATAAAGCCAAGAGGCTTGCACACTTTAACTGCCCTTGTTCAGAAGCTACAATAAAGAGCTGATTGTTCACTTTCGCGTCTCGCCTCTTATGTGACCCGATCCACCGATCTAACACTGGCGACGAAGGTAGGATCGTGAGATGAGGACCAACTAGCACGTGGCAAATGGTGATCAGCGCCCTGCAAGATGGACAGCACCCTGCCGCCCGCTCCGTTCGACCCAGCAACCGAAGACTGGGAGTCATACATCGACCGCTTCCAGATGTTCCTAGAGTGCAGCAACCTCAAGGACGCCAACGGCCAGAGGAAACAGGCAGTATTCCTAACACACTGCGGGCCCGCGGTGTTCAAAATGCCCAAGGCACTGGCGAAGCCCACCGACGTCAAGGAGATGGTCTGGGCTGACCTCGAGCCCATCTTGCGCTGCCATTACGCCCCTGCCGTGCCCATCCTCATTCGTAGGCACGACTTCTACCGCTGAGATCAGCGCGAAGGCAAGACCATCGGCGACTTCGTGGCCCAGCTGCGGAACCTGGGAGGCCCCTGCGAATTCCCCGACCTGGACCAGGTGCTTCGGGACCTCGAACTCTGAGACCCCGTGCTGCAGAGCCGGCTGATGGCCAGAGGCAACATCTCCCTCGCCGATGCCCTCGCCGAGGCTACCGCCGCCGAGGCCACCTGCCAGTCAGCAGCCCGGATGAGGCAAGCCAACACGACTGAACGGGCACCGACCAACGAAGCGACCCCAGCCACCGCGAAGCCCGGGGAAACCAGCTGTTGAGAAACGACCATGCATCATGGCGACTTCGAACCCCAATCCAACACCGAGGACAAAGACGAGGAAATTCATCGGCTGCAGACCGAGCGCGACCGCCGGGATCGCAGGGGACGTAAGTCGGGTTTCCATTGCGCCGGCTGCGGCGGCGATCACCCCTGCTCCAAATGCCGTTTTCTCGATGCCATTTGCAGGCACTGCTAGAATCGGGGGCACATCGCCAAGGTGTGCCGGAACAAAAAGAGCTACAGCCCGCAGCGACGAGGAAACAGCCCACGACGACGAGACAGCACCCCCCCAGGCACCGAGACCGACCGAACGAGAGCCAGTGGAGCCGCAACAGCCGCAGCCGACGACTCAGCGAAGCACAGCGGCGTGAGGAAACCCACCAGACGGTCGTTATCGGCCATTCATCAACCACAGATGCCCGAAAGGTACACGTGGCCCTGTGCATCGAGGACCAGCCCTGCGAGATGGAAGTGGACTCCGGGTCCTACCTCTCAATGGTCTCGTGGCGCACAATCAAGAGCCTAGTTCCGACCATCTGCCGCAACGAACTAGACGACCAGAAGCTAATCCTAAAAGACTATCAGGGAAACCGCATCCCTGTGGCCGGCATCGGGCACTTTAAGGTCACATTCAAGAACCACACCGACATCTTGCCACTCACAATCGTGGACCGGGACCACCCCAGCTTGCTCGGCCTGCAATGGTTCGCCCCGCTGGGCATCGAGGTGACGGGCATCCATCACACAGACGAGGCCGACTGGGAAGAGACTCTCATGAAAGAATTCCAGGAGGTCTTCGACAACTCGCTAGGCAAGTAACGAGGGCCCCCTATATCTTTCAACCTTAACCCTAACATCGCCCCAATCCGCCTCAAGCCCCGGCGAGTGCCTTTTGCGCTCAAGCCGAAAATCGACGAGCAACTAGACAAGCTCGTCGCGCAAGGGGTACTAGAGCCCATCGACCATGCCCATTGGGAAACGCCCATAGTCACCCCCATCAAACCCGATGGCTCCATAAGAATTTGCGGGGACTACAAGGCCACCCTCAATCACGCGCTGCAGCAAAGCGCATACCCCGTCCCAGTAGTACAGCACCTTCTGCACTCACTGGGGGGAGGCCGGGTCTTCGCAAAACTCGACTTGGCTCAAGCGTATCAGCAATTGCTGGTCGATGTGGAGACAGCCGAAGCGCAAATGATTGTTACACACCGGGGGGCTTTTCGGTGCAACCGACTCCAATTTGGAGTCAGCGTCGCCCCTGGAGTCTTCCAAAGTCTCATGGAAAGGCTCCTCCAGGGAATAAAAGGGGTGGTTCCCTACTTCGATGACATGCTGATCGCAGCCGCCAACAGAGAACAATTGGAGACCCGTTTAAGGGTGGTGCTTAACAAATTCAAAGACGCCGGCCTTAAAGTCAAAAGAAACAAATGCCAACTCCACACCGAGAGGGTCGAGTTCCTGGGGTACCTCCTGGACCGGCACGGAATACACCCAACCGGGAAGAAACTCAGAGCCATCAAGAAAGCCGCATACTCATACGAACTGTCACACCGGCCCGGCAAGAACATTCCGCACGCTGACGCACTCAGCTGGTCACCACTACCCGACCTAGACGACCCAGCGCCTACAACGACGACCCTGCAAATCGAGACCCTACCCAGCCCACTCTTAACCGCGCCAGACATTGCCCATGAAACAAATAAAGACAAACGGCTGGCGCGGGTATTGAGCTGGGTAGAGCGGGGGTGGCCAGAAAATGACGGTGGCGAGCAGTTCAAAGCCTTCTGAAACCGCCAAACTGAGCTGTTCTCACAAAGGGGGTGCATACTCTGGGGCGACCGGGTAGTCATACCGGAAGCACTACAAAACAGAGTGTTGGCAATGCTGCACGAGGGACACCCGGGGGTTGTCAAGATGAAAGCCCTGGCCAGAAGCTACGCTTGGTGGCCAGGGATGGACAAACAAATCGAGACATGGGTCGCCGGCTGCAGCAGGTGCCAAGAGTCGAGAGCCAACTCCCCCGCCACCCCGGTCCTGGAATGGGAAACCCCGAGAGGGCCATGGTCACGACTGCACATAGACTTCGCCGGGCCAACCAAGGGGCATACATTCCTCATCACCATAGATGCTTACTCCAACTGGCTGGAGGTAAGCACTATGAGGGCAACAACAACAGAAGCAGTCATCGACAAGCTCAACAGACTCTTTGCAACGCACGGGCTACCGGATGTCATAGTGTCGGACAACGGGCCACCGTTCACGGCACTGGCGTTTGAGAAATACCTGGCCGAACGAGGCATCCGACACGCCTTAACCTCGACGGCTCACCCGGCGGCGAACGGTAGGGCGGAACGGATGGTCCAATACACAAAAAAAGCCATCCAAAAAATCGAAACCGGCGACATCCAGGAAAAAAATAAACAAACTACTCTTCATACAGCACATCACGCCGAGCACGACCATGAACAAGAGCCCAGCGGAGTTACTGATGGGAAGGAAACTGAGGTCTCCACTGGACCGACTACACCCCACCTACCACCCAGAGAAACCCCCAGACTCCTCCAGCCAGTACCGGGCATTCAACATTGGGGATACGGTCTACGCGAAGAACTTCACGGGAGACCCCCTCTGGGTACCTGCACAAATAACACAGGTAACCGGACCCCGATCATACAGACTCCAAACGACAGACGGAAGGAGCTGGAAGCGGCACATCGACCAGCTACGGTCCAGACTAGCCGCCAACACCCCCAACGCCTCGACAACAACAACCAAGGAAAGCAGAGAGGGAGGGGAAGCCTCAACAACCAAGCCGGTAAGCGACGGAAGGCCGGAATCATCAACGGCATACCCCCCAACGCAAGCCGAACACCCCCCACCAGAAGACAGAAACGCTCAAATAAACCAGCCATACTCACCAGCAGAACTCGAACTGTCGCAGACGGGATCTTCACCTGGAAGGTACAGCCAAACCAGCTCAACCAGCCCAGAAAGACCGAGCGAGAGCAACAGGAACCGCAACTCGACCAACCCAGGTAGTCTGGGCGGGAGCTGCAGCGACAGGCCCGGCTCACCCTTCCAGGCGGTTCCATCAATGAAGTTGAGAGCGACACGGAGCCCGTCCGAACCGGCCGACGATCACACACAGACTGAACCGCGCAGGTCAGCTAGACAGATTCGGAGCCCCACCTACCTGCGCAACTACGTCACGACGCTGCGTCGGACGAAACCATGAGGGGAGGGGTGTTCTGTATTAACATTCTTGTAGACTCGCATTCTGATTGGTCCACCCGGACCACAACCCAATTGGTCCACTGAACGACTGTGATTGGAGCGCTAAGAATCTACCGTGATTGGCCGAGCCGATCGCGGGAGGTTCAAAGCGCTGCCATTGGCCGCCGAGCCGCCGGCCGGCTGTATAAAGCCAAGCGGCTCGCACACTTTAACTGTCCTTGTTCAGAAGCTACAATAAAGAGCTGATTGTTCACTTTCGCGTCTCGCCTCTTATGTGACCCGATCCACCGATCTAACAGTATCAGAGCTCTATCTCCCAGCCAGCACATCCTCTTTTTCCTCTTCATTGATGGAGACTTTTGACCAGCTGCTTCTGGAGAAATGCAAGAAGGCAAGAACAGCCTCACTGGGAGTGTCTTCAGCCCAATCTGCTTATCCCTTCTGGTACCCCATGCACAGTATATCCAAGAGGTGACTCACATTCAATGGCTGGGAGATCTTGCTGGGTGCTTGAAGAACAAACAGAACAATGTTTCCACTCAATTTTCCCCCACCCAATTTCTTTGGAGGTCTTTCTGACGAGATCTCTACTGTTTTGCAATGCAATTATGCAAGGATCCAGTCTTTCAAAATTCAAAGTTAGCATAGCACCAATATCATAGTCACCCTAACATAGAGAAAGACAAAGTAAATATATGGTAGCAATAAAGGAGACTATTTGTAGCTCAGGTTGAAGTGCGAGGTCCTTGGTGCTTTCTCACTAGCACTGATTATGTTATCTAATTTGGATAATGAAATGTCTGCAAAGAAACAACCAGGGTCAGAGAACACCAAAGTCTCCTCAAAGTATTATATTTAAAGTAGAATGTATCCATGCCTTCTCCTCCCCAAACAAAATAGATTAAAAAAATAGTTTTCATTGCTGATCATTTTTTGCTGCAGCCCTGCTGACAAAGTAAGAAAGAGAAAATTATTTAAGACATTGAATGCACATGTCAACTTGCAAGAAAATTGTTGCTTCAGGCTTTCTGGTTATTAATTCCTTGCATCTAAATAGCAAGAAATAGGGCTGAGTGTTTTATACACTCTTTGATGATCTCATATACAGTATATAAACTATGGATAAGATTAATATGTTAGAATAAGGAGTCACAAAGTACCATATTTTTCTTAATTATCTAAAACAACTCAAACCACTGGAAGATCTTTTGGACAATTTCATTGCAAAAAAATAATTGGGAATTTTGTTTGCAGAACAAATCTGGTTACTGAAGCATTGTGCTGAGCTTAATAACAAATATCCCAAAGATTGCTTTGTGCACAAATGAGTTTATCCTCTAATTCATACTGTTTTTTTCCATCAAAATGTACTTGGAATATAAAACAGATTTTTTTACATTGCTTTTGGGTGGAAGGATATATTTAATAAGAAGTTCTCTGTAACCCTAGAGTGGATTAAGATATGATTAATTTGAACTGCTCAATGTTTATTTAATTAATTTTCAACCATCTTGTGCAGAAATGTCAATAGATAAAAATTCCAGAGAGAGAGAGAGAGAGGAAGGGAGGGAGGGGGAGAGGGAGAGAGAGAGAGAGAGAGAGAGAGATGGATATGGATATAGATGATATGGATATAGATGATATAGATATAACACAACTATTAAGAGGAAAAGAATGCTAGAGAAAGCTAAACTGAGAGTTTCATCAATTTAGGCAGAGTGCTTTACATCTGTACGGGTGAAAAATTTGTGCTTCATTATTGTATAATTAATGATATTATGTGTTGACAAGTTCTTTATCCTAAACAGAAGTGTGGTTGTTTTTTTTATATTAGAAATAGCATCTATTGAGTTTAACTATTATAAATTTGGCTTATTTTTACAAAATCTACAAAATTTACATTTAAACAAAATAAAATGAACTTTAAAAACCCAGATATTGAAATTATTAGAATTTGTGAATCAAGGAAACACACTTGTCTACCTCAATGATTTAGAAGAATTATCCCACTAAAATCTGAAGAGAGAGAGAGATTGACCATTATTGGAGTTGTGTTCTAAAATTAGACCTCTCCTAGTATCTATAATAAAATTAACTTATCATATTGCTACAACTTTTAATCTCTGTTAGTTTAATGGGTAAATAATGGCTTGGATGAAGTATTTCATCCAAAGTTTTTCTTTCTTGGGAAGGCATTCCATAGATGGATTACTACGATTAAAACTAAAAAAATAGTTTTTAATCTTTAACAAGAATAACAAATGTTTCCTCTTACCTTGACTTTCAAATTCTTTCATCTAATTACAGTCTGTTTCTTTTAAATCATTGCTGTATTGCTGCTAACAGCTTAAACATTCAGACAGATTTATAAATTCATGTAGTCCATATTTTCTTTGAAATGATTGGAAGAGAGGTCTAGTCTGAGATAATATAGGAAAATGTTATCTTTTCTATGGAGCTTAATTGACATGGTTTTCACAATAAGCAACAATGAAATAAAAATAGAGATAAATAGGCAGTAATAAACTTGATATAATACCGACAAGAAAGATTTGTTGTTCTGAATGGGCTATTATCATTTTTTATCTTGTAGAAAATAGATAGCTTACATAAGCTGAAAATCTCATCTTGTAAATATTAATAGGCCACAACCAACCTAAACCAATGATCATAAGAACCAAATTAAACAGCAAGTGGTTGAAGAAATAAACTGTATACAAATAGAAAGAAATAAAATGGGAAGAAGCAATTTTTTATTTCTGGAATCACATTTTTTTCCTTTGCTTTGAATATTAACTGCTTGCATTTGTATCCATTTATAAAAACCAAGATCTCATTGCTGAATCAGGATAAGCTCTCAATTTAAGGCTAGGTGAACTACCCTATACAATAAACATTTATTTAAAAAACAAATTAGTTTATAAATATAGAATTAATTTATCTGCAGAAGCTGAAAAAGGTTTGGGAAAAAGCAGTGCATCATTAATGTTCTCTATAATCTTTCAAGGCACACTTTCTCTATGTAGGGTCAAGGCTAGAAAGCAGCTGGGCCTGGAGTAGCTCAAGTTCAACAATGCCTTGGTACAAACAAAGCAAATTACATTAGCTTTTTCTTCAGTTTTCAGACTGATACAGAAATTCTTAATTCATTTTATATGGTTTGTCAATTTTCTAAATATATAATTTATGAATAACCCTGTTATTGGTTAGCTGATGAACTGAAAAGTATGCTCAGAAAGAAAAATTCTTCAAAAAAAGAAAACATTCAAATGTTTTAAAAACTGCCTGAAGAAGAAAACATAACCAGATGGTGGCTGTGACCACAGAAGTGTGTTATAATTGCTTCTCGGGGTATATATTTGTGGATAACTGTTCTAATCAAAGCTATTGGAGCAGATACATGATGCAAATCTCTGTGGTCTTGTTCTCCCAGTTTCCAGAAAACACAACTGTACATTTTATACATATCTATCTCTATATAATCTATATTTATATGGCAAAAGAAGATCCATGTGAAGACAGATCTGGTTCCCAAAAATCGCTAACTAAAGATCTGAAGAAATGAATAAAGAGTAACCTTCTGCCAAAAGACTTTCATCTATACTTCCAACCTAATATATGCCCTCTCCCTATACCCCCCAGGACCATCCAAACTAAATCTTCTCCTCTTCTTCCCATTATTCTCTTCCTGCCCTAATTTTTCCCAATATAACTGTTTAATTGATTAACTGATCTTACTAAATTATTAATTAATTTTTACAATATTTATCATTAGTGAGTAATATATTATTGTATATTATCATAGACTAGTGGTTATTGATTAGTTTGGTTAACTATTTTGAAGATTAGTATGATTAGTATGTTTAGTGCAAATTAATGATTAGGACAATTAATTGTCTAGTGTGTTTATTGATTAATGTAATGAACAATCCAATGTCAAACCTCAACCTACAAAGAAAGAAACCCCTGCTAAAGTACCAGAAGACTCTTTCTCTTGCCTTGTTTGTAAGGAATCTTTAAAGGAGAATGAAGATTACATCAAATGTTCTCTTTGTAACAACGACGCTCACCATAATTGCTTAGGATTACCCAAGCAAATGGCTCTATTCCTAAAAACATCTGCCAATGCTTTTCCATATTTCTGTCCATCATGCAGACCCAAGCTAGAAAAATACATTACCCTGTTTGAAAGAGTTGATACCATTGAAACACGTATAACATCCCTTGACACCATTGTAGCATCCCTGGACACTATACAAACTAGATTGCAAACCTTGAAAAAAAAGAGACAGCACTAAAAAACGAACATCAAACATCTGCAGACCTTATCTCTACTCAACAACCGTAACCAAAACCCAATCCACAAAAAACAACAAATCATACAAATATTGATATCCCCATCCTCATCAAAGAAGCTGTTGAGCGTGAATGGAAGTGACCAAATGCCATCTTATTTGGTCTAGAGGTCAATGACAATGATGACATCCCTAATGTTTGAAACATCATCAGAGAAAATCAAGCATCAACCATCTCTCCTGAAGAAATACTTGATATTTCCTGTGTTGGTCCTGAGCTTAAAAACAAAGACAGCTTGATGATCCCACGCCTCTGCAGGGTTGTTTGCAAAAATAAAACAAGCAAACGAAAATTCATTTTCTCAATAAATTCACTCGTAAAGAACAACAACCATAAGAACCTTCGTTTTCGCCCTGATCTAACCTTACAGCAACGTGTACGATCCCAGGAGCTACTTTCTGAGCTCAAAAGATTACATGAATTAGGTAATACAAATCTATACATTGATTACTGTGCTGACTGTATCAAAAGCAAGAGCCTCAACCCACGTCACAATGTCCATCACCCAAATATCCAACGTTAGGGATGCACACCCCTTACTTCCTCCAGACCCACTACTTCATATCTTAAATGCAAACTACTTAATGCAAGAAGCCTCGCAAATAAAATGCATGAATTCCTCATCCTTCTAAGCTCAACCACATTTGACATTATATTTGTCTGTGAGACATGGTTAAATGCATCTTTCCCAGACTCCTTTACTACTACAAGAGAATATTAAGTTTTTCGGTCAGATCGCGAAATCCGTAGAGGTGGTGGAGTTGCTATATTCTATAAAAAGTCTCTAAATCTAAAAAAGATCCAAATTATACAAGAGCTTGTTCTTCCTGAGACCATCATCTGTGAACTGTCCTTAAAAATCTCAATCTGCTTCTTACTTTGCTATCGTGCCTCTGACTATGATATAATTCATGCAAACAAGCTAACTTCACTACTGACATGGGCTGCCTCCTGCCCACACCCTCTCATTTTTCTTGGTGACCTCAACTTACCTCTTATAAATTGGACACTAAATGAATGTACATCTGAACCCATTCATACAACCCTGTACAATGCCGTTACCACACTAGGACTGGAACAACTAGTAACCAACAATACTAGACTTAATAACTGCCTGGATTTCATCTTCTGCAACAGTTTGAATTCAATTTATGGAATACAAATTAATGAACCTTTTTCCAACAGTGACCGCAGCATGATTGACTTTTGTCTCAGCATATGTCCTCACAAAAATCACCATAACGACAGGATCCCCAATTATAACTTCAAAAAAAAAAGGCAACTATGATGTTATAAACAACGATCTCTCATCCCTTGACTGGCAATCTCTATTCACTGGATGCAATACTGTTGAAGACCACTACAACATATTTTTACTTGAAGTCAAAAGAGTCATCAAACTATATATACAAATAACAACTCCCCAAACCAGAAAAAACAGATTACCCATAACAATAAGGAAGCTCCAATCCAAAAAGAAATCACTTGGGCGGAAAAACAAATCTGGTCATGTTGCCAACTTTAAAAGACGATACAAAAATTTATGCCACCAGATAAAGACTGAATGTACCAATTATCACACTAAACAAGAGGAAAACCTTCTAAGCACCAATTCCACCTGCACTTTCTACAATTTTGTAAACAACAAACTAAAAGACTCAAGGTTCATCACACCCCTAAAAGAACCAAGTGGTAAAGACTGCAACAATGACACCATTAAAGCCAACCTCTTTAACACATTCTTTGGCTCAGTATTTGTAAACAGCAATGGATAATACCCAATATTTCCTAGTCGAACCACAGACAACTACAGTGATCTAATACATATCGATTTTACAGAAGACAATGTTGAAAAAGCACTACGCAATCTAAAACCATCCCTATCTATTGGACCGGACGGAGTTTGTGCCTACTTCTTAAAAAAGCTATCCATTGCCATAGTTGAACATCTAAGCATAATCTTTGAAAAATCTTTCAGGACCAGATCCTTGCCAGATCTATAGTCACTAGCCACAGTCATTCCCATCTTCAAAAAGGGAGACCCCAGCCTAGTTGAAAATTACAGACCAATCTCTTTATGCTGCGTCACCTGTAAAGTCATGGAATCAATTATTAACCAATCCATTATCCTCCACTTAGAGACAAACAACCTACTCTCTAACAAACAGTTTGGTTTCAGAAGGAAATTGTCCTGTAACCTGCAACTCTTGCACTGTAAAAACATATGGACTACACAACTTGATCCAGGCAAAGCAATAAACGCAATTTACGTAGACTTCTGTAAAGCCTTTGATTCAATGGTACACAACAAACTACTCCTAAAACTAAGGTCTTATGGTATCTCTGGATACCTGCATAACTGGATAGGAGCAGTCAAACAGGCAACAAATAGTCAAAATTGGGAGCATCCATCAAATCCTATACCTGTCAACAGTGGTGTCCCCCAAGGCAGTGTTCTAGGACCAACTCTCTTCATACTCTATATTAATGACCTCTGTGATTATATTAAGAGCAACTGCGTTCTTTTCGCTAACAATGTAAAGCTATTCAACACCACTGACAATGCTGCTACCCTTCAAAGAGACCTCGACTGTGTGTCAGAATGGTCAAACAAATGGCAACTTCAAATCTCAACAAATAAATGCTCTATCTTACATATTGGCAAAAAAATAAAAATAAAAATAAAAATACAAGGTAAATAGTCAAGACATTGTTGATGACAAAAACTTTGTCAAGGACTTTGGAGTGCTCATCTCAAAAGATCTAAGTGCTAGAGCCCACTGTAACTACATAGCCAAAAAGGCATTAAGAGTTGTTAACCTAATCCTACGTAGCTTTTTCTCCAGTAATATCATTCTACTAACTAGAGCATATAAAATATTTGCTCGACCAATACTTAAGTACAGCTCATCAGTCTGGAACCCTCATTACATATCTGATATTAATACAATTGAGAAAGTCCAGAAATATTTTCCAAGAAGAATCCTCCACTTTTCTACTCATAGCAGAATACCTTATGCCACCAGACTTAAATTTTAGATCTAGACAACCTAGAACTACTCCGCCTTCAGTTCGATCTAAGTATAGTATGTAAAATTATACTGTATATTGCAATGTCCTACCTATCAATGAATACTCCAGTTTCAACCAAAACAATACAAGAGCACTAAATAGATACAAACTAAAGATAAACCACACCAAACTTGATTGCAGGAAATATGACTTCAGCAACAGAGTAGTCAATGTCTGGAATACTCTACCTGACACTGTGGTTTCTTCCCTAAACCCCCAAATCTTCAACCTTAGACTGTGTACTATTGACCTCACCCCTTTCCTTAGAGGTCTGTAGGGGGGCGTGCATAAGCACACCAAAACATGCCTACTGTCCCTGTCCTATTGTTTCTTTTTTTCTTATTCATGTCCATTTCATATATTTATAACCCTGTTTATACTTATACCTGTTATCTAATAATTGTTTGACAAAATAAATAAATAAATAAATAAATTACATAAAGCATACCAAACAATTAAGTAAACCTCCAAGCTCCTCTTACTTGAGAGAGCTGAGTATACTTAATAGGGCTGCCAGGCAGCTCTCTGTAGATGCAATATACATGGAAAAATATTGATCTTTTAGCACTGGTACCACCATGAGATAGGCCTTAATAGGAACTCTAACTCTTGTTCAATTTGATTCATCCTTTGTCTTCTTCCAGTGGTGTTCTAAACATCTCTTGATCTGTTTCTGTTCCACTAACTTCTCCACAAACCACAGAGAATGCTTAGAGTGATGGGCCAAGAGATGCCACATTATCATGACTCCATCTAAGGTCTTAGTCACCTCCCTATTTCAGGCAATGGCCATGGTTTCACCAGGACCATGCAGTTGATTCTCAAGAACAGCCCCAGTTCCCTTTGGAATCTCATCAGGTCCATCAATTACTAAGGAGGTTCTTGCTTCCCTGAAGAAGGGGGAAGCATAGAAGAATCTCAAAGTTACCTTAGTGTGATCTGACCATGACAAAACAATGATAACTCCTCTCACATATCATCTTGCCATTGCTGCAAGAAGAAAACCATGTCCAATGAGTGGCCACCTGTTTGAGTTTGGTCATGAATGACCTGGAATCAGTTTATGACCGCCAAAGTGATGATAAACTCCTGAGCTGCTTCTGAGGCCAACTCAAGGAATGACAAAGTCAAGCCTTCCAAGGCCATAAAGTTGGGGAACTCCACAACTAATCTTGAAGTGGCTTTGCAACAGGGAGGCTGGTACCATAGCAACAATCTCAACTGATCTCACAAGCCTATTTTCAAAAACAGGGTCTCAAAATTGGTAACTTGGGAACAGTATCCTTGAAACCAACAGAGACTTTTAAATCACAACTGTTATTCCCCCTTCCCTGATCTGAAGTCTCAGCTAGGTCATACCCTGAGCCGAGTCACAATTTCAGAAAAAGAAAATTCTCCTACCAGGTCTTGTTAATACATACCAGATACTATACTCCTCTGTGATAAGATCAGAAATAAGGGGGACTTTATCATTAATCAACATGACATTAAGCAACAGTAGCCTACAGCCCCACTCTTTGTAAGTCTGCTGAGCAGTGACTGGCTCTGAGTACAGAGGGCCAGACCATGACACCAGTTCAAAACACTCCCATCTTCCCTAGATCAGGATCCCTCCCTCCATCCATCCATCCAGAACAGACATCCTACTACTGGCCCAAGGTTAGTGCAAAGTCCTTGTGGTGTTTCATCATGCGCTGTCAGCACTGTTGGGGACCCTAACCACCAACCCACTCCCATCCATCTAATTCACTTAATTTTACAAAATATTCTACATTGGGTCACTTTTGAAAACTACTTGAAAACTATGCTTATTGCAAAATGCAGCCAGCCAGCTAGTTAATTACTACTAGCAATTATGATCCTATAATCTATTTATTTTGCACCACTGCACTTGTTACCAATAAGTACTATGTAGAATTCAGTGTGGTAATTTTACTTTACACTTTGTCACTAGATTGAAAGTGGTCCAGAACTGCTACAATTTTTTCATGATTCTTTGAACAATCCTCCTTTAAAAGTTGGATTACCATCTCTAAGGGATAGGAGGTGGAGGAGGAAGAGGAAGAAGAAAAGGAAGAAGAGAAAGAATAATAGGAAGAGGAGGAGGAGGAAGAGGAGGAAAAGGAAGAAGAGGAGGAAGAGGAAAAACCATGGCAAGAAAATACTTTAAAAGATAAAAGAAAAGTCCATTTTCCATAACTGCCTAGGATTCCCACTGACAATTGTAGTTTTTTTTAAAACAGATTCATTTATACAACTCTTGTAGATCACACAAATTTCAGAAAGCAAGTCTTAAACATCTTACCAATAACATGAAAAGAATTGTTAAGATAAATTGGATGCTGACCCCATATCAGTCATTCCATGGGAAAACACTACTTTGTGATTTGATCAATTCTGCATTATTTTTGTACAGGGGAAAGAACAATAATGAAACCAGGGATATTCTGAAATGTATAATGATGCTCTGCATTCCTTCTTCTAAGTTCAAATTGAACCTTGCTGGCTTTATAGCTAAGCTATAGAAGGGGAGAGAGTGCAGTTATTCCAGAGTGCAGTTCATTAACTCATTTTGATAAAAGATTGAATAATTCAAATTCCACACTCTAACTATCACCTTGGTACATGGGTGTCAAACTCGCCGCATCATATTGCTGTCATGTGAACTTTGCGATTTTTTCTCAATCGCAGGCTGGGATGGGCATGGCCTGCACATGACACATCTGGCCTGCGGACTGCCAGTTTGACACCCCTGCTTTAGTACATTAAATGTGAAAGAACTTGCTTTATATAAATCGTGTGAGATCAGATTATACCTCATGGATATATCCTTTTTCCATCCATCAAAAACATATAACAATTATAGCATGTGCAGAACCAGATAGGTTAACTATAGAAATGAAAGACAAAGGAGAGTCTAAATATAAAACATGGAATAAATTTTATCAATGGTTATATAGCAGAAGACAAGATCAAAATATTAGTAGTTATGATAAGATTAATTAGTAATTAATACATTAAATAAGGAGATTATAAATGATGAAGTAAAATGTATATATGTATAACAAGGCTGTTGGATGTATTGTGTTGTATTCTCATAATTAAAATTAAAAAATAAATTTTAAAAAAACTTGTACATATAGAAATATAAAAGTTCCATCTTTCAGGGAGCACCAAATTATAATGCCACCAGGACTGCTTGTTGGACATAAAAATAGGGGACGTGTTGTCACGACATTTAAGAATATGGTATACAACATGTTAACTTATTATCAACTTATTATCAATATATTGTATATATTAATTATAACAATGATGTGATCTGAATGAGTGTAGGAATAAAAAAGTAGAACACTTAAGCTGGCCAAATCAAGGGACAGAATATACAGTATTTCAAGCATCACTCCACTACAGATATGAATAACAAGTGTAAGTCTGAGTACATGGGCAAGAACCAAGTAAGTAGCAAGTTTGGGAAACAGATCAGTAGAACGAAAAGAGCTACTAGGTAAACGTCAGTAAGATTCTATACCGCACTATTGTGAGAAATAGCTAAATATGCAATGTCAACAAGGATGATCTTGATATGTTGTGAGGTAAATGTGGCAAAAACCACATTCTTCTACAAATTAAACAAGTTTCTTATAAAAGACTCATGATATTTATAAAAATAGTTGTCTCTGATGGCAATCAAGAACAAGGGGGGGGGGTGGAATTGGGGAGAAGGAAGGAAAGGAAGGAAAATTTGGATCTGACCAAACTAAGGGGATAATATCAATGTAGCTGTGTACAGCAAATGTTCCCACCTTTTCTTCTCCCAAAACAACCATTTAGGCATATGTATGTACCTTTGGGTCACATCAATAATGTATTAGTAATTTCTTCTGTATCTTATAATAGTAAAATAGTGTAATACTATATCTAGATGCTGATATGATGTTTGGGCAGGCAGAATTGATCATTTTGCTCTCTTTGGAGAATAACATATTAAAGTTGTGCCTCAACAGTCTGTAGTTCAGAGTGATGGCTGTGAGATGGGTGGCCATATGAATCATTTATATAAACAAACACTATATATGTATGTATGTATATGTATATGTGTATATATATATATATATATATATATATATATATATATATATATATACACACACACACACACACACACACACACACACACACACACACACACACACACACACACAAAAAGCAAAAAGGCATTAATTCAATAAGATCCATGCATTTTTACTAATGGCACTGCTTTGTGCTTATTAGTAAATTATTAGTGCCCTAAATTATATTTATGAACTTAAATTAGCTGTTTTGAGAAGACATCATCTGATTACTGAGTTAAAAATATTTAATATATTGATAGTCCTTGTAGACTTTGTTGAACTGAGAAATATGTAACAACTATAGAAAACCTTCTGAATTTTAACACTTACAAACATTCAAAGCGGATCTTTATTGTTTTGCCAGAATTTACTCTATCTGTCTGTTTTTCTGTCTCAAACACACTCTCTCTCCTCTTGCTGACTTTATTTGCTTGCTTAAAATCTAGCCCAAAGAATATTTGTGCAAACAGTAAAGAACTGTTCATGTTTTGACATTTTGGATGGTTTTAACAAAAGTACTATGTATAGGCTCTGTTTGGTCACTTTTCTTTCTGATAATCCAGTATAACTGAGAGCCATTTTTGAATGAAAGATTATGTGGTTTTTTTTTGTTTTTGTTTTTGTTTGACAGCTTTAGAATTCAAAACCCTCCTTTGGCAAAGTAGTTGTTACAAATGACTTAACATAGACTACTACTGCAGTTTATCACTTTTGAAGTAGAATTCTTTCATTCTCCCTTGGCAGACTCAAGGGTGCAAATATTCATATATACTCCCCTCTGATTGTAAAGCACTTGATCTGTAGCTCCTTTATTAAGCATGAATTAACTATTTTCAGGCAAATATCACCATTTTACCGAATAACACGGAAATGATTCTCTAGACTTTGATATGTATTTACCATTTTGTTAAGGGTGTCTTATATTTATGTTGAAGGTTTGTGATTTTTTTTGTCATTTCATTTTCTTTATGATAGTTTTTCCTTTATTCTGTATAAATGTTTATCCAGATTTATTTTACATTTTAAGCTACTTTTACATGCTGATAAAAATGATTCTATTTTTATATGAAAACAAACTTTCTTTGTATAAATTGAAAATGTTTGTAAGAAAATTGGTGTACAGTTAACAATATACAAAGTGAGGTCTGTCAAAATCATAAAAAAGCAAATAAGTGCATTTATATGCATATGTCCACTTGGAATCACAAACATGACAGCTCCATTATGTGGCAAAAGTTATTCATTTTCTTTATGTAAAATGGATGGAATAACATATCAAAAAGTAGTTTCTCAGGGAGTGCAATTTCAACAATGAAGAATAAAAAGAGGAACACAATGGATAGTTTGTTAATATTTGGAGCCGTCATGTAGAAAACAAAACAATGCCTTTGCATTGGGTAAAAAAATAATAAAATGTATGTACAAAGCTAATACTGCGGATCTCTAGAAGAAACCTGGCCAGATTTCAAATTTATTGCAACTGAGGTTAAGGTTACTTGCCCCTTTCCTGCAAAAGGGGTGAAAAAGAATCTCCCCCTCCCCACATCTGCATATAGCAGGTGAAAACATACAACAATAAAAATGAATAATCAGTCAATTTTCGTACTATAAGGAGACACAGCACCTGAGACCTAAGATAACTCAGCCACACTACTTTGTTGTTTGTTGTTGTTGTTGTTGTTGTTAGTAAATTAGAGTTTTCTGTAGAAATGAATTGATTATAAGAGTCTGATCACTTCCTGTTATGCCCATTGAGAACCTGGCTTGTTCCATGTTTGATTGTAGAAAACCCTTCAACCTCTCGAATCATGAGATTGACCTTTGTAATATAGAAAATATATAATACAGTATAATTCTTCTTATCAGTTTTTGCAATTCTGACAAAACTGTCTTAGGTGCTCCCGTTTATATTGTGAAAAACAAGCTTTACTAGTAGATGCATTGTGGACAGATATAGGACACAAGTAAGAATGCTGATGACTGTTAAGTTCTCCAGTCATTTTCCTTTTGACTTCTGCTCTGTGGTGAACCTCCTTGTGAGTAAGCCCCATCAGCAAGGAATGTGTTTGCAGACTGTTTTGTGAGCAAAAAAAGCTACTCTAGCGAAGGCGCAGGTGTGGAGATAGAAGGAGAAAATCACGACTGCTACTTTGTTTATTTCAGACTTGTATAAATAAGCTCTATCTTTCTATACTTCTGGTCCTGAGTTAATTTTGTTAAATTTAGGTATTACCCATCTCACTCTCCGAATGTCTCTGGGTGTTTTACAGACTTATAGCTCAGGCAGAGAAGAGAACTAGTTTTTTCAGTCTTGGAAGTCAGAAGGGAACAAAGGGGAATAGATACTACACAATAAGGAGCTGCTGCATACCCACAACTGAGGCTTATCCAGGTTGCTGAAGAAAGATCAGGGGAACCAACCTAAAATTGTTGCTGATGATCAGCATTCAATCAACCAGTTAGGCATTTTAATTTGAATGCTACTATGACTTCTTTGGACTGCTTAGGCTCAAAAAACTCTGTTTTTCGTTTTTAAAACCTTACTCAGGGACTGGGAAAATAACTCCACCAGATTCTCTATATCTTTGGAGTCCAGTATTTGCTTTCTGTTCCATTATAATTCACTTCCTGCCACAGTTTCATATGTATCTTATGCCTTGAAAGAGCTTGGAAGATTCATCTCATTGCCGAGAAGCAATGCCCCAATAAAGTTTGTGAACTTTTAAATCATAGCTCCTCATATATTGTTCCCAAGGAGCAAGATATATGTCTGTTCCTGGTTTTCATTTCACAGCCTCACCCAAAGCTTCAGCCTGGAGGATTCTCCTTCTTTATTCACAGTCCCAATGGAGGAATGAGAATGGTATACCCTGGAGTGGAAATACTGGCAGCTTTTTCTTCCCAGAGACAGAGATTACACACCCTGAGGTCATCTCAGCTCTGGGAGTACTCTTTTGCTTTCTTATAAAACAAAAGTTCCTTACTGGTGGAAATATTGCCACCACTATCACCCCTCCCTAGTTGGGAGCCCAGCCTCTTCTGAACAAATGCAGACATGATGGTGGAGAATCCAGAAAGGGAGATACGCACTCTTGTCCCTCTTTTCTTCTTTCTCTCCAGTGTTCCCAACTAGTGTGGCTGTTCTCAATACATTTGCATCACTTCTGTGTGATACAAGGACAATTTACTTTCTATTTTCTTTGTGCCAGTTCCATGACAAATTACATTTCAGTTCACTACACTCTGCTTCTACACACATACACACACACACACACACACACACACACACCACCACCACCACCACCACCACCACCACCACCACCACCAAACCATAAGTATATTTTGGTGAAAGGTAGATGTGATAGAAAAAGTGCAGGGTCTTAAAAATGAGTTACAGAAAGCTTTGGAGAACCTAAGGAATTTTCCTTCATCATTTTTAGGTACCTGTAGGTAAATTGGGATATGAGTTAAACATGTTCAAAATTACAAAGCATTGGCTTCAGGTCTTTACAGTAAGACCTAAAATTACATGCAGTTCTTAGTTTAATTTGTAATTCAGATGTGTGAAATTTTTCCTGCTCAAAAATGGATGATGAAAAGAGAAAAACAGTAAGAGTACTGCAGAGTAAATGAATAAAACAGGGGGTCAGAAGCAAAAAGACTAGAATTCCATTCCCAGTTAGAATGCAGTGGGATTGATGTCAGATTATACTTGTAGAAATATTGCCCTCAATGAAGATAGTTTATAGTTAGAATATGATTTTTTAAAACTTCATTGTGGTATGATAATAATTACATCTTTATTAGCAATTGAAAATGTAAGGCCGTTAGTAGGACTTCATTTAATTTCTGGTTTGCAGGTTCTTTTCACTAAATGTTTAATTTTTCTTGAAATCTCAGGAAAATCAAAAATGTTTCTGAATACAAAATTAACCTTGAGATTACTTCATATAAAGGTGTACTCTTTAGTTATGGGGATTTACTTCCTTCTTTTATATTTCTATGTCACTTTTATAAGAGGTTGTCTTGGGATATTTTAAAGAGACCTTGCTTCTGAGATTGGGTTTTAAGGATCAGTTGGCCTGATGCCCCTGTCCCAACTTCCCTGTCCATGCTGGTCAATGCTGTGCTTAGTTGGTAGTGGAATTTCAAGCTTGCTGTCTTGTGGAGGTCTTCAACTTGCCTTTCATGGGTAATACTTGGATTAAAAATAATGAAATGCCACACCATGAAGAATTAATTTATTGGGTCAAATGACAGAATTACTGCTAGTTTTATTACTACAATAAAATCTGATTCCAAAGTATGTGTATTGATTTCATGTATATTTATATAACTGTATGCAACTATATATAGAATTATTACACCAAGTATAACTCTCTCTCTCTGTCTCTCTCTCTGTGTGTGTGTGTGTGTGTGATATCTGAGTTGCCTCAGGGATGTGCTCAACCTCTACAAAGTATGATGGCAGATGGGGTCCAACTCATTTGATATTCCTGAGATTTCAAGAATTCTTTAGGGTGATTTCTGCTCAGGCTCATGATCAGAAGCTACTTTTAACAGTCCAAAGTGCGGGTGGGTAGAACACTCCTTAAATTCATTGCTCAGATACAGTACTCAATGAACCTGCAATCAGAGCGAAATGCTTCAAAAATGTTCATGCCATAACAATTACCAAATCTGTACCTCTCTGAAAGTATATTGCCATGTTTGAAAGAGCCAGAGAATCTTCTTTAATAAACCAGAATAGCTGCTTTGCTATCATTTCCTCCTTTAACTTTTCTTTTCCTTCCTTTACTACCACTGTATTTAGAAGTACTTTTCCTTTAGTAAAGCTGTCTAACTGGCATGTACTGTGAAATAAGGCACTGTAGCAGCTGGAGTGGCATATCATGATAATCTGAATTATCCCAGTCAATCAGGCACTGCTTTAGGGGATATGCAGCCAGTAAAGACACTACTAGAACAATGAAAGCATAACACTTCCTAGTACAATTGCTTGTGGCAGCAACTATGAATGGGCTAATAAATTGTATTTTTAAATCTTTCTTAAAGTATACTCTACCTTTTTGCACATATCAGCACTCAAGGCAACATTGTTCCACTATAATCAGTGTGCATTGCTTCATTGGATATGTTTTAAAATTCATCCATGTCACAAGAAACCAGGTTTTCGTCCAGCAATATGGCAAAAATAGGATCTCAGATTACAAAACACAAAACCTAAAATAAATTATACTGATCATAAAGAAATTATTTACTGACTAGTAAAAGTGAAGGATGATGAAAATTATGTGATGATGAAGAAGATAACGGTATGTCTGTAAGCACAAATAATGTGAGATAGCTAAGTGGGAAACTAAAGGAATTAGGTAAGATATTTGAAGGAAAAAGTAATTTAAAGAGGAAATGAAAAAGCAGAGGAACTGACCCAGAAAAGGGAATGTTGGTCTTTTCAATTTTGACATCCATTATTTCACATCTTAAGCAAAACTGATTTGAGAAATAAAACTGGTGTGAGTGGCCTGAAAATGGGAATTTTTAAAAAATGGAAAGGGACAGAAATTACACCTTTCCTTGCTTTATTGAAAAAAAAATTACAAAACGATTCAACACTATCCAATAATATATAAAAATGCATAACCAAGAAAGAATCGAATTGCTGATAAATAAACTAATACTACCATTAGAAGAACATGCTCCCTAAAAGGGTAAGGAAGCTTATTATTTCATTATATTTTAATAGTTACATGCAATTTTGCGATCTTCAATATTATATGCTATTAAAACTCTCATTCCCATAGCCTTTTAATTGAAACTAAGCATCATAGAGCAACAATATTTGAGTCAAATGGGCGAACTTACAGAATACATCCAAATCTGGAACCCACAGCTCTCATGGGATTGAAATTTGGCAAAACTGTGGCTCTTTCAGTGCTAGACCTAGTCCTGTTATTACACAGTGGAGATCAAATAGACCAGTCCCACCCTAGTCCCCAGGAAGTCATAAGAAGCCAACAGAGATTCCAAAATATTCTGAGGTAAGAATGACAACCTACAGTATTGTATTAAATTAAATTATCAGCATAATTATGGCATATGGAAAGGGAGGACATCATGGTCAAAAGTAGACAACAAATATCAGGATGTGGTAAGAAAGAAGGAAGATAAAAGAAACAGAGGATGAAAGGGCTGCCATTGAAAACAGGATTTCCCATTATTTTAATAAATATTTTGGATCTTCCAAGGGCTTTGCAATAAAATGCAGATGATCATGGAAGAACCCCACAAGAATCTCATTCTAGCAAAGATGAACATTAGTGGATGCAAAAATAACATTGTTGTGATTCCAAGAATGTCCCTTTTCCATGGACAGTGTTCCCAGTACAGCCATGCTTTGGTGCTCTCTGAGCTTGATTGTTTTCTTGTAGACCTTTCATTACTCAAACTAGGTAACATCATCAGTGCTAGTAAGGAGTGGAGTTTCAATTTATATTCTTGTGTCTTGCCCTGTCAGAGTTGGTGGGGATGGTCTTTGAGATTCTTTGATTGGACTGTTTATATTAGCTTGTTTGGCAATTCCTTGGTTGGGGTATTGTTTTCTTCTTGATTGTTGGTCTTGGTGTTAATTTTTGCTCTTCTGGGTGTTGATTGCTTGTAGGGAGGAGTTTTGGTCCTTTTGTGTTCGTTTTTGGCTTGTAAAGTATATTATAAAGAATAAAAAGATTTTTTGACACATTGCAGTAGAGTTTTAAGTAACCTGTGTAATGTGCAGTATCAAATGCAGATTGATTGTATAGTGAGACAATGATAGAATTAAGGCAGCAATTAAAAAATAATTTACAGTAATGCAGTATTTTTTTTAAAAAAAAGAACTGGGTTCAGTGCGACCTTTGCTGCTATAAAATGTTTAGGGAAACATTTGTATAGTCTTAGAGAAGTAAACAATTTTGAAACATAAAATAAATCATTTCCTTACCCTTAAAAATAGTCTTTAGAAGCTGCACATTTCAATCATAGCAAAGATAGCCTATTCTAGACTTCCCACTGATTCCTGTTGACCTTCAGTCAGGGAAAGTAATTCTAGGAATCTAAACTACAGAATAGCAGAAGGCATTCCTCATACTGATTTTTTTTACTTCTCTTTTATTTCTCTCCTGCTTCTTACTGTCTTCTATGCTATTCCAAAACATTCAGTCATTGACATATCAAGGGAGAGGCAGGAGAAAACTTCCAACACTTAAAATCTAGCTAAAGACAGCATAAAGCTACATTGGATCCCATTTTGACTGTTATAAAGCAGCTATCTGCCTTCTTTTAAAAATGAAAAATGCAAACTTAATACAATTTACTTTGATGAGATGATTTAATTTTCATAGAATCATAGAATATAAGTATTCTATATACTTATATATAGGATTATACAATAATAATTAATCTGTACACAATAACTTATGGGCAAACAATAGATATAAACTTAAAGTAAACCTCTCCAAACTCAATTGCAGAAAATACGACTTCAGCAATAGAGTGATCAATGCCTGGGACTCATTACCTTACTCTGTTGTTACATCCTCAAACCCAGAGGTGGCATTCAGCAGGTTCTGACCAGTTTTGGAGAACTGGTAGCAGAAATTTTGAGTAGTTCAGAGAACTGGCAAATACCACCTCTGACTGGAGATTTTACAGTATCTTTCCCCTGCCATGCCCACCAAGCCACGTCCACAGAACCAGTAGTAAAACAAATTTTGAATCCCACCACTGCTCAAACCCCTCAAACTTTAACCTTAAACTGTCTACCATGGACCTCACTCCATTCCTTAGACGTCTGTAAGGGGGCGTGCATAAGCGCACCAAAGTGCCTACCGTCCCTGTCCTACTGTTGCCATTTATTCATACTCAATTATTATATATATGCTTATACCTGTTTATATTTATATGTTTATATGTTATGTCCATACTTATACTTATTTTCTTATACATGTGTTGCAAGGCTGATAATGCCTTTCTTCCAAGGGTTCTTTTTTTCCTGCTGGGAGTGCTTTCAGAGTAAGGACACAGACAGAGACAGCTATTTGGAAGCAAGTTTCTTTAATTTCCAGGAAGGCAAGAGATAGCAAGAAGTCTGCGTTCCTGGGGCTAGCCGGCTTTGTGTAATAAACTCCTGATTTTTATACCTGTTCTCCTTTTGTGTGTGAGTGCTTAAATCCTGTCAGGGGGGGTTGTCTCCATTTCCGTCAGAGGGTAAACTCTGCGGGGTGGTTTGATTGGATTATTAGTTTCATTTCTTATATTTGTTTAGTAGCAATCTCCTGTCTGCTATGGGTCTTTTGTCTTATTTGTTTTGCTGATTTGGCATGGCCTTTTGTTTGTAAGGGATTTCTTTTTCTTGTTTCCCTAGTTTTTAATTACTTGGCTTTTGTCTAGGGGGCTTCTTCCAATACCTTTTATCAAATCTCTTTTCCTATGCAAGTTTGCTTTTATGGCTTAGCCTGATATTCCCTTTGGGCTCTTCCTGCTTGGGTATCACCACTGTCCTCATGAAGTTCCCTTTCCACACATGCTTGACAAACTAACTAAATAAATAAAATAAATAAAGTATTAGAAGGCACCTTCTGTCCAAAGCATTACTCTAACTTGTCTTACACTGAAAAATTGGGTGAAGAGAGCAACAAGCTAATTCTCAGTAAGTGCAGAAACAAACAATATTATTGATTGGTTTGTATTTAAACTCTTATCCCTTGATTATTGATCGACTTTTATGATAATTATTTACTGAGCCCAAAGCAAGAATTATAGAAATGTTAAATAGAAATTTGGAAGTGGGGGAGAAGAAGGCAGGCTCTGAACATAACCTGAAAGACATTATTGGATTTTTCAGAGAAGCACAGATATATTTCAGTAATCCCCAAGTAATCTAGAGTCCTGAGAGCATTCTGTACAGGTAAATCCAAAATTGTAACCAAAAATGAAATTATAAGAAGAAAAACTCATACACAGGAACTACATAAATTATACATAATCTGAAAAATAACAAGTAAATAGTTTATCTATGCTTAGTAATATAGATTTTTTGTAAAGTAACTGTTAATAAAGTTAATATCCTGTAGGCTGAGGTCAGTTTGAAGAGAATGATGACTGGGAGTTGCAGCCAATTGAAGTTTGGAAAAAAAATGCTAAAGTAATCAAAGAAAGAGATCTGTTCACTATCAAGTTTAAGACTTGTGGACTTCAACTCCCAGAATTCCTGAGCTAACATGACTGAAGAGGAATTCTGGGAGTTGAAGTCCACAAGTCTTAAAGCTGTCATGTTTGAAGACCCTTGATATGGAACCTGGAAAATTGAGGAGACAAGAGGGTTTGGTAAAAAAAACAACACAAAAAACAGTATTTTAGTTTTCTGAATTTATTACAGTTTTCAAGTCTACTATATCTGAACTGCAAAGTTCTGGGTTTAGCTTTTTCTGTACCTGGTTTTTTTGCTCTCTGGTGTTTGCAACCAACTTTATATGTAATAATTACTTTATGTGACATTATTCACTATGATCCAAACAGTAAATGAGCATTTCTAAATGCTTTAGAAATTTGGAAATACTATTGTTTAAAGCTATTTTCGTTCCAACAAAGATATAGTAAGACTAAAATGATAAAAAATCTTTTTAGAAGAAACTTCAAGCAATAAAAGCAAAGGGGAAAGCATAGCAGAATAGCTATGCGGTACTATTATATTAGGGAGGCATATTTTTTTTTTTTTTTTAAATATAGTTTATTAATTTTTACAATTAAAACCAGTCACAATACATACACAAATAAGCAAAAGAAAGAAAGAAAGAAAAGAAAGAAAAGAGAAGAGGAAGAGAGGGAAAGAATTTTAAGAAAAGAAAGAAAGAGGTTACAGGATTAAAAGTATTCTTATTTAACAGTTTGCAAGATCTTCTTTTGTTTTCATCACCTTAACTTGTGTCATATAACCACACCTGTTTTTAACTTATATCGCTACCTCGTTGTTATGTATTGGTACTTTCCTTTTATGCCTTATAATATATTATTTATCTTTGGTCAATCCAATTATACCAACAATTCCAGCTGTCATAGTATAGTGAAGTGTCTTTGTTTTTTAGCGCCAAAGTCAATTTATCCATTTCTGCGCATCTTGAGATTTTTTCAATAATCATTTCTTCTGATGGAATTTGGTGTTGTTTCCAATGTTGAGCGAAGGCTAATCTGGCCGCTGTTAAAATGTGTATTGTTATGTATTTAGTTTTTTTGGAAATTTGCTTATCAAAAATCCCTAGTAGGAAGGACTCTGGTTTGTATTCGATCTGCTCTTTGGTGATTTCTTCCAACCAAGTTTTGATTTTCTTCCAATACTTTTGGGTTTCTGCACAGGACCACCACATATGGAAAAAGGTTCCTTCTTTTTCCTACACTTCCAGCAATGCGGACTCATGTTGGGGTGCATCTTCGCTAACCTCGAAGGGGGAGATGCCATCTATAGAACATTTTATAAAGATTTTCCTTGTATGCTGCCGATTTGGTAATCTTATTGTTTCTGCCCCAAACTTTCTCCCATTCCGCTAATGTGATGCTACGCCCTACATTCTTACTCCAAGCAATCATATTTCCTTTTACGATTTCTTCTTCTAATTCTGTTTCTAATAAGTAGTTATAAAATTTTGTTATGTTTTTTTTATTTGATCCTAATAAAATTTTTATCTAACTGTTGTAGTTTGTTATTAATTCCGAATTCTTTTTTTGTCTTGTTTATATCTGCTTTGAATCTGAAGATAAACCCATTGATCAATTTTATGTCCTTGCTCTTGAAGATCCAGCCTCGGTTTCAAATTTCCTTGTGGGTCTAATAAGTCTTTGTATTTAATCATTTTAGTAAGCTCCAAATTGTTTGGGTGAATCATTGCCTCCATTGTTGAAATCCATACTGGTACTTTTGTATAATGTTTTTTCCTTATTTTCCTCCAAATTGTTAATAGTGCGTCTCTAATTAAATGTCTATGGAAATATTTTTGACTGGTTTTCCCTACGTCCCATAGAAAGGCGTGCCACCCCTTTGTAAATCATGGCCTTCTAGAAATAGTATTCTTTTATTGGTTAAACTCATCCAATCCTTCAACCAAACTAATGAGGTGGCCATATGGTATAACTCCCAGTTTGGAAATGTTAACCCTCCCCTGCTCTTCATATCCTGCATTGCTTTTACATTTATTCTGGTTTTTCCCTTGCCAAATAAATTTCAGAGTTGTTCTATTGAGTTCTTCAAAAACTTTTATGTAATTTAATTGGGATCGCTTGGAATAAATACAAAAATTTAGGGAGAATGTTCATTTTAATAGTAGCAATTCGCCTAGTAGTGAAATTTGAAGTTTCCCCACAATTCTAAATCTTTCTTTACCTGATGTATCAGCTTATCATAATTGTTTTCTTTAAGTGTCTTACAGTGTGGGGTTAGCCAAATTCCTAAATATTTCACTTTCTTTGTCACTTGTATCTGCATTATTTCTTCTAGTTCTATTTTCTGTTTTTCTGTTAGGTTTTTGGTCATTAATTTGGTTTTTTTTTTGTTTATTTTAAGTCCCGCTACTGCTCCAAATTTCTCTAATTCACTCATCAATTTTGGTCCCCTGTCTTTTGGTTCTTCAAGGAAGAAAATCATATCATCCGCAAACGCTTGCAATTTATATTCCTCTTTCTTAACTGTTAATCCCTTTATATCTGAATTCGCCTAATTCGTGTTAATAATGTCTCTAATGCTAATATGAAGAGCAGGGGAGAGAGGGCAACCCTGTCTCACTCCTTTTTCTATCTTTATTGGGCGGGTGCATTCCCCATTCACTATTATATTAGCTTGTTGTGTGTCATATATAGTTGTTATAATATTTTCAAATTTGGTACCCAGATTCAAATTATAAATTTTTTGAATTAAAAATTGCCAATTCAAATTATCGAAAGCTTTTTCTGCATCTAGAAACATGAGTGCTACTTGTCTCTCTGGGTGGGCTTCATAAAATTCTAGTACATCTAATACTATTCTTAGATTATTCTTTATTTGCCTAGTTGGAAGGAATCCATTTTGATCTTCATGTATATACAAGTTTAGCAATCTTTTTAATCTGTTTGCTATAATAGAAGTGAATATTTTATAATCAGTATTTAAGAGTGAAATCGGCCTGTAATTGTTTATATATCTGGGATCTGTATCCTCCTTCGGGATCAGCGAGATCAGTGCCCTAGGGAGGCATATTTTTTATGCATCAGAATTAATCTGAATCCAAGTCACGCCTGTGCTTCTCCAAGGCAAAGTAAATCTGCATGAACACACTAAAAAACTGAGACTGGCCTAGAAGCTTGGGTAACTAGAATACAAGTTACTTAAAGGAAGATGCAATTTGTTTAATGATCAGGGTTATCACGTTTATCTCCCCAAAACAAAATATTCTGGAAAAGACAGTATAATTATTTTGGTGTCTACTAACTGATATTAAAGCATTTTTCATTCAACTTGCAATTCAATTTATTTACAGAACTTTTATGGCTGTCTATGTCATATAATGTTTCTAGCTTTGACTACAATTTTGCCTTCTAATCTATTCCACTAGCATCCTCCTCAAATTCAAAAATCCTCAAATGTTGTCAACTAATCTTTGGGAACAACGTTAAGGAAAATTACCTTTAAGTATATATATATATATATAGAAGACAATCTCTCTCTGTAAATGCACTGAAAATGCATTGGCTTCTACTTTGACATAGACCAAATGAATAAAAAGGCTTCTGTCAAAAGGAAATCAAACCTATCTGCACCCAGATATAATTGACCCAAGATCAGAAAACCTAGGATGACGCATATTGTGTTGGTTCCATTTAGCTCTCCAATCTCCACAAAAGGTACTGGCAGAAAAGCTGGTTAATTGCTAGAGCTGGCAGAACTGCCTACTGGTATGTACTTGCCTTTGTCTAGATTGGGGCTCTTGTGTTGGCGATCTGTGAAAAACAATCCTGTATTCAAGAATTGTGCACTGGAAGTAACTTACGGTTTGGCTCTTGGTCCATTGTACTAGCATTACAATTAAACTGTAGCACTTTGAAATATGCTTTACTCTTCCTGTTGAATGCAGTTAGTAAACAAGCTTAGGGTTGTTTTGTACCCTTTCATTTTATTTTTGAAGCAGAGCAAGGAAGAGTCAGATTTTGCTACCTTTTAATGAGAGTGTCCTATTTAATAATTTGCACATAACACTATGAACCCATTAGCAATTGTGTCTGTTTGTATATTTGAACTCCTGCTTCTAATTGCCTACATCTGAGGCTGTCCATCTCAATTTGGTTAAAAGAAAAAGTGCAAAAAGTCAACATATGACATTAAGTGGATTTCACATTTATTCCTTCAGATAAGTTGCTTCATTATTCAGGAAAATAGACAGCTCTGCATTATCAGTTCTCCTGATTAATGGAACAGTTTGATTCAAGGAAATAAATATGAAACTCTCATTAATAACTTCTGAGCTGGTATAAAATGTGTGCTCTGTCTAGAGACAGACAGTGTTGCTGTAAAGTATCAACTGGGAAGATAGTGATGATATTCTATTGATTTAATTAAATCCTAACAGCCGTTTTTAACCAGTGCTAATAAGCAAAACTGAAGATAACTCCTAAAATGATTTGAATTATACTGCTGCAGTCTAATGAGAATAAAATTATTACTGACTTCAAGACCCTCTAGACCCTTGTACCAGAGAGAAATCAATATAGTATAATCAAACTCTCCTGGCAATTCTAATTTAAGAAGCAATAACTTTTGGGATTTTTTAAAGCAAAATATTTGCTTTAGCATCAGATCATAAAATAAAGTTGGAGGAGTCTTCTCTGTTTAATTTATCATAAATCTTTACAACTTCTCTTGCAGCTAGTCAGGAAATTTAAACTAATATTTAATATGAAAAAAGGAATGCTTGAGGAAAATTCAGTGTGTACATATATACAGCTTGGCAAATTTACCAATAGAAAATACCATTTTATAATGGCATGGTGAAAAATTCAACTAATGCCTGAGCAGGATTAAGTATTTTTCACAAATCTATGGTAGTTTGATTTATTGAATTAACCCAGTTGTCAGAGTTTTCATACTTCACTGAACTATATAAAATCACATGGCTTTTTTTTTTTTTTACTCAAGCATACGGAGCCAGCCACACACTCACCAGTTACCATTTTAACCTAACATGGTGTGTGAATTTCTCACCACATGGATAATCTACACTAGAGAGAATGTTTTGGCTGCAACTATAGAAGCCACGTAATACTTAAATTAGCACCCTATTGACAAAAATTGGCATATGCACTTACTTAAGTAGAATCAAGCTAAGTTGATTGGTTAATAAGTCTCATAAAAACTTAAAGGATAAAAAGCTGTGACCTACTTAAATGCATTTATTGTCACTCATTTTCCCTCTGGGTATGGGGACAAATATCTCCTTAATGAGCTCAGTGTGAATTTCTCCATCAGTTCTTGCCCCTTTAATTTCTTGGACTAAATTTATATTATCTATGTATATGGAGACGTGAACATTCTTCTCCTATAATGCTTTAGGTGACATCAATTACAGGCTAGTGAATTTTGCCTTACAATTAAGAAAATATTTAAAAAGAAAATTGGAAAGCACAGCAAGGGAGAACAACATGAAATAAGGAAACTGAGCATAACCTCTGAAAAATGTGTATCTGTTGAAATTCTTTGAAGAGAGACTTAAATGTAAAGTGGGAAAATTATTGCTAAACCCTTATGTTTTTCACCAAAGTCTTTTGAATAAGCACTCGTGAAGGATGGTAAAGTAAAACTGATCCTCAGAAAGCTGTAGAAGATACAGAAATCTGACACACACACACCACACCCCCCAATAGTACTCAGTTAAAGAAAGTGTTTGGATAAATGGCAGTTACTAGAGAGAGAGAAAGATTTATGAAGTATCTTCAGGATTTGGACAATACAAGCTAAACCATATTGTTCAATCAATTTAGAAGCCTCCAGGCAAACTGTGTTAAGCTTAGTGTACTCATCTGATCAAGTAGTAGAATTTCCTGAAATACAGTTTATACCAAATTGCTTTCTTAGACTTTCACTGTATGGCCTTGTATTGCCTTGCTAATTTTACAAATATTGCTTAGGATGTAGTTTAAGCCACCTCCAAGGCCCTACCGGTGAAATATAAGCTTTGAAATAAATGAAAAAAAAAGAATTTGTCATAGAATGAAATACTTTCCTCAAATAATTAATACCATGGCTGCAAGAATTATCTAGAGAAAAGTAGGTGTGGGTATACCATGTTTCTCCAAAAATATGACCTACTTGGAAAAGAAGTCCTACCATGTTTTGAGTGCATGTGATCAAATTAAGCCCCACCCACAAAATTAGCCCTAATTAAGACTCCACCCACCCTGGAGTGCAGGGGATAGGGTGAGGGACACAGATAAAAAATAAGATAGGAAGGAGATGGGAGGGTGGAGCTGCCTTACTTACCAGGCCTTGCATATCCTGACACCTGCCTCGCCTTCTTCGGCCACTTGCCACCATTTGCTTGCATCGCCCTGGCCTCTGTTTCACCTCCAGATTATTGACTCACCTTATGGCGATGGTACCTACAGCCCCACCCAAAAACCATCTGGGAAAAACACTAGTTCAGACATGCTTCTTGGACATAAGCAAATCTAAGGGAAAAAACATGGTAGAGCATCCAGTGTGGTGCAACCACCTAAGTTAGTGAACTGCACACTTGTCACTTGTCATAGCCTACTACTGAATGAAGTAGTATGGGAGGTATCCTGAGAAGTCCTACTACTATGTCATGTTCATGCATAATCTTATTTCTATTTTCCATGCCTTTTGTACTGGTAGCCTGTCCAAATATATTCACTGTGACTCATAGAATCCTTAGCTCTGCAGTAACTATATGACACTGTATTACAATAGACAGAAAACTGGTGTCCTTGAGAAAGCCAGGCTTAAGTAAACCTAGATAAATGTGTATTTCACAATAGGAAACCAATACTTTATAGCATAATGTGTGGTTACTATATGCTGAGGAGTAACAGTGTACAACATTATTTAATGAACATTTGTATTTTAATGGAAAAAGATTTGTTTGTTGAAATATTATCCTAGTTTGCTGAATTAATCAATTTTGCAGCTATATGGTTGCTATAAATTTATACTAAAACAGGGTAATTGAATACATTACCCAATAAGTAATAGCAGAATGTGGAATGGGGATGAACAATAGATACAATGAATTGAAGGAAAATTCATGTGATTTGCATTTAAATATCAGGTAACCCGAGTCTTGCAACAGAAAACATTTTTGTGCTTTTTTGAATTTTGAAATATATTTTTCCACCCAAAATATATGAAGGGAACACTACATAATAAAACATGTATAATAGAATAATGTGCTTTAAAAACACCATATGTGAGAACAGATATAAACAGAAATATTCCTAATGCCAATGTTCACAGAGGTGGTATTCAGCAGGTTCTGACCAGTTCTGAAGAACCGGTAGCAATTTTGAGTAGTTCGGAAAACTGGCAAAAAACACTTCTGACTGGAGATTTTATAGTATCCTTCCCCTGCTATGCCCACCAAGTCACACCCACAGAACCAGTAGTTAAAAAAAAAAAATTGAATCCCACCACTACAATGTTGGCCTAGATCTTGTAATATAGGAAGTTCTGAAATGTCCTCCAGAGCAGCACTTCCCAACCTTTCTGACTCCACAGACCAGCAGTGAGAGCAACGGTGGCAGGGGGAATGGTTTTGCACATGCAAACTGGACCCTGCACATGTACAAATGAAGCTTCATGCTCTTGCCCATCACTTGTGCGGCCCAGTTCCCAGAAATCTGTGGACCAATACTGGTCCATAGCCAGAGGGTTGAAGACAGAAGCTCCAGAGGACAAATATTTTAAAAATGTTCCACAGCCAATCAAGTTCTGGGGTACTAAATTTCAATGACCAGAAAATGGCAGCAAGGACTAATTTTTCAGTATTTTGGAGAACAAACCGGTGGCCCTTGTTCAATCATAATTTCAAACTTTTTGTGACCCAATCCCAATGTTCCGGACTAGCAGGCTCGAAAGCCTGCAAATCTGATTGGCCCATGAATAGCAGATCGTGATTGGTCGCCACAGACTGATGCGATTGGCTAGTAAATGGGCTGCCGTGATTGGTCCTGTCAAGAGCGGCAAACTCAAATCGCTTTCATTGGCTGCCTAGCCACAGCCAGCCCTATATAAGGGGCTGCTGCAGCTGGGATCTGAAGTCACTAATAAAGAGCTGTTGTTGTTATCTGAGTCTTGCCTTCGTTCTTGAACCATCCTCCCAGACCTAACACCCAGGATGTCAGCAGATTTGAGATATTGTAATCTTATGCTTATGTCACCATCTAGACATCTTTCTTCTCTATCCACTTTATCAAACACCCTCAATTTTCCAAGCATCAGATTATTATCCAGTGACTGTTGCCTTCACATTGGAGGGGGGGGGAGGGTATCAAAACTATAGCCTTACTGTTAGAGCGTCTGATTTTATTTCATCTAGTACTGAATAATTTGTTCTTCTTTCAGGCCAGGGAATTATAAAGAATTTTTTTTTGTATTACATAATTAAAAAATATTTTCTTCCCTTTCAGTCTTTCTGATTGCCAGGGTTTCCAGACATATTTTACAACTGTGTAAACAGTTTGCTCTAAAATGGATTTTGTAAGGCTCGTTACTGACAGGCCTTTAAAATGGAGAATCCTGCATTGTATTTGTTATTAAAAGTGGAAGGGAGGAACAAGCTAATGGAGAAGTGATTATAGTTATTGTTAGCAGTTTGTGAGGTAGTGGTAGCCTAATTAATATTGGAATAACCAGGGAGAAAAGTGTAGCAGAGGCAGCTTTTCCAAAAACTCATTGCATACAAAACTCCATAGAAAGTAGTACCTTGAATTAGGTGGATATGCAGCAGATTATTACTTAATGCAAACTAATAAAACAGAATGTAATGAACTTTCATTTGCCAAATTCCAAAGAATATAGAAAGGAAAAAAGGCAGATCCATCTACTATTTACTTAGTGACTGTATTCATTTGCCATTTTAAAATGGCTTTTCAAAATGTTATGGAAGAGAATACTTTCCAATTAAGGGAACAAATGACTTCTAATGTTTGTCAATATACAATCAATAACTGTTATTGATGACTGAGAAGCCCAGCTGCACACACAGGAGGAGATTCTCAGTGTTGCAGGGCTTCTTTGGGATGAGATTTAACTAATGCCTAGCCTATCTCCTTAGTCTATTAATTCATGTTATCTTTCATTCTCAACATATGATCAGTTTTCTATCTCCCTTTATTTTATTTAGCTTTCCATTTAGTGTAGCATTATCTATGTTGAAGTGTCATATTCTTTTTACCAACTTTGTTAATGTAGCTGTCTAGCACAATTTTCTGTTTTATGGCTAGCCATATCTGTAAGCTGTAGGCAGGGGTGGGATTCTACAGGTTCACACCTATTCGCTAGAACCAGTTGTTAACATTCTAAGAAGTTTGGAGAACTGGTTGTTAGAAGAAATTACTGGCCTAATCCTGTAAGGAAGGCAGGAAGGAAACATTCTGGTGTTGCTTATAGAAACTGCCTCTCCATTAACCCTTATTACATTCCTGGCAGGACTAGACTTCCTGTCTCTGGAACTTCTCTGGAGTTATTTTTCTCTCATTTGCTGGTACTTTGCTTATGTGGAGTGACCATTCAAAGTTACAATGGCACTGAAAAAGGTGATTTATGACTGTTTTTCACACTTACAACTGTTGCAGCACCACCACAGGAATGAAAGGCCAGGCGATGAGATGCATGCCTCGATGTGAGTGATATTGAGTTGCCCACGCCCAGCCAATAATATGACACCAAGCCATGTCCACCCAGTCACATGATCACCAAGCCACACCCACCAACTAAGCTATGCCCACCAACTAAGCCATGGCCACAGAACCAGTTGTTAAAAAATTTAAATCCTACCCCTGGTTGTAGGCATTTCCTGTATTTCTCTGTGAGCATGGCTCATTGACAAGGGTGCTAGCCTCCACAATAAGCAGGTGTGGGATGCTATCGGTTCTGCCTGGCTCTATAGAACCAGTAGCTCTGAAGAGCAGCAGGCACTGAACCAGTTCTGTGTCTGCTGTTGTTTGACCCACCCGCCTGCCTGGGCTCTTACCTGTCCTTTATTTCCTGCTTTTTCAACCACAGCTGCTTTGAGAGGCACAGCTGAGGTTGAAAAAGCAGTAAAAATGTGCTTTTTCAAACGCTGCGCACCCACACACAGCACTTATCAGCTGTCACAGCTTAAGGTTTAGTACACCCCTGCACAAAACGTAATCACCAAACCGGTAGTAACACCGGTTGAATCCCATCCCTGCATCTTCCCATTAGCTTTGTCAGCTACAGAAACTGGCAAAATGGCAAAATGATAGTCATGCTCTAGGACTCTTTAAAGGAATTGTTCAAAGATGAAGAAGTAACCGTGGTAGTTTTAGTTCAGCATTTTCCAACACCTAGTTGTAGAACATATTTTTAATATCGTGGAAATTAGTGGAAAAAATGAATTTCAAAGATGCTAAATAGACTTATTTAAAACAGAAGTTCAAAAAGTGAGTTCTAATGCTTCATAATATTATACATTCTGAACAACTATAGCATCTAATTCACACTTCAGCAACTAAGCTTCCCACTACAAAGTTGTTGGAATATTTATTAACTAAAGAAAACTAAATGAACATTCAGGTACTCTTTAAAAACAGTGCAGCAAATGCAAATGGGAGCGACATTTAAGCAAATCCTATTTGAGGCTTTTGACAGATCAATTTCATTTTGTGATATAGAGAACAGAGTCTATTTTGTATTTTATTACTATTTTTGGTTTTGTTTTCTTCCCTCCTTCAACATTTTTTTGTGTTTAAAAGAAATCTTTCTGATGCCATGAATAATATGGAAAGAGTGCAATTTAGCTGCCATTGTGCAATTTTGGAAAATTCAGTGCATATGATTGAAAACAATTTCACATTATGACATGTGAAGTACCACTGAACTTCTCTGGTACCATTTGAGGATAGATAGATAGATAGATAGATAGATAGATAGATAGATAGATAGATAGATAGATAGATGATAGATAGATAAACTTTTTCATTGTTCAGTCATTTAAGAAAATGTCTTTGAATTTTAAAGTCAAACTTAACAATAAGGTGAATAATTAGGCAGTGTAACTCACAAAGTAGCAGCAGTGATGGGTTCTGTTAAAATGTTTTAGCGGGTTATGCCTGCCATTTCGGAATTACAGAAGTGATTTGCATGGGATTCCAGCTGAGAGTAATAAAGAAAATCATAGAACAGGTTCCAAATGAAAAGACCTCCCAGTACATAGGTGGATTCAGTAGATGTTTTATATAAAAATATAATAGTCACATGAATATTTCAGTAAATGTTTAGTAAGCCTTGGATTTTCTTGGCAACAAAAAGGCTGCTATTAAGACCGGACACCTTTGAATACTACCAACTATTCCTGAATAAATTGGACTTTATTTATGAATAATCCTATATCATGTATATTTTTAAAAAAAATTACTGCAAAAACATCAGGTGTGCTGGATGACACATACACAGAACAACTTAGACTTATATACCACAGGATGCACAGGATCTGCACTTTTCCTGACAGAGAGCTTTGACCTCATTCCTGGGATCTGTTGGAACCCCTTTCCTGGTTTAGGAGTCATAGCCTTGAGTGCTCCTACCACAGGGTACTGGAACCACTTTAGCCTTTACTTTCCACATCTTCTACAATTCCTCCTTCATGCCCTGATACTTCTCTAGTTTCTCATATTCCTTCTTCCTGATGCTGGCACCACTACATCTATCACTACCACTGACTTTTGGTCCTTGTCTACTACCATGATTGATTAGCCAATACCCACTTGTCTGTCTGGATCTGGAAATCCTACAGGATTGTAACTTTTTTATTCTCCACAATGTTTTCCAGGATATCCCATCTATATTTAGGAGGGCCCAGCCCATAATTTGTACAGGTGTTCCTGTACACAATATCAGCTACTTGGCCATGCTGCTTAGTGTATGCTGTTCCTGCCTGCATCTTACACTCTACAACTATATGTTGGACTGTCTCTGAGGCTTCTTATCATAAAATCATAGGAAGTTTTACTTATGATTTTATGACTGGATCAGCCCAGTTAAAGAACAGCCACAGATATAATATGTTCACAAGCATCCCTAATGATGACCAGCACATTTCATGGCTAATATTTTAGGGCGGGGAGGCAGGCAATGTTGCGGCTCCCATCCCTGAGGGAGATACACATGGTGGGACCCAGAAGAAGGGCTTTCTCTGTGGTGAGAGATATTCTCTCTCTGGAATAACATTCCCCCAGAGATTAGAATGGCCCCCACTCTAGCACTCTTCCAGAAGGCACTGAAGAGCTGGTTCTGCCTGTGGGCCTGGTGAACCCAGAGTGGGATGGAGCCCATCAAATGGCTCATGTGATCTGCTGTCGTCGAGGCGGGGGGTGATTTTTTTTCCCCCAGATTTTGTTCTAGTGTACTTTATTAATTTATTTGATTCTTTTTGTTAGTTTCTATTGTTTTTTTTAATATGTTTTTATATTGTGTAAGCTGCCTCAAGTCACCATGGGCAAATAGACAGCAATATAAATTCAACCAATCAATTAATCAATGTATTTTCTTCCTTTTGTCCTATTCTGGATCTAAGATTTGGAAAGTGCCATACAATGCAGAGGCTTGAGATATTCACTTGAACATACTGGATAGGAATGGGATGATGCATTTCATTACCCTACTGTATCTCAGTTCTAATTTTCCAGGTGGGAAGTCTGAAGGAGAATTGTTTTTCATATAAATAGTGTTCACCATGCAAACTGAGAACCTAATGGATCTCATACCATGTTTAGAAGTTGGGCAAAGAAACAAGTGAGTATCTGAACTTCCCTTATGACATGCTAGGAAAACTCTCTTCAGAAATTTAACCAGAACTAACAAAATAACAGACATAAATGAAAGACAAGATTCAGATGATGCTTTTATTGCAAATACAAGAAGCTCTAAAAATGATGACCACACTTGCAGATTCAAACAATCAAATTCATGATTTATAATTGTTTCAGTCTATCTCCCTCCCTTCATCCCTTCCCCTTTCTCTTTCTCTCTCCCTTATGGATAATGCTCTTTTGCCTTTCATTTCTTGGCCTTTGATATAGAAAGCCATAAAGGACCATAAAGATCCTATGTGGTCTCAGGCTTTTTGATTCTGACCCTATGAGCTTTAGTCCTCATAGTGAATATGCTCTAATCTTCTCGGTTTGAAGGCTTCCACATTTTCCTGTTGTATACATTGTGACCTGCTGTAGATACAGAGCAATCAATGAACATGTTCCAGTCAATGAATTAGTCATTAGGCATACAACCAAAGTGTACACTTCATGTTAAATAAATATATTGGATCTAATCAACATAAAATGAAAATAAATTATGTTTCCTAGGTTTCTGTGATTGGTACTAAAATAATGAGAATAAGATAACATAGTTACTTGAAATATTACCACTGTGACTAAAAGACATGGTCACCCTAGAATTTTTCTAGAAACAGAAAATATATGAAGAAGCCCTTTACAACCTTTCTGCATGTGGAGGTTATAAAGGGCTTCAATTTGGAATGTATATTTCTTATTCTGAACAACCTAGTGCACTGTTTAGATGCTCCTCATTAAATATTGCTTTTCCCGTAACTACAATTTAGCTGGGGGGGGGGGAGAGACTTTTCTTAAGCTAATTACACTCACAATCTAACGCCTAATAATGACAATGGTAACACCTTGAATAGAAAAGAGTTGAACTGTGGAATCTTGGTGCTCTCTCAGCTCATCTTGGTTAGCACTAAGGACTCCACAACAGTACTTTGATTGTTTTTGATGATCAAAATTTGATCTTCCATTTTACAATGTTCATGGGTGTTGAGAACCAGTAATAAAAAGACCACTTAATCAAGGGCATTCAACTTAACATCTCCAAGTAGATTTGCATCACTATGGTGTACAATGTCAGGACTCCAACAAACCCACCCCCATTCAAATCATAAGTCTCTAGCCTCATCTCAGAGAAAAGAAAATTGATTTATTAGAAGTGGACATGTTGGTTTTGGCTGGATGCAGCCGATACTAAATTACATCATTCATTTCCCCCTTGACCCTGGTCTTCCCCCCACTCCCTGGATGTGTATTCTCCAATGGGACACATCCATCCCCAAGAGTTATCAATCATGCTTTCCAGTAATTTTCTTGCACTCTGGGTGATTATCTAGGCATTTAAGGAATGCACTGTTTTCCCCCACTCCCTTTTTATGGCAGCTAAAAAGACCAAAGGAGTATCTTTTTAGTTGACACAGTTTACGCATAGAATGTGCATATAGTAAATGGATTGGCATTCCACCTTTCATTTTAGCTACCATCTTTCTGTATAAGCTCTAGGCACATGGGTAGGTGTTTTTTTTCCCCAAGAGGCATAACTGTAAGAGACTGAGCAGGGTATTTTATAAATACTTACTTTTTGTTGAGATCACATTTGACATAGTAATTTTGAAAGTAGGCAGCTGAAATGGTGAAAGCCCAGAGAGGAAATCTTTTTCCATGAAAAGATTTTCTTAATTTGGTTTAGTTTTCAGAAAACAGAAAGAAAATAGCCTGATCATATTCAAGACTTCAGTTTTGCCTAAAGCTCTTTCCTGATACCTTAGCTATTATTTTTTATTAATTATTTAAAGTAAACCATAAACTGGTTTATGGATTGGGAAACTTTTTAACTTTGATTATATGCTACTAAACTGCCTTTGCTAAAAGATTGTCTATAAATTATTTTAAAAATAATTTTGAAATCTATTTTCCCCCTAGCTTTTGCACAGCTTTGAGGAAAGCATCAAGTAAATATGAGATGAGGCAGAATTAGCTGTTGGCAAATATGAACAGAATCTATATTTTAGAAACATGGATTTTAGATACAAATTCCCCAATGGAAAATCCTTGAATATATGCAGAGATTCTTTTAAGAGTCAACTCACTCCCTCTCTCTTTCTGGCAGAACATGTGATCATAAGATCACTTTTGAGTGTGAGGAGATTTCATCCTAATGGATGCTACCAGGCTAAATTCCACAGAGTTTCCTTTGAAATACACCCCTAATTGACATTGTCAACACTACACATTTGAACTCTGAACAGGTCAAAAAGTGGGTCAGCCTAAGAATCTTTTTGCAGAGTTAATGAGCAATTTGTCACTTATTTTGAGGGCACAAAGGCATATTTGAAAAACCAGGCTAGGCTAAATCAAAACTGACATTTGGTCAGTTTCTGCTGATATAGCGGCTATTAAAGAAGCTTTCTGCAGCACTCTAATCCATGTAGAGAAACATGTAGTACTTACAGGGCAAACCATAAAAGAGAACAATTTATGTCCTATCAAAACACTACATTCTTCAGTAATGTGGGTACTTTCAAAATTAGATACTGCACACACAAAAAAACTATAAAAATAAAAAAGAAGATGCATTTCTTTCTATGGTATTTATTTCATCAGTGGCATAAAATACATATATTAAAATGCATTTAATCAGTCAGTGCTTATGCAAGTGGGAGTAACCCAAAATTAACAACTTACACAGCTGTGGTGGGATTCAAATTTTTTTACTACTGGTTCTGTGGGCCTGGCTTGCTGGGTGTGGCAGGGGAAGATACTGTAAAATCTCCAGTCAAAGGTGATATTTGCTGGTTCTCCAAACTACTCAAAATTTCCGCTACCGGTTCTCCAGAACTGGTCAGAACCTGCAGAATACCACCTCTGATACACAGTCAATTGACAGATCATGGTTATCTTTACACTGTTTTGTAGACTATTGGCTTGTCAGGCTCAGGCCCAAAGATGAGACAGTGAGATCCCATTGAGTCCAATCTTTTATTTGCTTACACCTAACAGACTCTTAACAAACTAAAGCCATAATTTTCCAAGCTACTTATTATATCCTGAGAGATTCTAAAATGTGGTTACCCTGAACTTCCTTCACCTGTCCCACCTCCAGTTTGGGATTGTGCAGTCTCTTAATCTGGGCCTCTTTCTGGAAAAGCTTTGGGTTCACCAAAATCTTCAGCGTGCTACTGGAGGATGGGGAGGCTGAAAACGGGCCACACAGGACCTCTGCATGTCCTGTTTTCAGCTGGGAGAGTGCTGCAGGAGGCCATGGAGGCTGAACATGAGACATGGAGGGCCCATACATGGCCCCTCCATGCCCATTTTGGCCAGCAGGGTACTGCAGGAGGTGTTCGTCCTGTTTCCCCCTCCCCCCCTCCACCAGCTCATGGAGGAGAATTACAATGCTGATCTGGCCCTCAAAGAAACCCAGTTTGACAGCTCTGGTATATATGATATGGATGAGAGAATGTTCTCAGGGGCAACTGTGAGCTCTCACAGCACAAAATGAAATAGAAAAAAAAGGGCAAATCAATAAATATAGGTATGTGTAAAATAATTCATTCTATTTTCCAGATCTATCAAATGACCCATCTCCCTTCTCCTCTATAAATCCATAAAAAGATACCATCTATTTGACACACCCTTTTTTCTTAGTTTGGTTAAGCTATAAAATGTAAGTAATGAGGTCTAAAAATAGGAAAGAAAATCCTAGGTGTGATAAGCCAACTTTCAGTGGCAATTTGGAATTTATCATCCCCAAAAAGTAGTACTTGTATCATTCCCTGATGGGCTGATTATAGTAACAATCACTGGTGTTCACAACTACAGTGTAATTGTCTGCATTGGGGAACTGCCTTCTCTACTTAAGCAGAATCCTTGCAGAATCAGAAATAAATAGATTCAGAATTGTAGCAATTTTTTTTTACTGTATTCCCTTTTCAGCAGAAGTTGCTTCATTTTCATTTTTTCCACATTTAATACAGCTTACCTAGTTTTAGATGGAACAGACTAATAAAGATAACTTTTTAAAGCATGTTTTCAAAGAATTAATAATGAGCATTAGCTCTGTTATTAAATGTAACCAAAGTTTGACTGTCATACGGCAGAATGAAGCCTTTTATCTGATGTCAATTAAATTGGAGTTGTCTGAATGGACTGTGTTTTTTGAATTGTCAAAATCAGAAAGAAACCAGGTTTTGTTTGCCTTCTTTTCACTGATTTTACCTAGCTCTCAGCTCCATTCAACGTTAAAATGACATACTTTTTCATGAATCATTTATTCAGATAAATTCCGAATAGTTTAGCTCTTGTCTCCCTCATTAGGCAGATTATATAGACAGATTGCTACCTTGAGCCAATCATTTTTTTTTCTTCCAGTGTTCTAAATTGTTTCTCTGGCTTTCCTTGTCTAAACAATGCTTCTTGCTCTGCCTTCTTTAATAAAGCTAAATGATTGCTGATATGTCATCCCTGGAATGCTTGACGGGGCAAACAATACCAATATGCACCTAGCCTGACTTTCAGTTATCTCAGATTTAAAAACCATAAAGTCTGTGTAATTAATCAAAAGTGTATGAATGAAAAAAATGTTGAAACCTATGAATATGGTGTAAAAGAAACTGATCTACAAAGCATTTTGGACTATTTGGCAAAGTTAATTAGTTATGTGATTACCTTAATGTGGGCTGAATTGACATCTTTTATGCCACCCTTGTTCATTTCTTCAAAGAAAAATCACACAAATCTATATTCATTTAATATACTATGTTTTCCCCAAAATAAGACCTGGTCTTATTTTCTTCGGGGGGTCAAAAATAAAGACTAGGGATGTCTTATTTTTTTTAATCTATAGGAGGCAGTGAGCACGTGGGCTGATAGGAGTGGGAGCACTGCTACCACTGCCCCCACCCTCTGCCCCAACATCTACTTGCCTACAGATGCAACATAGCAACCTCTCAGCATGCCCTGGCCTCCACCTTCCCTCCCTGATGGCCCTGCTGCTGCTGGGATAATGGAGCTCAGGTCTCGCCTAGGCTGCTGCTACAACAAACAAAGCAAACCCATTCAGTCTAACTGCATATCTATATGCTGCCAGAATGTAGGCTGGGTGAACTACCACTTTGATGGGCAGGAACCCCACGGCAGCCCTGCAATGGGACAGATGGAGGAGGGGAGAAGATTGTCCCTTCCTCCTTTGTGCCCTAAAAGTTGCCCTGCACCATGGAGGAGGAAGGGGAGATCTCTCCCTCCCTCCTCCATCTGTGCTGCTGCAGGGCTGTCACGGAGCTCCTGCCCACCAAACAGGTAGCTCACCCAACCCACTTTCCAGTGGCCCAAAGTAAGGTGGCTTTCATGATCAAAGTAGGACAGTTTCCTGGTTTCTTAGCATGGTGCCTTAACCGCTCAATCAAATGGACTTTTTATTCAATACCAACCTGACTGATATTAAATTAAATTATTGTATTGCATTTGAGTTGAGTTCTATTCCTGCCTTAGACACAAAACTAGCTGGGTGACTGTTGTAGAGCGATGGTAAGGAAGAGGCATGAGACCAGAGCGTACAACTAACAAGGCTTTATTGCGGGGAATAAAGGGTTGTCGCGTCTGCTTGCTAACTTGCAGACTAGCGGGCGACAACAGGGCTGGCTCTGCCCGACAGCCGGCTTATATAGCCGACTGTCAAACGGAGCCAACCAATGGGAGCGGCTGGTGCTCCCGCTCAAGCAGCGGACCTGGTTGGGAACCCCCACCAGTTCCACGGACATAACACTCCTTTCCCCCAGCTGGGAACATGCGTAGTCCTGCAGGTAAGCCGGCTGCCTACGCTGACGACCAGAGCGTCTTAGTTCGGGTGAACTGTTGGCTGGTGACAAGTCCGGAACCTCAGGACGTGCCTCGACGGTCTTGCTCTGGCGCGGTGTCCTGCGAGGTCGGCGAGTCCCCTTGCTCGGGCTGACCCGGGCGAGTCTCGTGGTCCGGTTGGCAAACTGGAACGCTCAGCTGCTGAGTCGGTGACCCTGGCCGGAAACTCGGGTTCTCCAGTAGACCTTCCTGTTCGTCGGGGAAGCCCGGGTCCCACAGGGAGCTTCCGTCCAGCACAGGCAGGGAGACGTTGGCACTGGCAGGTCGGGTTGGGTTGGTATCAGCCGCACGTCGCCTTCTGAGTTGGTCCACGTGCCTTCGCCACAAGCGTCCATCCTCCAGGAGGACCCTGTAGGATCTTGGCCCTGTGACTGACACGATTTGGCCTGGTACCCACAAAGGATCCCCTGCATAGTTCCTGGCGTACACCAGGTCTTGCAAGGCAAAGTCTCGGACCAGACTGTCAGACCCTAAAGGGGTGTCTGGGCAGTAGTGGGGGTGTAGCCTGTCCAGGGTGGTTCTAAGTCGTCTCCCCATTAAAAGTTCGGCGGGAGATTTGTTAGTAGTGGTGCAAGGCGTCGTATGTTGGCTAAGCAGGAAACGAGACAGTTTAGAGTGCCAGTCTACTTGGCCAAACCTGGCGAGTGCCTCCTTGGCTGACCTTACTGCTCTCTCTGCCATCCCGTTGCTGGCGGGGTGAAAGGGAGCTGTAAGGACATGTCTGATGCCCAAATTAGCCACGTACATACTGAACTCACATGACATGAACTGCGGGCCATTGTCAGACACCAGCATGTCTGGAAGTCCATGGGTGACAAACAAATGGGTCAGGGCTTTGACTACTGCTTGGGTGGTGGTCGTGGGAAGCAAGGCCATGTCAATCCACTTGGAGTAGGAATCCACGACCACCAAGAAGGTCTTGCCATGCACTGGTCCAGCCAGGTCGATGTGCAGGTGAGACCAAGGGGCACTAGCACTTTCCCACCTGGTGGGTGTGGCGGCGGGCGGGGCAGCCCTGGTTTCTTGGCAGGGTTGGCAAGAGCTTACCCAGTTGGCGATTTGAGCATCCATGCCGGGCCACCAAACGTAGCTGCGGGCCAATGCCTTCATCCTTACGATGCCCGGATGGCCCTCGTGAAGCACCTTCAGGATGGGTACTCAAAGGGTGGCTGGGATGACTACTCTTGTGCCCCACAATAGACATCCCTGTAGCCTCGACAGTTCCTGCTGGCGGGTTTTAAAGGGAACAAAGTCAACGGTACATTGAGTTTCCGGCCACCCCCTTCCCACCCAGTCCAGAACCTGGGCGATTATTTTGTCTTTTTTGGAGTGCGCCACGATGTCTTCGGCTGTCACTGGAAGTTTGAGTTCGTTGACCTCAAAGATGGCGTGAATTGGTGCAGGGTCCTCGACTGGGACTGGCAGTGGGCAGTGACTGAGGGCCGGCATGACTCAAGTTCTTGCCAGGACGATGCACCAACTTGAATGAGTAGGTGGCCAGAAACAAAGTCCATCTGGTCATTCTGGGTGAAAGTACCTGTGGGGTTTGCTTATCTCCAGATAAAAGTCCTAGGAGAGGTTTATGGTCAGTCACAAGTTCAAAATGGTGGCCAAACAAGAATTCGTGGAACTTCTTAACTGCAGCAACCGCAGCCAGGGCCTCTTTATCGATTTGGCTGTAGTTCCTTTCTGCCGAGGAGAAGGTCCTAGAAAAGAAGGCAATTGGTGCCTCGGAGCCGTTGGGGAGTCTGTGGCTTAGGACAGCCCCAATCCCGAAAGGGGATGCGTCAGCAGCCAGGACCAGAGGAAGGCGTTGATCGAACTGGACTAAAACCGCTTCCGATGTGAGTAATGATTTGACTGATTTGAAAGCGTGGGCTTCTTTGGGTCCCCAATGCCAGGGTGAGTCTTTATCTAAGAGTCTATGTAGGGGTTCAGTGACTGATGCTTTGTGCGGGAGGAATGAGGCGTAAAAGTTTAGAAGCCCCAGAAAGGCTTGTAGTTCAGTCTTGTTGGTTGGTGTGGGTGTCTCGTGGATGGCCTTCACCTTGGACTCAATTGGGTGGATGCCGGAGGCATCTATCCTATAACCCAGAAAGTCCACCTGTCTAGTGGCGATGGCGCACTTCTCCTTTTTAAGTTTGAGGCCATGCTGCCTAAACTTCTCTAGCACTGTCCTGACCCTCTGAATGAGTTGGGGTTGGCTCGTAGCTGAGACTAAGATGTCATTGAAATACAGGACAACTCCCGGGAGACCTTGGAGAATCCGTTCCATGAGTGATTGGAAAATACCCGGGGCCACACTGACCCCGAATTGGAGGCGCTTACATTTGAATGCCCCTCTATGTGTGACTATGGTTTGTAATTCAGCTGTCTGATCATCAACAGGGAACTGTTGGTATGCCTGGGACATATCTAACTTGGCGAAAATGGTGCCGGGTTCGAATGTGTGTAACAGGTGCTGAATAACAGGGACGGGGTATGCGCTGACCTGTAAATAATGGTTGAGCGTGGTTTTATAGTCTGCTCAGATTCTTAAACTGCCATCCTTCTTGAGTGGGGTGACTATGGGGGTCTCCCATTTGGCGAAATCAGTAGGTTCTAACACCCCTTGTTTAAGTAGTTTGTCTAATTCTGCGTCCAATTTGGGACGGATGGCGAAAGGCACCCTGCGTGGCTTAAGGCGGAGAGGAATTGCCTGGGGATCTACGGAAAACGAGATGGGGGTGCCCGAGTAGCAACCCAGCTCGCTGCTAAATACGTCAGAAAATTCAGAAAATAATGTATCTACGTCAGAAGTTGAGACAGCATGGATCCCAGTTACACTAAGGCCAAGGGAAGGAAACCAATCAAGTCCCAACAGGCTGGGGAGGGCACCATTAACAACCACTAAAGGCAAATGGCCTTTAAAGGCTTGGAATTGAACGAGGAACTTGCCTTTCCCGAGGACCGGAATGTTCTTGCCCTGGTAGTCCCGCAGTGTCAGGTGGCATCTTTGGAGCTGTTTCCTTGACAGTCTGGGCTGGATCTTCTTCAGAGTGTCCCAGGAGATGATTGAGAGTGCAGATCCCATGTCTACCCCCATCCTGCAGGGTTTACCTTCTAGGAAAACAGAAATTTTAATTTTATCGGGGGGTTGGGAAGTATGGTTAGCGTGGTAGCAGGTATAGCAGTCCTCCACTTGCCTTTGGGGAATAGAAGGTGGCGGAGGTCTTTGAGGCAAGGAGCGCCCTGCTTGGCATACTCTAGCGAGGTGACCCTTCTTTTGGCAGTTCAGGCAGATGGCGTTTCTGAACCTGCAGGATGCCCTAGAGTGGGAGCCTCCGCAGGTTAGGCACAAGGGCGGTTGTTTGAAGTTGTTTGTCTGTCCCGCTCCTACCTGTGAAGGCTTCTGATGTTTAAGGCGGTTGATGTCTGACGAGTCTGTGGGGTCTTTTTCACTGAGCACTTCTTCAGAATGGACGGTTGGGCTGCTGGGCTTTAATGGAGTGCCCTGAATCTCAGCTGCTGACTGTGCAGAGAGCTCAGCAGCCAGGGCTTCCTCCATGGCTAGGGCCAGATTCAAGTCCTTTTTTGCCAGCAAACGTCTTTGGAGTCTCAGGTCTCTAACCCCACAGATGATCTGGTCCAGCAGCATGTCTTCCAGATATTCTTTGAAACTGCACTGTAAGGCAGCTGTCCTCAGGGCAGCCATGTATTCGTTGATCGACTCCCCCACTGCCTGCTTCCTGATTCTGAATGCATACCTTCTAGCGATCTGGGATGGTTTTGGCGCGTAGTGATTGGAGAGTATTTCTTGTAATTCATCCCATGGGATGCTTCTGATGGCGCGTGGTGAGACTAACGCTGTAGCGGTGTCAAAAATGGCGGCCCCACAATAGCTGAGGAAATAAGACTTCTTCCTATGTTCCGCAGCGTCAGCTAACCCGATGGCATCGAGGAAATGGCTGAAGCGATTCTTGTAGGAGTCCCACGTTTCCTTGCTTGGCTTGAATGGCGGGAATGGTGGATTAGCATTCATCGTGGGAAGTGTCGGGTTCGTCTTCTTCAAATCGTCTTTGAAATCGCGCTCTTAAAAGAGCGCAGGCTGTGACTGTCTCTCTGGGTTACGTAGCTCTTTTTGAATTTCGCGCTCTTGGTGAGCGTTGGCGGCCGCGGCTACGGCGCCGGGGCTCGTTTCAGTGACTGCGGCTCGAGTAATGGTGGTTTGAATTTCGCGCTCTTTGTGAGCGTTGTGCGGCTGCGGCTACAGCGCTCGTGACTTCACTCTCAGTGATTTACAGCTCTTTGAATAGACGCGTCTGGCTAGCCTTCAACCATCCCACCCTCGTCGCCAGTGTTGTAGAACGATGGTAAGGAAGAGGCATGAGACCAGAGCGTACAACTAACAAGGCTTTATCTGCGGGGAATAAAGGGTTGTCGCGTCTGCTTGCTAACTTGCAGACTAGCGGGCGACAACAGGGCTGGCTCTGCCCGACAGCCGGCTTATATAGCCGACTGTCAAACGGAGCCAACCAATGGGAGCGGCTGGTGCTCCCGCTCAAGCAGCGGACCTGGTTGGGAACCCCCACCAGTTCCACGGACATAACAGTGACCATGGTCCAATCCAGAGGTGGTGTTCAGCAGGTTCTGACCAGTTCTGGAGAAGCAGTAGTGGAAATTTTGAGTAGTTTAGAGAACCGGCAATAACCTTCCCCCAGGAGTTGGGACTCAATCACACTCTTTCAGCTTTAGGAAGAAGAATCAATTGCAAAAATTCATGCCAAGAAATTCCAGAGACAAGTTACCAGTAGTCAGAATTGGCTTAAAGGGAGAGGAAGTGAGAGGGAGAGAGAAAGACAGAATGAACTATGAATATTTAAAGATACAAGAGAAAATATACATTGAATTGAATTAATAGAGACACTGATTCTATTTGAACTTTAAGGGAAAAAATCCTAGTAGAATAGTGGAATCAACAATCAGAGTGGTGGTAGGCTGCCCTTTAATGATGGATTCATTCAATCAGTCAATCAAAATAGAGCTAGAAGGGACCTTGGAGGTCTTCTAGTCCAAACCCCTGCTCAAGCAGGAGATCCTATACCATTTCAGACAGATGGCTGTCTAGTCTTTTCTTTAACAAACCCAGTGATAAAGCATCTACAACTTCTGAAAGCAAGCTGTTCAACTGGTTAATTGTTCTCATAGTTTCTCCTTAATTCCAGGTTGCTTCTCTCCTTGATTAGTTTCCATCCATTGTTTCTTGTCTTGCCTTCTAGTACTTTGGAAAATAAGTTCTTGTGGCAGCCCCTCAAATACTGGAATACTACTATCATGTCTCCCCCAGTCCTTCTTTCCTTTACAATGGCCATACCCAATTCCTGCAACCATTCTTCATATGTTTTTGTCTCCAGGCCTTTAATCATCTTAGTTGCCCTTCTTTGCACTTTTTCCAAAGTCTCAACATCTTTTTTGTAATGTGGTGACCATAACTCGATGCCGTATTCCAGGTGTGTCTAAGGCTTTATTAAGCAGTATTAAAACTACACATGATTGTGATTCTATGCCTCTGTTTATACAATCAAGGGTTATATTAAGCTTTTTTGGCTGCTTCCACAGACTGCTGGCTCATGTTTAATTTACTGTTTTTGAGCTAGATTTTACCTCATCTGAACTTTGCTGGTTCTCCGAACTGTACTGTGTGTGTACTGTTTGCAAGAAATCATCAGCTGTGCTGCCTGGACAGCTAACAAGCGCTGCATGTGGGTGCACAGCATTTGAAAATCCTCTTGTTTCCTGCTTTTTCAACCTCAGCTGTGCCATGCACAGCCTAGAGCCCGGGCAGGTGGGTGGGCCAAACACCGAACCGGTACAGTGCCAGCTGCTCTTCCCAGCTACAGGTTCTATAGAACCAGGCCGAACCAGTACATCCCACTCCTGGATAACATCTGCCATCTCCTTCAGAACTCTGGGATGTAGTCCATAAAGTCCCAGTGATTTATATTCATCAAGATCATACAGGTGTTCTTTTATCATTTTCTTGCTTTTTTAATTTTAATTTTTAGTCTTTTACAGTTATGTTTTGGTAGGTTGGGCTACAGTTTCTTTTTTCATGAAGACTGATGCAAAGAATCAGTTTCTCTCTACTGCCTGTTACTTTCTTGCTATCTTCTCTCTTTAGATGACTGACTGTTTCCTTGACTTTTTTCTTGTTATTTATATATTGAAAGAATTTTTTAAATTATCTTTGACTTTTCTTGTAAATATTTCTTCATTCTGAGCTTTGCTTTCCTGACTTCATCTTTGTAGATTTGGGCTATCTGCTGATATTCTGACTTAGTTAAGTGTGCCCCTTTTTGCTTTTTTTGTATTTATCCCTTTTGTCTTTCAGTTTATCAGAGAGATCTTTGTGCAATCATGCTGGTTTTTCTTTTTCAGTGGTATTGTGTTGGACAGTCAAGATTGGAAATCCTTTTTCAAAATGTACCTTCAGTATGTGTCATCCAAAGTTAGACTTTATGACTTAAATGGCCCTTTCAAGTGCTAAACATAACAGATTATAGGTCTTTAAAAAATTCAAACATACCATGAAAACAATTCAGAACCATACCTTAGAAAGAAATTAAGTACAGGACACTTGAAATAAACGAGTAATTCAACAAGATCTAATCTATATAGTACTAAAACTTTCATGTTTATCTGTTTGTTTGTCTCTTGAAGTTAGCCCCAACAATAGATTATGTTCTGTTTGAAGGTTGTTGATATGCACACACAAATGTGACATTCAAAGCTGACAGATTTACTGCAGTTTTAGGCAGATAACAGCAGACAACAATGTGAATCAAATGCCTAGCAAGAGAGCTTGATTCAAGAGAGCCAAATACAGTCCAATAAACAATGGTGTAATCCAAATACATTCCAAGAGTTACCAGATGCCAAATTGAGTAGACAGCTGGTCCAATGGTCAAGAACCACAAACAAGAAACAGAAACAAGATGCAAGAATTGAAAAATCAAACAGTCGCCTCCAACAAAGACTGGAAGTAAAAGAGCTATCTAAATTTCTGGAGCCAGCTAGCTACAATTATGCATGGCTCATCCTTTGCTTAATGAGAAGCCTCATTGAGGAACATTGCTCTGCTTGTGTCTGGATTTACCTAGACCTGAGGCTTGGGGGTTATGTCTTATCATCCTACTACTTCAGCTAAGTGGGTGATGCCTATGACTGATCATCTTTCACTGAATCCTGGCTTCCTGTTTTCTGAGGCTGACCATTCTAAAGCATATGCTCAGCTGAGCAATGATGTCAGATTTCAGGTCAGAAAGCCTATGAATTATAACCCATTTTAGCAATAGCACGTATATACCACTTCACAGTGCTTTACAGTCTTCTCTAAGTGGTTTAGAGAATCAGCATAGTCAGAGGTGGGCTGCTGCCAGTTTGCACTGGTTCAGGTGAACTGGTAGTTAAGATTCTGCACAGGACAGAAAACCGGCAAATCCCACCACTGGCTGGCTCTCCCTCATTCATTTTTTGGGCTGTTTTCTGGGCTGTTTTTTCAGCCATTTTCAGGATGTTTGGGGGGCATTTTGGGGGTATTTTCAGGCTCTTTTTGGGTTGAACATGGCTTAAAAATTAGGCCCAAAGGGCCTGAAAATGCCCCCCCAAATGGCCTGCAAATGGGCCAAAAATGGCCTGAAACAGTCCAGAAAATGGCTGAAAACAGCCTGGAAAATGGCCTGAAAATGGGCCAAAAGCAGCTTGAAAATCAGCCAAAATCGGCCAAAAAACAGGCTGAAAAATGGGCAGAGGTGTGGCCAAGCCAGTGATGGGATTAGCCCCATCCAGCTGAATCCTACCTCTGCCTTTGAGGGGGGGGGTATGATGTGTTGATCACATGACCAACCAGCCATGTCTACCCAGCCAGAGAACCAGTTAAGTTATTCCAATCCCACCACTGAGAATATTGCTCCCAATAATCTGGATCCTCATTTTACTGATCTTGGAAGGATGGAAAGATGAGTCAACCTTGAGCTGGTCAGGACTGAACTCCTGGCAATTGGCAGAGTCAGCCTGCAATACTACATTCTAACCATTGCACCACCATGATTTCTGTAATACTGTAATACTCCTTATTACATTGTACTACAACAATATTAGAACCAAGGTAACTAAAATTTGCTAACTTAAAAAATGGTTAATAAATTGGGCACCTATTACTTCTGTGGAACTGAAATTTAGACAATGTTCAGACCAATGTTATTCACGTAGTTATGGCCATCAAAGCATTCCCACCTTCAGTATTGATTTCTGAAGCTCCTTGCTGGTTTCCCACAAGCAAAGTCAATAGGAAAGTCAGTAGGAAGTTGGATGTCACTTCCACTCCCACTACTTTTTGCCCACTTCTGATCATTCTGTTTATCTGTTTAGATAAATATTGACTTATAATTGAAGTTAGTTTGCCACTGCAATTATTTTCCTATTTATGATACATACTCTTCTTAGATGATCATAGGACCATCCAGCAATAGGATAATAAAGCAATAAAAAGACGATCAACCTAATATTTAAAATTCATTCTGGTCATATCCACTATCTTACTCTCAAAAATGTTTCAATAAGTCGCAGGATTTTCTAGTAATTCATATGTGGGGAAATGGCAAAATGAGTTATTCATTATTCCTAAATCTCCTAATATGAACGAGTAGGAGTATGAGCAACTCAATTCAGACAAATTCAAAAAGAATGTCTTACAATGCCAAGGCATTACAGTACATGGAAAATGAAATACAACTGAACTTAAACATCCAACCACCTATTTTAATATTCTCTTAGACTTCTTATTATAGTTGTACTTGCCAACATCAGAAAAGCTGTTTCTTCAGACGTTCCATTGCACCTACAAAGAATTTCCATTTTAGGGAGATTTTAAGACTCGTTGAAGAAGAAATTGTGTAACATTCTCAACATGGGATCATTTTTTTTACCCAAGTAAAACACCTTCATTTTAAATAAATGAAAACAAATGAAAAGAACAAACCATTAACCTTTAAGTCTCAATGCAGTCATATCTCTTTTTTTCATTTGTATCAAGATTGTGTTTAATTACCCATGCAAAATAGTGCAACTACCACAGAAAATACACCATTCTTACTTTTAAAATATATATATATTGGGGTACATTGTTGCAGTGTTAAAAGATCCAAAGGAAGCATATGAAGAAAACACTGCTGAGACATAAATATTTAAATGCAGATTTCTTCTGAAAATAGTTTTCTCCTTGGCTAGAATGAAAAGAATTTTTTACTGAGAATCTGTAGAAATAAATAATCAATGAAGTATCTGTTTCAATATAAAACTTTGCTATAATTTACAGAACTTAATAATTATGCCATTTGAGGAGTTCCGGTTTGCAGCGCTTCGGGGCAGGCAGGAATCCACAATCATGCGCAGTTTCTGCCTACGTTCGCTGCTGGAGTGCCCTGAGCCACCTGGCTTCAGGGCAAGCCACTTCCGTAGAAGGTGGCGAAGATAGGGGGGAATCTGACAGGGTCGAGAGATATCGCACCTCTCTTCTCTAGCCGGCAAAACCCCCTTTTCCGAAGGCAGTTGAGCGGCGGTCAGAAAAATGGCTACCACAAAGAAGCGCTGAGCCAGAAAAGAAAGTGCAGGAGCAGTTGCGAAGAAGTGAAAGTGTTTTTGCTGACTGGGACAAAGCAACAACGAAAGTACCCTGGAACTCAAAATTTGCGAAAGATACATCGTTTCCAGAGATTTACAAGCGGCGAATGGAAATTAAAAGGAAAAGTTTTTTTTTTTCACTCTCCTTCCTAACGTTGACAGTGAATAGAAATACATGAGAAATTGGAAAAACCCGCATTGGCACTAATAGGTAATTAAATGCTAAAGGGATAATAAGGATTTCTGAATACTTAAAAAAAAAATTTTTTTTTGCTGTAAGTGGGAAGGGAGAGGAAAAGAATTGGAGCAGGATTTGGAAGTAAGGAGGAGATTGCCTAGAATTTTACAGAATTACTAAATACTAACAAGACTTCTAAAAGATACATTATAATTGGAACTTTGCAACTAAACAGTAACCCCAGAAAGAGAAAGTGAAGAAAGAAGAAAGTGCTAAAAGAAATAGCTTATTTGGATTGTTTGGTGACTTTGGGACTTTTGGAAATTATCTTTGACACTTGGGTGGTTGTTTTGGAAAAACTTCTTCTTTCTAGAATGGCATCACTTGTGGATGAATTGAAAATTGAATACAAAAAAATACAAAGAAGAAGAACAAGAAGAGAAAGACTCTCTTGGCACTCTTTTTCAATTCTTAGAAATGGCGATTTGTACCTATGAGAAACTGACTGCGCAACAAGATGATTGGGAAGAAGAAGCCATCTTTGATGAACAAGTAACTTTATTTGGGGAAGAAAGGGAGAAAGAGAAAAAGAAAAAGGGGACTTTAAGATTTGAAAAAACAACCAAAAAAGAGAAAAATAAGTGAAAAGTGGATATAATGTTAGAAAACAACAGAAAGGGGGAAAGCAGAAGAAGAAAAGGGAGGTGGAGAGACAAGGGGGTAAAAAGGGCAGGGAGAAGAACAAGCAAGAGAGGAAGGAAGGGATGAGGAGCCTCAATGGTGGGGAGCAAGATGTAAAGAAACAAGATTTATTTAGAGATAATGGGTAAATTTAATTGAAAAAGGGATTCTGTAAAGGTACATAAGATTGTATTGTTATATTTGTATTTAGAAATCATATTAGAAAATTGGAAACAACATGTGATCAAAAAATGGGATAAAATATTTAGTGTAACTTAGTGAAATTTTTGTGAATAAAAGGAAGGCAATGAAATAAATGAGAGAATTGAAATAGGAGGAAATGGGAACATCTTAATGATATAATGATTTAAAATATAAGTGATGTGATGTGGGGGGGGGAAATAACTATGGAAAGTATAAGTGTTCCCATAAAAGTATGATATTTAATTGAAAAGTAATGTGTAAAATGTTTAAGATTTAAATGAATATTAATGATTAGATTTGAATTGGCATGGATAGTTGTTTTAATTATATTATATACTTATAAATTTTCTCTTTTTATAAAACATAATGTGTAATTTTAGAATGTACTAAACAGAATCCCAATGGAACTCATGTATTATATTAAGTGTTACAAATTTAGGGGAAAGAGTTAAAGGCATCATACTCCAATCAGTGTACAGGAGAAATTTTGTTTAAAGAGAAAAACTAAATAGATAGCTGGAAACAGAACAGACAAAGAATAATAAGCATTATGATCTGAACTGAGAAGAGATAAACAAAATAAAACTAAGAAATTTAAAAGAGGTGAGAAGCTATATAGAAAATGGAAAATGGTAATAAGATATGGAATGGTATATAAAATGAACATGAATTTGAATTTGTATCTGTACGAAGAGATGTAACCTGGGATCAAGCAGCTTTCAGAAAAGATGTTTTATGTTTTTATGTTTTATGTTTTGTTTGTGTATTGTCTTTGAAAATCAATAAAATGTGTTTAAAATAATAATAATAATAATGCCATTTGAAATATAGGCCATATGTTTGATTATTTCTGATAGCAATATAAAAGGTTCTAGGCTTCTATATTATATTTGTTCTCCAGTAGCACCTATTCGTTATCACTTATCTAACTCAGTGCATGTGTTACAGTAAGAACTCAGCCACAAAGGGCATACTGCAAAGGTGATCATATTCAAGGTAAAAATATAATCAAGATAGTTTCAGTTTATTACAGTCCCAGACCAGAGACCAGGACAAATAAAAACATGAATATCCAATTAAAAATTCTAGAATAAAATAATAAATATCAAATAAAATCTATGTTAAAATCCAGTCTGTCGATTACACATGGCCTAAATACAGTAAAATAACAATCCATAAACTATGAGGCCCATAGTCAATTTAATACTAAAATGCAAAGGATTAAGCAGTGCAAAATGTTTGGAACATTTGTTGTATAAAATAGCCATGGTGGATTAGACATATGTTTCTGATGAATTTCTAGTGCTGCTGTGTAGAATCTAGCCAATCAAGATAGTTGTTGCCTAGGTACCCTCTATTTGTAAGCAAAAAATTAACCAATTACTCAATTAAATTATACTATTCATATTTGATGGTAGTCTGCTCTATGTTATGGAACTTTGGGATATAAAAATAGCACTATTATACAAACAGAATGAGGAACAGCTAAAATGAGTTGACTAGTACTGGTATTAAAGAGCTTTTTAATGCTAACATTCAATGTTTCTATAATTGTGACCAGGACATCAATAGTGCATCTAAGTTGCTCAGAATAAAAAGACTTCATGATGTAAGTGCTGCTAATAAATATACACACTACTGGGTAAAGTCAATTTAAATTGTGCCTCTCCACTCTTTACATTTATGAGCACAGTTGCTGTGTAGGGAAGTAATATGCTGTTCAGCAATATCCTCACACACACTAGTTACAATAGCCACTTCTCACACCATAATTTTAGCACTTCAGACACTTATAAGCACCATTGTCATATGTGATAGTGCTTTTAGTGGCTAAATATCATTCACACATACTGCTTAATGTTAGCAATACTTAACTGTGTTTTATATTAAACATAAAATCTACTTGCAGAGATTCAGTAGAGAAATTCTAATAGAAGTCACCAGAGTAATAATTCATGAGTGTAGAAATGACAAGGGTGATTATAGCTTCATAAAAACAAAACAAAATCAATTGAAAGCATGAAAAGGAACATTACAAGTTGGAATCAACTATACAATTACCTCGGCAAACTAAGGCATGTGAAACATTTCTAGTCAAAATTATCAATCACTTGCTGGCATTGGATTGAAGTCATCTTAATTTTTAGTCACCATTTGACTTTATTACCATTTTCATTTTTTCTGATATCACAAAGATCAAGATATTTAGCAGGTATTTGCTGGTGCCATTAAATTTCAATTGGGAGGGGGCTTTATGAGGAGTATGTACTCTTCAAAACTATTTAGAAAGAAATGCTTTGGATTTCATATAGCACAAGCCAGCACATTACTGGGTCATTCAGTGATTAAAAGCAGTTTGATTATCATTTATTAGATTCATGACTATAGAATATTTATCATTAAGTCACTAAATCTGGACTGCAAAATTCTGGATGACCATTAGATGGGACAAGAAGTTAAGATTTTGTATGTCTCTTCTGTCATCTGTTGGATATCTGGAGTTTTGCAGCCCAGATATAGTAGACCTAGACTGTTCCAAACAAATGCTTTGGACTTAACATTTACTCAAGATGAACATTAAGTGGAATTTGCTGAAGTAAAGAGCTGTTAAGCAGCAGAACAGCCTACCAAAAATATCACAGCATTCTGGAGAGCCACCTGTTGGAGATGATTTAGGGCAGGGCTTTCTAAACAATTCCAGGGCATGGAACCTATTAGTTAAAAAAATAAAAGAAATCCCAGAACTCCTGATCAAGAGGCAAAGCACTAATGGCCAAAAAGTGGAAATAAAACGAAAAGCAAACTGCTTACTGTAAAAAGAGCAGCTATAAATAATAAATGACAACAAAAGCTTTAGTAACATTGGCTCATGAAAAGTTATTGAGCTTTATCAAAATTGTAGAGTTTGAAGTGTGTGTGTGTGTGTAAGTTTATTATATGCAAATGATAATCAGTTTCTGTATAAATGTGTATCTTGATTATCAGGTGAGTTTCCCCAGTTGTCCAATCTGAGAGCCATAACTTGAAACTTTAATTTGAAACTCTACCTTTACCAATACCAACATTCCTCCTGAATGGAATATTCTGCTTTAATATCCCTGATTTATCAACATATACGTACATATTTCTGCTCCGGTATATTTTGATTTTGAACCCTCATGTGGTAATCCATCTAAAAAAATTATTTCTTTTATGCCAAATGACTAATACCCAAACCCAAAGACCCTATATTTAAAATGTGTTCTTACTTCTTTTTGATAAACTGATTTTAAAAGCCAAAGCTGGAATGCTCAACAGGCTCAGGACTCATTTGTTCTCTGTGCATTCCTTTGACAAGGGAACACTATGCCAAGTAAATCCAATTTCCTCCCTTCTAATGTTCCTCTAAATGGTTATAATTTTCTGTTCACGTCCTTCTCATTGATTCAATTCCAAAAACATCTCTGAAGACTCTATGAGGCTTTAGGATATTAAGGCTTTCTGGTGTAATAAAAGGATGGGGGGTGGGGGGTGAATGGGCTGCTATTTTCAGCATCTTCAAATTGTATTTCCTCCCCATCACACATTCACACTTTCTTTGCTGCTATGCTTGCAGAAATACTAATATTATTGGAGTCTATGTCAGATTTCCCAGGCACAAGAATAGAATTAAGTCTTCACATATGGTAAAACACTTCTGATGTAGAAAAAAAACCTGTTTGTTCTACATATGTGTAACCCAACATTTCCCATTTCACACTTTTGAAATAAAACACCATCCAAAATATCTTAATTTCCACTTCTTTGCATTCTGTGATGGAAGTTGCTATGGAGAAAAGCTGTATAAATATATGTGCTTGTAAAAAATAAAATGCAAAAATCCACTGACTTTTTCTTGCAAAAAATGCAGCTGTCAGTGACAAACACATGCAAAAATATATATTAGGAGAGAGGCAAATGGAAAATGCATGGAAATTCTCATTCCAGCTGTTAAATGATAAATCATCCAAAATAAAGGGATTGGTAAGAATATGAGATGAAATAAAGAGAAATGCCTGGAAAGCCTAGTGTTATTAGACTCCCTTAGTACTTATATAATAATATGGTTTACCAAGTTATTTCCCCTTGTGTTCTCAAATATTTCTTTTTTCTCTGAAATTAAAATTCTGAAAAGAGTGCAGAGAAGAACAAGAAAGATGAAGGGGCTGGAGACTTAAATATATGAAGAATGATTATGGGAATTGGGTTTGTATAGTTTAGTGAAAAGAAGGACTGGGGTGACATGACAATAGTATTCCAATACTTGAGGGCAGGGATGGGATCTGACCTGTCTAACTACCGGTTCTGTTGCTCTGCATCATGCACCCATGCGTGAGTCGTGTGAGTGCAATTTACGACCTGCTGAGCTGCCCGGACAGCTGAGAAGCTCTGAGTGTGGGTGCGCAGCAGTTGGAAAAGCCCTTTTTCCCTGCTTTTTCAACTGCAGCTGGGCCACGCAAAGCAGCTGCAGTTGAAAAAGCAGGAAATAAAGGACAGGTAAGAGCCCAGGCGGGCGAGTGGGCCGAAACAGCAGCAGACACAGAACTGCTCTTCACTACTGGTTTTGTAGAGCCGGACAGAACTGGGAGAATCCCACCCCTGCTTGAGGGGCTACCACACAGAAGAGGGGGTCAAGCTATTTTCCAAAGGACCTGAAGGCAAGGCAAGAAACAATGGATAGAAACTAAACAAGGAGAGAAGCAATCTAGAACTAAGGAGAAACTTCCTAACAGTGGAACAGCTTCCCTTCAGAAGTTGTGATTGCTCCATCACTGGAGGATTTTAAGAAGAAACTGGACAATCATTTGTCTAGAATGGCTTAAGATCTCCTTCTTCAGCAAGGGGTTGGACTAGAAGACCTTCAAATTCCATTCCAACTCTGTTATTCTGTTATTCTATTGATTTGGTTGTATATAAACTATAAAATATAATTAACAAAAATTAGATCTTATAATCACAAATAATGAGCTAAATTAGACTAGCCGCCACTTTGACACTCTTTCATAAGGCCACAGGGACCCGGTTTTACCAACGGGTCTGGGGAACCAGAGAGTGGAATGGAGCCAATCAAGTTATTTGTTTGACTGATTGCTGTTCCGGGGGGAGGGGGGGCAGGGTGTATGTTTTTTATTATACTATACAGGGCTTTTTTAAAGCTGTCTAGAGTCATGGAGAGCGGTTGGGCAGCCATATAAATCTTCTAAATAAATAAATCCTTTCATTAGTCTTACAGTTGAATCAAAAGAGGATAGGGGAATGATATCAGCCCAAAACAAATGTTTGCATCAGATAAAAATGGGCCGAGTTTCAATTGTACTGTCGTGGTCATCATCTTTGATCATACCCTATGGACATCCTTGCAAGGCAGGCCAAGCTAATAGAATAACAAGAATAACAATGCAGGATCCCAGCCATGAATAACAATGCAGGATCCCAGCCATGAATAACAATGCAGGATCCCAGCCATGTCCCAACGGTGCTTCTTCAAAAGGTAACTGGACTTAGTTTTTCCTTGAAGATGTTTCACTTCTCATGCAAGACCCTTCCTCAGAGTTGAAGAAGGAAAAACAAAGTCCAGTTGCTTTTTTAAAAAACACTTTGGGACAACCATAACCTGAGACTGAGAATCTGCATAAATGATCACAGGCATCTTAAGCAATATAACCAATAATCAGAAACACAGCTCTATCAGAAACCACAGTTGTCTCAGTAATTGATGATACTAAATTCCCTCTATCTTAGAAATACTGTCCATGTTGGTTGTTTCTTTCTTACTTTTATAATTATCCTTCCTTCCTTCCTTCCTTCCTTCCTTCCTTCCTTCCTTCCTTCCTTCCTTCCTTCCTTCCTTCCTTCCTTCCTTCCTTCCTTCCTTCCTTCTAGTCCCATATGTTAATTTTCCTTTAGCCAATGCTTGGATTTATACCCCTGCATTACATTGTAGACAGATCTCCTCAAAGAGATAAGAGAATGAATAGGCAGTGCCAGAATGTGAGAAGTTTGTGGGCCTGAAGAAAAGGAATGGCTTATCACTCAGTAAAAAAAAATGTAGACTCGAACTCAAACTCAAAATAAACACATCCTCAAATATAGTGAAATATGAATTCCAAAATGCATTGTAGAGCAAAATCAGTGCACAGTCCCCTGGAACAGTTTTTGCATGGTGACTACACAATGATGGATATAGTTAGTGTCAGCCCTGTCCCAGCTTGATCTTCTAGGAAATTCAGACCCTCGACTCTATATGTCATGAAAAGAATACTTTTACTAAAAGCCAAGTGATTACAAGTGATCAAAGCCAGAACTGAAGTTTTGCACAGTTAAAGCTTCCCAGTCAACTTTTTCATTCCATCCCCCTCTGCTATCACCGATTTGTCCAGCTAAAAGTTGTTTTAGTAACTCTCCCTGCAAAGATGGATGAGATCTTAAGCATGGCATTCCATTTCCCAAGCCTATGACGTTGGGATGATGAGAAGATGTCCTGGGTCAGCACTAAGCTTAGTTTTGGTTTTCCTGTTCTGGCAGCTCCTTCCCTCCACAGCTTTTGGCAGGCTGGCATCTAGCAAAGCAGGGCTGGAGTAAAGGATGGCAGTTCTGACAATCAGCCTAATGTAATATACAGTATGAATTCTTGATAATAAGTTCCAGAATAATAAGTCTGCTTAGGGCTACAATCTTAAACACCATTTTCTACATTGTAGAACTTCTATATTCTATCTACATGTATAAAAAACCTTAAGACATTGTTTTTCAGTCCTGCACTTTCATGTCACTGAGTTGCTTAGAAATCATTTATTTCAGTGAAAGTTGCTGGTAAGCAAAGTGTTCGTGCCTCAGCATAAATGGAAACACTTTAACTGCAAATGAAGCAAAACACATAAGTGCATAGAGACCCTAAACCACTTCAGCAGACTCTTAAAATCTAACACGATATTCAATAAGAATATTGTCTCTTCATTCTTGCTATAATTACATCCATGATTATTTATCAAGTCTGAAATAAAATATTGTTTGTTTTCTTGTGTTTTGTTACATTTGTTTGTTAAGAAATCCCCTTGTTTGTAAAATGTTGCACCTCTAACAAAAGGATACATACACTGGCAATCTCTAAAAAGAAGTTTGAAGAAACTGAATCTGCAAGAAGTACTGCCTTTATTAGAATTATATTTAAAATAACAATACAGCTTTTATTAGAATAGAACTGATATATAAAGATTTGGGGACAATACTAAAAGTGCATTCTTTCTTCTGTCACTGTCTATAGAGCTAAAGGGTTTGAATAGTTCCAAGTGAAGGAGGATTCTTGCTTTCTACCAGTCCAGGCCAATATGTTCACTGTGGTATTATTTGGACTGGTAAACTTTTGCCATAGTGACCCATGTGTTCCAAAGAGCCGGATAAAATTGCAATGATACCCTATATGTGGAACTATCTTTTCTAATAATCCAATGGCTTCTCCTGGCCCAGATAACAGTTTAAGTGCTAGGTAGGGATGTTTCAAAATAACAGGCACGGCCAAGTGAGCAAAGTGCCAGAGCTTTTTTGTGTATGCATGTGTACACTGTTAGGGTTTTGGGGATGGGAGTTTGATCTCCTAATCATATCTACCATTTTGAAGCAATAGCTGTCATTGTAGATGTGCCTAGTGCCAGCAGATGCAAAGTTATCAGATTATGTACCATTTGTTAGGCTCCAACTAATAAATGGAGCACTGGGTTTCCAGGAGTTGGGTTAAAGTAACATTTTATTTGGCTTGGCCTTTGATATTATGAAACCCCCCCACCCCCAAATTGGTCAATTTAGACTGGCCCAGGAAGAAATAAATGTTCAGAAGGCATTAGAAAATTCTAAACTACAAGCTGAATCAAAAAGCTCTTCTGATTTGATTATAGGTTTCAGGTGTTGAGCCTTATAATTTCAACCTCAGAATAAATCCAAGGACTATTAGTGCAGTGGATGTAAACAAAATGTGCAGAGGACACATGTAAAAAATGAATATAAGAAGCATGGGTCAGTTTGCACAAGACCTTTTTTTTTTCTACTGTATTTTGATTGTCCCATTGTTGTCATTTGTGTTCAAAGGTCCTTTTGTTTATGCAGTGCACCTACCTAGTTCTTACAATGAATCTTTCAGTGTAGGATGCATCAAAAGTTTTTGTTTTTCAGTTAGCTTACTACAGAACCTGATGCTGGTTTAGGCCGAGAGAGAGTAATTGGTCCAGGGTCACTTGGCTGGCTTTCATGCCTATGGCAAAGCTATATAATGAGGTTTCCCACTCCTAGTCCAGCATCTTAACACTAGGCTGCCTGTTCTATTTTGAATATCTTATTGAAGCTATATTGAGTTTTTAATGCCTTATTTTAAAATGGAATCTTTGTGAGCAGACTGCATATACCTGGTACTTAAGAAAGTGGTATCCAATCCAAGAACTATTGGATAAAGCTATTTTTAAAGAATAATTTCAATCTTGTTTCAGACCCATATTGAACCATAGAGTTTTGTTAAGATACTTATAGGGTAGTCTTTGCAACCATGGCCTCCTTCTGGGCCAATTACCTAAACTGAGAATTGGGAACTCTGTTTTATATTAGCTGACCAATTCCAGAAGGTGGTGCTGGAGGATTATCATTATGCTCTATGGCAGCTTTGTGCTGTAGCATGATGACTCAGGTCCATGAAGGCTTGATTTTACCCCTCGTGCTATTAAATATCTATTTGAATCTACTGAGCAACAACTACTAAGATATGAATTGACCTGTGGCCAATATACAGATAGTAAAAACTTTACTTTTTATTTAGCCAAGATAAAGTAGTCAATCAAGACAGCAATGTTCAAGTACCTCAATATTAAGCTTTAGTCAGAAAACACAAAGAGGCAGTTTGTGGATAGGTTGTCTAACTAGATGGGAGAAGATCAGCCTTTCCTGGCATATATGGTTTCAGTATGGTAGTAGAGTCATCAATCTCACTGTAGGAATAGGTGGTTTACTGCTGTAAAGTTGGCTATATATTAACCTTATGCAAGTACACGTACTTCTTAAAATCCATCAGTATAAAGTTTAAGTTTACTATTTACTTTGTCATACTGATGGAAATCATTTAGATTTTATAATGCTATTCCAAAATGATTCATAATTTGAAGCTTTAGAATCAATAAATACCACAGTAATACCAATCAGTATACATTTATACCGAATTCCTATTTCAGCATCGCTTTTCATCACTTTCCAAAAGTAACAAATATGAAATTGATTATTCTATTCATATGAATTGAAACTATTATATTCATATGAATTGAAAATTCATATGAATAAGAAACTCAGTCTTACTTCATATGAAAATTGATTGCTTTCTCCTTTTCTTACAGGGAAATGTGTAAATGGTGGAATATTGGGGAGATACGAAAAAAGCCATATAAAAATGTCCACAGTTAATACCACAGTTTGTCCAAGGATAAATATATCCAAGTATAGAAATATATGAAAGAGACAGAGAGAAAGAGAATGTTTCAATTTCTCAATACTTTTTAAGCAATAGGGCTTAGGAGTTTGGCACTTAAGTAAGTAAAACAGAATATATATTAGTTTTTCATTAATTTTAAAAAACGTTTACCAGTCAAAATGGAAATATAACATAAACTGGAGGAATTGCTTTGCATTTTCCTCCAAAATGAAACTGAACTTTAGATATTCTATTAAAGGTATCAAAGCTGTTCAAAGGATCAAAATATATAGCTTCCTCTCAAAAAAGAACAGAAAATGATTTATCTTGCAGACAAGGTAGATAATGGGTGGGTATCTCACTTTCTTTCGACTCAATCTAGAATAAAGAAATTTTTAACTTCTTTAGTTCACAAAATGCAAAGTAAGTCTTAAATTTGAAAGATCTTCTGTGGATACCATGACAATAGAATAGAATTCTTTATTGGCCAAGTGTGATTGGACACATAAGGAATTTGTCTTGGTGCAAATGTTTTCAGTGTACATAAAAGAAAAGATACATTCATCAAGAGTCATGAATCATAAGGTACAACACTTAATAATAGTCATAGGGTACAATAAGCAATCGAATCATACTAGGAAACAGTTAATATAAATCATTAGGATTCAAGCAACAAAGTTACATTCAGACAGTCATAAGTGAGAGGGGATGGGCAATAAGGAGTGATGAAAAGATTAATAGTAATAGTAATGCAGACTTTGTAAATAATTGGACAGTGTTGAGGGAATTATTTGTTTAGCAGAGTGATGGCATTCGGGGAAAAGTCATCCTTGTGTCAGTTGTTCTGGTGTGCAGTGTTCTATAGCATCGTTTTGAGGGTAGACTTTCAAAGGTTTTCATAACTACAGATGTTAGAGAAATTGGTCTGTAGTCATTCAGTTCCCTGAGAGAAGGCTTCTTTGGCACTGGGATGATAGTAGAGCGTTCAAACAAGAATTTGATAAGCACATTTGCTTTAATTCTCATGAAACCCACATTTATTTTGGCCAGACATTTATACTGTAGCTGCTACTAGTGTCTAATTATTAATGGAATTCCATATTAAAAACTATTTAGCCTATTAGGAATATTACGAGAGTGCAGGACAGGATAGCAGGACCTTCCCATAGGCCAGAAAAGGAAAAGTTAAAAAATAAAGTAGTAAATGTATGTTCTGATCTTTTCCTAATTCTGTAATAGCAGAACATTCTAAAGGAAAAGCCCAGCTTATACTAGTTCCATTTTTCAAATAAAATCTCAAGTATTCTGACATAATTGTTAGTTCTTATTTTGTGCCAACATTTAATTTTTTGTCATGAGTATTTTTCCAAAATAGATCCTAGCATCATAGATTAAAAAAAGGTTTTAAACACCTTTATTAGAAAGTAAGAAGGTAGTAGGTTATACTAATGGGAAAATATACCTAGAACTGTACCATTCAGCTGAAGGTCTATTTCCCTTATTAAGGCGTTATCCCCACTGGATTCAGGGGCAATTGTTTCTTGGTAGAACTGGAAATGACTGCACTATGTATAACTGCTCTTTCCCTTGAAGGCTAAATTATAGCACAATTCTTCTTAACAACAGCTATCACCTTAAAAGATTAAATACATAATTTTCTGCTTACTTATCGATGTACATAGGGATATTTATTACTACATTGCAGTGTGTGAATGTGTGTTTAGGTGAGATGTAGCATAAATGTGGACAGAAAAATATTGCAATTTCCTAACACAGGGAGGGAGGGAGAGAGAGAAAGAGAAAGAGAGAGAGGTGGGATGTCTTTTGGTGTTAAACTCTTTTCATAGCAACGCTGAAAGACATATTCTGAATCTCTATTTCGTTATATGCATATTAGTGTGTCAAACTTACTTTAGAATAATATTGTATAATCAGATTTCATGAAATACAGAAACTGCACAGATTCATATAGTAATGCTAATTTTTTAAAATCTCGGATTTTTCCGTATTATTTTGAATATGTGACAACCAATCTTGATGGCTTCTTATAAAGCTAAACAAAACTCTCGCTCTTTCTTTGTGGCACTTCAATAGATGAAAGTGTTCTGTTCTAACACGCTTTAACTATAATTGACATTTGGCATTGCACTCTCTTGTGAGCACATGAAAGACGATAGCCTGAATGCCAGAGCACATTGTTAGTCCCTGCAGTACCACCCATTCAGATCTGCCTGATTGATTGTACAAGCATGACCTCTGAATGAAGAGGGCAGATGCTTTCTTCTGTGATCATGAGTGATAAGCAGCAACTTTTGAGTATCTGCTACATGGCTTTATATCTAACTCAGCTTTTTTCCACCAAGGCATCCAATAGATGTGTGGTCCTTAACTCCTAGAATTCTTAAATATAGCTAATTCAGCGTGAAAACGCTGGGAATTAGTAAAGATCCAGAGGCTGTAGTCTGGGATGGCTAGCCTTGTTATAAATCAATAAGTGCTGTAAGTTTATGTTATCATATAATGGTAAGTTAAATTTGTACTCAAGCTGTATTGATTTTATTTCTCTGTTTATTCAGCTGATAGCCTGACTATTAGAATGAAGTGCATGCCACTTAAGTACATTAAGCTGTTTGGAATTCTGGATGTATAACTGCTCAAAAGTTATTTAAAAGTTGCCACTGTTCTTTCTTAATCACACACACCCTCTGAATACATGCTGTACAATTAATATTTGTCACAGAATGCAGATAGATAGATTTCATATTTTTATTTGAAAGGACAAAGAAGTAATAATCAAACCCTTATTTATTCCAGGCCTGGAAAAAAGGGGGGAGGGGGAGAGAGAGATTGGCATTGCCTAAGTAATACAGATAATATAATAGCTGTGAATTGATTAGGTGAAAAAATATTGTGCCACAGATGTGCTGAGTGATATGAATTATCTTTGAAACCATAGGGCCTATTTACTTCACAAGTGTTTATCCATAATTGTGTATGCACATATGCTTTATGAAGATTTAGCTGAATTATGTTGAAGCTTGCTTATAATCCCGCCTCCAAAAGAAAACAAAGGACCAAATGGTATCCAAATGATTTTGTATCAGATTAGCTGGAGCCAAGTATAGAACTTAGAAATATGATTTTGAGAATGTTCTGTTGTTCTTCAACTATTAAATCTCTCAAGATCATGACCAGAAGCATCCTTAACTAAACACAATGGCATACAAGCATCCTTAACTAAACTAAACACAATGACACAAACATTACAAAAAAGTGAATGTTGTGAAATCCAACTCATTGAATGCAAATATGGGAGGAAAGGGTGAGAATTGTATTGTGATATCATCATGCATGTTCATCACTTGTTTCATATTTCCCTGCACCTCAACTGGATGCTAAAGATCACAGTTGCATTTGTTATTGACCTTTTATTGATAGCTTGCCTATGTCTTTGAAACAGAATGCTTCAAAAGAAAGCAGCCATTCCTCATTTCACATTTTGCCATACTTTTTTCAATTTTTCCAATTTGTGGAAATATAATCAAAGTCATAAACAAGGAGATGACATTGGTAATCAGATATACTGTGAGTATAGCAAATTTGACACTTTGAATTGAACAATTTTGATTGGAAAACTCTAAAACTGATGACAATGCATCATGCATAGCATCCACAAAGTGATGTTGATTGATTATATTGAGCATAAATATTTTGAGACTGTGGTTTACTGCAGACCAGATAGTTGAAAAAAAATGTGGATTAAATAATTAGATCAAGGCAAACAAAGACAAAATCCTTGAAACAGTTTGCATAACTGTTACAAGCTGCACAAACAAACAAAAAATGACTATAAACATGAATTGTTCTAAAACTGTTTAGAAAATTGGAGAAATAAATCTTTACATGGCCAATACATAAAAGAAATTGAAACTTAAATGAACAAGTCCAAGAATTGGCAATTGTTACAAGATGGTAGCTTCAAAAGGGAAGTGATTATTTTTGCAGCAGAAGGATGAGCATTACAAGTAAGCACAATGGCATCAAAAATTCAACATGTATAAAATGGCAAATGCCGATTTTGTAAAAAAAAAAAAAAAGGTGGAATCATAAATCATATAATTGGTAGAGAGAAAAATTGCTCAGACTGACTATAAACAATGTTATGAGAAACATTCATATAAAAACTATATTCTATTTTCAAATATAATCAGAATTGAAAAACGTTGTTGAAAGTGATATTAAACTTTTATAAGACTTTTGTATGAAAACTGATAATCCCTAGAAAATGCCAGATACAACAATAATTAAAAAGAAAACATTAATGTTTACAGTTGTAGCAATATCTAGGGAGGACACAAGGAAGAAGAATTGGAAAAAAATACAAAATACAGAAAACTAATGATTGCAATTGGTAAATTATGGGGGAAATGCAAAGTAGTTCTTATCATTCATGATGCAATAGACTAAAACAACATTTTGCAAGAATTATATATTTTTGATATATAATCTATGAATTTATTTAAAAACCTCTCATCTTGCCGGGCATGTTATTTCGTGATATTTCCAAAGAATACCAGTCAGAAACATATTTCGTTTTGTTTATTTTGTATACTGAATAAACATTTCATATAGTAATGTGCCTTTGCTAAGGCATGATACAAAACACACCACATGAAATATTTACAATTTAATAAAATTATCTCAGAGCTCAACAGTAACCCATTAAACAAATATTAATTCTGAATCCCCCACTACCACAACAATACATTTAAAACAACACCCTGTGACAGGGTATGACTATCCATGATCCAAGATGAACAGGTGTTAATATAGAAGTGTCAACTAAATGGGAGTAGAATGGAACAACTGGACCTATAGCAATCCATTAAACAAAAGAAAGGTCTTTTCCTCCCTTTTAAAGGCCATCAAATTTTGAAAAGTGTTTGTAAAAAGTGTTAGAAGGAAGTTGATCCACAAATGCAGAACTAATGGTTTGAAACCTGGAGTTTACATCTTGGAACTGAGGAATCGAAAAAGGTCCTATTCAATGTAAAGACCCAACGTAATTGCGGACAATAAAAAGGATAAACGAAGGGAGAGTGTTGGGGAAGGAGAGGAAGATCAGAGGCCTCTAAACACAAGCACCAGTAACTTAAAATAAATGGTGGCTTCAATAAATAGCCAGGAAGAGCTCTGCTATGAACTCTGTGTGAGTACAGTATAAGGTGGAAGATCCAAAAGAGCTCAACAATACTGTGGGCTAAGATCAGAGTATCTAAAGAAGAATTGAGAACTCCCAGGAGAAAACTGTAGTTATCTGCACTTTAGATACGTAAGGCATGCACCAATAATGCTGCAGATACAGATACAGATAATCAGAGTTAGAAGGGACGTTGTAGGTCATCTAGTCCAACCCCCCCAGCGGGAGACCTTACACCATTTCTGATAAATGGTAGTCCAATCTCTTCTCAAAAGTCTCAATTGATGGCGCTCCCACAACTTCCGAGGGGAAGCTGTTCCATTGATTGATTGGTCTCACTGTCAGAAAGTTTCTCCTTATTTTCAGGTTAAATCTCTCCTTGTTCAGTTTCCATCCATTATTCCTTGTCTGGCCTACAGGCACTTTAGAAAATAGCTTGACCCCTTCCTCCCTGTGGCAGCCCCTCAAATATTGGAAGACTGCTATCATCTCTCCCCTGGTCCTTCTCTTTAATAGACTAGCCAAGCCTAGTTCCTGCATGTTCATTGTATGTTTTAGCTTCCAGTCCCCTAATCATCCTGGTTGCTCTTCTCTGTACTTTTTCTAGAGACTCAACATCTTTTTTATAATGTTACCTACTCCATCCCAAATCCTTGCAAATTGAAGATCCTGCAAATATTAATAAAGTGAAATCAATACACGCTATAAAATCAATAAATGGGCACAAGGACAGCTGGTTTATCAATAAAAGGAAGACTCATTAAAAGATGGGAAGAATGAGTGTATGGTGCTGTACCAACCTTTCATGCTTATAAATTGTCTTCTCTATGTATTGGATGAAAACAATTATTGGACTAGGTCAGGGTTGAAAACATATGACTATCCAAATATTTAACATCTATGACCTCCAGTCAGCATGGAAAATAATGATGGATAAGCAGAAATAGAGTTAAGTGATATCAAGAGTCAAACATTTCTCATTCCTAGGTAAGGGTAATTGTGGCTGATACATAGTACAGGCCCTATTTTAATATGTCTGTGATTTACCAAAATGTTCTAGTGAAAAGCAAAAAGCCATACAATATTCATCTGGAATATTTTTGAAATAACATTGTGTTGGTCTGAAAAATCAGGAGATATGAGAAAGACAATCCAGTAGCATTCCTTTAGTCTGGTCCATTGGTTTTTGATGATGAATATAGTTTGCTAACTCTGTTATGTGTTTGGATAAAACTCAGTAGGCATGAAGTAGGGAAAAAATTTACAGAAGTCCTACCCTGCCAAAGAACACATGCACTCTGCCAAGCACAAATGCATGTGCACACGCATACACACACAAATGATTTACAATTGCCATTTGTGATCTTTGTATGATGCTCCTAGAGATTTCTAAGTGAAGGCTAGACATTGAGTGTCATGCCAGATAGCATAGAGACAGGGGTTGCTTTCATGTTCTTCCATGTTATATCTACTAATAGTGAGATGAATGCATAAATAGGGTTTCTGTTCAATCTGGCTAATTGTCATTTTTGACTTGTTTACCAAACATTTGTCCATCTATGAGTTACCCAATTCTTTAGAAATATTTCTAATTTCATATTTCTGTTTCTTTCATTTCTAGCATTTACCCAATAGACCATGAATAATAGCATCTGAGAGGCACAAAGTGACTCACTGATGGTACACAACAATTGGATGTGATAATTTAATAATAGTGCATTAGTAAAGCTTAAGTGCTATTGCATAATTAATATTAGAAGCATATATTGAAGGAGAAAATTAAACTGTAAACATGTAAGCAGTTTCATATCCTAATTCTCAAAGGAATAACAAGAGACAACTGTAAATCCCTATTAACAAAGTGTTGGTGATAAAACAAATAAGTTTCAATTATCATTCTTGCTTCCCATTAGTTTCTGTAGTTAATACACTAGATTTACCTGGTTAGTAACATATGTTTGCGTAATAATGCCTATTCATTTTTTGACAAGTATGATTTTACTGTTGTTTTCTGAATAGTTGGATTGTTATAATCAGATAGTAATATAGTGATATGGAAAGCAAGAATAGCTGTTCTGATGCACAGAGAAAAGTGAGATCCATTGTCAGTTGCTAACAAAATGCCACATAATGTGCATAAGTGTTTGAATTACATAATCGGTCCAGAATGTAGGAAAAGGGAAATAAGCAAACCTACTGACTATAACTTTGATATATTTAGATTCAAACTGATGACAGAGACTACAGACTGTATTAACCACAATAAGAATACATGCTATATTTAAAACCTGCCCTGCAGTTGATACTCTTAATTTAGTATATAAAATATGTGAGGACCTAATTCAGTTCACACACTTTCCCACCTGTTTTACTTCTAAATAGCATTTACAAAATGATTGCTATATTAAATCTACATTAAAAAGAAGAACATCCGTGATGTTTGTTGGGTACCCAGCCAAGAACCCCAAAAGCATTAAACTTGGCCTCTAAAAAATTTGAAGGAGCAGGAAAAGGAAGAAGACATTTCACCTTTTTCCTATGAAGCTAAGTATTACCTGGTATTTCAAATGATGACTATTTGACTTATTGACCTATAGTCTTCAAATACCATCTTCAGACAAAGACTACATTATAAGCCATAATGGCACATCTAGAGTAATTTTTCAACTCTTTGTTTCTACTACCATAAACACTTTTTTTGTATTAGTTTGTGTGCTGAGAATAATTTAAAAGTGTTTATATTCTTGCTTTTCTATTTTGGTTGGTCTTAAAGCAAATAGATTATCCTTCATGTACCAATGGCCTCTTCAACTTGATGGCTCATCAAATAATGGTGTGCCTCAAAAAGCAGAATAATGATTCTGCCACTGCAAATTATCACAAAGCTCTGCAGAGTACAGTGTTGTCCTATGCAGCATTGTATATTCTTTCTGCTTTCCTCTTCTTCTGAAAGTTTGCCACCTCTCTTGTAGGTGTGATTTTCCAGAATGATTTGCAATATTGGACTGGATGCTCATTATCATCTGTTAATTACCTACTGTGAATTATCTGTGACTTGATAATGACACATTGTAAAATATTGATTGCAGTTTCTTATAGCATATTTAGGTAGCAGTGTGAAAGCTTTGATGTTCTCACCACCTACAAGCAATATTCAAAAAAAAATGTAGTAGACACATAGCTATATCAGCTTTATCTTTCTGTAAATGGACTTATATAATTTCTTTCTTTTCTTGTGGTCTGGCTTCATGACTTAAAATGTGTGTGATTAAAGTTTTCCTTTAAAAAAGGCTTTAATGCAATTCTATCTGTGGTTGTTCAGAAATAAATTATACTGCATTCATTTGGTTCTCTAGGGAATCTTTGTTCATGGAGGGACTAAAGATATTCTGCCCACCAATTGGGCACAATCCAGTTTCCCATTCTCTGGATTTATTACAATACTCAAGGGACTAGTAACCTTCTGCCTATGGACTGTGGACTACTAGTTTCCAGCCCTTTGGGATTAATTCTTTCTAAGCACCCTCTGTGTTTCACCATGCCATGGCAAATATATATCTTCACGATAACCCGTCATGTTCTTTGAGATGTTCTAAAATAAGGACTTTAAACTGACCAGGTTTGCGCTGTATTTTATTATTTTTATTAAAAAAAACCCTGAGGTGATCATGAAGTAATAGTACTTAAATCCTGCTTCTTCTACTTTCAAAATCTTTCAGAAACAGTTTCAAAATCTTAACTTCAAGGATAGAGAAAGGAAAAAAAGAAAAGCAAGAAATGGATGAAAGGACTTAAAATGATTTAACATGTCTTTCTAGACAGGTTAAATTTCTACCATCTGTTGCCAATTAATACGTAATATTTCTCAGAGGTAGACTCAGGTAAAAATGGGGTGCTAAAGAAAGGAAAGAAAGGAAAGAACAAGACATTTCATCCTGTGAGGAAAACCTAATTTCTGCACACACACACACACACACACACACACACACACACACCTCATTTTTGTGCAACCTTTAATTTTTAGCTGATTCCTTTCATTCATTTGCTAATAGGTTGGGAAGTATTGTCTTTGCGGAAATGACTCATGATCTTGGAATCCATAAAGGCAGCATTTGCACAACACTTTATGATGTACCAGTTGTGGTCATCCTGGATCAGGACACTTCGTTGATGATTACTCATACCTTTATCATCTTACATTTGGCATATCACAATATACTTACATGGTGCTATGCTTTAAGATCAGAAGCTTCATCTGATCCAGAGGGATTAGGCCTGAGTAATAAGGAACTCTAGTTGGTTTGCATACATGAAAGTACTACTTCAAAAGCTACATTGGCTATCCTGCACTGATTTCAGATACAATTCAAGGTATTGGTAAACCAAAGGACTTGAGTATCTATCGGTCTACCTCCTCTAGTTGGCAAAATTGGGTTCCTAAAGGAATTATCAGTATCAGGAACTCTGAGAGGAAATATTTTTTACACTTGCTCTCAAAGAACATATCTCTAGAGATAAGAGTGGCTTCTTCCTTGCTTTCTCTTCTTGGTCTCTTCTTTCAGGGAACAAACAAAGATCTGGCTCTTCTGGATGTATATTCTAATGGTTCCTAAAAATAAAATAGAAGTGTTGGAGATTAGGAATTTTTTATCATGTTTTTTAGTTATTTTGTTTCTGTTTACATTTCCTCCTTTGCCGTTGGATTGATGGTGGTCTTAATTATATTTTAATTACCATATTGGAAATGTGTGCTGCTTAACTGTTTTTTAAATAGGGGAGCATGTAAACCTAAATAAATAAATAAATCCTTATAATTGGATTTAATTAAGGCATTTGACAAAGTAGACTGTAACCCATCACTGCTTATGCTGCTGCATTCTGAACCCACAGAAATTCCCAAAGAGTCTTCAAGGGCAGCCTTCTCTAGAGCATATTACAGTTGCATATTGCATCCTGAGATGACTACTGCATGGTGGTTTCAGGGAATCACCCAATCCAAGTATAGGTACAAAAACTGATCCTGCACAAGGGCCTTCCCAGCCATCACTACCACCTACAAAACTGAGAGTCTAAAATCATCTCCAGTTTGTGCATCAGTCTTGAGTTGGGTAATGGATCTGAAAGACTAGAAGTGGCAGATGCCAAAAATTCATTGGTCCAAGAACCCCCAGCCATTATCCTTGCTAGGATCAAGCCTGAGCCTGTTTGATATAGCAAGACATCAACAGCCTCCATGGATTGGAACATCTAGTGGGGTTGGTACACTCTGGGTTCCATCAGTTAAACAATGTCACTTGTTAGGAACCCAAAAGCTCACCTGCAGCAATGTTTGCCATTGGAATGAGGATCCTCCTGAGATTTCAGTTGCTCCCACCCTAATAGTATTTCAAAGGGCCTTAAAGACCTGGCTCTTCAGCAGGCTTTTGATGAAGAAGATTGACATCTCATTTTAGTTCCCCTCAGGGTTTGTTTTCTTTGCTGTCATTGTTCTTTTGTATTCTACTATTTTTGCATTATTCTTTGTTTTTAAATATTTTTAGCAATTGTAAACTACCTAGACTCACTACAGTCATTCAATTTAATAATTTATTATTGTTACTATTTTTATTATTACGGTTGGTCTCACAATTAGCCAGTTCCTTAATTCTGAATTCAACATTTTTGTTCAGCTATCAAGTCCTTCCCAAGAACATGAATAGGCAGAAGTTACCTCCCAGATGATCTTCCCAGCCAAGAGGGAAAAGAATCTAACAGGTGGCTGAGTTAGCAGTTCAAAGAATACACTCCCCATCCTCAGGAGTAAAATATGAAACTCTTCCCAGATAACCAAGCAAGGCCAGGTCTTCATTAGTTGTGGTTAGTTACAGACACAGAAAACTCTTATGTTTTTGCTGCCATTTTATGGCATTTCATCTGCATTTTTCTTGCCTAAATTTGATAGTCCTTAAAACATGGTTGAAAAAACCCTCCTTGAGTGTTAGAGATAAATAAGAATAATCTCACTAATATGAATGCTGATAAATAATTAATCATTGCCACAATCATAACCATTTTATACATAGGATTTGCTCCCCATGACTCTATTTTGTGAGATTGAACTAGAAGAAGTTGTCAAATTTCTAAAAATACCTGTGGTCCCCAAAGCTTTCTACATTAGGTCTCTCTCATAAGAAAAAATAACAAAGGAAAAATTTGTTCTACCGATTTTTATTTCTGTACATATCTCTGTAGTTCCAGTCTCATCCTACTAATAAACATTTTCCAACAAATTACACACTCAGTTCTTAACTGGATGATTTCTAGGATGTAATAAACCATCTTATTTGATAGTTTGTATGAATACAGTGGGTCTAATAGACACATTTAATACAATCTAAGATATTCTGAAGAGAAATGTTAAGTCACATATGCTTTACATTGATAACTTGAGACTGGATATGTTTGATTGTACTTCTATAAAACATAATTATAACAATATACATACAATTAGACCTGGTCTAATTTAGGAAATCCTTTCCCAAACTAAGACAAATAGTATTTTATAATGCATCATTACTAGTAGTACATTTTACTTAGATTAATCAATCTCACTGCCAAGCAAATAAAGGCTTAAACATTATTTTGATGATGTTACTGCCCAGTATCTCACCTATATCCACATATTTTAGCATAAAGCTCACTATTTCTGGTGGTTTAAGATGCTTAGCAATGATGTATTTTACCTTTAGTGATTTGTAGGCTGAGGGTTCTATTGTATTTTTCTGGCCAGTATAAAGGAGCTGATGTTGTGATCTCATTTCTCTAGTCCATCCTTCACATCCTACCTATGACAAAATGTTCATGGTAGTTCCTAACAGAAGGATATACAGTGTAAGGCAGGTCAGTAAAAGTCAAGACAAATTTTGTTCTTCACTCAAAATATATCAAAAACAGAAGTATGAAATTCAAGGTCTTTAAGAATCTTTTACCAATCTCTTTCTAACATTATTGTAATGAAATCCGGCATGGATAACAAGACAGCGGATCTAGTTTGAAGATAAACATTCTATTGAAAAAAGGTAGTCTTTCCTTCCTTCCTCTTTATGTCAGGAGTATGTTCTTGACTTAGAGCAGGGGTCTTCAAACTTGACAGCTTTAAGACTTGTGGACTTCAACTCCCAGAACTCTTCCTCCAGTCATATTAGTCTAGGAATTCTGGGAATTGAAATCCACAAGTCTTAAACTTGCCAAGTTTGCAGACCCTTGACAGACTGCCACAGATTGAACTAGAAGGAAAACTCTACTACTCATGATTCCTTAAGAAGCAGAATGAAGATAAATTGTTACCACCGTGCAGTTCTGATCTGCAATGTTTGAGGTCTATTTTAATTCATACTTTGGAACAAGGGGACATATTTTTATAGTAAGGACAAGCATAGAGTCATTTCTAAAAAATGAGTCCACAAAATGGAGAAATTAGTGACCATACTTCAGCTGAGTGGGGAACAAATTAAGAAAAGGACACAAAGTGGTGAACTCAGTTGGTTTCATTTCTCCTCCTACTGAGTGTCTCCAAATATTCTTAATAAGTAGTGGGACATGATTGGGAAAGTGTAGGCAGGTATTTTGAACAACTTGGATGACTAATATATCACAGGTGTGGAGGTGTTGAGTGCCTATGACTTGTCAATTGAGCTATTTTAGAACACAAGTTTAGGGCTGCTTTGAAAGACACTAAATGTGTGTCCAAAAATAGCTCAGCTGACACACTTAGAAAACAGGTGTGTGATGAGACAGGTTGGATCTCTCTCTACTTGTGATCTGTCAATCTATTTCTGATGATGGTTTCCTGAAAGGTCATACCAAGTTAGGGAGATGAGGGTCTAGACAGATGGTAATTGGGGGTGGGGGGAGAATGTATCACAGAAGAATGAAGAGGGTGAGAGAAGAAGGAGAAAGAATGGAAAATATTTATTGCAGGTAGCATCTGAGCAAATTGTGGTGAAGAAATTACATCTAGGAAAAGACCATAAACAGAAGGGTAAGGAAGAAAATCAGCTAAAAGATTCTTGTACAGATTGGTGCATAAACTGCAAGAGACAATTATGCAAACAGCAAACTACACACTTCTATGTTATTAGTAAAAAGACCCACCATGCTATTGGATCATAGGAAAGTTTTAAGAAAGAAATTCCAAAAACTATACTCTAATATACTAAAAAAAATTAACACAGCCACTTCTGCTTAATAAAATTTGCTAAAGAGCAAGACTGACTTATCCATTAGGTATAACAGGCACAGGGTTTAGGGCTCATGAAATGTTTTATACTGTTTTTAATTAGAACTAATAAAAATGAAGTACTGTAGAAGTTATTTATTTCCATGCCTTGCCTCTCAGTCTTGAAAACAGACATAATAAAGAGAATAAAAATAAAAATTAAATATCAGTAATATATTAAATACCATCAAAAAATATTTTATTTTTATGGAGAGAGGGCCAGATATGCCCAGGGCCCACAAAAGTCATAATGTGACCCTGCTAAAGAAATTCTTTGAGGGTCATGCTCAGGAGGAACGATTTTCAGTTTTAAGCTACTGCCAAAATCTTTTGTATGGAAATTGGGTAATGGGGACATGGAAATTGGAACGGCCAAGACAAGAAGACTGCAGGAAAAGAGAAAGATTTTGATCTATGCATTCAAAACAGCATTGTAGTACCCTGAAAATTAGAATGGGAGGGCAAAAGAATGAGGAATGGCTGATGAGAATGTGAAACCTAGTAGGTTTCTGCCTATCTTTGACAGTAGTGGGATTCAAAAAATTTAACTACCAGTTTTGTGGGCATGGTTTAGTGGGCATGGCTAGATGGGCATGGCCATGTAACTTGATGGGTGTGGCTTTTTCTTCTTCTTTTTTTGCTTTTTTGCTTTTTTTCAGCCACCCCCACCCATTTTGGGGGGGCCTCAGGCAAGCCTCCTGGGGGGCATTTTTGCTTCCAGAAGGCTCCCCTGCGGCTCAGAAATAAAAAAAATGGAGCCTGGAGGCTGTGCACTGCATCCCTCACTCCATTTTGAGGCCTTCTGGGCCTCAGGGGAGCCTCCTGGGGGACATTTTTGCTCCCAGAAGGGCTCAGGAAGGCAAAAAATGGAAGGGAGCTGTGCCCCTCCCTCCATTTTTTTGCTTCCTGGGGCTCAGGGAATCTGGACAAAGCAATAAGGCATAGCTGATCATATGAACAGCTGATTGTCAGGAGAGAAAAAAAGAAATAAGGGGCGAGCATCAGGTGGGTGGGGTGAGCGAGCATCAGGTGGGGCAAGCAAGCCACTGGCAATTGGGCAACCAGGTCAGGGGTGTGGCCAGCCAAAACTTACTACCAGTTTGGCGACCCACACCAAATCCTTGCTACCAGTTCACTCGAGCCACTGAAAACCGGCTGAATACCACCACTGATCTGTGAACCTGAAGAGCCAGGAATCTCCTTGGATTCCTGTGTCCAGGTTGTAAACATGAAGGGCAAAGCAGGGCCCCCTCCTTTGTCCTTCCCCCACCCAAAAGCAAACTGCAAAATGATTGGATGTAATTCAAAAAAAGTAATCCAACAAAGCTTGGGGCTTCAGAAAGGTTGGAAAGAGAAGAAAAATGACAGAATCTGTAGTTTTTGTCTTTTTGTTAAACATTATAAATCTGAGGCAGCTGTATCACAGAATCTGGCATATAGCTTGTGCAGTTATCTTATTTTATTCTCATTCGTTTTTAAAAATACTTGGGGGGAATGTATTATCCATAGGAGAAATGCCTCCTCAGACAAAGCTAAAACCCTTCCAATTAACTTACATAATTAGACTCTGAAATATCTCCAGTGAACTTTTCATACTTACTTTAAAAGAAAGTAGGAATATATTGATGCTCAAAAAGGTATGGAAAAGATATTGTCCAATAAAGAAAGTTCAAGAAAGACTTCTCTGTGGACCTCTGTGGGAGGAACAGAATATTACTTCAATGAATACCATATGGCATACTAGAAAGAACTATACTGTAAATTACATAGCTCTATTTCCAATGTGTCATACCAATAATTCATTTGAATAGTGTCTTTGCAAATCTAAAAAGTGTAATTCTTACAGTGCATCCTAAAAGAATCCTTAAAAGAAATAAGGATTTGATGGGGGTTTCATTACTACAGCACATAAAGTTACTGTATAAAATTGCCATAAAATTGCTCCAAGAGGGTCCCCACTGGAATTCTGGAAGCTGGAATAAGTTTCAAAAATCAAATAATTAAAGTGGAATGGTAAAGACCTAGCTTTGAAGTTAAAGGATCCAGCTTTCTTTTCTTAATTACTGGTTTTGCCCATTATGGAACTGAAGCAGCTAATTTCTTCCCTTCTTCTCTCTCTCTCCTTCTCTCTCCCTCTCCCTCTCTCCCTCTCTCTCTCTCTTACACACACACACACACACACACACACAATCTGATAGCCTGACTAGCCAAAACAGAACTTGGATATGGCAGTAGATGTGCTATTCCACTCCTCTCTAGTCTAATTTAGGATAGCTTTCTCCATACTTATTTACACAGAATTTGACAAAAACATTAATCCCATGACTCTGGAACTCTTTTTGTTTCTAAAGTGCAGCTGACAGCAAGTAGTGAATAGTACCTAAATTAATTCCAGGTTTTTAAGAATTGTTCATAATGGAAATCAATAAGAACACTTACTTTCTTCCCTTTATCTGCTAGTTAGTTAGGTGGCACTGAATCATGCTCAGCTCTGGAAATTGCATAGTCAAATGCCTGCCATCTCAAATTGTTTCTGGTAATAATTTATTGACATGCAATTTGCAATAACTCCAGATTTTTTGGTCTCCAATCTTGCATGCCAAACACCCTTCTTGTTGATTTAATCAAATGATTTAGTACCTCTTGAAATTTGCCATAGAATTTTTCAATTTCTGCCACTACAACACCTGTAGTAAATATACTTGCACAACATTGATGTTCACTGGATATCCACCAATTTTTACAGATATGATTCTGCCATTTATTAAATTATGGCTGAGTGCATACTCAACAATGTCCTGTTTGAGTATAATTGCCATCTCATTACTTTTATGTTCTCATTTTCTGAATAATGTATCACATAATCACCTGATTTTAAAGTACCTCACTATGGTCATCTAAGTTCAGTTATTCCCGAAATAACCAATTTAGTATGCTTCGTTTCCATGTTCACAGTTTGAACTATTCCTTGTGGCTTGTTTCACATATACCATGTTTCAGTTCAGGAGCCGTGGTGGTGCAGTGTTGCAGGGTTTATTCCTGCTGACTGCCGGCTGCCATAAATTCGATTCTCACCAGGCTCAAAGTTGACTTAGCCTTCCATCCTTCCGAGGTCGGTAAAATGAGGAACCAGATTGCTGGGGGCAATATACTGCTATAAACTGCTTCTACCTTCTGATCTTAATTCTTATTATCCACCCAAACCTATCTAAATGTTTCCTTAACACACTTTGTTTTCTTGCTGATAATATAGAAATGATTTGTTATTACCTTCTTTCATGTTTAATTTTGGAGTTCCCTAAATGACTTGGCTTTTCCAATGTCTACAGAGTCTTACTAGTCCTCATTAGTATTCTAGATTACTATTACCATATTATGATCATGACAGAAAACAAGCTTGCAAACATTACTTTAAGGTCACTGAAGATACTGAATTCTCGTACTAGATTTCTTTTATTTATTAAATTGTTATGTCACCTATCTTCCCTACAAGGACTCCGGTTAGCTCAGGGTAGCAATTGCCCAGGAAGGATTTATTTATTATTTATTAATGCTTGTAATTGCTAATCTGTCTCATTGAGTATACATGGAATAAAAAATACTATAAAGCATTATTTCATGTTAGCTGTGCCATAGAGGTCTGATCCCGTCCATCAGGCAAGAGTTATATCTTAAAACTTTAGCAAGTTATAGCAAAAGTTCTTCTCATTGATGATTAGGATGATGTTAATTTTTATGAGATCTTCTTATAAAAGCTGATTGTCATCTAGCACAGAGCAATTATAATCAAAGAGAAAAGATGATTTTTTGTAAATGCAGTAAAACCTGAGTAGAGCAGAACTGATAAAAGAGTTTAACCATCATGCAATGGTGCACCTATCATTTCTGTAAATGAGTCTACCCAATTTTCTGCTGGCCATTCTCTTTGTCTTCCATCTTTCATATCATTGTACAATTCTTCAGAAACCTAGGTTTTTGCATAATGTGTCCAAAAATATTTATAAGTTACATTATTATTTCACTGATTATGTTAAAAATGCTAATAGCTAATATCAGAATATGATGGATGTGTCCATTTTTTCATGCATCTGGATATTGGATTTATTCCTGTGTAACCTAATTAGACAAAAGGTGAACAGATCTGAAGTCTTCTGATATCAGTGCAGTGGTGGTATTCTACTGGTTCAGCCTGGTTCTGCTGAGTGGGTAGCAGCGATGACCAGCAGAGACCAAACCAGTTATCTCCGACACTCTATGTTTGGCCTACCTGCCCGTCCAGGCTCCCATACTAACCTTTATGTCCTGCTTTTGAAGTATAGCTGCTTTGCGCGGCACAGCAATTGCTGCGCGGCAGCTGATGAAGCATCAGGGAGAGTGCAGGATTGCAGGAGGCGAGTCAAAATGCCTCTGCGCTTATGCAAAGTGCGCATTTGGTATGCATGTGCACAAAGTGTGTGTGTGTGTGTGTGCAAAGCATGCCCACCAAGCCCCATCCACCAAACTGGTGGTAAAAATATTTGAAACACACCACTGTATCAATGTACTTCTAATCATAACATTGCATGTATTGTATGCATATAATTGTGTGTATTCCATTCTCATAAATTTTAGCGATTCCTTTGGAAAGAAATATTCTTTTGAGAGATTTAATAGCTCTACTACATGTTTTTCATTAGCTCAACAACCTCCAGAAAGACATGAAAAAATATATGGTGGCTTCACAGTATCTCTATCCAGTATAAAATTATATAATTAGTCCCATACATAAGTCTTCAGTTAAAAGGCACTTTAATAGCTATTAATTATTACTTTCCAAACTTCTGAAAATAATAAGTTTGTGAACAGATCTACTGAAAGTTCAATAAGTATAAAAAGGACTATCCAATGGAATACTTTTTTTCCACCTTGTCTTAATTATAAAGAGACACCATTAGAAATCACTACAAGTACTTAATTTTAAGTTCTGTCATTCTATCTAATGCTATAGGGATTAACACTAGTAATTAAACTCCCAGATGTAGAAAGGTCAAGTCTTTTTTCTAACATTCTTTGGTTACTTATGTATGGCATCTGAGCAGCACATCAAAGATAATTAAGAAATACAAGCTGTTTTTCCTAAGGGTGAAGTATAAGGACATCCAGTCATTTTTCAAAAATAAGAAACCACTGCAAAGCACAAAAGTGTCATCATATGCATAATATTCATATGTAAGGCAATTTAGATCCAATGAGGTTTATTTCCTTATAAACATGTTTGAGATTGCAACATATAAGTATTAGATTGTATAAGTCAGTGGTCCCCAACCTTTTTTGTGCCACGGCCCGGTACCAGCATCACAAAATGATCCGCGGCCCGGTACCGGCATCAGCACGCATGACAAGGCAAGATGAGCCGAGCGACCGGCCAGCCAGCCGTCCCCCGCTTCTCTCCACCACCTTCAACTCCTCTTTTGTACCTTTGTCGATGGGCTTCGCTTCGGGACAGCTTCGGGATGGTCGCTCAGCTCGCCTTGCCTTGGGTGCTGAAAGAATCCTCGCGCCTTAGTTTCGTTCAAAGCCCCCCCCTTCGATGAAACTAAGGCGCGAGGATTCCTTCAGGACCCAAACGCCACTTTCCAACAGGAAAAGCTCACCTGGAAGCACCTTCTTGTCAAACAAGATGGTGGCGCCCAGCAAACTGGCGGCCCAGTAGGAAATGTTCCACGGACCGGTACCGGTCTGCGGCCCGGTGGTTGGGGACCCCTGGTATAAGTACAGTTCAGTCAGATACAATGTTACCATGATCATGGCTGCTATATGAGGCTGTGTTTTATTTTCATGAATAGCAGAAAAACATCACTTAGAAATATTTTATAAAAAAAATTCCACTTTTTTCCAATTTTTAAAATTTTCATTGATTTGTTAAAATATTGTTTGGAAATTTAATTCAATAATTGCTCTATCATGAATCCCAGCTCCTGGATAGGCCTAAAAGACTGTAAATGCACACAGTTTTATTATTGTCTTGAAAATTTTGATGGCTTTATAATATTTTGGTGTTGTCCAGGTATAGAAATGAATGAAATATTGCTATTCTAATAGAAGACAGAGAGATCTCACTTTCTCTCCCTTCCTCCTTTCCCTGGTTTATTACAGACCAAATATCAGTGAATTTGGGACTTGCAAATCAATATTCTTGCCATATATTCCATATGGCCAAATGTGTTTATCATCCTTGGCAATTTTAAAATGTATGGCATTCAGTTCCCAGAATTCCTCAACCTGGCTGCGGAATTCTGGGGATTGAAGTCCATAAATTTTAAAGTTGCCAAGGTTGAGAAACACTGATCTAAACAGTATTACATTAGGGTTCAACAAATATAAAAATATGTTGTCACGTGATTGGTAATATTATATAACAAAATAACTTTACCCAAAGGAATATTATTCCTTTATTTTGCAAGTTGCTTGCATAGCAGCCACCGTGATTCATAGATCTAAAGAACTATTGTTGGAGCATGGCATGAGTTTGATGTTGTATCTTCATAATGGAAAACCATTTTGGTATTCCATAAATCATTCCAAAAGAGCCATATTTTAGAAAAGAAATAATAGCCATAAGAAACAGATACAGGCAAAACAATACCTCTGTTGATTACCTATCTTTTAATTCTTCTGAAAGAAAAGAAATTATCCATGGAATCTATCAAGCAAAAGTAGACTGTAGACTATGAGAAATGATTTAACTTTTCAACTCCAAACAATTTTTTCTTCCTGGTAGCCTTACTTTATTTTTATTTTGTTACATAATTGTTGAGTTTATCTTATTTCTCCAATGTAAGCTCTAATATATCTAGTGGCAACATTTTCCAAAAGGGTTTGTATACTTCTCATTAAGTATTGTTTAATTTTTCTACTGTAGCTCTCATAATAACATATGAAAAACTTAACCAATTATTATTTTTACAAATTCAATTTTTTTTTGCATTCTCATTTGGAATTCTGTAAATTTATTCTTATAAGTTGGAAGGAAGGAAATTAATTCCATTTGAAACTATCTTCAGATTTTTCCAGCCACTGAAATGCGAAAAAAGAATGGATATGGAATTTTAGCTCAATGTTCACTTTTTCTTCCTAGTCCAATATTAAATGCAAATGCTATTACACTTATTATAAATATTTTTTTCACTGATTTATAATAAATAACAAAAAGCAACTAGATGGATTGATGGAATAAGATGAATATTAATGATAATGAATTGAAATGCAAATCTCAAAGAGGTTCATGTGAGTTGATCGTTACAATTTAAAATCTTAATAATTATTTTTGTAGCCTCACACTGTAACAATAAGCAAACTGATTAAGCAATAAGATTTTGTAGAGGATGGGATAAAATTTCAATACTTCCTATAAAAGAATATCTTTTCTTCACTTGCTTCTATTTACAACAAAAGTGTGTCCCAACATCATTTTCATGGTGTCATTCAGAGGTGGTATTCAGCAGGTTCTGAGCCGTTCTGGAGAACCAGTAGCAGAAATTTTGAATAGTTCAGATACAAATACCACCTCTGACTGGAGATTTTACAGTATCCTTCCCCTGCCATACCCACCAAGCCATGCCCAAAGAACCAGTAGTAAAAAAAAAATTTGAATCCCACCACTGGTGTCATTGTCTGCATTTTTTAAAACCATATTTAGCAATTCTAGTGTTAAAGTACTGTTTTTACTTTTTCACCAACATAGTATTTCCCATGGAAATAATATGGTGGGCTTCATTGATTATTTGGATGCTCATGAAGGTGGCATCTGGATCTGGTCAGCTCTATTGTCCAGTTTAGGTTATTGCACATACACATTCTACTTTTCAGTTGTTGGATATTGTCTTCCATGGTCATTTAGATTTCAGGAGACACCTACCTTCTGAAAGACATCTATCAGGTCATGACTGAATTGTGAATTCCATGTAGTTTGTCAGGTTTTATGTAAGCTCTTTATAACAGTTTGATATTAATTTCAAGAGGAACTAAATCTCCTTTTTAAACAGCATTCTTGAGAGTTCTACTCCTATGTTGAACAAAAGAAATACCAAACAGGTCAGATACAGATTTTCTGCTGTTTCTGTCAGCAAAAGTATTTGTAAGGTCATATTTTATTGGTTTTACTTTTCATTATTTCTGACCATGAACACCTGAGCACAACTATTACCCCAATCAGTCAACAATTCCAGAACCATTCCTGAGCATCTACAGTTCTTTCAGCTGTTTGTGCAGTGATCATGCTTACTAATGTCACCCTCGGTGATAAGGGCAGGACCATTTTGGCTGTTCTAGTGGCATAAGGAGCCATGATGATAGTTGTAGTTGTTATGTGGACATTCATATGAATTTAGAATGTTTCCTGAGTGGGCATGTGTTCTTTATGACCATCCACCTGTTACTTTTTGATACTTTCATCCATAAGATCAAAATGGATTCCTTGGTCACTTATTAATAGAGTAGCCACTCCTTTGCAGGACTATTGAGGGAAGAACCTCACTCATTATTGATTGCTTCCTTTTTCTTTATCATCTTGTGCCCCTTTACAGTTTTTGCTTATTATCAAGACTGGCAGTATATTTCTGAGTACAGGTTTAGTTCTTTTTCAAATAACTATGTCCAAAAATAGCCTGACTGACAGGTAATGGGAACAGAGAAAGGGTTTTGTGCCTATGGGCATCATGTTAAAATTATACTGAATATGTGTGCAAGACCACAGTAATTTGACTAGCCTGAATTTGTCATCCATTAAATATATTCAGTTTAGTTGCCATAATTGCCTGTACACAATCTTCTAGGCCCATTTAACACAAAAATGATGATTCTCTTTTCCCACTCACATGAGAGATCCAATTAAATGTGGTGTATATTGTAGTGATCAGGGTATTATTAGACTTAGATGTGGGAATAAACCAGGCTCAAATACTAACTAATCAGGGCAAATCACTCAGTGGATTTAGGCACATCAATTAACCTTCTCAGCTTAATCTAATTTAGGAAGACATTGCCAAAACAAAAAGTCTTTACTGTTGTTAGCTTTTGAAAGAAAGCTATGGGCTTTCTGAATTAGGGAAATCAGGGTGGAATACTGAAATTGGCTATACTAAACAATTTATTTTACTTTAAAAAAAAAATTAAATTTTTAAAAGTAGAATAAATTTAGTGTAGTTTAGTGTAAATAATTTCTGAATTCCATCCTGATTTCCTTAATTTTTGATAGATAGAAGGACAGACCGATTTGGTGTCAAGATGTGGATTTCTGATAAGGAAGAACCTTGCATTTCATAATAGTACCGTTTTTGTTATAACCTTGTAAGAAGGTGAATCTGGTGGAGCTTAAAAGAGATTTTCATGGGCAACATATGTGCTGGGACTCTAATGCTTAGATTTCTCAGCCGATATAATAACTGGAAAGCCCATTTCCTACAGCCATTGACCCCATTTATTTGAAAGATATGAGATTCAGAAAGGCTGGATTTGATGTTGTCAATCAGAATCAAACTGTATATTATATTATAAATGTACCCATAACTACATTTTTTAAAATGTTGGATGAACCACACATGAGAGGAGGGGGAAGGGAGGGAGGGAGAAGGAGAGAGAGGGAGAGATCTTAATCTCCACTAATATACACAACTACCTTGGGAAAAAAAATCCCTACTGGCATTAACTATGCCTTTTTTTTCAAAGCCTCATAGTTGTACAGGGAAAAAAAGTAGTAACTGTTAGTATGATCTTTTGTAAAAAGGGAAATGTAGAGTGGGAAGCCAAATAGAGATGTACCTTTCCCAGTTTCTTAAAAAATATATAGTTTTTAAGTCAATCATGATCTATCATACTGTATAAGGCAGTAGTTCTGTATCTTAAGTCTGTCAAAGAATCTGGGACTCTCCAGAACAAAAACAATTCTCCCTCTGCCCTCACATATACTGATTCCAGGACACACATATTATTATTTATTTAAGTATTTTCAGCATTGAGCTTCAAGGGATTTACAAGGCCACATCATAAGAGTTATAGAGTATCTTGTGACTATGGAACTTCAAACTTCTGTCCCCCAATTTAGATTTTGTGAGATAAAGTGACTACCTTGGGAGAATCTTTTTTAAAAACTTGAATAGTGATAGGTTTGTACATTGTGGTTGTTCTTTTCCTTTAACATGCTGTAAGCTTGATATAAGCAATTTACTTTTGAAAAATTGGCTTGCTTTTCGCAAAATGACCTCCTCATTGTGTGCACTGAAGAATAAATAAACCGCTAGCAATATTATTTAATGCCCCATTCTTATGAAGTCTTGCAAGGGCTATCATCACATACCAATCACATGAATCCATTTATCATCTCATATTTATAAATGTTGATTTGTCCATTAATGCAGAAGCAATTCAGTTTTGCAAGTTGTACAAGAAAACAATAACATTAAACAATTGCTCCTTTTTTACCCTTATCACACTTTGCCAAGATATGTATAAGGCATCTTTTTCCCTTAGTTATTAATATGAAAATGGATGATTCTATCAAATCATGTACAGACAAATTGTTTGACAAACAGTGGCTTTTAGATTAAATTCTCATATTTCCATACAGGAATAAAAAATGATTTTGATAAGAGGCATTGGAGGCTGAATTGAAGAACTTGAATAAGGAAAGACATTATGAACTGAACCTGTGATATCCAACTACATTATTTCATGCTAGATGATTAATTAGTTTCTCCATACATTTGCATTTATCATAGTAATTAATAAACATAATATTCATGTCCACAAAGCTAGAATTGAAGAAGCCATTAAGTCAGCATCCTGTTCATAGAGGAGACTAAATTAAAGCATTCTTGACAGATAGCTTTCCCATCTTTTGCTCATATATGTCTAGCAAAGGAGAGCCTAGCACCTCCCTCAACAATTGATTTCATTGTTGAACTGCATCAGTGGTTGGATTCATTTTTTTTTACTACTGGTTCTGTGGGCATAGCTTGGTGGGCATGGCAGGGGAAGGATACTGTAAAATCTCCAGTCAGAGGTGGTATTTGCCGGTTCTATGAACTACTCAACATTTCCACTACCGGTTCTCCAGAACTGGTCAGAACCTACTGAATACCACTTCTGAACTGTATATTCTCTTAGGATTTTTTCTCCCAATGCTCAACATGAATTTGGTCTCTTGTAACTCTTGTAATGTTTAGTTTGCTTGTTTCTAGTTTCTTTTCTGGACACCATACTAAAAAGTTACTAAGTAAAAGTAGTATAACAGCCAAAGTGGCGCATTGGTTAGAACGCAGTATTCCAAGCTAACCCTGCTCAGGGTTAGGAGTTTGATTCCTTTGATCCTGACTGGCTCAAGGTTGACTCAGCTTTTCATTCATCCAAGGTTGGTAAAATGAGTCCTCAGACTATTGGAGGCAATATGCTGACATTGTAAACCACCCAAGTGCTACTGCTATTGCTGTTCTAAACATCTTGTTCACTATGAGATGAGCAACAATAATAATACAACTAGCTAAAAAATACAGATAAAACAATAGTGCTATTGCTAATGCTATTCAGTATGGTGACTATTAATCAAATAATATTGTAATCAAGGTTGTGCAATTGTGTAATATCTCAAAAACATGCTTTTTGTTTCTATTGAAGGTTGAAACATTCTGATTGTGCATGTGAGTGTTTCTAAAAGCAAGAATCTAACCAGTTTTATAACTATTACAGAAGCTTTATTTATGGGACATATATTATAGGCTTAGGCAATGGCTGGAACTTAGCTATGTATATCCTACCAATAGAAGAGGGTTTTTTTTTTTAAAAATGAGATTTGTTTGAGCAGAAGACAATGATTTCAGATTAGCAATCCCTTAGAAAAAGAACACAGTGAGGACAAAGGTGAAATACAGAGTAAATCCATAACTACCCATCCGTACTTTATTACTCCTTTGTCATCAGTAAATCATGAGGTATTAAAGAGGCAATACTATTGGATTTCAAACTTCAACAGTTTCTATAGTCAGAGATCTTTCTTTTCAGAAAAGTGGCTATTTCTAAAATTAATATGTAGCAAAATAAAACCAGTACAAAATTAAGGGAAGGGATAGAAGTAAATAAAATGCCTCCCTTACCAAACAGAATAGTGACATTGACTTCCTATCCCTTTTGGATGAAAGCAGTTTTAGTTGAAGTATTGATAAGTAACTCTGGTCAATTTTGTTTTCTGCTTGCTTACCTGGGTTAATGTACAAGGTTGGAAGATATACAGGAAAGGTTAGACAAGAACATTTGCCCAGTCATAGGAGCCAAAATCAATCTCAGGGATTTTTATGGATTGAGAGTTGAACTCAGAGTTGGAAGAAAGAAAAGCTGTTGATGTGAATATGCTGCAAGAATTAAGGTAATATTCTGCAATCAAAGCCTATTTTAATTGGACCCACTGGCCTGAATCAAGGATATCTGAAACTCCTTTCTTTTGACTCATAATCTTCAACCATTTTCACACTGCTTTAACTCTAAAGCCTGAAAAAAGTGCAGATAGAGTCACAGCCAATTAAACATGAATCCAACCCCACTATGAGTTGAGGAAGGCCATCTGTTTATCTGGCTTAAACTGCTTTGATTGATTCTGTCTTAACTACAATAGCATTTCTTCATTTAAAAGGCACGTCCAGCTATTGTCACATAAACTTTAGTGATATTTGGATTAGGCTATTGCAACACGCTCCCGATGAGGCTGCTTTTGAAGAGTATGGAGTTTATGACCACAATGAACTACTCCTATTATGTTACTGGTATCTCTTTACATGGCACATTTATTACCGAATGATTTTTCTCATACATATTTTCAAGGAGATAAATAACATCTTTAAATCTTTAATGGTTTGGGTCAAAGATGTTTAAAGTAATACTTATTGAAAGCTGATTTCTAAACTGAAGATTCTAGCTGAACAGGAAGATTCTTTGCGTGAACAGGTTTTGGGTAAAATCAGTCAATAATTATGCCAACATGTGCTGGCACTCATGAGTGCTGTCATTATTATTATTCAGGCAGATTGCACATAGCATAGATGTAAATAAGCTTAGTAACAGTCTATATCATGGGTGTCAAACTCACAGCATCACATTACAGTCATGTGATGTTTCATGACATTTTTTCCCCTTCACAAAACTGTGGTGGATGTGGGCTGCCCCCGGTCTATACCTTTTATATCTATATCTGATTAAAAGATTTAAATAGCCATTAGTTAAACCCTTACTCTCCAGTAAATTGTGATAATAGAAGGACCTGAGATAATATTACTTTTTTTTTTAACAAGGTTCAACTTTCTTCAATAAATGTGAACCAGACTGGGTGAGGTGGGAGAGATTATTGAGTTAGCTGACATGAATAAGAATGAAATGAGAGAATATAAAAATAATAACAACAATAATTGGGCTATTAAGGCACTGTGAAATGAACGAGAAAAATAATCATTTGGTGAATATCTGCTTAGAAAACTGTATCTTCCTTTCAAGTACCTGGTTGAAGGAACTTTATTCATTCCTACATATGGCAAAAATGAATAAAAAACCTATGATTTATTTCACTATTAAACATAAAAGAGTGGAACATTAGAGAAGGATATAAAGGCAATCAGAGGTTATGAATCTGAAGCAGACCACTTTTCAGTAGAATTAAAAGAGGAACTTAGGAAAAAAATATTTTTTTAAAAGAAAAGAAAGTGAAAATAGAATGACTACAGAAAGATATAGTATAAGTCCTCTATGAAAAATAATACAAGATAAATTAATTTCCCAGCATGATGAATAGAAAGTGGATTTAAGGAATGATGATATGTAAGCAGCTTAGAAGAGTGAGTGAGACAGAAAAATGTTACAAGATCTTCAAAAATGTATGAGTTATTCTAATATATGCTGATCTGATTTTTTGTTGCCATTTTTTATGTTCATTGTACTTTTCAAATTTCCTATGTTTCTATTTTATGAGAAAAAAAGCTACAAAACAGACAGAAGATATCAGAAACACCAATCAAGCAGAACACAGCAAACTCCAAGACCAATAAATACAGACCAAGACTCCCAACCAATCAGGATGAAGAAAAAATCATTCTGGCACAGCAGTAGGCTAGCCCCAAAGTTAAAACAGAAATGGCTGTGAAAGTCTGACTCACAGACGAACACAATACAGAAGCCTGATGATGGCAGATGAGATTCTGCTGAAACATTGCTACAACTTTAAAAGCACAACTATAATGATGTGGGAAAATACCCGAACAAAGCTGAATATATTTTACGGGCAGAAATAAATTAAATAAATAAATGTATGAAAAGAAGTTTGGGAATGATTACTTTAATGATTTGTTTTAGAATGACAGTGATGGGGTAAAGAATACAATTGAAATGAATGCTAAAGATGGTCATGTCCAAAACAAGAATGATAAAAAAGTCATATAAAGATGTGGAACAAGTGACGAATGGAGGCTGCCCATGTTGACAGTGTAACTAGAGAAATGTTAAAATATGGGTGCACTTTGTTTCAGAAATGGCTGTTTTTTTAATATGTGTGTGAGTCATTTCAAAGGTATTATGCAAAAGTTTATTGTGCTGTAAGTGAAAAAACTTAAATTACAGATATTTTTTCAGAAATATTGAACTTAATTTTATTGACTGTGATGAGATATATATATATATATGATGAATAAAGTATGAATGATAATGAATGGAATGCTTAAGAAATGGTTCAACAATGAGCAGGGAATAAAACAAAAGATGTAATATTCCCTTGGTTGTTTAATTTATTTATGAACAAATATAGAAGGAATGTGGCAACATTAAAGATGTGTTAGTTTGGATGTCAATGTTGTGTACTTTTTTTAAAAAGTTTTCATTTTGTACAACAAACATACGAACAAAACATAAAAACATAAAACCATCTTTCAATTATATATATACAGTGTGTCAGTTGGTTACAATCTTTTGTGCTATCCTTTTTTTACCATTACTCACAAGTTATATAAATTCTCACCTTATCGGTCTAGCTTGTGCTTATATAATATCAATTATTAAACATTCATTTGATTATTTTTTCATCATTTTATACGAGATATTCTAATTTTCATTATGATTTAATCTTTTTCTTCCTCTATGTTTTAAAATCTAAGATAAAATTCTGATCTGTCCATCTCCCATTTCAGCATCCCACTTTTATCTTGTTCAACCACCGTTAATCTACTATCAATATCTCCAATCTTCTTGTCTCTTTGTTTATCTTCTTCTTCAATTTTTTGGAATCTCTCATCATACTTCAGCATCATTTGTTGAATGTTCTCCACTTTTTCATCAGTTTTCTCTGTTCTCTGTTCTTTGTTCGATGTTCTCTATTCTTTTTTCAATAGTCCCTGATCTTGTTTTAAGATCTTGGATTCCTTGCATGATCATCTGCAGGGTCACTTTTTCTTGTTCTTTATCTTGCTTTAACATTGTTTGTATTGAACATTGTCCTCCAGATGGTGGGGAGGCGGAAGTAGAAGTTGAGGAACCAGGTGCTATAAATTTCCTACTTGTTAGTGTTTGGGGACAAACCCCCCAAAAAAACAGAATGTGCAGCAGCAGTCAAGCCAGGCAGCCAAATGAGAGAGGAAGGGCCCTAGGGTTTACACACACTGATGACAAACACTGTTTGTAGTTTAAATAGTTGTTTAATCCAATTCGAGTTTAAACATTGTCAATCAGTCCATATGTCATTCACAGATATATCCATTCAGTAACTTAGTCCATGTACTAGTCAGTTCTATATCCTTATCTGCTTGTAAAGATATCTTCTCCTCTGATACCTTTCCTTTTGAAGACAACGCTGAGTATTCACAGGATATCAGCACATCAATGAAGTAGTCCTTTCGTTCAGGTATTCAAACAGTTGTAGCAAATAGTAGCAAACAAACAGTAGCAAGCAGAAATCAAGCAGAGATCAAGCAGAGAGATTACGTTTCTCTTACTGCCTTTTATTGCCATTTGTAACCGCACCCTTAATTAGTTAATTATAAGCAGTTTGGTGCTTATAGCTACAAGTTACAAACACCCAAACCTTGGTTTATATATTTATTCACCCAAACTTAGTTGGTGTATCATTGTTATACCCAACATTCTCCCCTTTTGGGTGATATAAATATATAATACCCTTACAATCTAAAACCATACTTTACACAACTCTCTTGGTGCTTAATGGCACCTTGGGCTTTAGTAAAGTTATCAGCTATATTGTCCTCCGACATACAGTACTCCAGCTGTATCAGATTACTTTTTACAGATTGTCTAACGTTTAAGTACCTTAAATCTGTATGCTTGCTCCTAGTTTTTACTGCAATATTTGTGGCCATTTGAATTGCTGCCTGATTATCTTCATGTACAATTATAGGATAATTTACAGTTAATCCCATGTCACTCATCATCTGCTTATACATGATTAATTCAGTACATAATAACGACAAACAGGAGAATTCTGCTTCCATAGTGGACAAACTTATATGCTGTTGTCTTATTGACTTCCAACCTATTAATGTTTTACCCAGCATTATGGCTGTTCCCGAAGTCGACTTTCTTGTGTCTCTTTCTGATGCAAAACTAGCATCTGCATAAGCACTTAGTATTAGATTACCTTTTGGTTCTAGATACAGTGCATGGTGTAATGTTCCTTTAAGATATCTCAAAATTCTCTTTAATGCTTTCCAATGACATTGTAGTGGATCATTATTATGTCGTGCCAGTTGATTAACACCATAAGCTATATCTGGCCTTGACCAATTGCTAATGTATGATAAGCTACCAATCAAAGATTGATATATTACCTTATCAAACTTGGGACTTTGAGCATCCATTTTGCAAATATCCTGACTCATTGGAGTCTTTGCAGTCTTACAAAGTTCCATCTTATAATCTATTAGCAATTTAGATATCTTATCCTCCTGAGATATCTTAAAACCTTTCTGTGTTTTCAGTATATTCAAACCTAGATATTTCTTTATCTCCCTAATTGCTTGATTTTTATTTTCTTAGCTAATGATGCTATTATTTTATTAGCTTCATCATTAGTTTCTGTAATCAAAGCAATATCATCTGTAAATAATAGTAATAATGATATTTTCCCATTTGTCTCCCTTTTAAATAGACATGGATCGGCTAAACCAGCTTTAAACCCTATATTGTTTAGTTCCTTTACAATATACTGGTTCCATTCATAGCCTGATTGTTTAAGACCATAGAGGCTCTTTTTTAA